>NW_027459702.1:0-682946 GCF_050624435.1 Tenrec ecaudatus | reverse complement strand
TAGAATTAGACCAGAACATGTACTCTGGTACAGAGAGGAGCTGGAAACACAGGGAATCCACGACAGATGATCACTTCAGGACCAGTGGTGAGAGTGGCAATACCAGGAGGGTGGAGGGAAGGTGGGGTAGAAAGGGTGAATCGATTACAAGGATCTACATAAAATCTCTGCCCTGGGGGACAGACAACAGAAAAGTGGGGGAAGTGAGATGTTTGACCTGTAAGATATGACAAAATAATTTATATATTACCAAGGATTTATGAGGGAGGGGGAGGAGGATGGTAGTGGGGAAATGAGGAGCTGATACGAAGGGCTCAAGTAGAAAGCAAATATTTTGAGAAGGATGAGGGCAACACATGTACAAATGTACTTGACACACAATGGGTGGATGGATGATGGATGGATGGATGGATGGATGGATGGATGGATGGATGGATGGATGGATGGATGGATGGATGGAATGACTGTGATAAGAGTTGTATGAGCCCCCAATAAAATTATCAAGGGTTCATAAGGAGGGGGGAGTAGGAAGGGAGGAGAAAAATGAGGAGCAGGTGCCAGGGGCTTATGTGGAGAGCAAATGTTTTGACAATGATGAGGGCAATGAATGTATAAATGTGCCTTATAATGGATGGATGGATGGATGGATGGATTGTGATAAGAGTTGTATGAATCCCTAATATAATGATTAAATAATAGGGAAATGATTTTTAAAAACCACCAACTCTCTCTCATACACATGCGTCTCCCTCGATTTTCCTCTAGCATACCCAGACTAATACACAGTTCGCCCCTGTCCTATAGGGCCGCTATGAGTTGGCATGGACTTGAGGGCAGTGGGTTTGTTAGGGCTTTGGAGTTCAGCAGGCCTTTGTTGGTGTGTTTGAGTCTATTTTTGTAGCTGTTGTGTGCAGGTCAGTGGCTCATCTTCCAGCACTCTATAGGACCATATTTTGTTGTGACCCATAAGGCTTTCATTTGTTAATATTTGGAAGTAGATCACCAGGTCTTTCTTCCTAGTCTGCCTTAGGCTAGAGCAGTGGTTCTCAATCTGTGGGTTGTGACCCCTTTTGGGGTCCAGCGACCTTTTAACACGAGTCACCTGATTCATGGCAGTAGCAACATTACAGTTATGAAGTAGCAAGGAAAATGATTTTATGGTTGGGGGTCACCACAACATGAGGAATTGTATTAAAGGAAGGTTGAGCACCACAGGGCTCGAGGTTCCACTGAAGCCTGCCCATCATTGCTGACCCTTCTGGGGTTTGTCATATCGGTGGCACAGCTTCCAATTTCACAGCAGCACTCTAGCTACCACTGCACCACGAACTGATAGACAGGTGGTGGACTGTTCTTAAAAGCCACCTGATTTACGATGCTTTGTTTTGACAGCCCTGGAAAATGGATACAGAATCTAGTTTCATAGTCAATGCAAGACACACCTTGGGGCAGTAGGGATGGCATGAAGTGAATAGATTCAAAGTATATTTTAGGGAGAGGAAGGATGACAGTTAATGCCTGGGGGGTGTGCAAGAAGGAAGGAAGCAGAGACACCATTGATATTAAGTGCCTGAGTTAAGACAGGAATTTCCAGGGAAGCTGGTGGGTCATGATGGGAGAATTTCACACTCCCCGGGGACAGGGGGAGCATTGATTAGTTCATATGTCTGCGCATCTTCTCAGACAATAGAGGCTTTGTCATCCTCAAATGAAGCATGCAGTTGGAGCTCAGAGAGAGCATGCAGTGCAAATGAAGACTGGCTTGGTTGAGATGGGTGGACCAGGGCCACTAGTCAATTCTGAGGAGCTTCAGAAAACCTGCCCAGTGTCTCTTGGAGAGTGGGCATGTCTCATGGCCACAGAGGGCCTTTTAATGTTTCACCTCCCACTGCAGCAGCGAGAGGCTCTATCAGCTCATCCTGGAAAGGAAACATACTACCTGCCATCAGGTTCATTTCTTCAAAAAGGATGGAAGAATACAAATGAAAGACTACAGTTTGAAGGGGTCTTAGGCAGACTATCAGGCTCATTAAAGCTTCATTTATTAAAACTTCATTATTCAGAGACATTCTCCAAGTAGGATGTATGCTGGGGTGGGGGTGGGCATGAGGAGGAACGCTTAGAGCAGGGTAGGGGAACAACCCCACACCCCCAAAAAATACCTTCCCAAGAAGCAATTCCAGTGGGCACAGATTAGATAGAAGTTTCATCCTCTGGTCACTTGATGTTTGTCCCTCTCTTTTATCTGAATGCTCTTTCCACATTGCTCAGATGAAGCATCAAATTTATATTAAAATGCAAGTTAGGAAGCATCATCCCCAACCAACCTTGTTCATCAAAATGGTAGTGCTCTCTCCGGGTACTCTGAGTTCAGTTTGTCAACAAGCTGAAGCAGTTGAGCTGGGGCTCTGTGAGGCCCAGGAGCATGAGTTCATTAATATCTGACCCATAATGCCTTGCTGGGTTTATGCCAACAAAGCCCTGTCACTCCTTACCTTAGGATTTACTCACTCTTTGAAACAGGCATTTATTTACACACAGTTTGACCTCATGATGGTGTTCAGCAGATGTGGATCTTACTTATTTGCATTGTTCTGTGACAGTTGCAAAATTCGTTAGTGGCTCAGGGATCAATCCTCTGTGGACTGCCCCGAAGCTAGATGAAGCAAGTGGGTTCTCCCTGATTCATCCTCCCTCCTTAGCAATGCTTGCTAGTCAGGATAACATAGTGCCCATTAAAGAAACTGCCTGTGTCACTTTAAATTTGTGACCTGGGCGGGAGGGAGGGTCATGATCACAAGTGACAGAAACTGACGCTTGACTAACTTAGGGAAAAAGGCCTAATGGTGGATAAATGTTGGGAAGACAAGAAAATGTGGCAAATGCCTGGGCAATCTCAGGGCTGTGAAGCAGGTAATGGCGAAACACTCCTCCTGAGGCCAAAGCGTGCCCTCTGTAGTACATTAAATCACATTCACACACACCCATTCATGTTCACATGGGACCTGAGGCTATGGCCTTACTTGGAGAGGAGGTCTTGGCAGATGTGCTTAGATAAGTATTTCAAGAGCTCCATCTTTCTGGGTTTAGATTTCAGATGGATACTACATGCACTGATTGGTGTGTTCTTATAAGAAGAGGAGTGGGCACACAGAGACCCCGTGTGAAGACACTGGCAGAGATTGGATCAGTGCATCTATAAGCCAAGAAATATCAAGGATTAGCAGCAGTGACCGGAAGCAGAGAGAGGCTACTTTGATTCTCCTTCAGAGTTCTCAGAAGGAATGAATCTTGCCCACACCTTAATTTTAACCCATTGTCCTTCAGAAAAGTGAGAGAACAAATGCCTGCTGTTTAAGTCACTCGATTGGTAGCCATTTGTTACAGCTACCCAAAAGAACCATTATGGATTGATCTGTAGCCCCCTCAAAATATGTGAGAAATTTGAACCTTGGTGGACATGATCCTGTTTGAAAAGAAGGGAGTTCTTTTGTAATATAAATGAGGCCGTATGGCCACTGGAGATCCCTTCATAGAGGGGTTTAGAAGAGGAGATGGGTCAGTCAGGGTGCGAGGTAGTACCGATGAAGAACACAGCTTTCCCCCAGATCCTGTATGCTTCCTCCCCCCAACTACCATGATCCAAATTCTACCTTGCAGGGCTGGATAGGGCAGAGGTTGTACACTGGTGCATATGGGGGCTGGAGGCACAGGGAATCCAGGGTGGATGATACCTTCAGGACCAAAGGTGTGAGGGGCGATGCTGGGAGAGTGGAGGGTGAGTGGGTTGGAAAGGGGGAACTGATTACGAGGATCCACATGTGACCTCCTCCCTGGGAGATGGACAGCAGAGAAGGGGGGGAAGGGAGACTCGGGATAGAGCAAGATATGACAAAATAACAATGTATAAATTACCAAGGGTACATGAGGGAGGGGGGAGCGGGGAGAGAGAGGAAAAAAAAAAGAGGACCTGATGCAAAGTGCATAAGTGGAGAGCAAATGCTTTGAGAATGATTGGGGCAGGGAATGTGCGGATGTGCTTTATATAATTGATGTATGTATATGTATGGATTGTGATAAGAGTTGTATGAGCCCCTAATAAAATGTAAAAAAAAGAAAATGATTAGGGCAAAGAATGTACAGATGTGCTTTATACAATTGATATATGTATATGTATGGATTGTGATAAGAGTTGTATGAGTCCTAATAAAATGTTAAAAAAAATGAGGCCATATGAGAATAGGCTTGAGCCTAAACCTAAACACTTCTGAGTTAAAGGCCAGGATAGACCCAGTAACACACAGTACGGGGAGAAAGATAGCGAGGAATGCCAAGGAACTTTCTGGTATCCACAAAGAAGGACCCTGACCTAGAGTCGCACCCCAAATTTGAACCTGTAAGCTCCAAAGCAGGGGGGAAAGTGTTTTAAGGCTACTGACTTGTTGGATAATTTTTGGTTAAGGAGATTAAGACAGGAACTTAAGACATCCTCCAATCCTTCCTCTGGCTTCGTTCCATTTTTCTCACATTCAAGAGTCCTCCTAGAGGATTCAGTCAGGTTGTTGTTGTTGTTGTTGTTGTTCAGTGTCATAGGGAGGGTTTGGATTCATTGTGACCATGCATACAACAAAGTCATACACTGCCCGGTCCTGTACCATTCTCACCGTTGTTCTTAAGTTTGAGCCCATTGTTGCAGCCACTGTGTCAATCCCATTTGTTGAGGGCCTTCCTCTTTTTCATTGCCCCTCTACTTTCCAGAACACGATGTCCTGCTCCAGGGACTGATCTCTCCGGACAACATGTCAAAGTTAAGGCGAAGTCTCATTATCCTTGCCCTGAGGAACATTCTGGCTGTACTTCATCCAAGTTAGATGGGTTTGTTCTTTTGGCAGTCCATGGTACATTCATTACTCTTTTACATCACTACTAATCAAATATATCTATTCTTCTTTGGTCTTCCTTATTCAGGTTTCAACTTTCACATGAATATGAGACAGTTGAAAATACCATGGCCTGGGTCAACCCGCCCCAGTCCTCAAAGTAATCTCTTGCTTTTCAACACTTTAAAGAGGTCTCGTGTAGCAGATTTGACTAGTGAAATGTGTCATTTGTTCTCTTCTCTGCTGCTTCCATGAGAATTGATTGTGGATTCAAGCAAGACAAAATCCTTGACAATTTCGATCTTTCCTCCATTTATCATGATGTTATCAATAGGTCCAGTTGTGAGGGTCTAGGCTTTCTTTACATTGAGTCATAATCCAAACTGAAGGCTTTAATCCTTCATCTTCATCAGCACGTGAATCAAGTCCTCATTTTCAGCAAAATTGTGTCATCTGTATAATGCAGGTTGTTAATAGGCCTTCCTCCAACCTGATGCTCCATCAGGCACTACCCCTTAATGAGTTTAGGTCATGAAGGATAGTCCTCCATAGGCACATTGATTATTACACTACCACCCTCACATAATAAATTCAGAGAGAGAAAATTTCCCCAAAGCAATGGAAAGCTTACTAGAGAAGTGGAGGGTGCTAAAAGCCAAAGGTGACACAAACTGGAAATCAATACTAGTTTTCAATACCTGCAGTCATCTAATAGTTCACTGCACTATCTAAGGAAAGGTGAGGAGAACTGGGGCAATTCCATTAAAAAAAAGACAATGCAGGGTATATAAGTCCGTCATTCCTCTGGAGAAGAAAAACACATAGTTGGGTTGTAGAGCTTTGTTTGCTAATCAACCGAATGTAGTTGTAAGGCAGGGGTGTGTGTGTGCGCGTGTGTGTGTGTGCGTGCATGTGTGTGTGTGTTGAAGGAAGGGGCTTGGCATTCTATTTCATAGCCAGGAGAAAGATGAGCCTCTTCCCATATCTTTTGCTCTGTGGCAAGTTACTGATCTACAAGGAACTTTTATTTGACAAGGACATTGCCGAGCAAAAAACGGGAAGCTTGTGTTCATCTCTGCTGAGAGGTGGAGTCAAAGAGATGGGCTTTATGACAGACACCCTGATCGTGCAACCAAACTATGAAATGGCCTCATACATTCAACACACATTTGCTGCACCTTCCCAGTGTGCTGCCCAGATATTACCAGGCAGAGTGTTTTATGGGCAGCATTTTAGAGTTAGGCAGGCAGAGGGAGTGTCTTTGTGGGTGTTGCCTTTACCAGTCCTTGGATTGTTCTGGGACAGGCATGTCTTTTTCCTCTAAAGTAACTGATTGCGTGTAAAGAAGGAGTCTCCTCAGTAAGACGGGTTGAACCAAACCCAACCTATGACAATCATCTCAATTGGAACACATAGCGACCCTATACAAATACCTGTAGGGTTTCCAAGTTTGTAACTCTTTTGGGGGGGTCAACTACCATATCCTTCTCTTGCAGAACCACTACAGAGTTGAGTGTTGTGTTAGCAGCTGAATGCTTAATCACTGTGCCCATTTTGTTTGCTGAGCCGCCCTCAAAACACTGAACAGGTTTTCTGGGTACCAAGCATGTCCACTTCTATATCATGCCTAGGGTGTTTTCTCCAAGTTGATAGGAGGTGCAAATCAGTTACTAGGGGTTTGGCAGAGTCAGTACGGAAACTGGGAGGGTGTGTGAAATTTGAACCAGAATGGAACAATTCCAAGACACTTCCTAGGGATTCCTGGCATATAATATGCAAATGATAGTCAAGATATATAACTGTGTCTCTGTTCTTGGTTCTGTCAGTACCTGGTGTGGCCACAAAGGAGAAACCTGGTCTCCTGCTATTTTGAGCATCTAGTGTGAATGACAGGAGATAAGTCACATGCTAATGAACCCTGGTGGTGTAGTAGTTAAGCACCATGGTGCCCGGCTATCAAAGCATATAGCGTCTGGGGTCTTAAAGGCTGGAAGATAAACAGGGGGCCATGTAGATAAGAAACAACAAAGTCCACATGAAAAAAGCACACCAGCCTACACCAACATGATCGCTGAAGACAAAGCGGGTGCATAAGCACATGTGAGCATGTTTTCTTGATGTGCACTCACCCTTTACATACAACTCTCTTATACATACGTGTTTCTGTGGATTTGTTTCTCGAATGCACCCAGACTAACATAAGCAGCGTGGAACGCATTTTAGAAGCCTAGACAAGGGCAGGGCAGGATATTCAGAGGGACTGGATCCAGAATTAGAGAGGAAGGAGCCCTGGTGGCAAAACGGGCTGCTAGCTCCCTGTCCCAAGGGGGACAATGAGACTGCTGGCTCCCATGAACATTTACAGTCTTGAAAACTCCATACAGGGTCACTGTGGTTGGAATCCACTGGACGGCAGTGACCTTTTGGGATTGAAGGTGGAAGCCACCAATGACTTCCTGCCATTGAGCCAAGGAGCCTCCGGAGAGTGTGTGAACTTCTGGAATGCAGTGAACAACCTCTGCACATCTGCTTTTCGTGCTGCCCAAGTCATGCCCTTGGCCTTTGCTTAAACATATTCATCCAGAAGTGAACCATCACAGCTGCTCCCTCGGGAAGCTGGGGGCTGAGCTCTCTGGTTCCACTCTGTCAGCATTTCTGGTCCGGGTACCTCCCCTCTGCCCCGGCACAGGCAATGTGCTTTTGGAAGCAGTGCTCCCTGGGTAGTGGGTGTGATTTGCCTCCTCTGGCCTAACATGATGAATGCTGAGAGGGGGTGGATACTAGGGGGTTAAACTCCCTGAACTTTACCTAGCCCAGGGGAAAACTTATTATTTAAAGTAAGCTTTAGACAGAATCTTTAGAAAGAGAAATGGTTAACTTTATGTACACAATTACTCCCCAACACATAGGCTCAACCTCATAGGCTGTGGATGACCTTGAGCAGGTGCTCAGTCACAATGGGTTTCTATCAGGATTGAGAGTTCAGCTCTCTCAACTCTCCAACTGGTTATTGGCACCATAGTCTCGTTTCTATTTTTGTATTTACTTTGTTTTGAGGGGGGAAAGACTCCCAATCCAACTATATTTTATTAGGAACTCCTTTGCTAAGTTTTACACAAGAAAAAGGCACAAACTGCTGTTCTGGATGAAGGAGAGCATCCGCATGAGGCCACAATGGTGTCGGAAGGACCCACAGCCACAGTGACTTAAATAAAATGACACCCATTCTGTCCTGCTGACTCTGACTCATAGTGACTCTGTGTAGGGATCCTGAAGTTGCTACCTTTACAGGAAGCAATAACCTCATCTTTCTCCTGTGGAATGACTAGTGGCTTTGAACCAGCGACCTTGCTCTTAATAGTCCAACACTATCCAGCATTACCACCTGGGCTCCTGAAAACTTAAATAAGACATAGAAAACAAACAACTTTGTCACAAAATTGTGACTGAAGACAGATCAACTCATGGAGTTTCAGGAGGGCCTGTGAGAGCATGAGCGGGACCTTCATTGGGATGTGCACACTACCGTATATCGTTGAGTGTGGCCCGGGGAGTGGATGCAAGCACACTGCTTGAGGGACAAGCTTTCCACTGCCAGTCAGCAGTAAGAAAGAACTCAATGGTGGCTGAATCTGTGGCCCCTCAAAATGGATGTAGGGTCTCCACATAGACTCTCACTGTGAGCCACAGCCTATTGCTCAAAATTTAAGCTCAAATACGACTTAAACGCCAAACATTCTGTTTCCTTAAAATAGGGTACTGCCAGGAACAGCTAGAAGTCTTCATGACCTATCAGATCTCAACGCCGATCTCAAATCACTTCACATGATCCATTCTACCAGGCATGTCAAGGACAACTAGAGGTCTGCATGAGCGAGCCCAAATCGCCTCCTCACTTACCCATTCCAGAGGCTGTGCCTGTATAACCTATCGACTAACACATTCCCATATGCCGTGGTTATGAAACCAACCATCATGCTGGAATAAGGACCAATCACGATGCAAGGGTCAGGGTCAATGGGAAAGCAAAATAGGGGCTGAGGGGAGCCAAGAGGGGTCGCTTCACTCAATCCCTAAACCTGATCTAATGTCACTAGACTGGGGTCTTCCTCACATCTCAAGGGCACCCGATTCATGATTGAAGTGAATTGTGCTTATTCAATCTTTGTTCTGCTTGCTGTCCTGCTGTGCTGCATCCTCTTCTTGCTTTTTTGTGCATGGCTCCCTCTGTTGTGGTGACAAATGGCTTGAGAGGGATTTGACATAGGGAGAAAGCCCACCCACATCAACTGTCACCAGAAGCAGACACTAAGTCCATTTCTCTCACCTCACAGAACTATGCACACCAGACACTGGTAGGGCTGTCTGGGAGGGGAACACTTAGTGCAGTGGTTCTCAACCTGTGGGTTGCGACCCCTTTGGGAGTCATATGACCCTTTCACAGGGCTCACCCAATTCATAACTGTAGCAAAATTACAGTGATGAAGTAGCAAGAAAATCATTTAATGGTTGGGGGAGGGGGGCATCACCACAACAAGAGGACCTGTATTAGGAAGGTTGAGAACCACTGCCCGAGTGTGTTTAGGACTTTGCTGCCCTCAAGGTCATCAGACATTCCTGATGGCAGAGCCACTGCAGGAAGCCCTTCTGGGAAATGCCCTGAAGACAGGTCTCAACCAACTCCACCCTCACCCTCTGAGATCCTAATCATAGGACGCATGGAAATGCTCCCTGCCTCTTCGAAGGCTGTAAGTCCATGGGAGCAGAAAGCCTCCTCTTTCTCCCTTGGAGTGGTGGCTGGTGAGTTCAAACTGCTCACTTTCTGGCTAACATAACCCACAGACCAGCTCCCCCTGAGCTCAGTTTGGTTTACCGCACAGCACACATTGTTTGGAACCTTCTGAAATAGCTATGCACATGTGCAGGTTGGGGGGATTTCGCACAAGATGCAGTTTTCCACCCTCTCTTGGCAAAAATAATTTTTGCAAAAGGCTTGTATTCTCTTCTGGATCTGAGTAGCAGCTACTCTCATGAAGTCATAGCACATACATTCATGCTACAGTCCTCCCAACTCCCTAATGTCTTACGCCGAGTCTGCTCCATGCTTTTCTGTGTCCTACATGGCAGCTGTAGGCACCCAAGGCATGGGCTCTGCAGCCTGGGTCCAAATCTCTCCTTCCCACTTCCTCACTGTGTGGTCCTAGGCTCATGACTTTAGAGTTGTATGAGCCCCTAATAAATTGTTAAAAAAAAATGATCCTCAATTCTATCTGAATCCTTGCCATAGCTCCAAGTTGCCTTAATAAACACGAGCAAGAAAAGTACCTCTGGCAGCAGACCGTTCAGGTTCAAATCCAGGCTCTCTAACTTATTGACTATGTGACCTTGGGCAAACCTGGACCTCTCTGTACTTCCAAAGATTCACTTTCCAAAAGGGAAGTCATAAGCCAACTTTTCTTATTCCTCACTGGGTTGCTTTGAAGATGAAATGAGACATCTGTCTAAAAATGCTTCTGACCATCCCTTGGTTCTCAGAGCTCCACAAATGCTATGGATTATTGTTATAAGATTATGAATGATTTTTTTCCAAGGGTAGTGCAAAGATTAACATCAGTGCTACTTCTCTCTGACAAAATATCAATCCAAATTTCTAAATAGCAGGGTCTGAACGGATGCGCTGTTAACAGCATCTTGCTTTTCTCCCATCACTTGTCACAGTAAATCTGATAAGAAATGCTGGGCTAGGGCCTGCAGCCAAGCCCCTCACTGGCAGCGTGCAGGACCTCAGGTTGTTGGCAGGCCAAGGGGCATCACAATGGCAAGAGGAGACTCCACAAAGAGCCCCTGATTCCTCCCCCACGCACCCCTTCCCCACGTTCAGGGTTAAACGTCAAAATACTATTTTTTTGTCACCTGGTGAAATAATGAGCCCCCCATTCCCGTTGCCTTGGTATCATCAGAGCGCAACAGCCACGTGGGGTAATCGCTGTCTCCGTGTTAATGCTGCTCAGTTCAAACATTTTCACAGGCCCTGGCGAAATGAAACCCGTGCTTACTACCTAGGTGGAGTTTGAGGCGATTCAGCCCATTTGCTTCTGCTGAAGAGGCTACCTCAGAAAAACAGGAAATTAAAACATAGAGGGTGCCATTGACATTAGGTTTCTCATTTTCTTCCTTTCTTCCCTACCTTCCTTTCTTCTTCTTGCCCTTCTCTTTCTCTTTTCTTCCTTCCCTCCCTTTGCTCACGTCTTCCTGCCTGCCTTCACCTTCCATCTTCCCTCCCACACTCCTCCATTTCTTCTTCGCTCCTCTCTCCCCACCGCCACCTTTCTCCTTTCCTTCACTGCCTTTTCCCTTCAGCCTCCCAGTCTCCCTCCTTCACTCTCTCCCTTTGCTCCTTCCTTTCCCCACCTTGTTTTGATCCAGTGATTTGTACTCCTTTCTTCCTCTCATCCCACCCCTCCCCATTGCTGGAGAAACATCAGTTCCTTGTGGTGCTGGTTTCTTGGCGCCAGACCCTGTTCTTTGGGTGTTCACAAGTCTGTGTCCTGTGTGCAAACATAAGACAGACATATGATCAGGGTTGGACAGAAGATGGGATTTGACAGGTGTACTGCATCCCAAATCTCCAGGAGGCAAAGGTAAAGTCAGGCTCCTGCCTTTAAGGTTATGTCTCCCATTGTAACTGCATCCCACAGAGGCTCCTGCCTCCTGGCAACCTGAGGCCTGCTGCCTGCCTTCCTCTAGCTCCTGGGGAATTGGGGCAGCAGTGGCAAGAACAACAAAAATCCCCAGGAGTTGACAAGAAGGGAGGCTGCCTTGCTCGAGAGATGGCCCCTTCACCCACCTGCATGTTGTTGAGATGCAGGTTCTCATCCCTGTGGCTGGGCAAGAAACGCCCCCTCCCCAAACGCAGTGGCTTCAAACAAGGACCATCATCGTGTGGTTGCTGGGAGGCCACTGGGTGGTGCTTGGAGTCTCCCATGAGTTGGCAGTCACATGGGAGCTGGGGCAGGGGCCTCTGGTGACTCCAGTGCCTACATGTGCACTCAGAGGGCTGGAAGCTGAAGCTGGGTGCTTAGCTGGGTTGTTGGTTGGAGTGTCTCCACGTGGCCTTTCCAGGCGGCTCAGGCTTCTTTCAGCATAGTGTCCGGGTGCTGAGAAGTGTCCTGAGAGGTAGCACGTGGAGGCTGGACATTCTAAGGGTGAGCACTCAAGAAGAAGTCTTTGAAGGGATTTTTCAGAAGCTGTGAAGCACTTTGTGGGAGGGAAGGGGGTTGCCCAAACTAGATGTCACAGTGTCATCTTCTCCATAATCTATTGGTCACAGAGGTCATGGAACATCCCAATTTAAGGGGAAAGGGCATAGACTCTACCTTCCTATAGGTAACCTGTCAAGGAATTTGGGGGTCACATACGAAGACTGGGAGACCCTGGGTGGCACAAATGGTTAAGGACTCAACGTATCAAGAGGTGGGCAGCTGCACCCCTCAGAAGAAATAACTAATGGCCTGCTTCTAGAAGCCCACAGGCTTGAGAATCCTGTGATGTGTAGTTTCTCCCTGGCACCCAGGGGGTCCTCGGGAACCAGAACCAACATAACAGCAATGGGTTGGGTTTTTGTTGGTTTTGTTTGGGCTAATATTAAAACGACTAGTATGAAATTATATATGTATTGTGTTTAACTCTCAGGACTCTGATTATGCTGAAGTTGAACAAAACCGTCTGCCTCTTCTATGAACACCAGCCGATGGAGGCAAAGGGTGAGGGTCTAGAGGAAGAATGAATGTCCCATTCCCGTCCTTATGTTTCAGTTGTCCTTAAAGGGCACAGGGGACAAACCAGACGTCTTTGATATGATTTTAGCCTAATGATGTGCTAGTATGATGATGAGCAGCCTGAAAAGTGGTTTTAACTAATGTGAGCCAATATTTGAAAAGTTGACGATTTCACATCGAATTTTATATTCTCAGCATCTCAGTTACAAACAGAAAATCAGGCCTTAAAATCCTTGCATTTCCCCAAGGCAACAACAGTCTGGAGCTAGAATTTGAATGTCCCCTGTGGATGAGCTGACACGTGCCTGTTAACCACAGTCCCCATCCATCCCTATTGCCCCCAAAACAGAGGTTGGCTACAAGTATCCTTTATCTATATGGCTAAATAGGTTAGTTAGTTTGGATTGGGATGCTAGTTTTTCCTGTTTTGTTTTGCTTACTTTTGATTTTTTGGGGGGCTAGGAAATTGCGTGTATTTTGGTACCATGTCTTCCAAAGCGAGAAAACCAAACCCAGTAAGCCAAGAAGGTCAAACAGTCTAGATTAATGATGAAAGGAGGAGCCCTGTTGGTGAGGTAGATTATGAGTTGGACTTCTAACTGCAACATCAGAAGTTCGAAACTCCCCCCACCCCCACTCCACAGGAGAAAGATGAGATTTTCTACTCCTGTAAAGATTTACAGCCTTGGAAACCCACAGGGGCAGTTCTATACTCTGTCCAAAGGGTTGCTATATGTCAGAATTGATTCCAGGGTAGTGAGGTTGTCTTGATTGATATAAATAATTTTTGGTGAGTATTGAAAAAACCAGTCAATATTATTTTTAATACACATCAAAGAAGGTCCACATTAATTGTTCCCACAACCCTGCCACATTCTTTCTTTATTCCCTTGCCTCCCACTCTGCTTTCTTCCTCCCTATGGTCTTTTATCTCATTCATTTTCTTTCAAGGGTTAGCCAAGGAGTGGGAAAGGCTGACTAATTCTTAACCAAAAGACTAAATTGGTTTTATTGTTGGTGTTATTACTTGGGTTAAATTTTTTTCTTTTCTCTTCTTCTATTGGTTTGTGTCATGTAACCCAGAAAATGGGGAAACATTTGGAACATCAAAACACTATCCTTTCTCAGTAGACTACAAGCATTAAAGGCAACAGAGATAAATACTCCAATAATAACAATAACATACAAGGATAGCTAGAGAGATAAATAGATAGATAGAAAAACCACAAAATCTGAGCAGTTGTGGGAAGGGGAATGGGAATAGCCCCATGAATAAATATAGGTTTGCCAGAGAATAGTTCTATATACATATTAGCATATACTACAAATATGACCATGAATATAATAGTGCATCCAGGAGGCATAGTTAGGAAATGTCTTAGCTAGAACAAAACCCCTTGAGGGAGCGTGTCCTAAATATCGGGGATCAGGAACATAGCTCTGAGAGACCTCAAGATCAATTGGTACAAACTAGCTCACAAAGACAATGTTCTATATCCATCAGGGAAGTGACTGGGGTCTTCAAAAGCTAGTGAGTAGCAAACTAAAAGTCGGTTCTTGGTCTCACCCTATGTGTTGGACAGGGTTCTCTAGAGAGACAAAACCATATTGCTAGTAATTATATATAAATATATTTTTAAAGCTAGATATGCAATACAAGAAATGAACCACTAAATTAATTACAGATAGATAACACAAGAAACTAACAGTTAAATTATAAAACAGTGAGACACTAGCAGTCCTTTAAGGCTTGAGAGCCGCCAGTTGCCAGTCCCTTTCTGTAGAGAGAGCTGGGCTATATATACCCAGGCAGCAAACAGCAAGGCAAGTCACCAACTGTCACCAACTGTTGGTCCCCAGCTCCAGAGACGAACATTCCAATCCTGTGGGATTAAATGGACCTCAACTTACAGCGACAGAGTCCACAAGCTAGGCATCCCACAGGTAGTGTACCCCTTTAAATTGAGGCATAGAACAAGCAAGGCGAGGCTCACGAAGCCATTTATCCCTCTGTCCTTTGATTAATCCTACTTGTGTTTATCGGCCAGGCTGGCACAATAAACTATTGCACCCTGTCTGGAGCGAATAACATTGAAGAAGCTCAAGATGCCTGGCAACAATTAGTCCAAATCAGTAATGGACTATGCGTACCTCAGCCTCTATGATGCTAAGGTCAGAAGAACTAAATGGTGCCTGCCTATGACAAACAGCTGCTCTGAAAGGGATCGTGGTACATGGTCCTAGATAGAGTGGGGAGTAATGTGTAAGAAAACTGAAAGTCATACTACTACTACCAATAGTAATAATAATAATGGTAAAAGATGAGGTTTATTGGTTAGATAGACTAGTGAGATCCCCACTACTATGGTCCTTCATCACCCTTCAGGTCTGGAACTGAATTCAACCCCCTGAAAAATAGACAGGTTTATAAAGTGAACCTTATGAGAAAAGATTGCAGCCCTCAGTATGGATTACAACTCAATGTCAAGAAGACACACATCCTCACAACTTGATCAATAGGTACCATGATAAATGGAGAAGTTTGTTGTTTTTTTTACTTGGTGTTATTTGTTGAAGTTGTCACGGATTTTTTGTCTTGATGAGGTCTATAATCAATGCTCTTGGAAGCTGCAATCATGAGATCAAATGACGCATTCCATATGGATACATTTGGTGCACAATACGTCTGTAGAGTGCTAAAAAGCAAGGATGTTACTTTGAGGACTAAGGTGCACCTTACCCAAGCCATAGTAATTTAAATTGCCTCATAAGTATGTGAAAGTCAGACATTGAATAAGGAAGGCTGAAGAAGAATTGATATGTCTGAATTGTGGTGCTGGTGAAGAATATTGAAAGTAACATGGACTGCCAAGGGAACAAACAGATCTGTCTTAGAAGAAGTATGGTCAGAGGGCTCCTTAAAGGCAAGGATGGTGAGACTTCCTCTCACATACTTTGGTCATGTTATTAAGAGAGACTAGTCCCTGGAGAAGGACATCATGCCAGGTGAAGTAGAGGGACAGTGAAAGAGAGGAAGCCCCTTAAGGAGATGGATTGACAGTGACTGAAACAAGGGGCTCAAGCTTGGGAACAATTAGGAGAATTATTCAGGGCTAGGTAGTGTTTCTGTCTGTTTGGCATAGGGTCAATGTGGGTTGCAACTGGCTCAATGGCACCTGATAAGAACAACTACACCAAAATGAATCATAGCACTGAGGAGCACACATTCCTCAGAACCATCAACCATTCAAAAGTAAATAGGCAGTATTTGCCCAAGGCCAAATTCAAAAGGCAGGCAAGGTTAGGGGAGAAGGGTGAATGAAAACAGGAAGCAGAGTTTCAATGGCATGAGTGATATTACATTGCAGGAGATTGTCATCAATGTCACATAACAAAACGTGTATAAATTGTTACGTGCAAAGCTGATTTTCTCTGTAAACCTTAACCCACCTTACAATAAAAACTTTCTTTTTTTAAAACAAAGACACCATCGTTCATATTATAGACACAGCCAAAGAAAGATCTCCTGGACAATCCTAAAAGGATCTCCCAAATGATTTGGGTAGTTAGCCCTCCCCAGGGAGTTCTACCCATTGAAACGCTGGGCGGTTATGGCTGCAATTATATTTCAGGCCAGAAGAGGCAGCAGAGGCCTGGTTGTTCAAATGCTACAAAACTACCAGACAATGGGCAAACAGTTTCTTTCCACGGACGACTAGCGGCTCTGTCATATCCATGTCTGGTGTTCAACACTTGGCGACAGAATCCAGCCCGCTGGGTTTGGGTGGGGTCTGTTTCTCACCCATGCTTGGCTTGGGATTGTTCTATGGCATCCACAAAGTGGAGTCCTTTCCTTTCTGATGTCCCGAGAAAGCTGTTTTCTCCTTTTTCTCTCTCTGGCCCTCTTCCCAAGAACCCTGGGGTTCACTCTGCTTTCCTCTGGTTGATGTTTCTCAGGCAGTTACTTGACCTCGGTTCATCTACTGCAGGTGACCATTAGCAAGTAACTGTACCGTCCTTGGATGGTATTGTTCATGAGCTAGGCTGCGAACTACGGGTTAAAGGTTTGAGTTCACCCAGAGGTGCCTTCCAAGAAGGGCCTGGTGATATGCCTCTGGAAAAAAACCCACCCCAGCCATGGAAAATTCTAGGGACCGGACTTCTCTAACACACTTGGGCTCTCCATGAGTCCGAGTTGACTCAATGGCAATTGGTTGCTGGTATTCCTGTAAGTAGAAGACAACAATCTTTAAGCAGTCCCTCTTGGATTCATGGGAGGAGGATGGCTTCCTCTGAGAGAACTTCTCAGGGCTCCAAGGGCTCAATGATCTTACAAAAAATGAGAGAAATGATGAGCCTGATGACAGATGATATTGCTATGCAGGCCTCGTTTCAGGATGCTCAAGTTTCCAGGTCTTTCCCTGACTCACAGTGTAGCCCTGTGAGGTTCCAAATAGAAGGGCACCCTTGCTCCCAGGACCTGGAGCCTTGTAGCTGAGCAGAGCAGTCATGATGAGAAAGAGGACCCAAGGGGGAAGTCAGGGGGCTGCTTCACTTGTCTCAGTGTCAAGCAAACAAATGTTTTGGCAGGAAATTTCTCTTCAAGAGTGTTCTGATTTCTTGAAGGAAATATTTTTCTGAACCATTTCCTCAGGGGAAAACCACTCAACTACCTCGGGAAGGAAGATTTTTCTCCTTCCAAGCTTACCAGGCTGTGCTAACTCACAGAGGAGGTGTGACTAGCAGGCAATGAAACTGATTTCCAGACTCCTATGAAAATCAGCAAGTGCTCGGCTGCTAAGTGAAAGGTCGGCAGTTGGAAAACCCCAGCTGCTCTGCAGGAGAAAGTGGTGGCTGACTGTGTCTGACAAGATGACAGCTTTGGAAACCCAATGGGGCAGTTCTCCTCTGTGTTCTACAGTTGCTTTGAGTTGGAGTGGACTTGACAGTGATAGATCTGATCTTTTTCCCCATGAAAATCAACTTTCACGAATACATGTGCATTCATGGATGTTTGTGTCTGCTTTGGCATGCATGTGCACATATGTGCCTATTTGCACGTGGATGAATACGTCTGTGAATGTGGGCGTCTCTATTTACTTTGCCATGTGTGTGCACATGTCTGCCTTTGTCAGTATGCATGCGGGCTCAGGCAGCATAAAGAGATCACAGAGAAACTTGGAGAGAAAGAGAAAAGTAACCTATTTTCTCATGGGTCTCCCATACCTGACGGTCTACTGGCATCCACCGCCACGAAGACCAGAGGTCACTTCATGCCATGTGTCCAGCTGCACATTGCTGGTTGAGGTCAGTCACCAGGGAGGCAAGTGAGACTGGCCTCGCCAACCTACCACCCACCTGCAGGAGTGATTCCCACCATCTGTCCTGGAGCCCCTCCCACCTTACTCAGCCTCCCTAGACCTTGAGTGAAAGGCGTTTCCAACGTTTTTACATAAAGATTTCTGAGATTGACTGAAGAAATGATTTCATTTGACAAAACAAGAAGCTTTGAATTTAAAGATTTGAGGCAAGTGCCCTTCAGAGAGGGGGACACAGGACGGGGCCATGCTCCCTTCCGGTATGCACAGGGGTTGCTATGAGTTGGAACCAACTTGATGAGCACCTGCCAGCAACAACAACAACCAGAAGTTGTCCAAACTTCTGTGGCCTCAACTCGGAAATGAGAATATTATTATTGCCTCCTAGAAAGAACTCAAGGTATGTACAATTGGTTAATAGGCGTTTGGAAAGTGAGTACATTAAGTGGACTGATGACATTGATAAGGCAATAAGAAACTGAGAAGGCTTCACTAACAGGTGCTTTCACATCTGTAACCAGTAGATTCCTTCCTTCTTCATCTCTTGCCATCTTAATCAGCTCCCACACTTTCCAGGTAGCTTGAGGGATTAAATGTTCAGTCTGATCCTAGTATAAGCCTCAGCCTCAGAATCAGAGGCTTTACCTGAGGTTTGAGGAGCTATACTGGGAATGAGGGAGAGTAACCTGTCTTTTCTATTGCTCTCCTATCGCTCCCTCTTCCCTAGCCCTTCCCTGTCTCTGGGCCTGCCTTTCCTCCCTAGAGCATTGGCTTCCGGGAGAAGGGGATGGAAACAATGAGCACAATGAGCACATTCCTGACCAGGCCTCTTACCATGCTATGTTCCAACCCTCTCTTGGAAGGGCCTCCACGAAGTCCTCTTATGTCATCTCACAATAACTTGTTAGATACCATTGAGTGAGCTCCTGACTCATAGCAAAAGTACACACAAGAGATTGAAGCACCACCTGGTCCTGCACCGTCCTCACAATGGTCCTTGTGTGTGAGCCCATGGTTGCAGCAGTGTGGAGGAGATCCTGTCCAAGAAGGCTGCCAGTGGGTGGGAGGGGCTGCAGCTTTCAGAGACTTTGGAGGATGCCAAGGTGGATAGTTCACGGCGTATCATATGAGGTCAGCCAGCGGGCCTTGGGGCCCCTTCCCATTATCCATAGATATATGAAATAAATGGAGGCCCTCAGCAAGATGGGCTGCAGACACCTCCAGGACTCACTTGATCCTTGGCAAGCTCCCTTAGCCTTAGGACACCACCTGCTGGAACTGTGGCTTTGCTGCCTCTCCTGGCTCTCAACTTCCCTCCTAGAAGACTCCAGCCACCCTTCTCCTTCCAGATCCTTCCAGCAGGAGGCAGATATTGGTCTCTATGCTTTTGCATGTGGCCAGTTTTCTAGGGGCAGATCAGCCTCTCCCAAGAATTTGGGTTCACCAGAGTGAGCGTGCCCACAAGTCTGCAGAGCGTACGGCCAGGCCTCTGAAGAGAGAACTGCTGGAAGATTTGCCCCTTTTCAAAAGCGCTAATTCCACAGTTGAGAGCTCGTCTCCTGGGGACTCAGCTTGAGTCTCAAGGAGCACATCCCCTTTGACACTGCTGGCAACTCGAGGTGCTGTGGGTCATTTTCTTGCCTTTGAGGAGTGCAAGGGAAATGCTACAATATGTCCCTTCACATGAACCACCAATCCTTATCTGGAGAACTCTCTGAGATGACAGGGATGAGAGGGAGATGTTCCTGGGGCAAGCTTTCACCTGCACATCTCTCAGGTGAGTCAAACATTTGACCCCCAAAAGTTGAGTATGATGGTGAGAGTTCAGGCTGGGAGATAGAGTGTCTGGGTTCAAATCAAGAGACTGCACATCTCAACTCCCATGGTTCTCCTGCATAAAACCCAAGCCAAGCAGTTTATCACTTCCCGGCTGAGTATCCTACTGAGGCCAGCTAAACTCATTCTTTGCTGATGACAACGTTGCTTGTACCAAATGGCTTTGCCATGTAGCCCTTAGCAATGGCCAGAAGGGCTGCTCATCAAACCGCAGAGCAGGGCTTCTGGCGCACACGTTAAGAAGGGGGCTATTCACAACAAGGTCAGTAGTTCAGAACCCACTAGCTGTTTCTCTGGAGAAAAACTGTGGCTGTGTGCTTCCATAAAGATGCCCAGCCATGGAACCCCCCTGGAGAGGGCCATGATGAGCTGGAGTGAGCTCTACAGGAGTGGGATTTTTTACTGTGGATGTAATCCCACCTGGGCAGAGATTTTCTTTGTGACTTAAAGAGGCTGTACCTTACACCAATGACTTGGCTGATACAAAAGGATTCAATTCAACACTGAAGCAAACCAACTCCAAGGGAAGAAGGCAGCTGCCATGCAGAGAGCTCCAAGGACCACCAACCATGGAGGTCATTGAAGCCAAAACAAGAATACCGCCCACCAGCCCTCAGCCCCCAGGGATGGACAAAGAGAGCCTGCCCATCAAGCTGGTGCACTGGCATGATGCTGTCAGCCTCCGGTGCTGTGAGAACATTGACTTTGGTGTGTTAAAGGCACCCACTTGCGGTATGTTTGTGATGTCAGCGTGTGGAAACTATGGCAAGCCCCCCCTCCCTGCCTCACAGCAGCAAAGCCTCGGCATTAAAACCCCGTGCCTTCTGTGGCGCTTGCCAGCTGTGAGAGGGCAGGAAATGCCCTTGGCTTTTCTGCTCCTTGTTGCGACCTCCCTCTGAGGCAGGGAGCAGAGGATTTGAGGTTGGAATCTGTTTTGTTTCATCACTACCCTTTGTCATCTCTCTGAACACTTTCATGTGCTCCTCACCAGTGCTTTGCCCTCTCTATCACCAAGCCATGTGCTCTTTAAAACATGCACACACACACACACACACACACACACACACACCCCTAATGTTCACATTTTGAGGCACATTTGTCTTTAATTCACTAATAATAACAATAATTATTCAAAGCCACTTTACCATCTGAAAAGAAATCTCTATGCATACACTTAGATCATGGATGCCAACTGCCTTCTTAACAACATTTCCCAATGAAATATTCAGCAGCGATTATATTAAGCCTGAAGCTGTTCATCCATTTTGTGTTAATCAAAACAAAAACAAGAGACGAAGGGATCCAAAAGGACATGTAAGATCATAGACTGAAAGTAGCCCCATCGAGCACCAAAGGCTTGTCCAGAAGGGCAGAGCCACAGGTAAAAGCTATGTCTCTCTGGAGTTGCTGGCATTTAACTAGATGCAAAATGTCAGCGCAGGAAATGGCTTACCCAATGCAAATACTAACAAGGGAGGCATGTGTTCCTGTGTAAATGGAGCTTCAGCCAATCCGGGCCTTCAGGATCCAGCTCCCATCGCAGCATCCACGGGAAGCACCAGGGGAATGTTCCGTTTGCTTATTTTCCCTCTCTTTGCTAAGAAGAAAAAGAGCCTTTGTGGCCTAGTGGCTACAAGTTGGGCTGCTAATTGCTATATCAGCAGTTTGAAACTACCAGCTGCTTTGTGGGAGAAAGATAAGGCATTCTGCTCCCATAAAGAGTTCGAGTCTCAGACACTCACAGGGGCAGTTCTACGCAGCCCTATAAGTTGGCTGTGAGTCAGCATGGATTCGATGACAGTGAGTTTTCTAAGAGTAAGAAGTATCTAGGGGTGTAAACAGTTAATGAGCTCTGCTATTCCCAACCCACTTAGAGGAGCTGTGAAAGAGAAACCTGGCAATCTTCTTCAGAATCCTCGGCCATTGAAAAGTTTATAGAATGTATTGACCTAGGTTGTTAAATAGATCCAGGTATATGGTGGAGCATACAGGGACCAATGTCATAAAACGGGGTGGGGGTGGAAAAAATCTCTGAGACAGATGCAAAAACTGTGAGGGAATGAGTTGTTGAGGCTGGGGGATCAGGACCATCGTCTCTGGGATTTTCAAAGTTCCTGAGCAATCAGGAAAGGGGCAAGAGTTGGTCTCTCCCCATCCAGAGGACAGCAGAAGAGGAGAACTGATTGGGCACAATGAATCAATGACTAGTGACTCAAGCAACGATCACCCTCCACCACTGGAGACCAGAAGAACTAGATGGTGCCTAGCTCTCACTATCGACTGCTATGAAAGAGATCACATTAGAAGGGCTTGATTAGAGTAGAAGGGAAATGTGGGGCAAAACTCAAAATCATGATTGTCGCGCGCCAGGTCTCGCCAGCAAGAAAAGACGCACCACAACAGGATTCTTCCACAAGCATTTAATTTTTCATAATGCGGTAAAAGACCCCGAAACCCCAAACTACTGCTGCTTATATATGCTCTATGGGGACGTGCTGTGCCCTGATTGGTGCATTTGCCAAAACCTCATGCATTGATTGGTGAGTTCGCCAGAACCTTTGTTTGCATACTCCAGGGTGGAGTTATGACTACGTCATCTCAGCATTGCGCATGCGCTAAGTGGTTGTTTATCACTTAGTTGGACCACCGCCCTGACTGCCCGGCGCCATCTAGTAATGGCGGCGAGAGCTGCGGCTACCCACATCACGAGAGCTGTGGCTTCCCACATCTCGCGAGAGCTATGGCTTCCCACATCTCCTCCTTTCTTTTTTATTTTAAGCCTAATCCATCGATCAATTCCAGAGCCTCCAGCAGCTCCAAAAGATCAAGATGGATATAAAGTCCATCGATCCATCCCGGAGCCTCCAGCAGCCCCAGGAGATCAAGATGGATATAAAAACCCAAATCTGGTCACCCTAATGTGTGCAATGAGCAAAGCTCCACATGGTGCAAGGGCTGACCAAGATCCAATTTCTGTCACTCTTCCCAGTGCAATGGGACAATTCCCTTGGGGTGCAGGAGCTGACAACTTATGGGGGTTAATTTTCTCTTAACAAAGAAAGCCAAAGATCATGGGAACCACCGCGCTCAATCGCTAAGAGCGCCTGCGTGATGATGACTTTGTCACGTTTTTGCTGGGCTTTAAGCTTGCAGAGCAACCATAGCAACAACACTCCTCCACAGCACATTATTGCAGCAAATGTAAACACCCCCACCCACTCTTTAAAGTAGGAAAAGGCAGTAGAAAGCCAAGAAGTAAAATCTCCAACAGTTATGGGTTTCATTCTTGTGCCATTAAGAGTCATAATCTGCATCCGGAGTTGTTCTTGAAGTTCTTCCAGCTCAGCTGTCCATTGTCCTGTAAGATACTGGGATGTATTCTTGCTGCTAAAAGAAGACTCATTCAAGAATTTTAAAGGTGTTATGCACAAATTAGGTGTTGAAGAAACTCAACTTAATTGCACCATGCTCGTAAGAGTATCCACTTGGTGTTGTAATAAATCAACTCTCTGGTTCACTAACAGTAAACCAGACATTAATCGAGCATCCAACATATGGACTGTAGATAAAGCTTCTGATGTAGATTGCGTAATATTGCTAATGACATTTGCTGTCATTACTTGATTAGACATAGCCAATCCTGCTGTAACCGCTGCTGCAGCTGAGATAGTAATAGCTGTAATAATTGCTGCGGTAATGCCAAAATCTATTTTATATCTATAAAGTGTAGCAATAGGAAAAGTATTGGGATCTGCTTCAACCGGTACAGGTATCATAGTGGGAATCTTTACTATCAAGGCAAATGGCTCAGAGCCATTCCAACATTCAGCAAGCCAACACTGACTGCTAAAGCTATTACATGAAGCTTCCCAAAATGTATCATTTGCATGACTAAAGTTGAATGTTAACAGAAAGAAAAATGGGGGCTGGACACAAACAGGTGATGGCTGAAATTGCACTCTTGATATATTAACCATAGTATTTACTTTCAGCCTCTTTGTAGTGGTATTGTATACACCAGTGACATTGTATAAAGTATCATTAATTCCAAACATTTTTGCAAAAGGAGTTACTATCATAGATGCTCCACGTTGATTATATACCATCCATTCATACCATGGCCAGGTATTATCAGGACCAGTGGTATTAGTATTACTATTCCATTTTGCTTTACCTAAAGTCGGAGTCATATCAAAACCTGGTTTAATAGGGTTGCTCCGATAATTTGGAGACTGACATTGAGTAAAAGTAGGCGGAAAACTTTTTTCAGGTGAGCAACTAGGTAATATGACACGTCTGGTCACATTAGGTGGCACTACTGATCCATTAATGGGCCCAGGGGGCCTGGATCCTTCACGAATCACCATAAGTGTTGTTGTATTTACACGTTTTCCTTTCTCAGAGGTGCCACTTCCACCTGTAGCACCTTGTGCAACTTTCATAAGGGTGGATATAATATTATTAAATGTAGAGTCTCCAGAAGGATCCACCCAATTGACTTAAGATCCATTTCTTACATATATCCAAGGTGCACTAGTATTGATGGTGGTAAAACACAAACTATATGCCAATGTAAAATTGCTTGCATTATATACTTTAGGAGGCTCCCCTCTAGGCGTAATACATGGTATTCCCAAATCACATTGCGTTGATAAGAATAAGGGTAATATTGACGCATTCGAGTGTATGGGAATAGGTACAGGCCAAGTTTTAGCTATGGCCCATAAAAAAACTCCTTTAACTATTGGGGTCCATATTACCATCAGTATCAGCAACATTATTAGGTTGATCATCATCTTCTTCATTCTTCCTGCTCGCACGATCTTCATCTTCCTTAATTAATCTCACCAGTCTCTCTGGCACCCAGATGGGGTTTTCTTCTTTCTGTAGAAAAACACAAATTGCTCCCCTGGACCTGATTAATATGGGGTCCGGGCCATACCATTTGTTGTCTAGGACATTTTTCCATCGGGCCATTTCCTTTGGTGGCTTTGGCCATTGTCCATGTCTGTCTGCAGCTGATTGGCCTTTCTCATCCAGATTTTAAAAAAATTCAGTTTCTCCCTATTGAGTAAGATGCTGGCAGTTGGTTTTTCATATATGTCCCTGATTTCATTGAGAATTTCCCTTCGATTCCTATTTTTTAGTATTTGTATCTAGAATGGCTGTTAGATATTATCAAATACCTTTTCTGAATCAATTGAAATGCTCATGTGGTTGTTTTTCTTTTTTATATGGTAGATCACATTCATTATTTTTCTCATTTCAAACCATCTTTGCATCCCTGGAACCAATCTCACCTGCTGTGGTTCTTTTGCTTAGCTTTTTGATAGATTGTTGGATTCTGTTGGCCAGGATTTTGAGATTTTGCCCCTATATTCATAAGGGATATTGGTTTACAGTTTTGTTTTGTTTGAAATATTTATTTCTGTTGACAAATAAATGAAATTTTGTCTTAAAGCATGGTGCAGCATGGGTAACAATGTTCACTCACGGTACTCACATGTGGGTGTATCTGCATGTGGGCGGACCCACCTAGAGACAGATAGAGGAGCGGTGTCTTGGTTCCTAAGAACATTGGTAACACAGAAAAATATGAGAAAAAAGACAAAAAGGATGGTAATAGAAATAAATTAATAAAAATATCTATTAAAGGCAACAAAAGAGAGACAATGGGAAGAAAACATAAAATTTAAATTTACAAGACATATTTTTGTTTTAAATTCTATACCATTGGCTAAATTAACTACACTATCAATAAAATTGCCTTATGCCCAAGGGGATGATTGATAATGTTCTCTAACAGAAAATAACAATTATATCTCTGAGGTGAACCAGAGCCAGATGAACCATAAATATGTGAATGGATTTTGCGCTTGCACTTAATTCTAGCCTCAATCTAAGTACAATTAGTTCTTATGAAATGGCCCTATTTGATGCTCGTCCTCATGAAGAAATCACTCAAGACATGAATGCTATAGGAAAGTGTAATGAAGAAACTAGATGGTGCCCACCTATCAGAAAAAAATAGCCTCTGGGGTCTTATAAGCTGGTCTTAAACAGCCATCTAAGTGAGGGATCAACTAAGTCCATGTGGAAGAAGCACACCAGCCTGTAAGGTCCTAGGATTTTAACTCATGAAATTCAAATCTGAAGGAGGGAATGATATCAGCTTCAATTATGAACACCTGGTTTTAAGGTTGTGGATAACATTTGCAAGCTCTGGGGAATCCTCTCTGACCAGAGCCATGGGATGTGAACAGCCCTGTTATCAGACAGATAGCATTGTAAAATTGGTTATTGCAGATGTATTTAAGTTAAAATTTATACATCTCCCTTTTGACTCATTTTAAATATATTCCAGTTCTTTTAACCTCTGCTTTCTTTTCTAGAGCTTTTTTTAATCTGTTTTCTTTGTTATTGTTGTTAGGCTTTTAAAAATACATTTTTCTGTATATGAAATCCAGGATAACTAAATCTATATAGACAATAGTTTTGGGGGCTATGGCAGGGGAGGTTGGGGGAAATAACATGAATACAATAAAGAAAAAATGTTCTAAAATTGATTGTGGTGATAATGATTATTACAATTTATCTTAATATAGTTGAGCTATTGTATGGCATGTGAGTCATATGCCAATAAAAGTGTTTTTGTAAATGAATTAAAACAATTTTTCCAAGCTGTTCTCAGCCTGCTAATTGTTTCTGTCTTGGAAATTTCAACGACAATATGTTCCAGTGTTTTCTTTTGGGATCTGTGGTGTTTTGGGTTCTCTCTGCTTCCTGGAGAATTATTTTCTCCTCCTCTGTTCTGTTAAGGAAGTATTATTCCAGAATTTCTTATATGGATAGAATCCCACTTCATTCTTATGTTTTCTTCAGATTCTTTTGTTCTTTTAGCTGATTGTATCACTCATAAATTGGAGTTAAGAGATATGCCTTCAAACTCACCAATTCAGCTTTCCATTTCTTCAATTCTCTTACTCTGTTCTTCTAAATTGTTGCCTAATTCTCTTATCTTAATATTTTCTGCATTTCTTTTTAGAGGTTTTTGTTGAAGATATCTAGCTTTTCTATTCTGACCATTGTTCTCGCAAACTCTTTGTTGAAAGTACATGACAACATTTTTCTGAATTCAATTTATGATAGTTTCAGAGCCTGTTCTTTTTAAGAAAATTCCTTGAGATCTGAGTGTTGTTCATTTGTTAATCCTTCTTCTGATGAATCAGGAGTGACTGCTGCCACTGCAGCATCGTGGCCGGGTATTACGGTTGGGAGGGCTGCTAGATTTTGTGGGAGTCGATGACTTTGTTGAGTAGTGCCAGAAATGAATAATAGAAGAGGGACGGGAGAGGGAAAAAAAGGCTTTGGGCAGTAAAAGGCTGTACTAAGAAAAGTTGGGAGGGGGAGGAACACTGTACTTGAGTGTATTCTTCCCTAAGGCCAAGAGCATCTTAACATAGTCCGTCAAAGCACAGGCAATCTTCAGGAAAACCATCATGGTGCCAAGTTTGTCCTTGGGATAGCCTAGGCTGGTCCTTTGGGACCTATGCTCCGGGAACTGTGCAGGCCAGCTTGCTTGGAGAGCTGGAAGCCACATGGGACCTGCGTGCTTATTACACGTGAAGCTTTGGACCCTGCTCACAATGATAGTCTTTGAGGAGTGGAGCTGGGTTGCTGTAGCCAGCAGTGCAGAATGGAGCTACAGATGGGTAGCAGGAGACCACTGGGCGCCTCTTCAGTGGACCTGCTCTTTCCTTCCCTTCTCTGCTTGCTCCCACAGTCTCTGATATGTGGAAGCCTCCTTTTACTTCACTTTCAAGCCATTGTCTGAGATCACAGGCCACCTGTCTTTTCTTAGGGCCTAGTCTATCCTGGTTGTTACATAAGGATCTACCTGTGTGTATGTGTTCAGTTGGACATGTTCTAGTCCCCTTTCTTTAATGTTTTTAAAAGTTTCTATAGAACTGGTGTCAGCACTTCTGAATTTTTTATGAAATATCCCAGTGAAGCCATCTTGCCATTGACTTTTCTTTTTATATATATTTTTGGTCTTTTTTGAAGGGGTGGAGCAGGGGGTTAATCACATTCTGAATTGCTTATTTCATAATTACTCTGCTTAAACCTATTTCTATTCATATTAGTTTAGGTATGTCGTATATTTTCAGGAATTTGTCCCATTCATCAGCACTTTCAAATCTGTTGCAGTTCTTTTTCATAGTGTTATGATTCTTTATTCAATGAATATGTTGTGTTGTCTCCAGATTCATTTCTTTTGATTATTTGCCCTCCCCCCCCCCCCCCCCCCCCAGTATATCCAGTAGTTTGTTTCAGTGATTCTTTTCAAAGAACCAACTTCTGGTTTGATTGATTTTTTTCTGTTGTTTAACTGTATTCTATTTCATTTCTTTCTCACTGGTATTTATTATTCATTTCAGCTAGTATCTTTGGCCTCTTGCTCTTCCTTTCCTTTTTGTTCAAGTTTTCATTTAAACAATTGATTTTCATCCATCTTTTTAAATATGGGCATGTATTGCTATGAATTTCCCTCTGAGAATGGTTTGTGCTGTGTCCCAAAGGATTTGGTATGTTGTGCTTTCCTTTATATTTGATACCAAGTATATTTTTATTTCACTTTTAATTTCTTACATAGAGAAATTGTTTTCTAGTCGTACAATATTTAATTTTGGTATAATAATAATTATTCATTTTTATTCTTCCTGTGATTGATTTCTTACTTCATACCATTATGGTCAGAAAGTATGCTTTGTATGATTTTAATGTTTTAAAACTTGAGATTTGTGGCCTAATCTGTAGTTGGTTCTGGAAAAATTATCCTGTGAAAATGTCTGCTGATGATGGATGGAGTGTTCTAAGTTAAATTGGCTTATGATTTTCTTTATGTTCTTAATGTCCTTATTGATTCACTTTTTAAATGTTCTGTCGAGAACTGAAATTGAAGGTTTCAAAACTACAAATATTAATAGCGGCACTGTAATTTTTTCTTTGATATTAATGTTTGTGTCATGTTTATGGACAGGTTAGGTGAATATATGCTAATAATTGTTGTATCTTCTTGAAGTATTAGCCCTTTTATTATGTAATAGCCTTTATCCGTATGACCACACTCCTTTTTTTGGGTGCTGGTTGCACGGAACATTTTTTCCATCCTTTATTTTCAGT
Source organism: Tenrec ecaudatus (assembly GCF_050624435.1). NCBI lineage: Eukaryota > Metazoa > Chordata > Mammalia > Afrosoricida > Tenrecidae > Tenrec > Tenrec ecaudatus. The sequence goes on along the minus strand of NW_027459702.1, from coordinate 653,951 downwards.
CAGTTTGTGTCCTAATGTGAATGTGTGTTTTGTGTAGGTAACAAAAGATGAATCATGTTTTTTATCCAGTCTATCACTCTGCCTTTTGTGTAAATATTTTGGCTATTTACATTTTCTTCATTCTTTTAGCTAATTGGGTTTTGAGTTTCTTTTATCTGGTTTCTCTTTTTATCAATTTTCCTGTTATTTTTTGTATTTAGCATCTTTTGTTATGAGCTTTAATTCCTCTTTACATATTCTCTTAGTGGTTACTACAAATATTATACTATACAACATGCAATTACAGTAACATTTAGCATGCAATCAACAATGAATGTGAAATATTAAGTATTCCTGGTTTACTGTTCCCTCTCCTTTTTCTGTTGGTGAACCTCCAGTGACAGTAATGTGCACCCTACATCCAGTAGTCGTAATATGTACTTATTTTCTGAGATCTCTGTCTGACTCCTTCCTCCCCCTTTGTGTACATTTGAGTGTTTGATTAATGTTCTTTCCTTTCCATTTAGAAAACTTCCTTAAGTACATGTAGGGCTGGTCTGGTATTGCCAAATTCCCAAGGCTTCTGGTTATTTGGGACTCTTCTTCCCTGTTTCAAAGAAATGCCTTGACTTAGTGCTTTTCTGTTGTTTCCTTTTTAATTAAAGTAGGGCGATGCCATCTATCGGTTGGCGTGTGTCACATATTGGTATAAGGAGCCCTGGTGGTGCAGATTGGTGTGATACTGCTAACCACAAGTCAGCAATTCACATCCATCTTTCTCTGTAGGGGAAAGATCAAGCTATTGCTCCCATAAACATGTACGCTCTCAGAACTCTAGGGTAAAAAAAGAAACCAAGAAACCATGGGGAGCAGTTTTACTCTTCCCATAGGGACACGAACAGTCAGAATCAACTTGAAGGCAGTGGGTTTTTACCTGTTGTTATGGAATTAAAGAATTTCCGATTTATTACCAAAGGTTTATAATTCATTACTGTGCTTAGATTTCTGGTGTTCAAATTGTGCCAGACAGGTCAACCTATCTGCTAAGTTTTTGCACTGCACCATCATTGTTTTGGTTGTTTTATTACGTGGTTCCTGAGATACTCCAGATTTACCTTGTACATTGCTGCCATTTACCCCAGAATCAGCCATTTCTCCAATGACTGCCGGTTCATTTGACAAGAGAATGATTCTTGAGGTCGATTAGGTTACCAGATGGGCTCATTGCTACAGGGATATCCTTGCTTGTTGGCTGAACTCAGTGTCTTACACTCATTCTACAGAAGGAGAAATAGCATGACCTTTCCCCCTGCGTAGCGCCCATTCTTTTCCAAATTTTAGCGTAAAGTTTCACTGTAATTTACAATGCATATTGCAAAGCACAACAACCATGCTTCTTCCCTTTGTCGCTGAATTTTCCTCCAATTTAGCTAACATTTTAACTTTCTTTCTCTTTCTCTCAGCTGGTAATCTTTGTTTTCTCGATGAGGCTGCCCTTGGCAAATATAAGATTTTAGTCAGATCGCTTTCAGTGGCAGTTTTTACTGCTATTGTGGACACTACAATGGATTTATCAAATGTTCTTTCTCTTTAAGCATCATTCAGCTTTTTCTTTTTTTCCCCAACTGTCCATCTTGATTTTCCTGGTGAGGCTGCCTTTGATAAAAGGAAATATAAGATGGTAACCCGCTATCTTTGGTTTGATACTTTTTTCTGCTGTGTATTTTGCTGGACACCATAATGGCTTTCTGTGGCCTCTGTAAGAAACCCAGAGTCCTTTGTTCTTAATGCTGTGATAGACCTGAGTGGACTTGCTACTTCACAAGACTTTCCCCAGATTCCTTATCACCTTCAACATCCACAGCCACCCACTTAAGCAAGTGATAACTTAAAAACAGTAGTCTGACTTCCATCCTTCCAGAGAGCCACCAAGTAGACGTGCTAAGGCCCTGCTGCTCCAGCTCAGGCTCCACACATCTCTACCAGTTGTAATGGACTATGCTCCTAGGTTTTGTGTTACTAAATCTCAAGACAGAGAGACTTCGACTCGTTGTATATCAGGCATCAGCTTTCTCACACTGCTGAGTGGTGTGGATGTGTCTAAAGGAGTCCTAGTGGTACTTAGTGGCTATGTTTGGGTGCTGTTAAAATCTAGGTCAGTCGTTCAAACCCATCAGCCAGTCTGTGGGAGCGAGATGAAGCCGTCTGTTCCTGTAAAGATTTTCCACCTCAAAAACCGAAAGAAGTAGTTCTCTGCCCTATATGGTCGTTGTGAGTCAGAATCAACTTGTTATCAGCAGTGGACATTTTCAGAATACCTATTTGGAATATAAGAAGAACCACACAAGAAGCAGGCCACCAGATAAATATGACTGTGGATGTTGCTTCCAAGATCCGTGCTGCCCAGTGGAAAGGGAAATGTGCTGCAAGTGCACACAGTTGACGCATCCCACTGCCGACTGCGAGGCTGGCAGTTTGAGTCCACCCACATTGAAAGGGATATTGAAAGAAAGACCTGGTGATCTACTTCTGAAAAATCACCATCGAAAACCCTGTGAAGCACAGTTCTACCCTGACACCCATGGGATTGGCAGTACTACTCAACCGGGTGCCTAGCAAGACACCATTCTTTGTGGGATTTTTCCTATTTTAATTACCATCCATTGCTTTTTATTTTTTTAATCATTTTACTGAGGGCTCGTACAACATTTATCACAATCCATACGTACATCCATTGTGTCAAGCACATTTGTACATTTCTTGCCATCATCATTCTCAAAATATTTCTTTCTGCTTGAGCCCTTGGTATCAGCTCCTCATTTTTCCCCTCCCTCCTAACCCTTCACCCTCATGAATCCTTGATAAATTTATAAATTATTATTATTTTGCCATGTCTTACACTGTCCAGCATCTTCCTTCACGCACATTTCTGTTGTCTGTCCCCCAGGGGGTGGTTATATGTAGATCCTTGTGATCAGTTCCTGCTTTCTACCCCTCCGTCCCTCCACCCTCCCTGTTTCGCCGCTCTCACCACTGGTCCTGAGAGGGTCATCTGTCCTGGAGTGCCTCTGTTTCCAGTTCCTGTGTGTACCAGTATACATCCTTTGGTCTAGCTGGATTTGTAAGGTAGAATTGGGATGATGATAGTGGGGAGGAGGAAGCATTGAAACTAGAGTAAAGTTGTATGTTTCATCATTGCTACACAGCACCTTGACTTGCTCATCTCCTCCCTGCGACCCTTCTGTGAGGGGATCTCCACTTGCCTACAGATGGGCTTTGGATCCCCACTCTGCACTGCCCCTCATTCACAGTGATAATAATATTTTTGTTCTTTGATGCCTGATACCTGAACCCATCAACATCTCATGATCACACAGGGTAGTGTGCTTCTTCCATGTGGGATTTATTGCTTCTCAGCTAAATGGCCTCTTTATTTTTAAGCCATTAAGACCCTAGGTGCTATATCTTTTGATAGCCAGGCACTACCAGCTTTCTTCACCACATTTGCTTACGCACCTGTGTTGTCTTCAGCGATCGTGTTGGGAAGGTGAGCCTTATGGAATGCCAGTTTAATAGAACAAGTGTTCTTGCATTGAGGGAGTACTTGAGTAGATGCCCAATGTCCATCTGCTACGTTAATACTATAAATATATGCACATAGATCGATTATTTCCCCATTGTCATATATAAATATGTTTGCATATGTACATGCCTGTATTTAGACCTCTATAAATGTCCTTTGCCTTCTAGTTCTTTCCTCTATTTCCTTTTACTTTTATCTTGTCCCACTATCATGCTCAGCCTTCATTTGGGTTTCAGTAATTCCTCTCAGTTACATTACCCTTGAACAAGCCCTACCAGGCCTTTTACACCCTCCTCATCACTGATTTTGGATCACTTGTTATTCCATTGTCCCTGGGATTTATTAACACCACTTCCTTTCCCCCACCTCTCCCTCTACTATGTCCCCTGGAACCTTCGGTCCTGTTGTTTTCTCCTCCAGATTGTTTATCCAGACTCTTTTATCTAGACAGACCTGCAGAGATAATACTATGCACAAACCAAGACAGAGCAAAACAAAGCAACAAAAAAGAAAATAGTTCAAGGTCTATTGACATTTAGGAGTGTTTTCTGGTGGAGTCTGATGGAGTGCCACACCATGGCCCCAAAGTCTATTTTTGGTATTCCCTCGAGACGTCCTTGCTCTGCTCCCCTTGCTGTTCTGTTGCACGCCTTTAGTGTTTTGCCTCGGTGTGGTGGGGTCTGATCAGGCATAATTCCCTCACTGTGTATCCAGTGTTGTCCCCTATAGGGCTATGGGCCAGTGAGGGATGTCATGTCTCATAGTGGGGTTGACCATATGGCCCTCTCTAGCTATTGGCTGCTCTGAGCAGGGATATCATCTTCAAGTCTTGGTGGGCCAGGATGTGCTCCACTCTCTCTTCCTCCCCCCTCATTTGCTCCTGTGTGCTCTGATCAGACATGTCCCTCTCCCTGAGCTGTAGCTTCAGTGCTGCCCCTAAGGTAAATTCTTCAGGGGGCAGGGGTGGTTGTCCACATAGTTGGGATTGGGGCCTGTCTCTCAGACCCCTCTACTGGTTCCCTGCTTCATGCCAGTATGTTGCATTCACATCTTAGAGCACCGCTTTGTAGTCTGGTCCCTCTTTCCCTGAGAAGATATGAATAATACACTCCCCTTGGGGGAGTTAGTGCCCTGTTCCCCAACTACTCATTTGTTTTTGTTTTTTCTCTCTTTCCCCTTCCTTTTTAGTTGTCTACCATATGTATTCCTGGATTTGGTCTGGTCCCTGCCATACTCCCTGAACCTGAACCCAGGAATGTTTATATACAATAGTTTTTTCCCTAAGCCCGTTTTGCACTTTTTTTTTTTTAAGCTTTCCTCATCAGACTCATATAGTACTTCTCATTTTCTGCTTGGCTTACTTCGCTTAGTATAATTTCCTCCAATTCTTTCCAATGTGCTTCATGCATTCATCACTACTTTTTTTCTTATTTTTTTAATCATTTTATTGGGGGCTCATAGAATTCTTATCACAATATGTTCTTGATCCATTGTGTCAAGAACATATGTACATTTGTTGCCATCATCATCCTCAAAACATTTGCCTTCTATTTGAGCCCTTAATATCTGCTGCTTATTTTCCCCCTCCCTCCCCACTGTCCCCTACCTCATGAACCCTTCATCATTAATAAATTATGATTATTTTGTCATATACTACACTGTCCAATGTCTCCCACCGCCTTCTTCTCAACTGTCCCTCCCCCAGGGAGGAGACTATATGTAGATTCTTGTAATCAGTTCCCCCTATCCACCCCACATTCTCTCCACCCTCCAGGCATCGCCACTCTCACCACTGGTCCTGAATGAGTCATCTGTCCTGGATTCCCTGTGTTTCCAGTTGCTATCTGTACCAATGTACATCCTCTGGTCTAGCCAGATTTGTAAGGTAGAATTGGGATCATGATAGTGGAGGAGAGGAAGTATTTAAGAACTAGAGGAAAGTTATATGTTTCATCGCTGCTACCCTGCACTCTGACTGGTTCATCTCTTCCCCACAACCCTTCACTAAGGGGTGTCCGATTGGCTACCAATGGGCTTTGAGTCTCCACTCTGCACTCACCCACATTTTCAATGATATGATCTTTTGTTCCTTGATGCTTGAAACCTGATCCCTTCGACAGCTCGTGGTCACACAGGCTGGTGTGTTTCTTCCATGTGGGCTTTATTGCTTTTGAGCTAGATGGCCACTTGTTTATCTTAGAACCTTTAAGAACACAGACGCTATATCTTTTGATAGCTGGGCACCATCACTTTTCTTCACTACATTTGCTTACACACACGTTTGTCTTCATTGATCGTATCAGGGAGGTGGGCACCCATTGATATGATTTTTAGTTCTTTCATGTCTGATAACCAGTCCCTTCTGCACCTTGTGGTCAGACAGGCTGTGTGCTTCTTCCATGTTGGCTTTGATGCTTCTCAGCTAGATGGCTGCTTGTTTATCTTCAACGCTTTAAGATCCCAGACGCTTTGATAGCCACGTACCATCAGCCTTCTTCACCACATTTGCTTATGCACACATTTTTCTTCAGCAATCATGTCGGGAATGTATGCATCCTGGAATGACAATTTAATAGAACAAAGTGTTCTTGCATTGAGTAAGTGGAGGCCTAATTGTTTTATTAGGAGTTCACACAACTCTTATCACAATTCATACATACATCAGTTGTGTAGAGCACATTTGTACATTCATTGCCCTCATCATTCTCAAAACATTTCCTCTCCACTTAAGCCCTTGGCATCAGGTCCTCATTTTGTCCCCTCCATCCCCGCTTCCCCCTCCCTCATGAACCCTGGATAATTTATAAATTATTATTTTGTCATATCTTGCCTTGTCCGACATCGCCCTCCACCCACTTTTCTGTTGTCCACCCCCTAGTAACAAGGTCAAATGCAGATCCTTGAAATCGATTCCTCCTTTCCAACCTACTCTCCCTCTACGCGTCTAGTAGTGCCACTCTCACCACTGGTCCTGAAGAGCTCATCCACCCTGGTTTCCCTATGTTTCTGGTTCCTATCTGCACCAGTGTACATCCTCTGGTCTAGCCAGACTTGCAAGGTAGAAATCAGATCATGATAGTGCAGGAGGATGAAGCATTTAGGAACTAGAGGAAAGTTGTATTTTTCATTGTTGCTACATCACACCTTGACTGGCTCGCCTCCTCCCCTACACCCCTCTGCAAGGGGATTCCGGTGACTGACAAATGGGCTTTGGATCTCCAATCTGCACCCCGCCCCCTACCTCATTCACTATGGTAAGATTTTTTGTTCTGATGATGCCTGATACCTGATCCCTTCAACACCTTGTGATCGCACGGGATGGTGTGGTTCTTCCATGTGGGCTTTGTTGCTTCTGAGCTAAGTGGCTGCTTGTTTGCCTTTAAGACACCAGACGCTATGCCTTTTGATATCCAGGCACCATCAGCTTTCTTTGCCACATTTGCTTATGCACCCATTTGTCTTCAGCGATCATATCATGGAGGCAAGCACAAAATGTTATGATTTTTTGTTCTTTGATGCCTGATAACTGATCCCTTTGGCACCTTGTGATCACACAAGCTGGTGTGCGTCTTCCATGTGGGCTTTGTTGCTTCAGAGCTAGATGACCACTTGTTTATCTTCAATCCTTTAAGACCCCAGACGTTATATCTTTTGATAGCCGGGCACCATCAGCTTTATTCACCACATTTGCTTATGCACCTGCTTTGTCTTCAGCAGTTGCGTTGAAAAGGTCAGCATCACAGAATGTCAATTTAATAGAAGAAAGTATTCTTGCATTAAGGGAGTACTTGAGTGGAGGCCCAATGTCCTTCTGCTACCTTAATACTAAACGTATAAATATATGCACATAGATCTATTTACCCATCCTCATATATAAATATATTTGCATATATACATGTCTTTATCTAAACCTCTATAAATGCCCTTTGTCTCCTAGCTCTTTCCTCTATTTCCCTTGACTTTCCTTCTGTCCCACTATCATGCTCAGTCCCGACCAGGGTTTCAGCAAATCCTCTTTGTTACATTACCCTTGATCATGCCCTACCAGGCCTCCCAGCCCCTCCTCACCACTGATTTAGATCACTTGTTCCCTTGTCCCTGGGTTTGTTAACACCACTACCTTTTCCCCCACCTCTCCTATGTCCCTCCTGAACTGTCGGTCCTGTTGTTTTATCCTCCAGATTGTTCATCCAGCCTATCTTATTTAGAAAGACCAGCGGAGATAATAACATGCACAAAAACAAGACATAAAAATACCAAGGAACAATATACAACCAACCAACAACAATAAATCAATGACAAAAAAAACACAAGAAAGAAAAGTTTGTAGTTAGTTCAAGGATTGTGTGTTGGCCTTTAGGAGTGTTTTCCAGTTCAATCAATTGGGGTACCACACCCTAGCCCCAAAGTCCACCTTCATCATTCCCTGAGGACCTCGCCGTTCCATTCCCTTGCTATTCTGTTGCACCCCCTTAGTGTTTTGCCTCGGTGTGGCGGGATCAGATCAGGCGTAGTTCCCACACTGTGTCTCCAGTGTTGTCCCCGGTAGAGCTATGGGTCAGTGAGGGGCGTCATGTCTCATAGTGGGGCTGGCCATGTGGTCCTCTCTGTGGACTGGCTGCTCTAATCGGGATAATCGTCCTCAAGACCTGGTGGGCCAGGATGTGCTCCACTTTCTCCTCCTCCCCCTTCATCATCACCCATGTGCTCCCATCAGATATGTCCCTCTCCTGGAGCTGCAGATTCAATGCCGTCTTTTGAAATAAGTTCTTCTGGTGGGAGGGCCAGGCGTCCTCTTAGTATTTGTCATCACTGCTTTTTAGTGATGTGTAGTACTCCATTGTATGTATATACCACTGTTTTTTAATCCAATCATTTGTTGGTGGAAATTTGGGTTGTTTCCAACTCCTTGCATTCGGATTTGTACCCTTGTGGAACTGCTGTTCAGGTCCTTTGCCCACCTCCTCGGTGGGCAATTAGTTTTTTTTTCTCTTTGGAAACTAGCAGAGTATTGTAGATTTTAGTAATAAGGCCTTTGTCTGATGTGTCAGGCTAAAGATGTTTTCCCAGTCCGAGGGCTCTCTTATTACTCTCTTGGTGAATTATTTTGATGTACACAGATGTTTTATCTTCAGTGTATCCCACATGTCAATTTGTGACTCATGTGCATTTGTGTCCTTCCCTGTTTCTGCTATCCCATGTATTCCCAGTGCCAAAATTCTCAGATTGGTCCCAGTTCCCTTATTGATGGACCTAATAGTTTGGAGTTTTACCTCAAGGTCTGTGATTTACCTTGAGTTTATTCTTGTGCATGGAGTCAGATAAGGGTCATGCTTCATTTTTCTGCAGGTAGATATCCATTTTTTCCAACACCGCTTGTTAAAGAGGGTACCTGCTTTTGATATTTTGGGGGCTTTATCAAAAGTGAGTTGTCTGTATGCTGATGATTTTATTTCTGGGTTTTCAGTTCTTTTCCAGTAGTCTAAGTATCTGTCATTATACCAATACCTCCCAGTTTTGACCATGATGGCATTATAATATGTGCTAAAGTCAGGTAAAGCAAGCCCTCCCACTGTGTCCTTCTTAGGGAGTCTCTGCTAATTCTGGGCTTCTTCCCTCTCCATATGAATTTGGTAATCAGTTTTTCCATTTCTTTCAAGAAAGATGAGGGTAATTCTCTCAGGATTGCATTAAAGTTATATAGTGCCTAGGAGAGAACTGACATCTTTACTATATTGAGTCTTCTGATCGACAAAAATGGGATATTCTCCCATTTGTTGAATCACTCTTGGTTTCTTGCAATAGTGTTCCATAGTTTTCCTCATATAAATCTTTTGTTCTTTTAGTCTGCTATTTCCCTAGATATTTTAATTTGTGCTTGGCTATTGTGATGGGTACCACCTTTTTGACCTCCTCTTCTGTTATTTTAGCTGATATGTATAGCAGTCCAGTGGACTTCTGTTTGTTGATCTTGTATCCTGCCACTCTGCCCCTTTTGGATCTTTTGGGATTTTCCATTTATAAAATCATGTCATCTACATATAACGATAGTTTTACCTCTTCCTTCCCCAGACGAATACCTTTGATGTCTCTCCTTTGCCTTATGCTGCGAGCTAAAACCTCCAGTACGATGTTAAATAAGAGTGGGGACGAGGGGCATCCTTGTCTGGACCCTTTTTCTGTGGAATTGTGTTCCTCTTTTCTGCATTGACTACCATGTTGGCTGTTGGTTCTTCATATATAGCTTGTATTGTCTTGAGGAATTGTCCTTCCATTCCTATCTCCTGACGTGTCTTAAAAAGGAATTGGTGTTGGATGTTGTCGAATGCTTTTTCCACATCTATCAATATTATCATGTGGTTCTTAGAGTTTTTCATGTCAATGTGGCACATGATACTAATGGTCTTTCGTATGTTGAACTATCCCTGGTATGAATCTTGCTTGGTCATGGTGAATTACCATATATACTCGTGTATAAGCTGAATTTTTCAGCACAAAAGATGTGCTGAAAAACTGGGGTTTAACTTATACGAGGTGTAATATCTCACAGGTGATTGTCGTTCCTCCGCTGTTCATTCAAAGCCCCACTGATACTGCAGGGCTTTGAATGTTTGTTACTCACATCTAACCAATCAGAGCCATCCTATGACGTGGAAGGCTCCAATTTGCAGAAGCACCCATAGTGATTCACTTACGCTGGCAGCTGAACTGGTCAGGATGTGTCCGTGGCTGCGCTCCGTCTCTCCCCTCTGGTCTCTGTGTTAATTCACATCCTGCATTTCCCACCCTAGGCTTATACTCAAGTCATCAGTTTTTCTAGTTTCCCAGGTAATAACTAGGTACCTAGGCTTATACTCACGTCGGCTTATATTCAAGTATATATGGTATTCGTTTTATATACATTTGTATTCTATTGGCAAGTATTTTGTTAACAATTTTTGCATCTGTGTTCATTAAGAATATTGGTCTGTAGTTCTCAATTCTTGTAGGATTCCTGCCCTGTTTGGGTATCATATTTATACTTGCTTCAAGAGGTTGCCGTCTTTTCTATGTTCTGGAAGATTTTGTGTAGGATTGGTGTCATTTCTTCCCTAAATGCTTGGTAGAATTGTCCTGTGAAGCCATCTGGTCCAGGGAATTTGGGGTTGGTAATCCCTTGATATCCTTGTCTATTTCTTCTATTGCTATGGGTCTATTGACATTCTTGATGTTCCTCTGGGAAATTCGAGGGAGGGATTGTTTTTCAAAATTTGACCATGTCTTCCAAGTTGTTGAATTCATTGGAGTACAGTCCTTCGTAATACTCTTTAATTATCATTTTGAATTCATTAGAGTCTGTTGTAATGCCCCCTCTTTCATCCCTCATTCTTGCTATTGAAATTTGTTCCCGTCTTTCTTTGGTTAGGTTTACCCACGATATGTTGATTCTGTTTATCTTTTCAAAGAACCAACTTTTAGCAGCATTAATTTTTTCCATAGTTTTCTTATTTTCCCTCTCCTAAATCTCAGCCCTGATTTTTATTATTTCTTTTCTTTTGCTATTAGCACGATGGTGCTGTTGACTCAGCCCTAGTTGCTGTAAATTTTGTGCCAGCATATCAATCATATGGCTTTCTTCCTTTCTCAGGTGTGCATGTATTGCTATGAAACTTCCTCTGATAACTGCCTTTGCTGTGTCCCATAAGTTTTGGTACGTCTTATTCTCATTCTCATTGGTTTCTAGAAATTTCCTAATTTCATCTATGATCTGAGCCAGTACACACTCCTTTTTCAGTAGAGAGTTATTCATCCTCCAATTGTTTGCCTTGTTTTATTCATCTTCCTTTTGCTGATTTCCAGCCTTATGGCACAGTGGTCAGTGAGAGAAGTCTATATGATATCAATGTGCTTAAATTTATGCAGATTTGACTTATGCCCCAGCATGTGGTCTATCTTCGAATATGTGCTATGTGGGCTTGAAAAGAATGTGAAATATTTTGTATTTTCATGAAAAGCTCTGTAAATATATATCAGGTCAAAATGACTAATTGTAGTGTTTAGATCTCTGGCCTCCTTGTTGAGTTTCTTTCCCTGTGATATTTCTTTCTCAGAGAGTAGTGTGTTGAAGTCACCTACTATAATTGTTGAGGCTGTGACTTCCTTTTTCATATTTTGAAGCATTTCTTTGACGTATTCAGCAGGTCTGTCATTTGGGGAATATGTTTACAATGCTTAGTGGTTCTTTGCCTACTGCTCCCTTGAGCATTATATAGTGTTCCTCATCTCTTTTTATGGTTTGCACTTTGAGGTCATTTTATCCAAGATTACGATTGCAACCCTTGGTTTTTTTTTAGTTGCTGTTTCTTTGGTATGTTTTTCTCCAGCATTTGATTCTCAGCCTAGTTTTGTTTGTAGTCTTGACACGTGTCTCCTGTTGGCAGCAGATTGATTAGTTGTATTTCTAAACTAGTCTAAACTAGTCTGCTAGCCTCAGTCTTTTAATGCCTGAGTTTAGTTCATAGATATTCAGGGGTATTATTTCCATCCGTGGACTCTGTGATGTCATCTTACACCTTTTGTGTTGGGTGTTTTCCCACCTCCCTTTCTTTTTAATGTAGTGTGTGTGTGTGTGTGTGTGTGTGTTTCATTCTTGACTTCTTTTCACCCTTAATCCAATGCTATCTTGGGGGCTGTTTTCTCTTTGTTTCCCTCTGGGTGAGGTTGTTCTCTGTGGCAGTCTCTTACTTATGCTTGGTGAGTGCTGTTCTTCTGCCTATACTGGATCGACAAGGATCCAGGCTGGGTTTCTTTTAATGTATTCTTTGAGTTTTTCTTTCTCTAACAAGACAATTACTTCTTCATCTATCTTGATCAGTAATTTGGCTGTGTAGAGTATTCTTGGGTTTGCATTATTTTCCTTCAATTTTTGCAATGTTACTCAACAACTCTCTCCTCTTCTTCATAGTGTTCTCTGATACCCGGTTTCCCCGAAAATAAGACAGTGTCTTATATTAATTTTTGCTCCCAAAGATGCACTAGGTCTTATTTTCAGGGGATATCTTATTTTTACATGGATAAGAATGTGGTACACGTTTATTGTTTATTGTTTTATTAAAAGAGACCTCGTACTACCTGTCTGCTCTGACTGCGCTGCAGCCAATAGTGAGCTGCGTGGTGGTGCCCACCACTATGATCCAGAGTCCAGAGTTACGGTAGCTTCGGGGGTGCTGATTTTTGGGGAGGTCTTATTTTTGGGAGATGCCTTATATTTCAGCCCGAGGCAAAACTGTAAGTAGGTCTTATTTTGGGGGGATGTCTGACTTTTGGGGAAACATGATAGGTCTGAGCATATTCTTATTTGGGAAACTATGTGATTGCTTGTTTTTCCCTAGCTCTTCTCATGATTTTCTCCTTTTCCTCAAAGTTGGATAGTAAGTATGATGTGCCTTGATTTCTTCTTGGGTTTCAATCTGACTGGTGTTCTTTCAGCTTCCTGAATGGTTGCCAGGTTTTCGTTCATTAAGCTCGGGAAGTTTTCCTCCAAGAATTTCCTCTCTGTTGCAGTTGACTTCTTTGTGGTGTCTTCCTCTGGTAATCCAATAATTCTAATGTTGTTCCACTTCATAGCATCAGACCTAGCTTTTAGGTTCTCTTCAGCTTCACTAATGATCTTATTAGATTTTTGTTCGCATTTAAAGTCTCCTTGGCTGTCCTCTAGGTCACTGGTGCAATTATCTGCCTCCTCCAGTCGATTCTCGAGGTCTGCGTGTCTGCTACTAGTTTTTGTTATCTCTTCCCTGATCTCTTGTATTTCCCTTTGGTGTATGGACTTAATCTCCTCTTTCATTTCATCTTTTTTCTGTATTGTTTTTCTCATATCCTGTATTACAGCAAGAAGTATTCTGAAAAATTCTTTATGTGGCAGATAAATATCTGCTTCTTCTATGCATGTCGTTCGGTTCAGGACATCTCTGCCATTGAAGTTTGTTTCTCATGTTTTTTTGTTGAGGTCATTGGGCCTGATTGCTGTTTGTTTTAGAGGAGCCAGGTGCCATTTTTCAGGGAGTCAAAGAGCACTGGCTCTCTCTGGGAGACTCGTAGGAAAGCTTCTTCGAACTGCTACAGCTAATTTCACTATGGAATTAGCCAACCACTTTATCCTCCTGTGGCTTCACTCTTTCCCTAGTCAACAAGTTGGATGGGCCTCTCCGGAGATGCTGGTTGGGTTGTTGTGGATCCACGAGGATGGTGCTTTACTGGGTGATCTCACAAGAATCCATGATGGTGTGGCCCATGACGGCTTGGGTTGCCACAGGTGGCATGCAAAGGTGCCCGCTGCAACAGGAGTGTCACAGAAATCTGGTTGGTTGCCTGCTTTGGTATAGAGCACCGTGAATGGTGGGCGGAATTTCCCTGATCAGGTAGATCACTGCATAGGTTAGGCAGAGGTTCCCACTGCTCCGTGGAAAGCTGGTGAGTGTTTGATAAGCTTTCTTAGTCTGTGAGGCACTAAAGCAGGCGGGAGGAAGCTCCCTCAGTAACGTGGGACCACAGAGGATGGATAGGAGCTCCCCAAGGCACACAGGCAGGATTTCCCCCAAAGAAGGGGTGCCGAATTTCTCCAGCCATGTCTTAAGCACTACAGAGGACCGGCAGGTGGGCTTTTCCAGGGAAGAAGTTGGGCAGGATATCCCCTGTTGGAGTGTGGGTGGGCTTTCCCAGCTTCCGGTTATGCTGCAGAGGGAGGAGCTCGCCCAGCAGGGTTGAGTGCAGGCATTAATGCCCTAGGCTAAGGGTAGTGGTCAGGATGTTGGCAGTGCTGTGTGAGAGAAAGGGGAAGAGAAAAAGAGAAGGAAAAAAACAGCCACTGAGACAGGGGGATAGGGGGGAATAGAGAGAAGAGAGGGAAACTGAAGCATCAATATAAATGAACCTGATCCTTGACCATGGGGCTGCAGGGGTTTAATCCCTGCCCTGAGATGGTGTCAAACTGTGGCTGTGTTGAGATAAAGCCCCTGTGTTGGCTACAAATGATCCTGGCTCCAGCCAAGACAGTGGCCGGGCCAAGGTAAGGTGACCAGATTTTAACATTGGTATAGCGGGACACCATTGATAAAACTCATATCCTGGTGAAATTGCCACATGGCAGCCGAAAACCGTACATACCCTCACTTGTTGTCCATTCTTTCCAAAAATTGGGACTTTTTAAAAACACCATAGACACGAGAAAAAATGTTTAAAAAGCGGTACGTCTGGTCACCTTAGGCTAAGGTCAAACCCTAGCTGGCCTCCATTGTGGTAAGCCAAAAGACCCAGCTCCTTTAAACCTATTGGATCTCTGCCTACTTATCTTTCTGATGCTCCTTCTGCGACCTGGCGGTGTGGAATTTCCCTCTTAGTGACTCTCCTGCACAGATTTCTGTGGAGTTCCTCTGCTATGTGTTACTCAGTCGCCATCTTCCTGGAAGTCTCTACCATCCATTTCTTAACAGATTTTTGTGAGAACTTTTTTTTCTCTCCCACTTAAAATTAATATACTTTTCCCCTCAAGAGACTGTAATTTACCTTTGTAAATTACAGAAAAAGGGCTTCAAAAATTCATGGAAAATTCCTTTACCTTTTAATCCTATTTCCATGAGCTATTTGTGACTCACTCATACATGTTATTCCAGTTACTATGGCTCCATAAGAAATTATCGCCAACACTTAATGGCCTAAAATAGCAATTAAATATGCTCATAGATTTTATATTTTGTGGGAAGGAACTCAGACATAGCATAACAAACATGTTTCTTCTCTGTCCTATGATGCCGGGGCCTCAGCTACACACCTTACTGGCTAGACCAGAAATGTCTGAAAGCTCGCTTACCATGTGGCTGCCTGATGGGCCAGTTTGGGCTTCTTCACAGTTCAATGTCTAGTGTCCCTCCAGAGTACGTTTCCTAAAGGAGAAACCAGGTAGAATCATACTCCTATAGTCCCTGGGAGCACTGCTGCCGTATTCATTAGGTCTGAAGAGTCCCAAGTCCCCCATCCCCAGGTGCACAAAAGGGAAAGTGACCACACACCTCACATTCCTTCACGAAGGGATCTAGGGTCCCTGAGTAAACCGCATGGAGTGCATAGCTGACCTCTGGCTACATCAAGGAGAAGAATCCTACGTAGCTCCATCAATCAAGGCCGATTGCCACAAAATAGAGATCAGGCATGCCTCCACCCTCCATCATTCTTTACCCTTTTCTGATAGTAACTGTTTCTTCCACAGCATTCTACTTTTGTGCTGTGTTCTATAATCCATTGCACTGGTCGCACAGAGCTCACAGGCAATACTCACAATTAAGGGAGCTTTTTAGAGAACTTAATGGGTTACTACAAGCCAAGATCAGAAAACACTAAGGATACACTCATTGGTCCACAGTATCATCTCGCCTCAATCAAGTCTTTCTCTAGTCCTTAGTCTCTGTGTTGCTCTTCAATTCTGTCTCGTGTCTCCTTGCCTCAGCCTCTGACTTTGCCTTGTTCTTTCAGTCTGTCCAGTAATTTCTGTTTCACAGCCTCTGGTTCCTCTTGTCTTTAGACAGAGATCTCATTTGTTCTCCACTGGAAGTTCTTTATCCCTTAAGTTCATGGGATTCCTCTCTGTTCCTGTTCTAAGATAACACATCCCTATGGCCAGGGAAGTGGCAACGAAAATGAACCAGTCCACTCTGTTTTGTGTTAGACATGCCCTATTTGCAAAGTCCCACCTAATCATCAATGGGAATCACAAAGACCTAGACAGAAGAGCCATGCCAAGAGACTTCACACCACGATAGTCCCACAGACAGGTGTTTCTTGCCTTCTTACCCTTAAATCTACAAGTGAGAGCTGTGTCTTGGGAGATTCGCCTCTAAACCCTGGCAACCAAGTGTGCTTTTTACAGTGCATTTCCTCAACTCCTGTGCAGACAGACCACTGCAGCCAGGTGCAGATTCAGGGCAGCCTCCCAGCATTGCCTGTCTGTCCTGCAGCCCCCACTCTATGTGCCTCATTGGGCCTCAGCCATCCATGTGGCCCTTCTGCTCTGCTGGGTGGCATTTTGTTTTAAGATGATGGCAACGCCTTGACAGTCAAAGCTGCAGAACCCTCTGGAGAAAGGACACCAGTGAGTTGCTTTTCTTGCCCACACCCCATCACTGTGGTGGACTTGCACACATTCCTGTTGAGTCAGATGTTGGTGATCTGCATTTCTCCTCCACATTCACTTCACTTAAAAAAAAAATTTAGCCCCTGCTATGATTCTAGTGATAGAAGGCGATGTAGGATTTAAGAAAGCTGAATTATCCCTGTCATGTTTAACTCACTGCATAGTTGGAAACTTATAGTTTGAATGTTACATGTTTGCTGTCAGGAATTGAATTTCCTTTCCACTGGGCATCCTGCAGACCCTGCGGTGCTGCATTGCTCCTTGGGCCTTGCTGTGTAGCATGGGGATTGCAGGGCCATCTCTACTCTGCTTATGGGACCTGCAGGACCGCAATGATGAGTTGCAGGCTGCGCTGGAAGGCCTACAGACATGGATGCACAAGACACAGAGTAGCCCATCTAGTTTCCGGCCAGATGGATGCCTGCCCCCAGCAGATTGCTCCGAAGGTAGAGGATCTTCTTGGGGAAAGGGTGGAGTCCTTGTTCCAGCAAACTGGGCTATCTCTCAGACCTACCCGTAGTTTGTGTCATGGGCCACTTCCAAGCATCATAGGGTATATTGAGGCACAAACACCTGCCCCAGACACACTGGCACCACCCGGCTGAGTTCCTTGTAGCTGGGAATTTATGGAAGGGGATGGGGGCTTTATCAACTGTAATGAAATGGCAGCAGTTATGTGATCTCACAGTGACCTCATGAGAGGCATGTCCATCACTCGTAGATGTTCCAAAGCCACCTCCAGAGTTGTGATTAAGATGAAGGGACTTGGTGGTGAGGTTTCAGCATAGGCTAGAGACAGAGAGAGTGAGGGTATGTGACAGTAAATAAAGGAGCTATATTTCCTTTGCCCAGGTCACAGACCAGTCTCTATACAGATTGTCCTCTGAGCTGTAAGCTGGTTGATGTGAAAACTCTTTTAATAAAAGAGATAAATTATATCTAAAACATATTAATGACTCCCTGATGTTCAGAGAGAGCTTGAGATTTGTCCCCTTGAGTGTCAGAATTCGTCAGAATAGACCTGTGCCAGCGGCGCCTGCGCAGGACACAGGTCAAGCAATGGAAGCAGTTGGGACCTGTGTGCATAGGCGTGCATATCTGCTTAAAAGTAGATATCTCTGGCTTCAGGATCCTCTTAGTGCTGAGGTTTATGACAAATTCCACCTACAGTGTAGACTGTGTTTGATTAATCTCAGCTCCTTCAAAAGACAAGAACAAGGAGGTAACACAGCTGCCCTAGAGTTTTGTCATAGTCCTGTATAGCCAGGGGTTGGTTCTTGGATCAGTGCCCCCAACTGTGCATCAGCAGACACCGTGGCAAGTCTCTCAGCCCTGCTGCCAAAGCTCTGATACACAGTGGTTTTGTGTGCTAAGTTTTGGCCACTCCCTCACCCCAGGGAGATCTGTGGACACTGACCTGTGGATCTTTGGCAGTCGAGCATTTTGCATCCTCCTCCCTCCCAGTTTTGTAGTGCTCTAAAGCTATTTATTTAATAAAATGTAAATGAATTATAGCTAAAAGAGCCAACCTGGGAACCTTAAGTTTTCTCTGAATGTGGGTACAGCGTCTTTGGACCCCAACATAACCTGCTCACCTGCAAATGGCAGATTGGTGTCTTGAAATCCTGTGAGTCAACAGCCAAAGGCCATTAGACTCATTTGGGAAATGTGGGATGGAGCCTGACACAGCCAGCTGCACCACATCCAGAGATGCCAAGGGTGCTGTGACATCCATTTAAGGCATCCTACGTATTCTTCCACACAACAGACAGGTCAGCCATCCCCAGGGAAATGGACACTGTGTCCCCTCAACTACACAGAATTTATGGCCCTCAGCACGAACCACTGACCCAAAACTTGGGAGACAAGGCCCTGAAGTCTTGGGTCTGCTCGAGACTGGGGACTGCGGCACCAGATCACAGACCTAGGCTTCATGCCATCGCTAATGAAACCTAGCAGTTTCACAATGTGGCCTTTTTATGTACTGTCCTCCCATCCCTCTGATGGAAACCATTTTAGAAGCAGCACCAAGGCTCAGTTGACCCTTCCGATGTTTGTCTGCTGCTGAGAGAATAGTAAGAAGCTGGGTTGCAGTAAGCCTAGTGATGTGGACTGTCCAGCCTCACGGACCTCCTGTCAGCCCAGGTGACTGCGCAAGTTGACAGTTCTCAGTTTCCAAGGCAAAGTAATTCTTTCCAGAGGTTCTCATTCAGGTTTTTGTCTTGTCCCTTATGTCAAAGTTTGTCACCATTTTCAGGGTGACAATGAGAGTAGAGGATGACTTTGCCACGTCCCATCCTTGACACTGCAAAATGAAGACTGAGTCATGGCATAAATGCAATTCTGAGTCTCAGACCAGCTCTCTTCCAAGCCCTAGCAACACACGTAGTTCAAAGATGTGCCTTGTGTGCCTGGTGTGCGGAGTGGTGATTCAGGTCGGAAAGCGAGTCCTTGCAGTGCTCTCAAGCACCATTCCTCATTCCACACGTATGGAATGTGCCTGACTGCTTTATTTATTATTATTATTATTATTGTATTTTAAAATCATTTTGTTGGGAGATCTTACAAGTATAACATTCCATAGTTAAATCACATCAAACAGTGTTGTACAGTTGCTACCACAATCCGTTTCAAAACATTTTCTTTTTCTTGAACTCCTTGATATCTGCTCCCCATTTATTCCCTCCTTTGCCCACCATACCCCGCCCCAGGAAACCTTACTTTATTTTTTTCCATATCTTGCACATCCAATATATCCACTCACATACAATTCTGTTGTTCGATCCCATTGAGTGGGGTTATTCAGTCATCCGTGCTCTCAGTTCCCTGTTATCTCCTCCCCCCTTCCCGTACCCTCAGGGAACCGTTACTCCATTTATTGTTTCTGAAGGGTTATCTATCTTAGCTTTCATGTATCAAATGATATTAAATATACAATGAACCTACATCAAATCTGATATGATTAAAGAGGCAAAACAAATAAAAACCATAATCATAAGGGGAGGGAATATTAAGGAACTAGAGGATAATTATGTAGTTCATCAGTGCTATACCACACCCTGGATTTATCATCCCTTCCTGTGTCCCTTCTGAGCGTGACTGTCCAATTACCAGAGGGGCTGTGATTTCTGGGTCTCTACTACATCCATGCCCCTTCACATCAATTTGGTTGCTTATCTTTTGAACTTCTGATACCATTTCTCCTCAATACCTCATGATCACACAGGCTGGTGTGCTTCCTTGTGGGCTGTTTCTTACCTGCTAGTTGGGCACTTATTTAACTGCAAAGCATCTAAGACCCCATATGCTATTAATAACCAGGCACCATCAGCTTTTTTCAACCACATTTGCTTATGCACCCATTTTGGCTTCAGCAATCATCTGACCAGTTTATCGAGCAACACACAGACTTACTGCCATCAAGTTGATGCCAACTCATAATGACCCTATAGGACATGGGAGACCTGCCCCTGTGGGTTTCTGAGACTGTAACTCTTGATGGTGGTTTCAAACTGCTGACATTTCAGATCACAGTCCAATGCATAAACACCATGCCACCAGAGCTCCTACATATCCTGAAACCCAGCATTATTTGTGTGATATAATAATGTGGAGGAGGAGGAGGCCAATTTGAAGTCTTTAGCTAATAAACAGGCCATGAGGTGTGTCTGGCCACCTTCACACACAGTGAGGCTCATTCCCAGGCATCACACTGCCCAGAGGCATGTGTCACCAGGTCACCCCACTTCTTCCATCTCCCCACCTCCTCTATGATCCTGGCATCACCAGGGAATAAACTTGAAGTGAAGTACAAGGGGGCCTTACATTCATGGACAATTCCATTATCTTTTTCTTCCGTGTTCTGGAGGTTTTTTGAAGTCCCTTCACACGATATCACTGCCACTTTGTAGGAACTTGAAGGGTGTGATGGGCTGCAGGAGCCTCCTGAGCAATCTGTTCTGGTGAAAGTGTGAAATGGTTCTAAATGAGTGTTTCCTAACGTGGGCAATGCTGCCCCCTGGGGGGCACTGGAATAATCCGTGGGAGCTGCCAAAGCAAATAACCTACACCCTATCCTGGATTAGGGATGGGCTATTGTATAAAAGTTAATTGCCAGAGGGTTGCTGGGTAACTATTTTTCTGAAAATTGGACAGCTGACCAAATAAGTTTGAGATCCTTTATTCTACATGGATACAACATAGCAGATCACCAGTGATGCGTGCTGTTGTACGCCAGTGCGGCAGGACTCCACCATCACTGCCTTTCCCTTGAAAAAGCACATGTAGAATCTGTGCTTTGTTGTCCCTTGGGAATAGGAAAGCTGTAAGAAACCTGTAATGTCCTCACTGAGCTAAGCTGAGATTTCCTCTTCTTCGCAGGCTTTTTCACATGCGTTACAGCTCCTACTCCAGTGAGCCTCGAAACGGAACTCATGATGGAGCAGGTGAAAGAACGTTACCAAGACGTCAAGAGCCAGCTGGAGACGAAGGTAGGTGTGAGGGGTGCCCGAGGGGGAGCCTGGGGCTTCCTTTTGTGCACAGAGAGCCGTGCTTAGTGCTGACCCTTCTCCAGGCAGCTCCCTTGGATTTCTCTGGTTGGTGAGCGGGCACTAAGAAGACAGTTTGAGGGAAATACAAGCAGAAATGACTGTCAGTGCCTGGCCCAAAGTCGCTGGGGGCTGGCATGCTGAGTGCAGCCCTGCCAACTGCTGTGCGGGAATTCACACCACCTACCTCATTCTTAGCATAACTTATCCTTGGCTTTGCCTCTCTTGGGATGCTGCATAGTTTCTCAGCCAGGATTACCCTGGCTCACAAGGTCTTCTCAGATGAAGTTAGCTCCTGCCTCTCCTTAGATGGTGACTAAGAGAATGTCCGCACACAGTTGCCATGTGCCGCGTTCATTCTACTTTCAGGACTCAGAGAGCCAGCCACCCTGTTTCCACCGGGACCTCTGAGCTCCTGGGTGCAAGTTACTTACCTAAACGGAGCTTGCCAGCCAACGGCCAGACAATATCTTCTCCCACGGGAGGTTATCCAACTGGTCCAGACAAGGCTGTGCCTACATCTTGAGCACTGAGTCTTGGGGATGTCACCGCTGCCTTTTCATCCCTGACTTCTGCAGGCCTCAGCTCCTTGGCATGCCCGACAACCTTGCTGTTTCCATGTCATATTGTCAGGGGCTAATGTTTCTCTTTCCAGGTAAACTACAAGCAGGAAATTGAACTAATGAAGAAAAACTTTGAGAAGGAGAAAAGGGAAATGGAGCTTATGTTCAAAAGTGAAGTCAGCATGCTAGAGAGCCAGAGAGCAGACCTGGAGGCGCTCCATGCACAGTCTCAGGATGCCCTTTGCAGCCTGCAGGGGCAGCTGTGGGAGATAAGGAGTGGGGGCCCACATTGCCCCAAGGAGTTGGCCACCTTAGCTCAGTGGCCAGACGAGAAGCTACGCCTGAGACACCAGCACGGACTACCACAAATCAGGTCTGCTGCCCTGTTTTCTTCTGGGTCCTCCTTCAGTCTGAAGTTCTTCCCAAAAACCCACATTAGATATTTAATTCAGGAAATGACTCAACTGCAGTGCATGCTAAGTGGGTAGTTTTTCTCTGGCCACAGAGAGGAAGGTAGGAAAAAATAGGGCTTTGTATGAGTTGTTTTAACTTAAATTAGAAATATATATATTAAAACTTAAGTTATGAAGTAATTTAGTTTGTAGACTACTTTTAACACATTCATATTTATTTTCTGCCTCAGACTTCTCTGTAGCAAAGGAACAAAGTAGCAAAGCATCTTCCTTATTTAATGTCATGTTCTAATTTTCCAGTGCACGCGGTAGCATGTGGGCAAATGGAGAAAAAGGCTAAAAGCTCCTTTGCAATAGGGAGGCCAGTTATCTGCCAGTTATCTAAGCGAAAGGAGCCCTGCTGGGGCTTTGGGTTAGCATCAGGCTGCTAACTACAAGATTGGTGATTCCAACCTCCCAACTGCTTTGAGAGAAAAACAGACTTGCTCCTCCAAGAAGAGGGACCATCTGAGAGCCTCGGCAGCAGTTTGCTCCATCCTGCAGAGCATAGGAGTTAGAATCGGTTTCGTGGCAGCGAGTTGCTGTGTCATCACAAAGAAAAGCAATGCAAGATTTCTTTGGAAAACTGAGCGTATCAAGTAGGCTTCACTTAGTGGAATGATAACTGGTTGCTGCCAGCCCATGCCTATTTATCATGACCTCACTCTCCCACAGAGAATCTTGGCCCTTGCCAACTTGGACACCAAGCGGGCTAGAGCCCTGCTGACCAGACCTGCAAAGCCTCCTTGGGAAGCATTCTTAGCTGGGAACATGGCTCGGGTTAGAAGTGGCACTACGATGACCACAGTGGACCAAGCCATCTCCCGTGTCCTGTGACCTGGGGAGGTTGATGATCCCAGAGCCAGTCTGCCTTTCTGTCATGGTGCAAGGAAATTGAGGCAGCTTGAGTATGGGCGGTAAAGAAAATCCTGGACTACTGAATTGTACCCTCTTCTGTACCCTGCCTTTCTGTTCCCCAAAAGATGACCACACAGTGGCCTCAGACCTGGGCGTTGCAATAACACATACTGCCCGCTAGGATGATCCAGAGCTTCCTCCTGAGAATTTTGCTTCATAGTATCTGAACCTGTGAACTGTCTGGTAAAGGGCGGGCTACTGTCCAGAACACCTTATAGACCATTGCCACTATTCCCAAGCCCTCTCAGGCTCTAAGAAGCAGCAAAGGGACATGTCTGGTCCCAGGAGTTTCCTTAACTGGCTGG
Organism: Tenrec ecaudatus; assembly: GCF_050624435.1. NCBI lineage: Eukaryota > Metazoa > Chordata > Mammalia > Afrosoricida > Tenrecidae > Tenrec > Tenrec ecaudatus. The sequence continues at coordinate 630,439 of NW_027459702.1, read as the reverse complement.
AAGGCTGCTCCCACCCCCATTCCCACCCCATGTCATGATTGTGAGTCGAGCCATATTGCATGACTCTGATGAGCTGAGTTACTCTTGTTCTCCCAGGCTGACTGCTCTCAGCTGGGCCTCACTCCACCGCAGTGTTATTTTCCTGGGGCTTCTAAAGGCCTCTTTCCTAGATGTTTAAAATACTTTTTAGAGTAATTTCGACTAAAGGTACTTTTTTTTTCACTAAACTTTAGGCCAGTACTGCCCAATACAGCTTTCTGTAGTGATAGACATATCTTGTGTTTGCCTGCCCATTACAGGAGCCACTGGCCACATGGGGTCACTGAAAGTGACTGATGTGACCAAGAATCTGAGCTTTGATTTTGTTCCATTTTAATCCGTCTAAATGTAAATTTAGTCCCATTTGACAAGTCGTGTCTGCTGCATTATCAACTAGGTCCTGTGCATGCACTCTCTGAGCGCAGCTGGCACGAGTAGCGAGGAGTTGTGCACTTAGAACGTGCGCTTGGGCAGGCCTTTCTAACCCTGTGATACATGTGACATTCGTGTTTCTGAGCCAGGTCCATGTGAAAGTTTCTGTAGAAAGGGGGCAAAGGCTGAACTGAGCCAGAAACTCCTGTGGATGGAAGCAGCGCACTTGTTACAGCAATGGGACTGTAAAAAGAAAAAGATGCTTCAGAGGCAACTGCAGCTAGTGACAGACATGGGAGCCCAGCTGGACTTGGACAAGGGATAGAGAAGAGAGGCAGAAGGAGATGCTAGCCCAGTGCAAGAAGCAGCAATGCAAGTTGGGTGGGGGGTGGAGGGTGGAGGGTGGCAGGGAGGGCTGATGAGTAAAGAGCAAGCTAAAATTTGCAAAGTGTTTGCACTTGAAAAGTTAGAAACCACATATAGGAAGCAATTAAAAGGGCTTTCCCTGGAGGCAGAGGGGCTGAAAGCCTTCTTGAAGGAGGGAAAGGCAACTGCCTCCAGGCCTGCTGAGGTCCACAGAAGTCAGAAAGGGGACGGGACCAGCAGGGTCAGAACGTGGAGAGGCTGAGTTCCTGCGTATGCCAGGGAGGCATCTCACTGCAGATCCTGTCCAGAGCCCGGTCCCGAGAGCAGCCCCACAGCCCAGAGGACCCTCTGCATAGCTCACTATCAGGGCCATCCCATCTTGGTGAATGATATAGAGGTGGCTCCTGCTCCTTTAGAGACATGGGTGATCTATGCTATCCCCTAGAGGGGCAAGGCCCATGTTCCTGGAGAAACCCGTACCTTTGGCTAGCAGCCTTGCTGGTCAGAAGCAAAGATCATCTGAGCAGCAGGAGTCCAAAGCCACAGAGCAGCCCTTACTGGACATGGCTGGACACAAGCTGCCCCTCTAGGAGCCTCTGTGTCTTGGAAGGTGAGCATGGGGTAGGGACCACTAGGACAGGACAGCAGAAATTAGAAGCTGCTGTACCGATAACAGAAGGTAGAAACTGTGCTGGAGAGAGAAAAGAATGACATTTAAACCAGGCTCCTACAGCTGGAAGATAAGCTTCTGGCTAGGGAGAAAGAAGCAGACTCGAGAGAGAATAACAGGTTTGCCCTCTATCCATTCTTAAACAAGTGGAACTGAGTCATCTCAGTCCCTGATGACTTGATTGCATAACCCCCTTTCCTCCTAGCAGGCTGGTAGACTCGGCACCAGGAGAATACCACGTAGCCCAGGTGTGCCCAAGCTTACAAGCCCAGTCTGGCCTGTACTCGGGCCGTGGTGTTGCTAGGTGCTGTGTGAATGCGAAAAGAGAAATTTTCCATACAGAAACCCCCAGAACTTCACCAAGAGGACTGCTGTGGCTTAGACTCAGGTTTTCACTATCTCTGTCGGCAGGAAATCTGTGCTTGTCTCACGGGGCCCACGAAAGACTGCCCTGAACCCCATTTCATTCCTTTGGGGTCTCTGAAGGTCTCTGCCTGCCAGCTCCAAGCACCTTCCTTTAGTCCCACTGTGTGTATTTATTGAAAGTGTCCTTGGCGCAGATCTACTGCTTCGTGAATTCTGTGAGAGCCCCAAGAACTGACTGGGACACTCGGATGTTGGCCGCAGAAGCCAATGCCTTCTAGAGAAAGCTGAGCTGAGAGGGAGTTCTTAATTCCACCAGCTGGGCAGGCTGCTTGAAAGGCCACAGGTGGAACTGGCCTTCTCGCTTGAGGACTTTGGCTGGCAAATGCTCTATCTCAAAAGCCTGGGATATAGGAAGGCCTTTCCCAATATTTTCCATAGATGGACCCATGTCCCTGAGTGGCTTAAAACAACACAGATTTAATATCTTACAGTTCTAGACGCTACAGGTCAGAAATAGGTTAAAATTTAGCTAATTTCTTGACAGCTTAGTTGCATGTTAGCTAGAACTGAGTGCTAAATTGTACTCTAATCGAGGAGTCATCAGGGTTGTGCCCCTTCCAAGGGGTTCTAAGGAGAACCCATGTACTTACTTTTTCCACCTTCTAGAAGCCACTCACATTTCTTGACTCGTGGCCTCTTCCACTTTTCAAAGCGTCCAATGGCTGGCTGAATCTAAGGCTGTGCCTCTTCTGCCTCTTTCATTTAAAAGGACCCTAGTCTGTACAATAGGCCCACTAGAATAGTCCAGAATAATCTCATTATCTCACAGTCAGCTGATCAGCAGACTTAATTTCATCTTCAACTGTAATTCCCCTTAGCCATGTAACATAATATTCACAATCGGGAATTAGAACATGAATAATGTTTTACCAACTGCCATCGAGTTAATTCTGACTCATATCCACCCCAAAGGGCAGAGTAAAACTGATCCCTAGGGTTTGTGAGGCTATAAATCTTGATAGAAGCAGAAAGCCCCATCGTTCTCCTTTAGAGCAGTGAGTGGGTGGGTCTTTTAGCTGCTGGCTTTCCAGTTAGCAACCTAGAGTGAAATGCAGATGAATACAATACCAACTGCACCACCATGGCTTCCCAGAACAGTCTTTAGGAGGTCATTAATCTGCCAACCACAGCAGTGATCTGGATGTTTTTTATCTCTGATACATTCATGATCACATATCTTTGGTGTATTTAGGTGTGTATTTTTAAAAATATTCTAATGTTATATGCAATAAAAAAGTGTACTGCTATGATTTTATAAGAAATTGATCAGATCGTTTTACCAGCACCCAAAACAAGAAATAGAACCCTCCTGGATTCCCCACACATAGCCAGTATCCTGACTTCTAACTCCTTAATTTTGCCTGTTTTTGCACTTTATATAAAAGAAGCATACCATCCGTCCTTTCTTACCATATATTGTTTGTGAGATTCTTCCATATTGTTGCTTAGAGCTATAGTTATTTCATTTGCACTTTATTTTTCATTCTCTTGCCTGCATTTTTCTACTGCTATGAAATTTCTGGGTCAATGCAATATGTTTGTATGGAATGGAATTTTTTAGATTTTAAGATATAATAATGTTTACCTTTTTATTGACATAAGAAACAATGTGTCTTGTGCAAAACTCAACTACAACTCTTTTTTTAATGAAGTTTTTATTGTGAATTAAGGTTTACAGAGCAGATCATACTTTAACACTCTGCAATTCATACATATTTTGATGCCATTCATTCATTCCAGTCCCCTTAATATGCCCTCCCTTAGTCCACGACTTCCCTGTTTTCTATGTCCTTTTCTCCTCCTTTCCTAGCCTTCTGTCTTTGGGTGAATGCTCCCCATCTCATTTTAACGGTTGACTTTTCTAACACAGTAGTGAGTTGAAGTCCAGACCCAAGGGAGCACGGTCTTAGGGGCCCTACCAGACGCTGTCTGACCAGTAAGCCTGGTTTCTTTTAGGATTTTGATTGACAGGTTCTTCTTCTCTTTCCAGGACTCTCTAGTGTGATTTTATGCAGAGCTGGTGGTGGTGGCGCCAGGTATCACCCCGTTCTTCTGGGCCCAGGATTGTGGGGACCGGTGTTCTCACTGTCCCTTCGACTAAGTGTTTTCCCTGTGTCTGTTTAACTGCCACCCCGCTGCTCTGCTCTGGACAGGGAGAGATCAGTCCTTGCACCCTAGACGGCTGCTCAGAGACCTTTAAGACCGCTGCTACTTACCAGATTAGAATGTAGAGCACTGTCTTTGTGAACTATGATATGCTAATGGATCATTTTGTCCCCTGCAACTATTGTGATACCACTCCCCCAAAGCCCAGTACCTTATTCCTTCAGAGTATCTGCTTATATTTAAGAAGTTGTCATAATTTTGTCCTCTGTTCGCCCCACCACATTCATGGATATATTTGCAGTAAAAGTAAATATACAAATACTCTCTTTTAAACACACACACACACACATATATATATATGTATTTATATATATATATATATATTTATATATATGTTTGTAAAAGTCTCCTATCTGTTCAGCCTGTGTGTATGTCCAAGTACTCACTTGTAGATTCCCCAATCCCCCACTGTTGTAGGACTTTGAATCTAACAGTGTTTGCGTCTGTAGTTTCTCACTCTTGCAAACTACCTGTGTACTCACCTGCCTGCCTCCATCGTTTCTCCTGTGTGTTGCATTCCCCTCCGCCCAGGCTATCACTTGCCTGTGTTCTAGCCGCACCTCCCCCCCCTCCTTTCCATCCTCTGCAACCATCAAAGAATGTTTTTATTTCCATAAGAAAACTTACTGTTGATTTTTATAGTGGTGGTCTCATACAATATCTGTCCTTTTTGTTTTTGACTAATTCCACTCGGCGTACTGTCCTCCGTGTCCATCCCTCTGTGAGGGCTTTGCAGGTGCATCGTTATTCTTCGACGTTGCATAGCATTTCATTGTGTGTTTATTGCACCAAGTTTGTTCATCCATTCTTCCACTGCAGGGCATTTAGATTGTTCCTGTTTTTTGCTATTGTGAATAATGCTATGATGAACATGGGTCTGTATCTATTTATTTGTGTCATAGTTTTTATTTCTCGAAGACACATACCAAGTAGAGGGATTGATGTGTCATGGTATTTCTCTTCCCAACTTTCTCAGGGTGCACCATACTGCCTGCCACAGTGGCTGCACCATTTCCCAGTTCCTCCGGCAGTGTATGAAAGTGCCAGTCTTTCCACACCCTCACCATCATTTGTTGTTATCTGTTGTTGTTTTTTTAACCTTCCAGTTAATTTGGGGGGTGAAGTCGTATCTCATTTTGATGTGTATTTCTCTAATGGCTAATGATTAAGAGCATTTCTTCATATATTTTTGCCCGCCTGAATGTCTTCTTTGGTGAAGGATCTGTTCACATCCTTTGACCATTTTTTAAATTAGATTGCCTATCTCTTTCTGTTGAGATACTCAATTTTCTGTAAATTTTAGAGATAAGTCTCTTGTCCAGTATGTCATTGTCCAATATGAAATTCCACAGCCTTTGGCTGCTCTTTTGACTCTTGGTGGAATCTCTTGACACACACAATTGTCTACGTTTTCGGAGCCCCTAGTCATCCATTGTCTTCTGCTCTGAGTGTGTTCTCCATTACTTCTGTGAGGGCAGTTACATACTTGGCTTCACATAGTCTCTTAATTGTTCAGCAGATAGGATGAGCAATCTTCAGTGTATCTGCGCTCCAAGCAGCCAAAAGTAGAATTCCACCTCCACCTAACACAGTGTACACACCTAGAATCAGTCTGTTTCCCATACTAGAGCCAGAGTGACCATTTCAAATTTCATGTCCCATTTATTTGACAGCCCTACTCTAAACCCTTTGCTGCTTTTAAAGTTCCCATGACTTCTTTTTCTCTATTTTTCCCTTAGTGCCCCATGAGATCAAATGAAGTCAGATGAGACATACTTGTGCTTGATACTAGAACATAATGCATAAGATAAGCATGGCAAGGTTATATAGTACCTTGATTACTTAGATTGGGAAAATTAGAATCTAACAAGATGCCAGACAAAGACGTAGTTGGGGGGATAAATATCGACATGTGTTCAGGACAGAAAGTATGGGTTCAAAGCTCATTAGGGATTTTTTTGTTGGTAAAAATACTTGCCTGTCATAAATCACTTGTGTTGTCTTGGCAGAGATTCTTTAAGAATTGTTTGTCAGGAAATAATGTGGCCCAGGGTAGCCTTGGTCATGGAGTAGATAGTGACACCTGCCTTTCTCTGCTGAGGTATTCACTGTGCATAAGGCCGCTCCATAAATCAATATGTATTCTTCCTCAGTTTTTCCTTCCAGTGATGACCTTGGAGTATAGCAGGTGACAGTCTCACTAAAGAGGAAAATGTGCGCATATATTTTAAGCTCTGGTCATTCTTGTTTCTTAGATCCCTGCCGGGATTCACTAGCAGGGAATAGCTTTTGGAATGCCCCAAGGTCTCACATTCAGTATTACGCATTGATACCAACCATGGGCACATGGTTCCCAACTTACTTCTGATTGTCAATTGTGCTTGCAGAGCCGAGCTACAGAGGCTTTCTGAAGAAAACACATCGTTGACAAATGAATTGGGAAGGATTCAGCAAGAACTTAAAGTTGCAGAAAGAACAAATGATGTACAGAGGTAAAGGCTTGTCCAGGTTCAACTTAGGACCTTTGAGCTTGTGACCCAGTTTTCACATAGCAGAATGAGTGGTTTCCTCTCAGTAAAGTGAGTGTAGAAGTTACTGAGATAGAAAGTGGGGCGTATTCTCAAATCAACCTCACTTTCCAGAAAGCCAAGAGTGGATGAACCTAATTGGTCTCTGACCATGACATGACACATATGTAAAGGGCCCTGGCCTACCTCCACATGCAGGCAGCCCCTCTCATACCTGAATGCCTGGTCTCAGACGTAAAAGGTAGAACACGTATGTATGTGGCAGCATTGCCCACCCCACAGTGAGCAGCTGCTACACCCATCCTTCTTACTTCTGCCATCGTGGCATACCACCTTATTCCCTGTATGAAAGTACTCCGCATCACACCTGATGGTGAGGACAGGTGGACATAGTTTAGTACAGTGAAATGATCCTAGGGCCTTCCTAGACAAATACAATATCTATGTTCATGACTCAGTAATAATTTCAGGTGGACTTTTCACCACGGTTTATATTTGTATGTAGATATCGGCATTAGGGGTAGGTCTGGGCCCTAGGACACTGAGGCAGGAACAAGGGACAGGGAGTGGAGTGCTAACACTGGTCAGTGAGTTTTCACTGCTGTAGCCATATCCAAGGGCAGTCTGCCTTTTGATTTTTCTTCCAAATAAGAAGTTCAAGATAAAGTCAACTCTGACCTGCTGCGAGCATGGAGCATAGTTGATGGAGTAGCCATGACGGTCAGAATATGGATGGCAGGGGAAGGGACCAGCGGGGATTTGCATCATTACAGTTCTGAAATCCAGGAGGTCTTCCCTTGAAACCATTTTCTCCTAAGTTTACTACCAGACTCCATTCCCAGCAGATCGCAGTGAGGGTAAGATGGTTTGTGTTTGTGTTGCTGGGTGGCTAGTTCCATACTTTGCTAAATCCGTAGTAATTTGCTTGACTAAGGATTGCCACGGAGAATGCTCCTTTTGTACAATCTGGCAAAATCTTGCAAGCGAAAACTAAACCCACTCTCATTGAGTCTGTAGAGGGTTTCTAAGACTGAATCGTTAAGGGGTGTGGGAGGCTATACCATTGACCTTGGCAGTTACCAGCACAAACCAAGGTGACACCTGGCTTTGGTTTCACCCTCCCTGCTGAAAATTTTCATTTCCGCCTCAAAAAGAGTCACCTGACGAATCCCATCTGACCCTAGACCAAGGATGGGACCAGCCTTGTTCTCATGTAAAATGCATTGGAAAGGGGATTATTGGAGATGCAGTTAGTTTAAAATTTGGCACCTTGTCTTTTGATCTCTCTTAAGTTCCATTTTTAATTTGTTCCAGTTTTTAATACTTTCTGCTTTCTTTTCTAAAGGTTCTTGTCTGTTTTACTTTGTTATTGTTAGTTGTTTCTGTTGTTTTTAAAGTATGTTTTCCTATAGATGAAGTCCAGAATAGGTGCATCTATACAGACCCTAACTGGATTAATGGTTCTTTGGGAGTTACACACAGTTGGTTAGAAGGAAATGGGAAGCTAATAACGACGAGTACAAGAATGAAGAAAATGTTCCAAAACTGATTGTGGTGATGATTATACAATCTTGATATGATTGAACTATTGAATTGTATATATGTGAATTATGTATCAATAGAACTTTTTTAAAAATTAAAGAATCGCCTGAGAACTTTGCTAAAATATTGATTGTGATTCAGTATATTTAGGTCAAAAATTCAAATTATCAACAGGGGTTGGAACTGGAATGAATCGGTTTGAAGTCCTAAGGGTAAACTTTCCTAAATTCTTCTGGCTTTAGGAGCTTGGGATCAAGATTGAACCATCACCACTATTATCAATCATAGCAGTAGCAGTAGTGTAGAGGGATCTGGGCCGTAGAATATGAGGGGAGGTAGGGGTGGGCCTTTTTGTCCAAGCCATGGTGGACTGTTACTAGAAGAAGAAAACTCATTAATTGGCAATGATATTGTTAATTTTGCTTTTTCAACAGGAAAGAAATTGATATTTTAAAGAAAGAGAAATATCAGGCCTGCCTTGAAATGGAAATGATCAACAGTCAGGTTTAGTATTACCACCTGATGTGAAGCTAATGAACTTTTCTTTCTCTCTTTCTTTCTTTCTTTAAAAACTATTTTCGAATATTATAGAGGACTTTGTTCCTCAACGATTTCAGAATGCAGTAACTACCTCCCTTGTCAAAAATCAGAAAGTTCGTGTGGATACATTACTGCCATCAGGGACACCGCATTTTGGTGCTGCCAGCCATCCTGATAATTCTTAGAATCACATGTGGCATTTATATCATGTCTTCTTGTCTCTTTCTCTCGGTCTATTCTTTATTTTGGAGACCATGGCACTTTTGAATATTACATGCAATTGTTTTGTTCCGTGTCTTGAAGTTTGGGTTTGTCTAGTCATTGATAATAATTAGATTGAGATGAGGCTTCTTTGGCAGAAGTACAAGAGTAAGAGTTGTGCAGTCATCAGCACCATCAATGTCAGAACTCTTCCTTCTTCCACTCATTGTTAGCTTCCCACTTCCCGCATCCTCCCTGCCATGCCCCTAGCCAACTATCACTCCAGTTACTGTCTCTAGAGATTTACATAGCCTGGATTTCATACACAGAAAATCACACAAAGCACAAACAATGACAAAGCAAAACAGAGAAAAACCTCAGCCAAAAGAAAATATAAAATGTTAGAAACTGCCACCAGTTAGAACCTCCTTGGGAATTCAGCCAGTCTCAGCCAGAATCTTAACAGTGAGACACACTTTCACATAAACTAACAAGTACTAGCAGACCCCTTAAAATCCCCTTTTTTAATTTATCAGAAAACCACTATAACCAGAACACCACTTATGATTATTTCTGTCACCTAAATCCTACTCATGTATTCCTATCTCCTATTCCTTCTACCCAGTCAGCTCTATCATTTCTTCCTCATCTCAACAGAATACATTTCCAGCCCCTATCTGAACTTTCTCCACTAACCCAAAGAGCAAGTCCTGTCCCTCCCTCCTCCACCTACTCACACACAATCCAGAACCTTACATACCATCTACAGTTGGATCACTATGCCATTGCAAACAACAGTCAGCAGTAGTAACCACAAAAAATCAAGATAAACAAAAGTCAACAACTGAAGATTACGCAACTTCATTGGAATACACAGAAAGTGAAGACCTTAAATTACCAGAAAGAGAATACAGGTGAATGATGTTTGTGACCATACAAGAGATTTGGGGATCAATTCTGAAAAAAGGAAGAAAGTTTGATACTAAAAACCTCACACCCCAAAGAAACCGAGAAACAAAACAATGAGATAACAGAATTAAAAAACATTGTATGAGAACTGAGCAATACCGGTGTTCATCGCAGCACAGTTTACAATTGCAAGGAGTTGGAAACAACCCAAATTTCCATCAACAGATGAATGGATTAAAAACCTATGGTACAGATGTGCTTTACATAATTGATGTATGTATGGATTGTGCTAAGAGTTGTATGAGCCTCTAATAAAATGATTTAAATAAAAACTATGGTACATACATACACTGGAGTACTACACATCACTAAAAAGCAGTGATGAATGCATGAAGCACCTTGCCACATGGGAAAAACTGGAGAAAATGATGCTAAACAAAGTAAGCCAAGCACAAAACACAAATACAACATGAGTCCGCTGAGGTAAACTTAAAAAAAAATGCAAAAGAGACATAAGGAAAAAGCTACTGTATACAAACATACCTGGGGTGAGGTCCAGGTAGTATGGCAGGGGCCAGACCAAATCCAGGGATACATATGGTAGACAATTAAAAAGGTTGGGGGGTGGGGGATGAAAATGAAATAAATGGGTAGCTGGGGAACAGGGAACTAACCCATCCAAGGGGAGGGTCTTGTTCATATCGTCGCCGGGAAAGAAGGACCAGACTTCTACCCCATGCTCCAAGATGTGAATGCAACATACTGGCATGAAGCAAGGAACCAGTAGAGAGGTCTGAGGGGTTGGCCCCAATCCCAACTACATGGACAGCAGCCCTTGCCCCCAGAAGAAAGTACTTCAGAGGATAGCATTGAAGCTACAGCTCCGAGAGAGGGACATGTCTGATCAGAGCAAATCGAAGCAAATGAAGGGGGAGGAAGAGAGACTGGAGCACATCCTGGCCCACCAAGCCTTAAGGACAATATCCCCACTAAGAACAGCCAATGCACAGAGAGGACCATATGGCTGGTCCCACTATGAGACAGGACATCCCCCACTGACCCATAGCCCTATAGGGGACAACACTGGAGACACAGTGTGGGAATTAGACCGATCTGACCCCACCACACTGAGGCAAAACATGAAGGGCATGCAACAGAACAGCAAGGGGAGCAGAGCAAGGAAGTCCCGAGGCATTATCAAAAATAGACTTTGGGTTCAGAGCATGGCACCCCATCAGGCTCAATCAGCAAACACTCGCAAATATCAACAAACAGACCTTGAACTATTGACAGGCTTTTCTTTTTTGTGTCATTTGTTTTTTGGTGGTGTTGTTTTGTTTTCTTTTGTTGCTTTGTTTTGTTCTGTCTTGTTTTTGTGTATATTATTATCTCTGCAGGTCTATCTAGATAAAATAGGTGGGATAAACAATCTGGAGGAGAAAACAATGGGACTGACAGTTCCGGGGGGACATGAGAGAGGGGAAGGTTGGGGGAAAAGAAGTGGTTAACAAACCAAGGGACAAGAGAACAACAAGTGATCCAAAATCAGTGGTGAGGAGCGTGTAAGAGGCCTGGTAGGGCTTGATCATGGGTAATGTAACCGAGAGGAATTACTGAAACCCTAATGAAGGCTGAACATGAACAAGAGCAAAGTAAAAGGAAATAGAGGAAAGAACTGCAAGGCACATAGCATTTATAGAGCTCTAAATATAGGCATGTACATATGTAAATATATTTATATATGATGATGGAGGAATAGAACTATGCATATATTTATAGGTTTAGTATTAAAGTAGCAGATGGACATTTGGCCCCTACTCAAGTACTCTCTCAATGTAAGAACACTTGTTCTATTAAACTGGCATTCCATGATGCTCACCTTCCAGACACAATCACTGAAGGCAAATGTGGTGAAGAAAGTCAATGGTGTCGGCTATCAAAAGATATAGCATCTAGAGTCTTAAAGGTTTGAAGGTAAACAAGTGGCCTTCTAGGCCAACCAAAGCCCACATGGAAGAAGCACACCAGCCTGTGTGATCATGAAGTGTCAAAGGGATCAGGTATCAGGCATCAAAGAACAAAAAATAATATCATTGTGAATGAGGGGAGTGCAGATTGGGGACCCAAAGCCCATCTGTAGGCAACTGGACACCCCCTTACAGAAGGGTCACGGGGAGGAGATGGGCCAGTCAGGGTGCAGTGTAGCAATGATGAACATACAACTTTCCTCTATTTCTTAAATGTTTCCTCCCCACCACTATCATGATCCCAATTCTATCTTACAAATCTGGCTAGACCGGAGGATGTACACTGGTACAGATAGGAACTGAAAACACAGGGAATCCAGGATAGATGAACCCTTCAGGACCAGTGGTGGGAGTGGCAATACTGGGAGGGTGGAGGGAAGGTGGGGGTAGAAAGAGAGAACCAATTACAATGAGCTACATATAACCCCCTCCCTGGGGGATGTACAACTGAAAAGTGGGTGAAGAGAGACGTTGAACAGTGTAAGACATGACTAATAATAATTTATAAATTATTAAGTGTTCATGAGAAAGGGGGGCAGGGAGGGAGGGTAAAAAATGAGCTCATACCAAGGACTCAAGTAGAAAGCAATGTTTTGAGAATGATGAGGGCAACAAATGTACAAATGTGCTGACACAATGGATGTATGAATGGATTGTGATAAAAGTAGTATGAGCCCCCAATAAAATAATTACCCCCAAAAAAGAACTGAACAATAGAATGGAAGAAAATGAAAATTGAATCTATGAACTTGAAGACAACCATGCAGACTTCAGCAAATGAGAGAAACAAACAAAAAAGTAAAATAATCTGAAGTAAACCTGAGGATGATGTGAGAAACCATGAACAGAAGTAATGAATGTCTTGTTTGGAATACTGGAACGGGAAGAAACAAACAAATCTACATATAAATTAGTAAGAGAATTTGTGGAGGAAATTTTCCCCAGTACTATAAAGGAGGAGATAATATCCATTCAGGAGACAGAGAGAACTCCAAGGAGGTTAGACCCGGGGGGTGGGGGTAGGGGACATGTATAGGAGGGCATCAGGACATATGATAGTCAAAATATTCAACTTCAAGGAAAAGGAGAGAATCTTGAGAGCAGCTAGAGAGGGAAAAAGTCACCTTCAGAGGTAATCAGATTGGAATAAGCTCAGAGCTCTCAGCAGAAAATATGCAGGAAATAAGAAAATGGAGCAACATAGATCAAACTTTCAAAGTAAAAACCTGCCAACCAAAATCCTGTATCCAGCAAAGCGATATATCACATATAAAGAAGAAATAAAGGTATTCCCAAACAAGGGAATAGTTAGAGAATTCATAAAAACAAAACCAGCATTGCCGAAAACACTAACCATATCTCTATGGTCAGAAAATCAACAGCACAAAAACATTATGAGATCGCCACAGTCCGTGCTACTATCCAGAAGTCAACACACTAAAACAACACCCAAAACAGTAGATCTAGACGGGAAACAAGGACATGAATAGATTCCTCCCTCCCAAACACAGATAATACAATATGATAGTAACTCACCTGCATTTGGAATTAATACCAATGAAAATCAATGGGCTAACTACCCCAGTCAAAAGACAGAGTAGCAGACTGGATTAGGAAACAAGATCCATCAATCTGCTGCCTTCAAGAAACACACCTCAAACTCACAGACAAAAACAGACTGAGAGTCAAAAGATGGAGAAAAATTTACTAAACCAATGACAATGAAAGGAAGACCTCACACAAATAGAAAACTACAAGCCAATATCTCTCATGAACATAGATTCTCAACAAAATCCTGGCCAGTAGAATTCAACAACATATCAAAATAATAATAATACTTCATGCCCAAATGGGATTCATACCACCATATAAACAAAATATAGAAGAACCAGATGATCATATTGATGGATGTAGAAAAAGCATTTGACAATATCCAACACCCATTCCTAATAAAAACAATAATTAAATATAAGGAAATTCTTCAATATACTAAAGTCCATATCTTAATATCCAACAGCCAGTATCATACTGGATGGAGAAAAGCTGAAATCATTGCAATTGAAAATGGGAACCAGACAAAGATGCCCATTATCCCCACTTTTATTCAGCATTGTGCTAGATCCTAGCCAGAATCAAAAGGCAACAAGAGATTAAGGGAGTGCAATTGGGCAAAGAGAAATTAAGCTCTAGTTATTTGCAGATGGTATGATTTTATAGAGAGAGAAAAACCCAAGGTCTCCACAAAACCCTGTTGGAAATAATTGGAGCTTGTTTCAAATAAGCACCCATCTAAGTGAGATGTCAGTAAACTCACCTGGAAGAAGCACACGATCATCGATGATCCAAGGATTATCAATTATATAAACCAGATCTGAAGAAGGGAGTGCTGTCAGAGCTGAAATTTGTGACATTCTGGTGTTCACAAAGCTATGGCTGACAGTGGGAGCCCAAAATACATGTTCAGGTTCTCCACAGGGAATAAGCCTCCAGTGGCCCCCCTCTGACTATCACTGAGAGATAGGAATAACCTGGTTATCAGGCAGCTGGTATTGGAAAGACGATTATAGTAAATTAAAATGATAAATAGGGCTTGAATGGTTAAAATCTTGTTATTTGAGCTCCCTTTAGATACACTTTGACTTTTATCTAGTTTTTAATATTTTCTGGGTTTTGCTGTTGTTTTCTAGATTAGGTCTTATCTCTGCTGTATTTTGTTATTTTGGTACCTTTCTTGATTCTCTGTTATGTATCTTTCTGTGTTTGGGGGTTTATCAAACCCAGATTGGGTGAATCTGTAGAGGTAATAACTGGAGTAAGAGTTCTTGGGGTGTATTGATGGGGAGGAAAGAGGTAATGGGGAGCTGACATCACGTAGTATGAAAAGGAAGAAATTGATTATATGCAGTAATTGCACAACGCTGCTTGATCTGATAGAGCTATTGGTATGATGTCTGGATTATGCCCTAATAAAATGATCTGGGAAAAACATAAGTTTTAAAAAATCAATTTTCATTTACATCAGGGCTATCACATTTTTAACAAAACTCAAGTGAATATTCCCAAATTAATTAAGTTTTCCCACAAGTTTACAGGAATGCTGCTGCTCCACATAACACAATACTTTTTAGCGTTTTAATGAAGGTCGGGAAGACCTCAAAGATGAATTTAAGGCAAGTCACCTCAGAAGGCTTTGGAGACTCTCTTTCTGGGTTTCAAAGGAATCCTCTGTATATTTTCTCAAGGATGATCACAGAGACTTCTCAGGAAGACATCTGAAGAGAATGGAAAGCTGCGCTGGGGAGGAGGAAGAAGGACAGGAAAATGTACCACGGCGTGTGTTCTGTTACGGCGCCATACCTGCTCCTCCTGGAGGGTAGCAAGGACTGTCTGACGAGCTCCTCATTGGGAACGACCCATCCACCTGACGCAGCCTTATCTGCCTTCCACACTGCTCTGTGTTCCCAAGCTCAGAGGACATTTAAAACGAACATGATTTGCATCCCTTGAACATGACAAAACTCCCATTTGACATGACATAAATTGAAGAGTGAGAATTCTTTGGGAAATGAATAGAAAGATGAAAACACTTCAGAAGCATATAGGCATAGATAAAGATATGACATGAAACAGTAGCTTCATATTTTGATAGTTTTGTTTAATTAAGGTTTCTTTTTTTAATCCTTTTATTGGGGGCTCATACAACTTATCACATTCCATACATACATTCATTGTGTCAAGCACATTCATACATATGTTTCCATAATCATTTTTAACAAGTTTCTATTATACAATGCTTTGATACTTACCCTTGTGTGTGCGTATTAAACCTACAAGATAAAAATGATATGATTCTGCTCATTGCTGAACCATAGGTATTCACACCAACGTGGGAATACCTTGGAACTGTGGTTGATCTCTCCCCTGAAAACTAATTGTTGTGAGAAAAAAAGAAAGGCAATCCAACAAAAATGTAATTTGATTCTTTTAAATTGTAATTTATTGAAAGATGCTCCTGACCAGTGGTTGACAGTAACTGAAATCTCTATGGTGAAAAACTGAGAAATTTTCTAGCAACTGTTGGAACACACGGCCATTTGTGTATACACCAAGAGGACATCTGTCAGACACTCTAATTTCCTGGCCCAGTGGTACTGAGAATATCAACAACTTACTGCCAGATAGATTTGGATATCAGGGACAGGTCAGAGGTCCTTTTGAAGAGATTCATATGCTTTAAGTTTCTTCCTCCCCCCCCCCCCTTAACACGATGTTTTAAATAACTTAGATAAAAGTGGGAGGCCTTCAGAACAGTGGTTTGAATGTTCTTAATGGTCTAGATGTATTCTCACTTCTTCTCAGGAATAAAGCAGAGTTCTCAACTTCAGCATCATTGCTGTGTGAGACTGGATAAGTCTGTATAGGGGCTGTCCTATACACTGTAGGATATTTAGTAGCATTTCTACATGTCAGTAGCCACCCCTACCTACCCCAATTATGACAATGAAAAATGCCTCCAGATGTTGCCACGTCCCACAGTGAGACAAAATTACCCCTCATTAACCACTGAAAGGATCTGCTGGGGCTTCGTTTTTGTTTTCAATCATTGTTTTACCCTTTTTTGCTCTAGAGTCAGAAATACAAGGATCAGTTATCTCAGCTCAACCATAGGATCCTTCACCTGGGTGAGGAGGCCTTTGTCCACAAGGCTCAAAATGAGAAAAACCAAGTACCCGTTCAGTTGCTGACACTGAAGATGGATCGGGCTGGTCACCAGGTGAAAGAGCAGGTGAGTGGGCAGTGCAGAGTGGGAATATGAGAGCAACAACTTAAAGATATGGAGACATACACTGCCCCACACATAGCCAGGAAGCCTGGGGGAAAAGAACATGGAATATCATAGTTTTTTATAAATCTGCTTTATTTAGAAGAGTAGCATAAAGGAATTAAATCTTAAAAAGAGAGTAAATTCCTACAACCTTTCTGAAAAGACAAGTTGAAAATATAGATAGCAAGAGCCTCAAGAATCTCATTATAAGAAGTGAAACTTCACTGTTTGCAAATAATATGATTTTATATATTGAGAATCCTAAAGGGTCCACAAGAGACTAGCTGGAAGTCATAGAAGAGTTTAGTAGAGTAGCAGTATACAAGAGTAACAATTGACTTCTTCTATACCAGGGATGGGGGTACAGAAAAAGATACCAAGGAATCAGTATCCTTTGCAAAAGCTGAAATACCTGGGAATAAACTTAACCAAAAACCAAGACTTGTACGAAGAAAACTATAGAACATTACTATAAGAAGCCAACCGGGATCTACACAAATGGAAGCATATTCCGTGTTTGTGGATCAGAAGACTCAGTATTGTGAGAATGTTGATACTATCTAAAACAATCTACAAATAAAATGCATTGCCGATCCAAATTCTAACATCATTCTTCAAAGAAATGGAAACACTGATTATTAACTCCATATAAAAAGGGAAGAAACCCAGGATAAGCAAAGAACTCCCCAAGAAAAAGAACAAAGCAGGTGATCTCACATTACTTGACCCCAAAACCTACTTATACAGCCACAGTTGTCAAAACAGTCTGATACTGGTATACTGATACATGCTCCCTGTCACTAGCCACCCAGGAAATGCGAGTCAAAATGACCATAAGATCCCACCTAATGCCCATAACTAGCCCAATTAAAAAAAACCAGAATGTGAAAGGGAGGATAGGGCGGAGGTAGGGGGAGGAATGAGGAGCTGATGCCAAGGGCTCAAGTAGAAAGAAAATATTTTGAAAATGATGATGGCAACAAATGAACAAATGTGCTTGACACAATGGAAGGATTACAATAAGTTGTACAAGTCCCCAATAAAATGATTTTTCAAAAGAAACAGAACAACAAATGTTGGAGAGTGTGTGGTGAGATAGGAACTCTTATCCCCTGCTGGTGGACTGGTAAATATGTACAGGCACTCTGGAAGGCAGTATGGCGATACCTAAAACAGATGGCAGCTGAACTACCATATGATCCAGCAATACCATTGCTGGTATGTACCCCAAAGAAATAAGAAGCAGATCACGGACAGATGTTTCCCTCCCCTATGGTCATCACAGCAGAGTTCATAGTAGCAAAAAGCTGGTGGGTGGGCAGGAAGAAGCTGGAAACAGCCTACATTACCATCAGTACAAGAGTGGATAAAAACTCTGGTACATACATACAATGGAATACATCCCTAAAAACAGCAATGAAACACCTCAAGTTGTAGAGGCATCTGGAAGATATTATGCTGAGTGAAGCTAGTCAAGCACAGAAGGATAAACACTGTGTGAGTCCACGATAATAGGAACATGCAGCAGAACGGGCACAAGTTCAAGTGTGCAGGCCATCCAGTCGTCTGGCTGGGGACCAGGCAGGCCGCTAAAGAGCCACACATCATCTGCTCAAAGTAAGTATCATGTAGGTCACTTGGCCGAAGGTCACCTCATGAGAGCTGGAATCAGATGGATGGGGTGGGGTTGATGCTGGTCCCTGAGAGGTAGCCATGTGGATTTGGGGTGAGGTCTCCCAGAGAGAGAATCAGCCCTGTCAGAGGAATGGGGCTTACTGATGCGAGGGGCAGCACAGGAAAGAAGAAAGGCAATGGTCAAATTTGGGGGAACATAGGTGCATGCCTGTTGAGGGGAGAAGAGGGAGGGCTGACATTGTGGGGGGAGGGGTGTCCAGTGAGGTTGCTCTTGGGAGGACCTGATGCAGAGGGGTTAAGTGGAGAGCAAATGCTTTGAGAGTGATTAGGGCAAAGAATGTATGGATGTGCTTTATACAATTGATGTATGTATATGTATGGATTGTGATAAGAGTTGTATGAGCCCCTAATAAATTGTTTAAAAAATAATAATAAATTTTTTTAAAGTTGTATGAGCCCCTAATAAAATGATTTTTTAAAATACTGTAAAAAAAGAAACCAAACTTGACCAACAGTTACCATGGGTGAAGGGGAAAGATCTGTTGCTTTGGGAGCATTGAGTTTCTGTCACTGTGGTCGATAGTTTGAAAAAGGATAACAATGATAGTTGTACAACATGAAGAATATTATTGAGCCTCTTCTCGCTCTGAATTATACAACTAGAAGTTGTGCAATTGGAAAATATTTCTGTATATTTGTGCCACAGTTAGAAAAAAATAAGTACATGAATTACAATGAGTACAAGGAAGAAGAAAAAGGTTTTGAATTAAATATTGTAACAATTGGACAACTTTTCTTGATCTGATTGAATTGTATGACGTGGGTGAAGTGCTAATACAACTGTTTTAAAAGATGTGATGCAAAACAATAATATGGATTATTCGGGAGAACATGATGCTGAGTGAAATTAGTCAATCACAAGAGACAGATATTGTATGAGACCACTACTGCAAACGGTTTTCATATTGAAAAATAAATAACGAGATAGAAAGAAACTCCATGTGGTTACAGATCAGATCAGGTTTTCTGGGATGTTAGAATTACAGAGTCAGATCATGACCAAGAAAGCCCCATGGAGCACTTCGACTCTGACAAATACATGTGTTGCCGTGAGTTAGAACTAACTCCACAGCATCAGTTTTCGTTATTAACTGCTGTCTCTTGTTCCCATTCAGGATGACGCTTAGGGTTGCCCGTAGGCATGCCCTGTACCCAAGATTAAAGTTTCATGCAGAATAATTTCACTGCCCTTAAAATTCTCTGCTCCACCTGTTTGTTCCTCTATTGTTCCTTGAACTCCTGCTAGTCGCTGACCTTGTTTCTGTCTCTTTAATTTTGCTTTATAATTGGAATCATGCATTATGTAGCTTTTTCAGACTGGTTTCTTGTACTTAATAAGTACTTAAGTTTCCTCCATATTTTTTTCATGGCTTGATGGCTCATTTATTTTTTTTGCTAGATAATATTTCCATGATACAGATATGCTCGTTTGTTTAGCCATTGACCTGTTGAAGGACCTCTTGATTACTTCCAGTTTGGGGCAATAATGAATAAAATTACGATAAATATTTGTATGCAAGCTTTCATGTGGATACAGATTTTCAACTCATTTGAGTAAATACCTAGGAACACAACTGCTAAAACATATGACAGGCCTTTGGAATAGTGGTTACATTACCAGATAAGTATTGGACTGCTGACAGCGAGATTGACAGTTCAAATCCACCAGATGATCCGAGGGAAAAAGATAAGCCTATCTATTCCCATAAAGAACTCCTGTCAGAAACTCTATAGAGGGACGCTGTGAGTCAAATTGGCTTGATGGCATTGTTTTTGTTTTTTGTAAGCCTATGTAAGAAACTGCCATTGACGGATTCCTATGCAAAACACTACGCCCTGCGCCACACCTATACTCCTGACAGAGCTTGTTAGCATCCCATGTTCAGACAGAGGCTCGTAGCTAGTAACTTGTAGATGTGTACATTTCGCCCAAATACCATTTTAAATGTCTTGAAGTTAGTTCTTTTAAAACATAATTTTTTGATTGGTAACCTCCTTTTGTCAGGAAATACATGAAAAACAACTTAATACCACAGAAAAGCAAGTGGATAAAGTGGAAATGATCTTAAAGAATATGGAAATGCTTCTACAAGAAAAAGTAGATGAGCAGAAGGACCAGGTGAGTGATAAGTTCTTGTCATTTCCTCACAAACATCTTATATCTGCACACTTCTACCTCCTGGGTATTCACACAGCTGGTGTAGTAAGAGACTGTCTGGTCACAGACTCCGAGAGGCCATGTTCATTAGTTACCGCCTCTGTCAACACCTTATACTTGAACATAAAGTAATTTGCCACAGGATTCATAATTAATAGCAGTCAATAAAAGATTCTATTATATATATATAACTAGCTTGTTTATTGACTTATTTTCTTTTGGGTATCATTTTAAGGTTTCTTTTTTGAGATGGCCACATAACCTCAGGAAGGTTATGGATTTATTCATGCATCCTTCATTCAGCACATTGCCTACTGAGCACCTACTGTGTAGGAAAGCATTTTTCTAGGTAGACCTGAGATAAATAAGCCCTCATGGAACTTAAATTCTAGAGCTGATGAGAGCTAATAATAAGATTTTAGTTGGCCAAGGGCTTTGAAGAAAACACATTTTCCTGGACTGTAGAGTCAGGGTGTTAGGGGAGACTATACTGCACAGATAAGGTATCTGAGCAGCCCCTTAATCATGACCTAACATATATGAGTGGGTAAAAAAGAAAAACAGGAAAACTCCATTCTGTGGAGCTTTCATAGGATGCATTGTTCCTACTAGCTGAGCATCGAGCAACTTGTTCTGAGTTAGTGCACCCAGCGGCGTCGCCTGGGAAGGTTCTCTGGTCACAGTGAATTTTTTCATAAAATCAGTTTTGCTCACACCTTGTTTTTTTGTGATGGCTCATTTAAGAGAACTGCGTGTGGCTGTGAAAGTTTGCTTTCTGCTCCAGAAAAATGTCACAGAAACTGTTGTGATGTTGAATACAACTTACAAGGATAGCACTCTGAAAAAAACTCAAGTGTACCAGTAGTTTTCTTATTTCCAAAAAGGTAAAATGTCGATCGATAACAAACCTTATTCTGGATGTCCATCAACTTTCCAAACAGACAAAAATGTCCAAAAAATTCATCCACTTTTGCTTGAAGACCAATGATGGACCATTAAAAAGATGGGGAAGTTATCTGGACTATCTTGGAGCTTAGTTCAGTGAAGTTTAACAGAAGATTTGTGACAGGCCACCAAGAAGGAGTGTCAACTGGAAACAAGTCATTCTTGGAAAGAACAACTCTGAAGTGATCCAGACTTTTCTCAAGGTCATTACTGGTGACAAACAAACTTCAGTCAAGCCAGGGGAAGACACCATCATCACCTTGCCCAAGAAAAACTCGTCAAGTGAAATTAAAGATCAAGATTATGCTCATTTGATTTTTTTGATGTCCATAATATAGTGCATTTAGAGTTCCTTCCACTAGGTCAGACTGTTAATCAAACTTTCTATTTAGAGGTTTTGAAAATATTGTGTAACAATGTGCAACAAAAAAGACCTGATTTGTGGCAGATGGGGGACTGGTTTTACCATCATGACAATGCAACTGCTCACATGCCATCTCAGTGTGCCAATTTTTGACAAGAAACAGCATGCCTCTCTTGTCCCATGCACCTTACCTGACTTCACTCCATGCAACTTCTTTGTGTTTCCACCAATGCAGAGGAACATGAAAGGACAGCTAGTTGATGATATAGAAGAGATGAAGCAAAAAAATGAGAGAGGTGCTGTCAGCCGTCCAAACAGCTGAATTTGAAAAAAAACAATGTTTCCAAGAATGGAAGCGCAGAATTGACAAATGTATTAGGTGTAATGGAGAGTACTTTGAAGGTGATAAGGTTGTTTTGTAAAAAAATTTAAATACAAAGCTTTGAAACAAAATTCCAGGTTTTGGGGGTACCCCATCGTATACCTCAAGTAGAAAACAGATTAGCATTGGGGGAAGCATGTTGCTCACTGGTGGAATATCACATGTGTTGTACTTGAGAATCCTTCCTGACAGGTGCTAAATACCGGTAACATTTCCTGATCACCAGAAAGCCATAAATAGGCACCCACACACTTACACTTCCCTGTTCGTGGTTGTGGGAAAATAGTCTCGGCCCTGTAAAAGGTTTTGCTCTACCGAGTGCCAGGCACCATGCCTGTCACTGTTCTACTGTTCCTTTACTTCCTCCTGTCCCTCCCCTACTCCTCTTAAGTCCCCTTTCTCCTCTTCTTTCCATCCTGCCTTGCTCTTTTTTATTCCCCCACTCACTGGGAGCCCTCCTTGCCATAAGTATGTAAGCCCATTGTAAAGAAGCCTGGCCCTCTGGCCTAGCCCTCAGCCCTCCTCTCTGCTCTTTAAATGCCCTTCAAAGACTCTGTGCTCACAACCCTGCTTCTCTCCCTTCCATGCTCCTCTCATGGCTCAGCCACTGTTCGTCCCCCCTGCCTGGGTCTACACCTAATTCGCAGCTCAGCTTTCAGAATGGATATAGACTCCAAGCACTCGTACCCCACTGATCTCACTCTGGTCCACACCCCCTCACTTTATGCCCTCTCTCTGGCCTTCCTGGTTCTGCCTTGCATACCGGCCTTGATTTCTTCTTAGCACAGGCGCTGCAATACCTCTGAGATCTCAGCTCGCCGCGCCTCACACCTTCCCATCTTCTTCAAAGTAAAAGTCAACCTTGTCACGGTGTCCTTTAAGGCTCTCTTAGATTTAGTGTCCACTCCTGCCCTGACTTCCTGTCTATGTTTCCTCAGGAGCACACACCTTCAGCTATGGTGGCTGCCTGCTGCTACCTAGTCACCCGAGGCCCTGACCAGCTGCAAGGTCTTTGTAATCTCTCTTCTTGCTACCTGGTGTTCACATAGCCCCTAGATTCCTAAACTTACTTGGCCTACCACCCCTTTTTACAGGAAAAAAAAATCACTCATTGTCCACCTGACCATTAAAATCTTTTGTACTATTGCCCCTAATTCAGGATACGGTTTGGGTGTCTGCTTGTGTAGCGCCCCTGGATGCTTTGAGGCCCAGACATCGTCACTGGACTGTTTCACTGCTACCCAACGGGCAGTACCGCCCCCTTTGGGAAAAACTGGGATAGTCTCTGGACTCTCATTTTACTCAGAACTCCGTTCACATGTCATCTTACAGGAACAGCCTCGGGGTTTCTGTAGACAAGCAAAACCAGTAAAACATGTATGTAAATATATTGAGAAAATTGTACTTCGTGACTCACACACATGGGGGGGTTAGCACGTCCCATATCCGTGGGTCCAGTGGCAACTTGGAGACCTCTGCTGGTTCATGGGGTAGCAGAGGAACAGATGTCTGCAGGTTTATGAACTAGAACTGCAGGCCAGGCGTTAAGCAAAAACATAACAAAGAATCGAGACGGCTAACCACGATGACAAAATACAACAGAAATAAACCCCCATAGTTTTAACTGTTCGAGATTTTAGCTATTCAAGTCAGAGTTATCATTTTAATTTCCTATAGTCATCTTCAGTACTCTCATCTGGTAACCAGGTTCTTCCCATTCCTCAGTTTCATCGGAAAATCACTGGAGACTTATTCGCTGAGTAGCTCCTGCAAATGTATTTTGGCCTTCCGCTCTCATCCATTCCCTTCTGAAAACCAGAATCTCGCCTGCTAAGCTTTGATACTATTCCCTTCTTCCGATTTGGATTATATAATTTACAATCCATGGATAACAGATGTTGGTGTGCTTCTTCCATGTGGATTAGTTGACATCTCACTTAGATGGCTGCTTGTTTGGAAACAAGCCTTTAAGATCCCAGATGCTGTTCTGTCTGATTAGTGGGGCACCATCTAATTTCTTCACCAATGCTACCCTTAAGGGACCTGATCTCATTCAAGAACTTTTTGAAGCCCCCTTGTATTCTTGACCTTGATAGCTAAAGGTACACTGCTTCTGACAGGTATCAAGAAAAAGACATTGATTAAAGCAATAGCTATGTGCTGTCTTCCAGGAAATGTACTAATGTGTTCAAGCAGTGAAACCACATCTGGATTAGCAGTTACAATCAGAGCCACCACTGGTTAAGTTTATATCAATTCACTGTCACTCTCTTAAGATCCTTTTTTTTTTTTTTTGCACAAGACAGATAGGTAAGTTGAATGAGATTGTGGTGGAAATCATCCCCCTCCATTCTTCAAGTCTTTATGGTGACATTAATCTCTGCAGGTTCTCCAGCAATGTAATACTGCTTTTGGTCTAATATTTCTTTGAGGAAAGTTCTAATGGCTTCCACTTGGCCTTTCTTACTGTAATAACCCTTTCTCCATGTGTCAGGGATCCAAAATTCTGCCAATTGCATATTCTGGACCTGGAGAGATTATTACAGGATTATTTCAGAGACCACTGTACCCACTGTTGGATAGGCATGAGCTGACATTTGGGCCTCCTAGAATGAGTGTCAGTTTAGTGCCATAGGGATCCTTTGAGAAATATTAACTATCTATATTCTGACAGTGTAGTGGATTTCTACCTCAGAGGATTCATAGGAGTTGTGGGCCTATACACTTGCTCATCTTGGAATTGATAGAGCCCTCTAAGCATCCCCTGCATGTGTGGGTATGTCCATCTTGATAAATCTACTCTAACATTCCAATTTACTTCAGCTTTTAGATCCCTTTTCCAGTATATAAAAGCAATTCAACTTCATTCAGTATAGGCCACTTCATAGTCCTCATTGTCGTCCCACAACAATGTAACTACTAGGTACTTTTCTGACGCCGTGAGCTGAAACATCGAATGAAGACTTGCCACTTGGCAGGCTCATAGCACTACACTCAGACTGACACAGTTCCCACACCTAATCCCGAGGCCTTTGTTTCTCCTTGTGTTCAGTAGGAAAAGCAAGCAGTCTCTGTCTGGAGTATGCCATACCTCCTCCTGGGCCACACTTTATGCCTCAAAGAAGTCGTGTCACGGGACAGTGGACTTCACACTAGTTATTGTTCTAAAAGCAAAAAGTGCATCTTGCAAAGCATTTGCCTCATACAAAGATTCCTGGGACACAGCTGTGGGACTATGGTCAGATGAGGATAAGAGGGCTGATTTTACTCTCGAAGGTGATTCAGGCAAAGAAGGTGGGTTAATCCCTTCAGATGGGGGCAGGAGGCTGGTCCTTCTGAAAATAAAAAAAGGTAATTCAACAATAAGGGCTCCATGTCCCTAGCTTGATCCTTTTATTGTCCACATTTTCCCATCTCAATTTTCAGGATCTCACATCTTCCCCGTCAAACCTTTCAACATAAGGGATTCAGTTGATGGTGTAATTAGCTATTCTTCAGCTAGGACTCAGGAATGATGGTGGTGTGTGGGTTACAAACTGGACTGTTAGCTAAAGGTCAGCGATTTTAAAAGCACCAGCCACGCCCCAGGTAAAAGATGAAGTTTGTGCTCCGATAAATATTTATAGCCCCCAGAGCCCTCGAGGACATTCGATTTTGGCTTATGCAGTCACTGTGCATTGCAGCCAACTCAGTGGTAGTGAGGATAAGACTCTGGATGGGTTTTCAGCAATCTCAACACTGCTACAAGAAATAAGACTTTATTTCAAGACCCAAATAGCAACTTTCAGGTCCTTTATGTACTGCTTGAGCCAGGACTTTGAAGCTCTGGACTCATCATTTTCTCTTTCCGCGTTGTGTATCTGAAAGCTGAACCAGCCAGCTTCACTATGCTTGTGGGTGTAACAAAAATGTTGAAAGATAATAATGAAATAGTAGTCACTCACAGCATTGTCTCTCACAGATGTTTGATCTAATGGTGGGGATATTATGCTTGTCTTTATTGCCACCTCATGCCATGGATTACTATGCCTCTTTACTATTGGAAGTCGAGCAATTAGTACTTTTAAATCCAGCCAGACTTGAGAATAAGTTCAGAAAGCATGCTGTAGTGGAGTTAACAAACCCAGGGACAAGAGAACAACAAGTGCTCCAAAATCAGTGACGAGGATGGTGTAAGAGGCCTAGTAGGGCTTGATCAAGGACAATGTAACTGAGAGGAATTACTGAAACTCAAATGAAGGCTGAGCATGATAGTGGGACAAGAGAAAAGTAAATGGAAATAGAGGAAAGAACTACAAGGCAAAGGGCATTTATAGAGGTCTAAGTACAGGTGTGTACATATGTAAATATATTTATATATGATGATGGGGAAATAGATCTATGTGCATATAGTTATAGATTTAGTATTAAGGTAGCAGATGGACATTGGGCCTCCACTCAAGTACTCCCTCAATGTCAGAACACTTTGTTCTATTAAGCTGGTATTCCATGAAGCTCACCTTCCTGACATGATCGCTGAAGACAAATGGGTACATAAGCAAATGTGGTGAAGAAAGCTGATGGTGCCCAGCTATCAAAAGATATAGCATCTGGGGTCTTAAAGGCTTGAAGGTAAACAATTGGCCATCTAGCTCAGAAGCAACAAAACCCACATAGAGAAAGCACAACAACCTGTGTGACCATGAGGTGTCGAAGGGATCAGATATCAGGCATCAAAGAACAAAAAATCCTATCATGGTGAATGAGGGGAAGTGCAGAGTAGGGACACAAAGCCCATCTTTAGGCAACTGGAGATCCCCTCACAGAAGGATCATGGGGAGGAGACAAGCCAGTCAGGGTGCAGTGTAGCAATGATGAAACATACAACTTTCCTCTAGTTTTTAAATGCTTCCTCTCCCTCCCCCGCCATCATGATCCCAATGCTACCTTACAAATCTGGCCAGAGGATGTAGACTGATACAGATAGGAAATGGAAACACAGGGAATCCAGGATGGATGAACTCCTCAGGACGAGTGGTGATACCGGGAGTGTCAAGGGAATGTAGAATAGAAAGGGGGAACCAGTCACAAGGATTTACATAAAACCCCCTCCCTGGGGGACAGACAACAGAAAAGTGGGTGAAGGAAGATGTCGGACAGTGTAAGACATGACAAAATAACAATTTATAAATTATCAAAGGTTCATAAGAGAGGGGGTCTGGGGAGAGGGGGGAAACAAGGAACTGATACCAAGGGCTCAAGTAGAAAGCAAATGTTTGAGAATGATGATGGCAACAGATGTACAAATGTGCTTGACACAATGGATGATTGTGTGGATTGTGATAAGAGATGTAAGAGTTCCCAAGGAAAGTATATAACTAAAAAAGAAAGAAAGCATTCTGTGTTGGGCCGGGTTGACTAGAGAAACAAATCCAGAGATACTCATATATGTATAAGAAAAAGTTTTATCTCAAGAAGTAATTATGGATCAATAAAACATTCCATCCCAGTCCAGCTCTTCAGTCTATAAGTCGCTCTTCAGACTCATTAAGTCACATGCAATGATGCAGAATGCAGGACAATCACAGGCCAGTGGGTGTAGTTATGTGGATCCAACTGACCGTATCGTAGTGCTTGCAGCAGCCAGGAAAGTGAAGGCACAGAGAGTGGGGGAGGTGCCCAGGACCCTGCTTATGAGAAAGTCTCGCCCACAGAGAGTCAACATCAGGGTGTGACCTGATTGACAGACTAAACTCTACCCTTACACTTTCATATATCTTCAAGTTGACATGAAATGATGTAACTACCACTTATTCTTTGAGTTTTGTTCTTCTAGAATCACTCTTGGTGCCAAATAGCTAAGTCTGAGTTCTCGAGACGGGTGCATCAGTGAGATGCACACATACATACATATAAAGAGATTTGCTGCATGGTAGGGCTTTATGCAGTTGTAGAGGTTGGCAAGTCCCAAACCTACCGTTTGTGTCCAGTGGAAGCTAAGGATTTCTGATGACTTGTGGGGTTGTAGGACTGGTGAATCCACGACCTGCTGGTTAGGATGGAGACTTCTTCAGGTTTATAACACAGGAACTGCAGATCAGGCAACTAGAGTGCAGGTCAAGAAAGAGAGCAAACTTTGCCACAACTTCCACTTCGATAAAGGAAGCTGGCCACACTCCCGAGGCAATTTCCCTTTCAACTGATTGGCTATTCATATCAGATTACAAAAATGAAAGTTGATTCCATTATGAAAAAGCACCTGTCAGACTGATGAGAATCACAGTCTAGTCAAATTGAGGTTTACATTAGTCGTTACAGTTCCCTCAACCAACTAGCTGCCCCCCTCTTGCTCCTTGCTTGGTTTTCTCAGCACTTCCCCCATATGGCATACTAAGTTTGGTTCTCATTAGCATATGTGGTGCACAGCCCAGAGACTACGTTCACCACTGCTTCGCTAGTGCTAGAGCAAGACCTCGCATGTGGGCGCTTACTGACTATGTTCTACAAGTGAAATTTGGTGTTGACTGAACCCCATGCTGGGATTCTTGTGCCCTTGTATTTTGAATGAGGTCATTGCTAGTGTTTCCTGTCATTCACATCTGTGAAACCGTATGGGTTTGGCAGAAAGCTCAGACCCAGGAAACAGCAGTGGGGGTCAGGGCCACAGTGATTCCTAGGGCAAGGGGCAGTAAAGAACCAAAAATTGTTGTCATTCTTTGCAATTCATTATTGTATCGTACAATAGCCTTTCTGAGAACTGTTGATTTGTGACTCTTGGGTCTTCCGGTTAAACTGATTCCCACAATTTCCCTTAAATTTTCTCCAGTACATAATTCATCACACCCTCAGTTGGAGGTCTCACTTCAGGGTAACAAGAAGTGTCATACACGCAATATTTTTGTTATATCCTTAAGAGCCTAAAGTTATCATTTCAACGACCGTGGAATGAACAGGGTCGGGAGCATGTACCCCTTCCCTGCACTCACAGTAATGGGTGGCTCTCTTCCCTCTCTAGTTTGAAAACAGCGTGAAGTCCAATTTGCTGCTCAAGGAGCTTTATGTGGAGAACGCACACCTGCTAAAAGCCCTCCAGGTTACTGAAGAGAAACAAAGAGGAGCTGAGAAAAACAGCCTCATCTTGGAAGAAAAACTCAGAGCTCTCAACAAATTAATCAGTAAGATTTCTCCGGCATCCCTCTGTGTGTAAAGACTGCTTGCTTTCTTGGAATTCATTCTGAAAAGAAAATCTTAAAACCTGAGCCACTTTGATGCCTTAATCACTTGCAGCTTATTGGCCATGGTCCTCAGAAACAGGGCGACTGTGGTGTCTGGCTTGTTCCAGCAGCATCTGCTCTGTGCCAGATCCTGGGAACATACACGTGTTGGACAAGAGCACATTTTTATAAAACTCCCAATTTTACCACTGGGAAAACATGATGGAAACACTTGGTCAGGCCTGACAGAGAAAGTGGGTTAAGATAATGCAGTTCCAATACTGCATTTTCGACTTAAGCTCTCATTGCCATCGAGTCAATTACAATTTGTAGTGCCTTGGCTTCAAAGATTAAAATGTAAAGTAGGGCTCTAGACAGCTTTATCATATTTTTCCTTTTAAATTTCATTTATGTTTTCTTAAGCAGAC
Source organism: Tenrec ecaudatus (assembly GCF_050624435.1). Taxonomy (NCBI): domain Eukaryota; kingdom Metazoa; phylum Chordata; class Mammalia; order Afrosoricida; family Tenrecidae; genus Tenrec; species Tenrec ecaudatus. Next base: position 600,663 of record NW_027459702.1, on the reverse strand, counting down.
ACACAACAAAACATACATCACTTCAGCAGTTTTTAATGTATACAGTTTGCTGATACGGATTATATTCCTCCGGTCTGTAGCCATTTTCAGCTTTTTTGAGTTGTTGCTCATCTGTTAGCATAAATTCACTCCCCTTAGAGTTCCAGGGGAGTCCAGGTGGCATGGTGATGACAGCGCTGGGCTGCTAGCCACAAAAGCAGCACTTTAAATCCAACAGACTTGGGAGAAAGACATGGCTGTCTGCTCCCATGAAGAGTTGCGGTCTCAGAAACGCACAGGGGCAGGTCTACTCGGTCCTGTAAGGTCATTGTGAATCAGAATTGATTTCATGGCAGTGTGGTTGGCTTTGTTTTTTGTTTAAAGTCCCAGGCAAATACTTCAAATTGTTTTCCATTTTATTCCACATACATAGTTGTTAAAAGATCATCAAGCTCAAAGCAGACTTTTTTTTTACTAGTTAAGCCAAACTATTACTTGGTTTCAAGAAGACATTATGATACATTTCTGGTTTAAGGCAATAGTTTTAGGAGTTCAGCCACCCTCCATGGCTCCAGAAAGTTGGGAATTGTGAGAATTTTATATTCTTGTCTGTATTTTTGCCCCATTTTGTTCAGGATCCTTCTCTGAACTCTTTGATCAAAATGCTCAGCAGTGGTAGCCAGGCACCATGCAGTTCATTTGGACTCGTGACAAAGGAGGGCATTGTTTATGGAGGCAGCTAATTAGCCATGCATTCCAGAATCCTACTCTATTCGATTCTGTTGTTCCACATGAATCGACACCAACTGTGCCTGACAACTGAAGGAGGAGGTAGAACAGAAGCACCAAACATGTTAATAAGCCAAATAATGGTATGTCCCATGAAACCATTACCCTGAACCTAAGAGCTTTACTGTCTGGTTATTCAGCTCTGTCCTCTGTTACACTTCCCAATGGCTGCTGAGTGCAGACTTTCCAGAAGGGCTTCCCTCTGTAAGCAGAGTGTCCTCTAGACAATAAAGGGGAGGACTCTTGTTCGTTTGGAACCACTTTACCACATGTAAATATTGGTACTGTGGTTACATCTGTAGGCTTGTATTTATTGTACATTAATCTTTTTTTCATTGGAGTGTTTTTGCACTGGGAATTGAACTATATGTTAAAAAAGATAAAAATATAGTTTTATTCCAAAATTGATGGTCATTTGTTTATCTGAATGTACTACTGTAATGTGAAATGAGTCACTGTATTTGCAGTTTTTCAATTAAAAAACTTCAATTTTGTCCTTTGTTCTTCAATTATAAAATATCTCAAATAATTAGAAAATACAGTTTTAGGAGAAAACCCATATACCCATCAACTAGATACATTTAATATAATATTTTGAAATTTTTCTTTTTAAAAGATATAAAATATTTTAGATAGAGGTGAAGGTCGTATTCTATTGATTGCAACCTTTTACTCGTCCTAAAGGCACGCACTATCCCAAAGATGGTAAGTAAGTGTCCTGGTCTCTTTGTACATTTATTATATATGCATTATATAGTCTTGATTAGTGTCCACTCTTTTACTTTTGCATGTATCCATTGCAACGGCTACACAGAAACTCACAGACAAAATGCGTGATGAAAGAATTTAATAACTCAATAAGTTATAGTGCCAAGAGAAATGCTCAGGGTAGGTGTTTAACAGGACACATTACAGATTTTCAGGTATGCTAATAAACACCCGAAGTGGCATACAACTCTGCTATGAGCCTCAACCCAAAGACATTCAGCTCAGGCTCTGGTCAAACCCAGGTCAGCAAACCCAGGTCTCCGAATTAAGTGCCCAGACTGAAGGACCAGGAAAACGTCAGTCTTCACAACCTAGAAATTGAAAACATTGTTCGGCACCCAGCTACCATGACCAAGTGTTATGAAAAGGATCACAACAGAAGGTTCTGTCTAGAGTGGGGGAGAAGTTAAGAACATAACCCTAAAGGATGCCAGGTTTACTGATCGAACAGAGATAGGCAGGACCTCCAAGATTTGCACTCTTCCCCTGCAGATCGGGAACTGAACTCAAATGGTACATTGACGGTATTGCTGCAATTATTGGGTTGAATCAGAATGCATATGAATTGTGGTAAATGATGTAAAAATATCACCTGATCTTTTGAGGGCAGGCCAGGTATGAGTGATAGGCTTTTTCACTGGGGTCAAGGAGGGGAGCCAAGCCCTTCTTTCAAAAGATATTTTTAATTAAAAGTTTCTTTTTTCATATAACACTGTTTAGGAATGAATAAAATGTAGCACAAAACCTGTCTCTTTCAGCCCTGCCATGTTCCCAAACATGCTCCGCAGTGTTCCCCTTGCTCATATGATGAATATGATTATATCTATCCATACTTGTTTTATGAAAAATGCTCACACTGTACAAGTTGTAAAGCGGTCCTTCAAAAATTAAGGACTGTAAAAATTGTCCTTCAAAAAAAAGTTAAGTATTCCAAGATAAAAGCTGAGCGTTCATAGCTATTAGACTCCCATACAAGAAAACTTAAAGCCAGTCCTCCAACGTGAGAAATGTGAAGGAATGATACTAGAAAGTCACTCAAAGTTGAACACAAAAGGGAAAATGATGAGAACAAATGTACAAATGTGCTTGAAAATTGATATATTTATGGATTGTGATAAGAGTTATACAAGCCCCCAATAAAACTATTTTTTAAGTTGTACGAGCCCCCCAAAAACTGATTTAATAAAAAAGAAAGAGCTAGATCTGGAAATGGTGGAATGTCACCTGGCTTATATTCTTTTCTTATTTTTTGTACAATGACTATATTCCTTTCTCTCTTTTTTAATCATGTTACCACAATCCATATCTACACCCATTGTGTCAAGCACATGTGTACATTTATTTCCATCATCATTCTCAAAATACTTTCTTTCTACTTGAGGCCTTGGTATCAGCTCCTCATTTTTCCCCTCCCTCCCCACCCCCTTCCCTCATGAACCCTTGACAATTTATAAATTACTATTATTTTGTTATGTCTTACACTGTCCAACATCTCCTTTCACCCACTTTTCTGTTGCCTGTTCCTCAGGGAGGGGCTTATATTGTAGATCCTTGTAATCGGTTCCTCCATTCTATCCCACCTTTCCTCCACCCTTGAATTATCGCCACTCTCACCACTAGTCCTGAGGGGTTCATCTGTCCTGGATCCCCTGTGTTTCTTTCTGTACCCGTGTACATCCTCTGGTCTAGCCAGATTTTAAGATAGAATTGGGATCATGATAGTGGTGGGGAGGAAATATTTAAGAACTAGAGGAAAGTTGACTCATCCTTCCCTGTGGTCCCTCTGTGGGGAGATTGTTCCACTATCTACAGATGAGCTTTGGATCTCTGCTCCAGCCCTCTCGTTTTTATTTGTTATGTGTCTGCTGATGCCCAGTTCCTATGACTCCTCATGATCGCACCAGCGATGTGCTTCTTCCATGTGGACTTGTTGCTTCACTGCTGAATGGCAGCTTGTGTGACATCAAGCCTTTTAGACCCCAGACACTATATCTTTTAATAACCGGGCACCATTTGCCCTCTTCACCACATTTGTTTATGCACCTATTTTGTCTTCAGCGATTGTGTCAGGAGGGTAAACATCTCATGCTGCTGACTGGTTAGAACAAAACTTTCTCTTTTTTAAAAAATTTATGTATTGGGGCTCATGCAATTCTTATCACAATCCACACATACATCAATTGTGTAAAGCACACTTATACATTCATTGCCCTCATCATTCTCAAACTTCGCATTCAGCTTTGGTTCCTGGAATAAGCTCCTCATTTTCCTTTTTTCTCTCCCTCTCCCTCCCCGCTCCCCTCTCCCTCATGAACCCTTGATAATTTATAAATTATTATTTTATCTTATCTTACACTGCCAGGCGTCTCCCTTCACCCACTTTCCTGTTGCCCATTCCCCAGAGAGGAGGTTATATATAGATCCCCGTGATTGGTTTCCCCTTTCTACCCCTCCTTCCCTCCCGGTATCACCACTCTCACTGTTGGTCCTGAGGGGGTTCATCTGTCCTAGATTCCCTGTCTCCAAATCCCAACTGTACCGCTGTGCATCCTCTGGTCTAACCAGGTTTGCAAGGTAGAAGTGGGATCATGATAGTTGGGGGGAGGAAGTGTTTAAGAACTAGAGGAAAGTTGTGAGTTTCGTTATTGCTACACTGAAGCCTGAGTGACTCATCTCCCCACTACCGCTCTGCAATGGATGTCCAGTTGTCTACAGATGGGCATTGGGTCCCCATAGAACAAAGTGTTCTTGAATGGAAGGAGGATATGAGTGGATGCCCAAAGTCCATCCCCTACCTCAGGGTATTGCCATATAAATATATGTACATGGGCCAATACCTCTATTTTTGTAGATTAATGTATTTACATATGCACACCACTATGTTTATACCTCTATCCATTGCTTTGCTTCCTTGGTCCTTCCTCTGTTGCCTTTTACCTTCCTCATGTCCCACTGCCACTTTCCCCTTATTTCTGCCTCTTGGTAACCCCCTTAGCTAGTCTGCTGTTGCTCCAACATTACCACCACCCCCACCTTGGATCCCTATATCCTCATTACTGGCTCTGACACCCCAGTTGTTCCCCTGTCCATGGCGCAGCCTGCTCAGCACCCCCTTCCTCCACCACTCTGACCTCCCAGGTCTCCCTGGAACCGTTGGTCCCAATGCTCTCACCTCAAGCATGCCTCCCATACCTATCCTATATAGGTAGGTACACCGACTATGACATAGCCCAAAATGATTTTTTAAAATAAAAATAGTAAATCAATAAGAAAAATTTTTTAAAAAGAGAAAAGAACTATACAAAAATCCTGGGTCTCTTTGCTGGCCTTCAAGACTGTCCAGGAGCTGCCTCTCCCAGCCTGGAGTGCATGTAGACCCTACTATGAAGCACCAAACCATGAGGACAGCATGGTCACATGGAAGGATGCATGAAGAGAGAGAGCTACAGGCTAGGGAGAGGAGCCAGCATGCCACACCCACACAGAGGCAGGCCAGGAGAGAGGAAGAGAAAGAGAGCGGGACTAGACCCCACGCTGGCACGCCAGGCTCGGAGGATGACGTCCCTGGGGGAAGCTAATGGGACACAGAGGGAACTGGACAACTGACAACAGCTGGTGGCATGCTGTCCCCTTGCTGGAGCAGACTGCGACAAAGTATATTTCTTGATCACAATTGAATGTAAACAGAATTTGGTAACACAATGAAACTGAAATACACAATTATATGGAAATTAAACCATTATACAAACAACCAGTGAATATTTAGAGTCAAATGAAAATGAAGATACAACACACGAAAACATTTGAGACTCTGAAACTGTTAGGGTGGGGGAAGGGAAGTATACTTATTACCAATTAAGTGAAGGTTTACAGAGAAGTTCATCAGTTTTACATCGAAAAATTCATACACATTGATTTTGCACATCCACTCCAATACCTTCCATGTGCCATCCTACTTCCCCACTGGGCTTTCTCTTACCATCACTCCTTCTTTAGTAACCCTCTGGACTTTGTCATTGGGTAAATGCTGCCCTTTGGGTTTTAAGCTGTTGATGGTTTTAAAAAAGGTCATTTCAGTTCCACGCCTAGAGGACATTGGCTATATTCTTGGGGTATGCTACTAGATTCCATTCAACCAGTAAACCCAGTCTGTTTTATGATCATGAGTTCTGTTCCACATTTTACCCCCATTCCATTGAGGACCTTCTAATGTGATTGTGTTCAGAGTAATAGGTAGCGGTAGTCAGGCACCATTTAGGTTTTCCAAGCTCAAGATTATAGAGACTAATGTTTGGGTTGTTCATCATTCTATTGTAATAATTGTATTCAACATGTCTTTTGACTTCACTCTTGTTTCCTCCGAGTGCAGAGAGACCAATAGTTACTACTGGCTGCTCATGCACAGTTTTTCTTATTTAAGTCACTTTTTTAAAAAACAAAAATTTCAAAAGAGGACCTGATGCAAGGGGCTTAAGTGGAGAGCAAATGCCTTGAGAATGATTGGGGCAGGGAATGTATGGATGTGCTTTATACAATTGATGTATGTATATGTATGGATTGTGGTAAGAGTTGTTTGAGTCCCTAATAAAATGTAAAAGAAGAAAAGAGAAAAAAATGATTAGGGCAAAGACTGTACAGATGTGCTTTATACAATTGATGTATGTATATGTATGAACTGTGAAAAGAATTGTATCAGCCCCAATAAATTGTTAAAAAAATAAATTTAAAAAAATTCCTTTTATTTTTTTTGTACTGTCCGACGTCTCCCTTCACCAACTTTTCTGTTCTGTTTTAATGTAATTTTTATCATTAAACTGTGAGTCTAATGGTAACAAAATAGAACGTGTGTGTGTCTGTGTTAAAACAGTCATTAAAGAATAGAATTCAGAGACAGAGAATTTTTTTAAGTTTTTAAAAATATTTTCTATTGTTACTTAGGTGAAGGTTTATAGAGCACACATCAGTTTTACATTAAATAACTCGTTAAATCTACCATTGTCTTTTCATTTCCAATATTTTTTGCCAATCTCTTGTTTTATATTGTCTTCCCTTCACAAAAATAACACCTGTCTACCCTCTAGCTTCCACAGACAGAGAACTTATTGTTGACAAAGGCCTAAAAAACATTAAATGGGAAGCAGACACCTCTTCAATAAATGCTATTGGAAATACTGGCTATCCACTTGCAGAAGAACAAAAAAAAAAGACGACTGCCTCACCCATGCACAGAAACAAACTCAAGATGGATCAAATTCCTAAATGTAAAACCCAAAGCTCTCAGGATCAGAAAACTGGGACAAAACTAGGAACCCTAGTGCAGTAGATGGGCTATCAGAAATAACAAAGCTGACACAATCCATAGAAAACAAAATAGTGGGACATATTAAAAAATAAAAAAACATGCATACATTAAAAGACTTCATTGAAAGAGTAAAAAGACCCATAGACTGGGAAAAGATATTTAGTAATGACATAACAAAGGACTAATTACTAAAATCTACAGAATTTACAAGGTGGCAAGAAAAACAAACTAGTAGCCCTATGAAAAAGTGGGCAAAGGACCGGAGCAGATGATTCACAAAGGATGATACGCGAATAACTAATAAACATATGAGTAAGTTCTCTCAGTCATTAGCTATCCAGGAAATGCAAGTCAAAGCAACCATGAGATACCACCTAACACCCATAACTGTAGCCCAGTTAAAGTAAAAAAGCTGAGAACAGCAAATGTTGGAGAGTGTGTGGTGAGATAGGAACTCTTATCCTCTGCTGGTGGACTTGTAAATATGTACAGACACTCAGGAAGGCAATATGGCGATACCTAGAACAGATGGCAACTGAACTACCATATGATCCAGCAATACCATTACTGAACATATACCCCAAAGAAATAAAAAACATCATAAGCAGACATTTGCTCCCCCATGTTCATCACAGCACAGCTCACAATTGCTAGAAGCGGCCTCCATTCCCAACAATGGATAAAAAACCTCTGGTACATAAACATGATGAGTACTGCGCATGCCTGAAGAACAGCAATGAGACCCCTCACGTCGTGGAGGGCTCTGGAAGACATGCTGAGGGAAGCGAGTGAAGCACGAAAGGACAAGCACTGTGTGAGTCCAGAGCAGCAGGAACAAGCAGCAGAAGGGGCGCAAGCTCAAGCGTGCAGGCCATGCAGTCGTCTGGCTGGGGTCAGACAGGCCGCTAACGAGCTGGACCAGTGCCAATGACCTACACATCATCTGCTCCTGGTGAGTATAGTGTAGGTCACTTGGCCGGAGGTCACCTCACGACAGCTGGGATCAAATGGAGGGTGCGAGGGGGTAGTGGCTGTTCGCTGAATAGTAGCCATTTAGATCTGTGGTGAGGTCTCCCAGAGAGGGAGGTAGCCCCGTCGGAGGAATGGGGTTTACTGATGAGAGGTGCCGCACAGGAGATGAAAGGGAATGGTCAAATTTGGGGGTACATAGGTGCATGCCTGTTGAAGGGAGGGGAGGGAGAGCTAACCTCCAGGTGGGGGACAAAAGACTGAGGATGCTCTTGGCAACAATAAATGGGAGGTGTCTTCAGTGGCATGCAATGGGTGGGCAGAACTGGTGTAGGGCATCTGGGGGGGGGTATCCCAGGAAAGCAGACCAGGTGCCATAAAATGCTGGGACAACAAATCCTGGATCTTTGGGGTGCATGCATGCTCCAGAGGCTACATCAGTGAGCCCCATATGGGAATCCCACTGGGTGAACTAGACTCTACCTCAGACACACTTGTAACATGAGGACTTAAGCGGGAAATACATGGTGCCTGAGGAAGCAGAAAACAGCTGTACCAAGAGTGGTGTACTGATGGTTGGTGGACAAATAAGGTCATGTTACATCAACCCCCTTTATGCTGGGTTAAGATATCTAGTATTCTGGAAATCTTGTGACAGCCCCTCTACTGTGTGTTACATGTGCTTGGGTATATTAAGGTGTGTCTCAGGGGTGCAGCACCATGGGGGTCACTTTCTTGAAGCTGTTATTTGTTTCTGCTTTTTAGTAAATGAGACCCAGAGACTTTGAGAAAGAAAATATAACAATAGTTTGGGGGGGCGAGGATAAAGAGGGTCGGGGGAAGTAAGAGGGAGATGATGTCAAGTAGTCTAGGAGGGAAATGTATGTGTGGAGACTGATTGTGGCAGCAATTTTACAATTCTGTTTGATGTGATTGAACTATGGAATAATATGACATTTGTATTAACTCCTAAGTTAGCAAATTTTTTAAAAAGCATAGATTCAGGAATGGTTTGGGGGCTCACACTTAAAAAGAATTATCATGGCCCTGCTCAGTACTCACCTTCATGAAATGGTCACTGAAGATAAAGGTACTACAGCGAAGTGTCGCAAAAAAGTAGATAGTAGCACTCCCTCAATGTATGAATACTTTCTTTTATTAAATTGGCACTCTGTGATGCTCACCCTCCCGACACAACTGCTGAAGCCAAAGCGGGTGAACAAGTAAATGTGAAGAAAGCTGATGGTGCCCGGCTATCAAAAGAGATAGTGTCTGGGGTCTTAAAGGCTTGAAGATATACAAGCGGCCATCTAGCTCAGAAGCAACAAAGCCCACATGGAAGAACACACCAGCCTGTGTGATTGCATGGTCCCGAAGGGAACAGATATCAAAGAACAAAAACTCAAATCATTGGCTGCACACCTCCATGATACAATCACCGAAGACAAACAGGTGCATAAGCAAATGTGGCGAAGAAAGCTGATGGTGCCCGACTATCGAAAGAGATAGTGTCTGGGGTCTTAAAGGCTTGAAGGTGAACAAGCGGCCATCTAGCTCAGAAGCAATAAAGGCCACATGGAAGAAGCACACCAGCCTGTGCAATCACGAGGTGCCAAAGGGACCAGGTATAAGGCATCATGCAATATATATATATATATATATACACACACACACACACACACACACCATAGTGAATGAAGGGGGAAGTGCAGAGTGGAGACCCAAAGCCCACTTGTCGGCCACTGGAGATCCCCTCATAGAGGGGTTTAGGAGAGGAGATGGGTCAGTCAGGGTGCAATGTAGTACCGATGAAGAACACAGCTTTCCCCCAGATCCTGGATGCTTCCTCCCGCCACCTACCATGATCCGAATTCTACCTTGCAGGACTGGATAGGGCAGAGGTTGTACACTGGTGCATATGGGAGCTGGAGGCACAGGGAATCCAGGGTGGATGATACCTTCAGGACTAGGGGTGTGAGGGCCGATGCTGGGAGAGTGGAGGGTGAGTGGGTTGGAAAGGGGGAACTGATTACAAGGATCCACATGTGACCTCCTCCCTGGGAGATGGACGGCAGAGAAGGGGGGGGGGGCGGTAGACTCTGGATAGGGCAAGATATGACAAAATAACAATCTATAAATTATCAAGGGCTCATGAGGGATGGAGGAGCGGGGATGGAGGGGGGAAAAAAAGAGAACCTGATGCAGAGGGCTTAAGTGGAGAGCAAATGCTTTGAAAATGATTAGGGCAAATAATGTATAGATGTGCTTTATACAATTGATGTATGTATATGTATGGGTTGTGATAAGAGTTGTATGAACCCCTAATAAAATGTTTTTTTAAAAAGTACTAAATCTAAAAAAAAAAAAGAGTGGCTGAATTACAACACTAACTGAACCCTCTACTTAGAATGATTTCTGATGTTAATAGGAGAGCATGGATTGGGACTAAATGGGAACCTGAAAGTTACGGTGGAGAGGACTGTGCTACGCTGAGTTTTCTAGAGAAATAAATCAAACTACACTCAAATAACTTTATAGCAAAAATCAATTTACATCAGGAAGCCCAGCCCAGTTCAACTCAAGTCCATGGGTCAGATGCTAGATGAAGTCCCCTTTAGACTCACCCAGCTTCCAGCCAATGAAGCAAAGGCAAAGCAGGAATCGGGAAAATCACAGGCCAGTAGGGGCAAGAGCATCTGGATGTAAGGTCAGCAGGAAGAGGGCAGGGCACTGCAGCTCCTATGATCAGCAGGCCGGCTCGGCCATGAATCCTAGAGATGCAGAATCAAGGTAAGCAGGATGGAGGGAGAGGGAAGGAAAGTTGTCCATAGAATCTCTCTAAATTGGGCACCTCCTCCAAGGAGAGGGCCTTATTGAGATTGAACTCTACCCATACTTTCACAGAGATGCATCAAACTGATATAAAATCGAACCATCATAGGGACACACGGAAAGATTATTCTCAGAAATATCAGAACATGGATCCTTGACATGCTATTGAGTTACTTCAGCCAACAACACTACCACTCACATCTGAAGAGTTTAATCCATCATTAGTAAAGCCATTGTCCCCTCCACCTGCACTTGAGCTTAGCCCAACTTTCCCTGCTGATAGGGAACCTCGAGTTGTATCTGGAGCATTCCCTGCAGCAGATGCCTTGCAAGATAATGCTGACACTTGCTGGGAAACACCTTCGACACTCATGCCTGCTTCGACACTGCCTCTAAACTTGTCTCAGTAATCCCAAAGGTGACCTCCAAATATTGATCCAGAAAGAGCTGTGCTATCCTCTTAAAGGACTGCTAGCATTTTCTAGTATGTACAGGCAGAGACCCGAGGAATGTGTGCGGGAGTGAGATGATGATGCAAGGAGCGAACGGTTGCATCAGTCTGAATGTGTTGACGTGGACCAACTAAGCACTGATCCTTCAGTCAGTGTTTCAGCACCAGACGTTAGGACAGAATCTAATAGTTTATCTGTTTGGTTTACTGAAGCAAAGCTTCTGCAGTGGCTTAGAGCAAGTTAAGTTGAAGTACCAGACCTAGCTTGGTATACTTTAGAGGATTAAGGGAATGGGCGTGTTTCAGGGCAGACCCATAGACTCACAAATGGAATGCACTGAGGACACACCTTTTCTCTCAGTGGGAAACAAATTTCTGAAGGGATCATAAGTATCTCTAAAGACTGCTGTGATTGATATTTTATTTTGAGCCAGTTTTGACAGTGGAAAATACCCTAATTAAGACGTTTGCACATAACATGGCTGATTGGGTCCCATGGTAGTAGGCGGTAAGCAGTAGCATTTAACAGAGACAAGGTGGGTGTGGTTGCCAAATGGTTAGCAGAGTCAAAGAAGTAACAGAATAGCCTGATTTGTATGGCATTGGATACCTAAGCAGAGTGTCCCTAGGAGTGAAATAAATGAGAAACCTACCAAATCTATCATTGATCTGTACAAGTTGAAAAATTCTAGGCCAGTTGAATAGCAGTCTAATTCAAATAGCCAGATATAGAGTCGCAAATGCTCGATCAATTCCCAAAAATTGAGCCAGTTCACAAACCCTTCATTTACGGGGAAGCCAGGTCCCTTTGAGGAAGGCACCCACTACACTAATAAAAAAAATGCATAGTTAGCCTTTCTCCCAGGCCTGCCCAGTGGAAACTGCGCCTTTTATAAGTGACAATTCATTGGAGAAAGGAAATAATCAGACGTTGGGGATGGTTACTGGACATTGGCTCCAAACTGACATTAATCTAAGTGACCCTAAATTTTAAGGTCCCACAATCAGACTAGGAGCATATAAAGGTCAAGTTATAATGGAGTCTTAGCTCAGGTTGATCTCACAGGGGATCCAGTATGAGCCCAAACCTATCCTATAGTAATTTCCCTGTTCTAGAACACATAAATGGAATAGACAGACTCACTGACTGCCAGTACCCCATATGGCTACCTGACTCTAGAACATGGACTACTATGGCAGGGGCAGGAGTGGAAGCTAGTAAAGCTACCTCTACTTAGGAAAATGGTAAAGCCAACGCAATTATGTTTTCCTGGAGGGATTGCAAAGATCAGGGTGCAAAGATTGCACCATCAAGGAATTGAAGAATATAGGGCTGGAGACCATTACTTCCGAACTGAGCTGTTGTCTATGGGGGGACTAGCAAACTCTAGACCTATGTGGTTTGTAAGGGTCCAGGTATAAGCTGTGCTTACACACACACAAGCACCAGCAGCGGTTAAGCCAGTTTTTAGTGTGGGGTTTTTTAATCACTTTATTAGGGGCTCTTACATCTCTTTTATAACAATCCATACATCAGTGGAGTCAAGCATATTTGTACATATGTTGCCATCATCATTTTCAAAACATTTTCTTTCTACTTGAGCCCTTGATATCAGCTCCTTTTTTCCCTCCCTCACCCACCCTCCCACCCTCAAGACCCTTGATAAATTATTATCGTTTTCCTATCTTACACCATCTTCTGTCTCCCTTCACCCACATTGCTGTTGTTTGTCCCCCTCAGGGTGTGGGGGTTATGTCTACATCATCATTGTAATCAATTCTCTGTTTCTCCCCCTTCTCCCCCTACATTCCCCCTAAGTGGCCTACGCTGATAGTATTGCTACTCCCATTACTGTTCCTGATGTGTTTATCTGTCCTGGATCCCGTGTGACAAGAGCTCTTATCTGTACCATCTGGTCTAGCTAGATTTGTAAGCTAGAACTGGGATTTGTAAAGTAGAAGTGGGGTCATGATAGGTGGGTGGGGTGGGGTGCGGGAAGCACTAAAGAACTAAAGAAATGTGTGTCTCGTTGGTGCTGTACTGCACTCTGGCTGACTTGTCCCTCCTGTGAGGGATGTCCAATTGTCTACAGATGGGCTTTGAGTCTCCATCCGACTCCCTTCATTCACATCATATGATGGTTTGGGGTCTCCTGATGTCTGATACTGTTAGATTCCTCAGGTGGAAATACCTGGGTCATTGGCTTCCCATGAGAATGAATTCACACCGAAGCCTGGTTTGTGATCCAAGTGAATTTTTATAAAGGATAGAAGTGTAAAGGTGAAACTGAGGTACAGGGAGGAAGACAGACATAACTGACAGGACAAGGAAAGCAGAAACAGAAATAGCTTTATTAGGTGGGGCAGTAGGGCGGCTCCTGCGGCTCCCTGCCGAGGTTTCGTGACCTAGGCGGACAGGTCAGGGAAGTCCCATTCAGCAGCTGGGGGCGAGGGTTTTTACAGGGGTAGTGAGGAATGTATGGCGATTAGCATATGGGGTCTGGAGATCTGGAGAATTGCTTGTCATCTCCTTGCAATTCTGACTTTTCAGGGCCCTCCACTGGGAGGCGTGGTTGACAGTACTGGTTGACTCCATTGACTCAATTAAGCTCACCTGGCCTAGATTGAGGTCCTCCCAAGAGTACTGGCTTCGTCTCAACTGCCTGAATTTATTCATGCCATCCAGCCTGGAGCAGCTTCCCACAGTCTGTAAGGGTGGAGGGAGGCCTTGGCAGGTAGAGGTAGAGGTTTCTGCCTCTAGCTCCCTAACACTTTCTGATCCCATCTACACCTTGTGATCACACAGGCTGGGCAACAATTTTATTAAAGCATAGATAGAATCATTTCCAAAGAAAGTATGTGAGTCCTTCTGGCATGGTGAAAAGGATACCTTAAGCATAGATAAAATATGCTTTGCTCCCGGAATGTAGTGGGGGCCCCTTTCACAAATTAAGAAGGGTCATTCATTGTCTAGGGGAAGACTCCTAGTTTCTAAAAGACAGTTTTAAAGGGGAGGAGTTTGCCACTCCACAGATGTACAATTAGCTTTCTAATTAGTTATTTAGACCACCCTTGAGGCTCTTTAAATTGCAATCTCAGCTTTTGTCTCTGGATCAGTGTGCTGTCAGATTTATCTCCAGCAGCACTGCTGTGTGAGGACATTCATTAGGGCCTAGCTTCAAGGTTGACCTGCTTACTAACCTGTTCTCACAAGGTCTTCTGTTAATTCACATATTGCATGCAGAAAATGCCTCTTCTGTCCCTGTCAATTTGGTCAGTGCAAAAAACAGGTGGATCTTTGAGAATGGCAGGGGGTGCCTGGAAACTTATCCAGGTGGTGACTCCAATTGCAGCTGCTGTCCCAGAAATGGTTTTATTGCTTGAGTAGATTAATATCTCTTCTAGTATCTGATAGCAGCTACTAACTGGGCAAATGTGTTTTTCTCAATTCCAGTTTTAAAGGAGCAGCACAAGCAGTTTGCCTTTAGCTGTTGTGGCAGTTAGATGTTATGTCAACGTGACCCTGTGGGAAACTGTAGCACTAGTCCCACCTATCAAACAGGTTACAGCCTGATGACTCCTCCTAGGGGATATGAACTTTCAAATAAGAAAGACAAAGAGAGCAGCAAGAGGAGATAAGCAGCACTTGAGAGGGGATTGAGGGGCAGCTGGGAGGAGGAGGATGACCAAGCAGCACACACTGCAGAGAACAGCGCAAAAGAGTTACTGAAAGGGATAGCACTTCCAGACCACAGGATTGTCACCATAAAGATAGGTAGACACAAATAGACTACAACGAGAGAGCAGAAACACCAGCCAATTAGAACCGCTTAGGGCATCTCCTCGGCCGCCTGAGGGGAGATTCCAGGGTCTTTGAATTGGGAAGCTAGCTGAGGGGGTGGGGGGTACGTGCCAGTGGGGTGTGATGGAGCAAAAGGATCATAATTCGAAGTGACCAGACTGGGACCAGGGAAAATAAAAATATAAATTTCTTTGGCTTCCTGCCAAGACCAGAAGACTGCCAGTGGAGATCCCCCATCTAGGACTCACTCCTAGTAGTGGGTACTTCACAGCTTACTGAGCCTCACAGGGCTGAGAACAGGGCAGCTGAAAGCAGGTGTTAAGTGATTAACACCAAGAGCTCCAGCCCCCTCCTGAGGTACCACTCAGCACAACCCCTGATCGGAAGACACCCCAAAGGCCTGGTACCTTAAATAATTGGGCCACTCTGAGGATTTATTTTCATATTACTTGTTACACATACCTGGATTGCATACACCTGACTCATTGACTAAGTATTTGCATCACAAAACAAGAAGCTGGAGCAGGTTTGGCAGGCAGAACAGGTTTTACAAGCCCAGGCAAGGAATTTATATAAGGGAGTTTATATATATCATTTGTATGATATGTTACTTTACGTTTTTTCCTTCCGATCTCATTGGTTTATTTCCTAGACCCCTAACACCCCATCTACCTACTAGTTCGCACCCACAACAGAGACTAAGCTCTGTGTGAAGCTTAGTGTCCCGGACAAACATACATTAACAGCTCTCCTGCATCTTATGCTAGTATGATTTTTCCTATTACTATTATTAAAACTGTCATCTCTTACCCCTTTTCTTTCATTTTCCTTTCTTTAGTCTAAATATCCAAAGTTTTACTTCACAACATCATTAACCTGTCTTTTAGTTTCACTGTACTGATCATCAAAATTTGTCTTACATTTTCAGACTCATAAAACCAAAGACTAATACTACTATCACAATATTTAAAATTGTTTTTGCTCTCAAATACTAGCACCCATTGATCCATCGTTGCAAATGAAGCATTTCAGGCCCAAATACCCCTTCCTTTAACCTACTATATAACACTACCTGATCCTCCACCCTCTTTTTTAACCTACTGCTTCCTTCACTCTCCCAACACTCATAACATTTCCTCCCCAAATTTCATATGACTCCCTTAACACATAAATTAGCAACCTCCCTCAGACACTTAATACAAACTATCCATTAGCCCTCTACTGCACCACCTAATAGAGTTAACCAGTTCCAAATAACATCGCCTACATAACACTCCCAATAGACTCCAAGATGACAAGGAAACAACAGAAGATATTAGTCACACACACACACACACACACACACACACACACAACAAGAGAAACATAAACAAATAACCAAATAGCAATCAGACTTAAATGTAATACCTGAAACTGTACAAGTTATGGATTTCCCAGAAAAAGAATGTAAAGAATGATGTTTGTGCTCATGCAACAGCTGAAAGAAGTCTGAAAGGAAAAATAAAACAATAGAAAAGCTATAACCTCATTAGAGAAACAGAAACACAAAAATCAAACACTATAATAGCAGAATTATAAAGCAGCGGTGTCAAACTCAATTAAAAAGCGGGCCATTTGGTGCAACAGGCAAGATTCACATGGGCCACATCACATTTACAAATTTTGTTCAATTTCTATTTTGAAGTGAGGATTCAGGAATATGGATAGGATAATTAAAATACTATAATAGCTTTTATTTAATGTATTTATAAAACTAAAATTATTGTTTTACCCTTAACTTGACAGTGCTTTCCTTCTACTAGTTTTCACTACGTCTTATGTTGTGACCGGAAAATATAACAAGGTAACTAATAAAAAACACCAAGATTTGGGCAGCTGACAAACGTGATGCACAATTGTAATGGTTTCCCTCTAAAAATGTTCACTAGCACTGCTGCTAGGTATGATCATAACAGCACAACCCAGAGTGCTATTTTTCACCTTTTCACTATTGGGATCTCTTTACATTATGTGACACTGAGAATGGCAGACAGATCGCTTCCAATCATCACTGGAACTAGGTCAGTGCATTTATACACATCCACAGGCCCCCCAGAAAGCACTGGGCCACATGTATACTCATCTTCAGATAAAGGGTTAACGAGGGAATTGTGTGTACGGTATTGCCTCGATCTCCCCTAAGTGCTATTTTCTTCATAACAATTTTTTCTATTTTCATTTTATTTCAGAGCATCGCAGGCCACAAAAAAAGCTCCTCAGGGGCTACATGCGGCCGACAGGGCCAGTTTGACACCCCTGCTATAAAGGAAAAGCGGGAGGCTGTAAAAAAAATAGAGATACAGAATTGAAGAGATAGAAACCCAAATTAGTGAACTGAAAGACAAATCTATAGATTCCAATCAAAAGGAAGGACAAATAACCAAAAAATGCAAAAGAGACTGAGAAAAGCTTGATAATAATGTGGGACACCATTAAGAGGAACAACCTGCATCTTGTAAGAATTCCAGAAGAGGAAGAAACAAACAAAGTTACATCCACACAGAGAATAGTCCAAGAGCGCCAGCCAAAGAACTTTGCTCAATGTCTAAAAGAGAAAAAGACGATTGTTTAGGAAGCCAAAAGAACCCCAGCCAGGAGAGATTCTAAAAGGCAAACTCCACGGCATATTGTAGTCAAGATGTCGAACATCAGAACGGAAACAACAAACAATCTAAAAGCACCTAGAGAAAAAGATCAATTACACACAAAGGTTCAGCAACTAAATATGGTGGTATAATACAATTATTTCAAGACAAGAAAAGCCAAAAGCAAGACCACCATTACAAAAAATACTCAATGAAGTACTGTGGCCAAAAAAACCAACAGCAACAACACACAAACCTGAAACCAACATTCAAGACAATTCCTCACAAAAACCAGCACACACAGAACAACACCCAGAGCAAGGGAACGACACAGGAAGAACAAAGAAACTGAACACAATACACATCCAAACACACAACACACGCATATATAAACCAAAATGGTGGAAACAAATACACATACATGTCAATAATTTCACTGAATGTTAATGTACTAAATACACCAGTACAGAGACAGAGAGAAGCTGAATGGATAAGAAAGCAAGCCCCATCAATATGCTGCCTACAAGAAAAACACCTCACAAACAGAGACTTGAAGACATTAAAAATCAGAGGTGGAACAAAAGCATACCCAGCAAACAGCAACAAAACTCAGCAGGGGTAACAATATTAATCTCCAAGAAGATAAACTTCAAGGTAAACAACATAACGAGAAAAGATTGAATACTACATAATGATAAAGGGAAAAATAGCTCAGAAAACCATAACTTTAATAGTCATCTATGCACTCAATGAAATACCTTTGAAATACATCAGATCCTCATAGAATTGAAAAAGGACCAAGACACATCGACAGTAAGAACAGAAGACTTCAATACACCACTCTCAAAGAAAAAAAAATGTCAAGAAAAAAGGCAATGAAGACCAAAAAAAGTTTAATAACACAATCAATAAAAACTATCTTGGATGTATGAGCCCCTAATAAAATGTTTTTTAAAAAAACTATCTTGGAGGGAAGATGGTGACTGAGTAACACATACCAGAGGGACTCCACAGAAATCAACCCAGGAGAGCTACTAAGAGGGAAATTCAGCACTGCTGGGTCACAGGAGGCGCATCATAAAGATAAGTAGGCACAGATCCACAAGGTTTGAAGGGACTGGCGGGCCCTCAAAGTTTAGTAGTAGATAGACATTGGGCCTCCATTCAAGTACTGCCTCAATGCAACACTGTGTTCTATTAAACTGGCATTCCATGATGCTCACCTTCCCAACACAATCGATGAAGACAAATGAGTGCATAAGCAAATGTGGTGAAGAAAACTAATGGTGGCAAAAGATATAGTGTCTAAGGTCTTAAAGGCTCAAGGTAAACAAGCGACCATGTAGCTGAGGAGCAACAAAGCCCACATGGAAGAAGCACACCAGCCTGTGGGATTATGAGGTGTCAAAGGGATGAGGTAGGAGCCATCAAAGAACAAAAAATATTATCATTGTGAACGAGGGGGGTGCAGATTAGGGAACCAAGAGAGACTCATCTGTAGACAACTGGACATCCCCTTACAGAAGGGTTGGGCGAGACAGCCAATCAGGGTGCATTGTAGCAACAATGAAACTTACAACTTTCTTCTAGTTCTTTAATGCTTCCTTCCCCACCACTATCATGATCCCAATTCTAATTTACAAATTGGCTAGATGAGAGGATGTACACTGGTACAGATAGGAACTGGAAAAACAGGGAATCCAGGACAGATGATCCCTTCAGGACCAGTGGCGAGAGTGGGGATACCAGGAGGGTGGAAGGAGGGGGGGGAGGGGAAACCGATTACAAGGATGTACATATAACCTCATCCCTGGGGAATGGACAACAGAAAAGTTGGTGGAGGGCGATGTTGGACAGTGCAAGATATTACAAAATAATACATTGCCAAGGGTTAATGAGAGAGAGGGCAGCGACGGGTGGGGGGGGGGAATGAGGAGCTGATGCCAAGGGCTTAAGTGGAGAGCAAATGTTTTGAGAATGATGTGGGCAACGAATGTACAAATGTGCTTGACACAATTGATGTGCTATGGATTGTGATAAGAGTTGTATGAGCCCCCAATAAAATGATTTAAAAAAATAAAGATTTATTTGAACATAAAAAATAGATATAACTGA
Source organism: Tenrec ecaudatus (assembly GCF_050624435.1). NCBI lineage: Eukaryota > Metazoa > Chordata > Mammalia > Afrosoricida > Tenrecidae > Tenrec > Tenrec ecaudatus. The sequence continues at coordinate 581,032 of NW_027459702.1, read as the reverse complement.
TGGCATATATTCAATCTTGTTTTGTTAGGTGCCACCCAGTCAGTTCAGACTCGGTGACCCTATCGACAACATAAGGAAACAGTGCTTGTTTCTTGTGTCATCCTTACACACGTTTTCTCTTTGAGCCTATGATTTCAGTCATGTCAATCCATCTTTTTTGCTGTGCCTTTTCTGTAACAAGCATTCTTTCAGGGACTGGTCTCTCCTGAAAACCTGTCCAATGTCCAAAATCTTGCCATCCTTGTATCTAAGGAGCATTGGGGCTGTACTTCTTCCAAGACAGATTTGTTGTTGTTTTTTGGCAGTCCAATTACTTCCAATATTTTTCACAAGCACCATAATTCAAATACATCGATTCTACATTGATCTTCCTTAATCAATGTCCAATTTTTACATGTGAATGAGATGATTAAAAATGCCATGGCCCCCAAAAGACTGGACTGGAAAACGCTCCTAAGGGCCAGCAAACGATCCCTGAACTAACTACAAGCTTTTCTCTTGTGAACTGTTTTGTTCTGTTCTTTGTCAGTGGTTTGTTTTTGTTGTTTTTTTGCCTGGTTGTATACTGTTGCTTTGTTTTCCTCTGTCTTGTTTTCATGCATGTTAGTGTCTCCACAGGTCTGTTTGAATAGGACAGGCTGGATGAACTATCTGGAGGAAAAACAACGGGACCGACAGTTCCGGGGGGACTTGGGGTGGGGGGTAGAGGGGTATAAGGAAGTGGTGTTAACAAACCCAGGGACAAGGGAAAAACATGGGACCCCAAATGGTAGAGAAGGGGGAGTGGCAGGCCTGGTGGGAAATGATCAAGGGTAAGGTTGATTAGAGAAGAGGTATACTCTAGCCCAGGTGGCGATGAAGCATGGTAGTAGGGCAGGAGGAAGGTCAAGGGAGATGGAGGAAAGAGCTAGGAGTCAAAGGGCATTCATGGAGGTCTAGACAAAGACAGGTACATGCAAATATATATAGGAGGATGGGGAAATAGATCTATGTGTCTATATTTATAGGTCAAGTATTAAGGTGGCGGAAGGACCTTGGGCCTCTACTCAAACACTCCCTCAATGTATGAATACCTTCTTTTATTAAATTGGAACTCTATGATGCTCACTCTCCCAACACAACGACTGGAGCCAAAGTGGGTGAACAAGTAAATGTGGTGAAGAAATCGGATGGTGCCCGGCTATTAAAAGAGATAGTGACTGGGGTCTTAAAGGCTTGAAGATAAACAAGCAGCCATCTAGCTCAGAAGAAACAAAGTCCACATGGAAGAACACACCAGCCTGTGTGATCGAGTGGTCCCAAAGGGATCAGTTACCAGGCATCAAAGAACAAAAAATCATATCATTGACTGCACACCTCCATGATAGGATCGCTGAAGACAAATGGGTGCATAAGCAAATGTGGTGAAGAAAGCTGATGGTGCCCGGCTACCAAAAGAGATAGTGTCTGGGGTCTTAAAGGCTTGAAGGTGAACAAGCGGCCATCTAGCTCAGAAGCAAATAAGCCCACATGGAAGAAGCACATCGGCCAATGCGATCCCGAGGTGCCCAAGGGACCAGGTATAAGGCATCATGCAAAAAAAAAAAAACATAAGTGTGTGTATGTATGTGTATATATGTGTATATGTATATATGTATGTATATATGTATATATATATATCATAATAAATGAAGGGGGAAGTGCAGAGTGGAGACCCAAGGCCCAAGTGTCGACCAATGGAGATCCCCTCATAGAGGGGTTTAGGAGAGGAGATGGGTTAATTAGGGTGTGAGGTAGTATCGATGAAGAACACAGCTTTCCCCCAGATCCTGGATGCTTCCTCCCCCCAACTACCATGATCCGAATTCTACCTTGCAGGGCTGGATAGGACAGAGGCTGTACACGGGTACATATGAGGGTTGGAGGTACAGGGAATCCAGGGTGGATGATACCTTCAGGACCAAGGGTGTGAGGGAAGATGCTGGGAGAGTGGAGGGTGAGTGGGTTGGAAAGGGGGAACTGATTACAAGGATCCACATGTGACCTCTTCCCTGGGAGAGGGACAGCAGAGAAGGGGGGAAGGGAGACTGGATAGGGCAAGATATGACAAAATAACGAGGTATAAATTACCAAGGGCATACGAGGGAGGGGGGAATGGGGACGGAGGGGGGTGGAAAAAAGAGGACCTTATGCAAGGGGCTTAAGTGGAGAGCAAATGCCTTGAGAATGATTGGGGCAGGGAATGTATGGATGTGCTTTATACAATTGATGTATGTATATGTATGGATTGTGGTAAGAGTTGCTTGAGTCCCTAATAAAATGTAAAAGAAGAAAAGAGAAAAAAATGATTAGGGCAAAGACTGTACAGATGTGCTTTATACAATTGATGTATGTATATGTATGAACTGTGAAAAGAATTGTATCAGCCCCAATAAATTGTTAAAATAAAAAAATTTTTAAAAAAAGCAAAAAAAAAGATGTAAGTGTGTGTATGTATGTGTATATATGTGTATATATATGTGTATATATGTATATATATGCCATATTAAATGAAGGGGGAAGTGCAGAGTGGAGACCCAAGGCCCAAGGGTCGGCCAATGGAGATCCCCTCTAGAGGCATTTAGGCGAGGAGATGGTTTAATTAGGGTGTGAGGTAGTACCGATGAAGAACACAGCTTTCCCCCAGATCCTGGATGCTTCCTCACCCCAACTACCATGATCCGAATTCTACCTTGCAGGCCTGGATAGGACAGAGGCTGTACACTGGTACATATGAGGGCTGGAGGCACAGGGAATCCAGGGTGGATGATACCTTCAGGACCAAGGGTGTGAGGGAAGATGCTGGGAGAGTGGAGGGTGAGTGGGTTGGAAAGGGGGAACTGATTACAAGCATCCACATGTGACCTCTTCCCTGGGAGAGGGACAGCAGAGAAGTGGGGAAGGGAGACTCCTGATAGGGCAAGATATGACAACATAACGATGTATAAATTACCAAGGGCACATGAGGGAGGGGAGAAAAGGGAGGGAGTGGGGAAAAAAAAAGAGGACCTGATGCAAGGGGCTTAAGTGGAGAGCAAATGCCTTGAGAATGATTGGGGCAGGGAATGTATGGATGTGCTTTATACAATTGATGTATGTATATGTATGGATGGTGATAAGAGTTGTATGAGTCCCTAATAAAATGTAAAAAAAGAAAAAAAAATGCCACGGCATGGTCAGGCGCAACTTGGTACTCAAAATATTGTTACCCAAATACATGTCTTCTGATTTCTTTGACTGCTGCATCCATGAGCATTGATTGTGGATCCAATCAAGACAAAATCCTTGACAACTTCAACCTTTTCTCCATTTATCATGCTGTTACCTACTGGTCCAGTTGTATTTTGGTTTACCTTATAGAGTAGTAACCCATACTGAAGGCTGCAATCCTTGACCTTCATCAGCAAGTGCTTCCATTTCTCTTCATTTTCAGCAAGCAAGGTTGTGACATCCGCATATTGCAGTTTGTTAATATGCCTTCCTCCGATTCTGGTGTCACATTCTTCATATAATCGAGCTAATCATACAGATTGAGTAAGTATGGTAAGACAATATAAACCTGACTAACACCTTTCATGATTTTAAACTATGCAGTATTCCCATGTTTGATAAATTACAGAATGGAGACATAGGTACATAGGTAGAAATTTTCAATTTCTGTATCACTAGCTTGAATGGTTGGTATGTAAATTTGAATAATCACAATTGTTTGGATTTCCTTATATGAGGATAGATTTTGCATCACAGACAGCATTATTCTCTAGATCTTGAAATGTCCTTTTTGACAATGCATGAAACACTATTCCTCTTGAATCTATCATTCTCAGCAAGCTACATTTAGATTCAGAATGGCCAATGCTAGTCCATTTTGGTTCACTAACACCACGAATATCTATTTCTATCTTCCATTTCATTTTTTACAACTCTCAATTTTCCTAAATCCCTACATTCTAAGTTCCATTACTGTATATACTCAAGTATATGACCTGAATATCTGCTGAAGCACCTAATTTTAACACAAAAATTACATTAAAATGTGCTGAAAAACGTGCCTTACCCACATGGAAGAAGCACACCGGCCAGTGCGATCACGAGGTGCCAAGGGACCAGGTATAAGGCATCATGCAAAAAAAAACAAACTACGATATAAGTGTGTGTATGTATGTGTATATATGTGTATATGTATATGTATATATATGCCATATTAAATGAAGGGGGAAGTGCAGAGTGGAGACCCAAGGCCCAAGTGTCGGCCAATGGAGATCCCCTCATAGAGGCGTTTAGGAGAGGAGATGGGTTAATTAGGGTGCGAGGTAGTACCGATGAAGAACACAGCTTTCCCCCAGATCCTGGATGCTTCCCCCCCCCCAACTACCATGATCCAAATTCTAACTTGCAGGCCTGGATAGGACAGAGGCTGTACACTGGTACATATGAGGGCTGGAGGTACAGGGAATCCAGGGTGGATGATACCTTCAGGACCAAGGGTGTGAGGGACGATGCTGGGAGAGTGGAGGGTGAGTGGGTTGGAAAGGGGGAACTGATTACAAGGATCCACATATGACCTCTTCCCTGGGAGAGGGACAGCAGAGAAGGGGGGAAGGGAGACTCCGGATAGGGCAAGATATGACAAAATAACGATGTATAAATTACCAAGGGCACATGAGGGAGGGGAGAAAGGGGAGGGAGGGGGAAAAAAAAAGAAGACCTGATGCAAGGGGCTTAAGTGGAGAGCAAATGCCTTGAGAATGATTGGGGCAGGGAATGTATGGATGTGCTTTATACAATTGATGTATGTATATGTATGGATGGTGATAAGAGTTGTATGAGTCCCTAATAAAATGTAAAAAAAGAAAAGAGGAGAAAAAATGATTAGGGCAAAGACTGTATAGATGTGCTTTATACAATTGATTTATGTATATGTATGAACTGTGATAAGAATTGTATGAGCCCCTAATAAATTGTTAAAATTAAAAAACAAAAAACGTGGCTTACACTCAACATATATGGTAATTGGTGTTTTCAGCTATCTCTTCTCCTTTTGAGTCATGTCCCATCAGTAAATGAAGGTCCTGAAGGCTTTACTCATGTAGGGTGTATTCCACCCACATCACAATAGACTCTACTTTGTGAAGGCAGTTCTCCTGGAGTCATACTGAGTGTCTTCTGGACTGAAGGCTCATCTTCTGGCACCATCTCTGACAATGTTGTTTCTACTCTTAAGGTTTTCTGTATCTGATTCACTCTGTTTGTCTCCCTGTGAGACATTCCTGTTGACAAGCCACTGGGAGCTACACTGATGGAGCCAGGGCCCTGGAGATGGAGGAGTCATATGGAGACCCATGACATCGCTCAGATGCTTCCACCACCACTGGATCCGGATTTTTCACCCACTGGCCTGTGATTTTCCTCATTCAACATCATTGCATGTGTTGCTTGAGTCTGAAGAGGAATTTATAGACTGGTATTGGACATATGGACTAATATCAGACTTATGGACTTGATCTGGACTGGGCAGGGATGTTTTCTCAATATACAGTTGCTCTTTTATATAAAGTTCTTTTTTATACACGAGTGTCTCCCTGGATCTCTCTACCTGGACTAACACACACAACCACCACAGTAAACCTGAGTCATGAATATCCCCGGGAGAAGCAGCTAGATTATGGGCCCCAAATGAACTCTAGCTCCAGCCCAAGAATAGTCAGTTCTGAAAACATGGCCCTGCTCAATACTCACTCACATGAAAAGATCACTGAAGAGTGTCCTACGCATTGTGGTGAGAAAGCAGATGGTGCCTGGCTCTCAAGTGGAATCGTGTTTGTGGTTTTAAGGTGTGTATTCAAATAAAAAGCCATCTAAGTAAGGAGTCCACTAAGCCAACATGGAAGAAAACCAGCTCGTATGAGTCAAAGATGACAATAAACTCAAATATGATGAAAGAAGTAATATCAGACCTAAAATTATGAACACCCAATTTGTGGAAGGCTATGGAGGACAGTGGGAGCCCAAAATCCATCTGCAGAATATCAAGACAAATTAAGCCACTGGCAGATCTCTAGTTACAGGCAAAGGTCTGAAATACTTACTACCAAACAAAAATCATTGTCATCCTGATTATGCTGGATCAAACTTGGGATTTGATCAGTTGACCTTCTAGATCCATCCTGAATTTGTTCTAGGTGTAAGGATCTCTTGCTTACTCCATGATAAAAACTTCTTCCCTGGCCTTTAAAATATTGATGGTGGTGGGTTAGGAAAAAAAAAAATGATGGTGGTGCTTTTTATTTGTCTTTATATATTATTGTCTTATCCATATCATTTTATTTTTTGTTATTATTTCTGTTGGATTTACCAGTTGAAGCACAGCAGTGGATAAATATAGTTAACTGATGAAAGGGTTTCTAGGAGATATAGGGGTGGGTGAGCAGGGATTGGGGAGGGTGAGGCTATTTCAGGAGTAAACAATGAAGGTGGGAGGGGGAGTGAGTACTAGGACTCAAGGTGATTATACAACTCAATTTAAAGATGATTTAACCATGGGAGTGGGGGGGTATAGAGAAAATATTCTGAAATTGTGGTAATGATTGTACAATTCTTCTTGATATGACTGAACTATTGAATTGTGTGAATGTGGATTAAAGAGAATTTCAAAACTTAAAGTACAATGCTTTCTGTAATATGAAAATATCTATATACCTACAAGGAAGCCCAATTAGTATGACTATTATTCTAATTTAAGAATAAAGAAATTGAATTCTACCAACTTCAGTCTGAACTGATCACAAATATAATCAAGATGCATTATTGATAATTGGAATGAGAGCTGGAACAAAGAGGGACAATAGTTTGAAACTATGGCTTCAGAGAAACAAAAGTTGCTGATTGCATGATAGAATTTTCTGAGATGGACTTAAATGCAATACCTTTTTCAACAACATAATGTGTACTTGGATAGACAGCATACAGAATGTATAGATAGGTCTCATACTGACTACCTCCATGGGAAGAGATGACAGAGAAGCTCAGTAATAGCAGCCAAAAGGCTGACTGTGAAACAGAACATCAATTGCTCACATAAAAGTTCAGGTTGATGTTGAAAATTAAAACATGCCCACAAAAGCCCCAATATGACCTTGCATATATCCCACCTCAATTTTATAGACACATCAAGAACAGCATTAAATATTAACAACACTGATGACAACTGATATGCTGTGGGATGAAATAAATGACAAGGTTATATAATAAGAAAGCAATATGCCAATAAAAAGAAAATAAAGCAGATATCAGAAGAGACCCTAAAACTTGCAGTTGATCATAGATCAACTGTAATAAATTTAAGAAATGAAGTTCACAGAAAATCACAAAGGGCAGATTAATGAGACAAAGTATCAAATATGCAGACTTGAAGTTAGAAAACCAAAAAGGAAGAACACACTCAACATATCTCATGCTGAAGGACTGAAAAAAAAAAATCCAAGCATTGAGTTAAACATTAAGGATTCCTATGGGCAAAATATTGAACAAAGCAGGAAGTACCCAAAGATGATGGGAAGAACACTCACTGTACTGAAAAGTACATTCAGCTATTTTAAGAGGTAACTTCTGATCACAAACCAATGGTATTGAAGGAAGAAGTCCAAGCCCTATCAAAGGCATTCGCAAAAAATAAAGTTCCTGCAATTGGTCAATGGAAATGTTTCTTCAGCGAAGTAATATACAGGCTCGTCTATGCCTAAGAAATTTGGCACAAGGTTACAAGGCCAACTGAAAATCTGTGCCTACGTCAAAGAAAGGTGACACAACAGACTGCAGAAGTTATCAAACTTCTTATATTAATATCTGTTAAATCAACTTTTGCTGAAAAAAATTCATCAATGGTTACAATCAACAGAGTGCTGCCAGAAATTCAAGTCAGATTCAGGAGAGGATGTGGAACAAAGGATTTATCATTGATTATATGAGATGGATCTTGGCTGAACAAAGATAACAACTGTTGCTACTTGCGTTGTAAAGGTAACAGGGTACATAGATCATAACTATTGATCACATTTGGAAAAATGGGAATTCCTCAACCCTTGATCATCCCTGTACAAACCAAGTGGTATTTGAGGCATTCATTGGAGTAGAACAATATGGGGCTGTTTAAAAGGAGCTAATATTCATGTCAGAGCTGCTTTCTTTCGCCATATTTAATCAAAATATATGGTGAAGTAATAATCTAAGAACATACGAAGACAGGCCCAGGATTGGAGAGAGTGTTTATTAACAACTTACAATATACAGATGACACCTCAACTGCTACAGGTGAGGACCTGAAACACTTGCTGATGAAGATCAAGGGTTGCAATCTTCAGTATGGAATACAACTCAATGCAAAGGAAACCAAAACCCTTATAATCAGTAGTCAACATTATGGTAAAGACTAATATTATCTAAAATGTCATTCTGCTTGGATTGACAAGCAATGCCCATGGAAGGAGCAGTCAAGAAAACAAACAGTATTGCACTGGACAAATCTGCTGCACAAGACATTTTAGTGTTGAAGAGCAAGGGAGTCACTTTGAGACTGAGACCTGTCTGACCCAAGAGAGTGTGGCATTTGGGCATTAAGACCAGAGAAGAATGGATACATTTGAATCATGGTATTGATGAAGAACAGTGAGAAGACCAGGGACAGGCAGAACAAGTAGTCTAGAACAAATACAGCTAGAATGATCCTTAATGGTAAAGATGACAAGATTTCATTTCACATACTTTGAGCATATTGTCTCAAGATGTTGGACATCAGACTTGTTAAAATAGGGTAGTAAAAAAGATTCTCACAATGGACTGATAAAATGGTTACAAGTTCAAACCTAATTGTGAAGAGGCACAGGACGGTAGTATTTTGCTCTTTTGTACACTGGGTTGCTATGAGGAACCAACTAAATAGCACCTAAAAATGATCAGCTTAATGAGCTTGGTCTTCTCTTGATGAATGTTTCTTCTTGATTACATTTCATTGACTTACCTTCAATGCTACCTACTTCTGTAATCTTTTGGATTTTCATTTGCTGTGTTGGTATAATTTCTAATGTTTCATTTATTTTGTTATTGTAGTCGTCCCTGAATTTTCCCAAAGTTTTGTTTGCCTTGCAATATTCTCTATGTAAAATGCCCAATTATTAACTATTAGGAAGTTCCCATGACATTTCTTCCTTAGAAAGGGTTTCTAGATCTTTATTTTGGTGAATTGTTTCTTTGGGTGAAATGAAATTGAATTCTTCAGTGTACTGTAATGGTACTATTTGTACTTAATTGGTGATTATATGTTGTTAGGTGCTAAGCACCTGTCTCCTTATGGGTGTGACACAGAACGGGAATGACTATAATTCTCTGTTCACTGCGGAGTGCAGTTGAGAACAGATTTAGAAGATGTTGGCCACTATCATTAGTCAAAAAGTGGCCCCCACCTGTAGGTAGAACTCCTATGGTAAATGGGTGGGGGGAGGGGGAGGGCTGGGCACCTGGGCTGCCAGCTATTGATATGGGGCAGTTGTCAGCTCATTGTTCTGATCAAACCCTGTTCACAAAACTTCATAATGTTCAACAGCAATGGGTACAAGAAGAAAATCTTCCAATGTTGATTATAGTGATGATTTCACATTAAACACAAATTTCATAATGGATGTGCTGTAATGTCAGTTGAGAATTTACTAGTCTCGTGTCTTCATATTTAGATTTTATTCAGCTTCTTGTAGTCAGCATTCAAATAATCTCTCTATCCTCTCCTCTAAAACTGAGGGTCCCTGGATTTTCATTCGTGTTTTATTTGGTCTTTCACATATTTCTTGTACAGGATCTTGGTAGTGTGTCTGTTTGGGCCAGGTCCGGACCAGGCAGCCCCTTGCACCAGCCTCTCAAGAAGACAAATGACCTGCTGAACTTCAAAGCAGCTGCCTCCAGCATGTCACAAAGCTTACCCCCGGGCAGAACACAGACTCCCCCCCAGCGTGCCAGGAAGCAAGTTTGCTGAGAACAAGATGATTTATGGACAGGTCATCTCCTGCTCCGAAACTTGCAGCCGCAGTACAAAGAACCTCCCTTCCCCTTACCGGCCCATATGCCTTTAAGCTCATATAATATGTATATATCCTGCCACCCTAGCACCATGCGCGACTTCCTTAACCTATTCTTGTTGGGTTGTGGAATCCATCTGGGAGTTCTTTTCCCTCAATAAAATCTTTCTCTTTCACTCATTTTTGTCTGAACCCTGCCTCTGTTCTGTGACTCTGTCTCAATCTCTCGGTGTCTATTTAATCTTGGCAGAAGTCCTTCTTGATTATCTTTTAGTTCTATTTCCACATGACTTTTTGGAAAAGCTTTACTCACTTACTTAACATTTCATCATTTCATAATTTAAAATATAGTAGAGATGACCAAAACTACAGCCCCAACAAACACTTATGGGGTTGCTGAGTTGAAAATCTTAAACAGCACCCAACATGCACAGCAACAACAATCTAATACTAAGTTTTTATTTAATTAAAGAACACTTCATCATTGTACCTGTTTACAGAATTAGTTTCGCATTCAACAATTCTTAATTTGTTTCTTTTGTGACATTAGTTGTAATCCCTTAAACATCCTTTTTGGGTTCCCATTTCACCCTCTTCCTGCCTTCTGAACTTGGCTTTTAGCAACATTTCTTCTCATATGATTGTCAGTATACTTTGTTCTCATGAGTCCTCACAAGTGTTACTATTTTACAGGTCTGTCCAGTATGGCATAAAAATGATCTCTGGGAATAGGTTCATTTTCAGGTTTGACGGATGTTTAAGGGTTATAGTCTTAGGGGGAGAGGGGATTCTCTACCTGTCTTTATCAGACCAGTGAAGCTGGTCTTTTCTCTCCTACTCTGTTCAGGATCTTCGATTTTTACTAGAGTGGTAGCCAGGAACCTTCCAGTTCTCCTCGTCTTAAGGTTAGAGAGGTTGTGGGATACAGAAAGGTTTTCCCCAGGTTGTCACAACCTTATTATGACACATGGTAAATGACTGTACACTTGGAGGTCAGCTGCTTAGAGGGTATCTTGTCACAGGTGTATCCCCAGTGTTTCCCCCTTCCTATTGTGTGTGCATTCCTAGCTCGTCCCCTTCCTGTCACGCATAAACCTATTGTACAGCCCCTTCCTGTTACGCATATGGTTACCTGTCACTAGGGGGCTTGAATGTCCTCAAAATGTATATACAGAATGATTAGAAATATGATACATTTTCTCTCTGTGTGTGGACCTGGCTGTTGAGATCATGGCCGTCCTGAAGGTGAGCAATTGTATACTTTATTTTGTCTGTTGTCTCTTTAATTTTACCCCTCAATTACACAACTGGACCCGTTTGATTGTGGGAGTTGGTACCCCTCAGGAGGTAGGAGTTCATGTGGTCCAATAGTTCTTTAACCTAATTGTTTGGGTCTTTGATTTCAACTCTTTTCCAAATGGAAAGAGACTAACAGTTGGAACTTAACTGGTCACCACGCAAGCTTATAAGACTCCCTGTAACTGCTACTCATCCAAATAAAATGCAAAACATTCGGTTTAAAGACTGTTACACCAATTGCCCTAGACAGTCTCCAAACTATGGTCTTTACCCTTCCAGTCCAGTGCCTCAGAACTTGAAGGTGTTTTTGGATATGAATAAGTTTTCATAACTTTGTACCCTGTATGCTCTATCACATACGTGGACATATTGACATATTTACAGTACAAATAAGTATATCAAAATAGTCCCTGCCACACAGGTATACTCCCACAGACCACCGGTTCAACTCATATCTACCTATATATATACATACACTTATAAATTATTATTTGCTTTCACTGTTATTTCAAAATGGTGATTGGTATCTTTAAAAGGCATTTGAATCCAAAAACACAAGTAAATAGATAATGAATGATTGACTACAAGCTAAGCAACTCTAAGAATTGCTGGCAGTTCCCAAAAGCTGAGAAAAACGATATACGGACCTCCCTTATTTCAGAGAGAGAACAAGGTGCTGTCAACACTTGCCTTCAGATTTCTGGCCTCCAGAACCGAGAATAAACTTCCCTTTGTTTTAAGCTACCTTGCTTATGGCATTTAGTTGTTGCTGATGCACAAGTTTATTGATAGTCATGTGCCAGGCTAGCCATTACTGTCTGCCTTCGCAAATCAGATGATAAACAATTGTGGTTACACATTAAATATAGCAAGAGGTCTTACACATCATCGTAACTTGCTTGTGTGAAACATTAATAAATATTCAAGAATCTTGGGCTTCTTGGCTTCACCAGGAATGCTACAGCATCCCTGCCGAATGTAAGACCCATGAGGGCCTGCCTTCTTCTTGTACAGCCAAATGCAACTGTGTTTGGGGGGAAAAGAGGAAAAAGACTCAAAGGTAATTAACAAACCACTAATATAAAATGTTATATATATGGATAGAGATTACTGCAAGGATGAGAATTCTTAGGATTCTAATAAATTCTTAGAAATGAGCACTAAAACTATGTAGTCAAGTAATTCTGGTTTTACATAAAGAATGCCTGTAATTTTAACAATTAAACAGTGGTGTCAGGTAGATGGAAAGATGTACAGATGTCTCCAAGAGCTGGACTCTGTCTAAATGTGAAGCTATGACAGCACATGTTCCAGAATTCCTTGTCTGATTAACTGTTCACACTTCCAACGAGGTAAAAAATGCTGAGGAAAAAAAGGGACACAGAAAAGAAATTATTGGAAAATAACCTCTTGGATTATATTTTACATCAATAAAAAACAAACTAATAGCTTATTTTAAAATTCCAACAGTGATAGATCATAATCAACTCAACAGCAACAAGTAGTTAATAAGGAATTAAGTTAACTTTACTATATTTATTGCTTTATTCAAATTTTGTTAAAGCTATTGGTATTTTAATCAGAATTACTTAAATGAATTGTATAGTTTAAATTAAATTCAATAAGAAACTTGTAAACACTGAAGTGGTTTTTTGCCCAACTTTAATAAACCCTGAATTTTCCAGGAGTGTAACTAGTATATATTTTTTTTTAAAAAAGAAGAACTTATGAATTAAGGACATCAGGTATAATGAATAACTATACAGACAACTTACAACAAAGATACAAGAGATCTAGTAAAACTAGGTAATCTTGGAACCTTGAGCTTCAGAAGAAATTATAGAAAAGTGGACTGAAAACTAACTAGAAGATGAAGGGAAACAAAAGTGGTGCAAGAACAGACAGGTGAATTGTCAGCTAGCCTGACGCATTCCATCCAGACAGAAGCCTGGCACATTGGTAGCTGGCACTAAGAAAGGATCCTCACTTGTTTCCCACACCCTCCTGATATCACAATTGCCAGCCCCTACCTTCACCCATACACCAGACAGAGATATCCTTGTAAGTCCATTTCTGCTTGAAGACAAAGCTATGCCCTCATGGTTTAACATCCCCATGCCTAGAGATGGATTATCACCCCCATGCCCAGAAATGCTTGAGATTCTCCTCAAAGCACTAGCAAAAAATACAATGCTGGATCCCTCGCTGCTCTTGGACACGTGGAAAGTTCCCCCATGATTAGCCATTCTGACCCAGCTGCTTCTCTACCAGAAAGAATCCCCTCAGCTATCACCTAAGCTGTAAAAACGCCCTACTGGATCAGGTGCGTGGACCACAGAAAACAGATAGGCCTGCCAAGCTCCATCTGGAATCAATATTCAACCCCCTAGAGGCTGTGACCTATACAAAAAGGTCCTCACCCCAAGTTTTCTCTTTGTTTTTCCTTTTCCTTCACTTCCTTTTATTTATTTTAATCACTTCTGCACTCTGCTTTCTTCTTTATTTCTGCTTCTACTTCTATTCTTTCCATTTTAATTTACTTTTCCAGTTCCCTTCCTTTCCTTTTTTATGTTTTGATTAGCTTCTCTTTTATTTTTCTCTACCTTGGTTTTTGACACACACACACACACACACACACACACACACACACACACACACACACACTTCTAGTTATTAAATTCCTTTCACTTGCTCTTGTTTGTCCGCTGTCTCTTGCTGGTTTCTTTTTCAAAAATTATTTCTTCGTTGGCAATTTATTTTGTCCCTTCCTGTTCTACCTGACAGTGGACAGCAATCGCAGGCCTAGCCACCTCTATGACTGTAGTCATACCTATACAGTGACAGACACTACATACTCCTGTACCACCTGATCATCTTTACGTAAGTGAGACCACCAAACAAACCATTGCTAACTGTGCTATAATAACAACAAACAGTACTACACACATTCTCAAATTATCCTTTACAACAACCAGTAGATAGGTGGAGTGTCTGCAGTCTCAAGATACTAAGATCAATTAAACACAAAAACACTAATACTACAACATCTCAGTGGCAAAGACAATTTAAGTTTATATGAAGAAACAAGACAGAACAGCTGAAGCACATGACCAATATAGAGCTAGAAGACCTTTTTTCAGGAAGAAAAGGCATTGAAATTACCTGATAAACTATTAAAAATTATACTTTTATACTATCAATGAACCGGGAGAAAGGAAAGATTGCGAAGCTAAAGAAAAACTGAACACACACACACACACTAGAGTAATTCAGGAAAGCACTAAAATAACACATCAATTGAAACTAGAAACCGTACACCACAGCAAAGAGAAATTCAGAAGATTAATACTAAGATGAGAGAAACAGATAACGCATTAGAAGAGCAAAGGACTTTGCGAGTAGAAGGAGGCAGGGGAAGGGAGTGGTAAGCAAACAATGCCAAAGACGGGAATAACTAAGGAATTAAAATCAACAATGAGTAGGACATAGAGATCCTGGTGGTGTTGGGGTAACAGCAATTTAGCTGAGAAGAACTACTAAGGTGGAAGAAGGGTGAGTGTGATGGTGAGGTAGAAGAAAGGTAAAAAGAAACAGGAAAGATCTAGGAAGCAAAGCTATAGATAGAGGTATAAGCATAAGTGTGTACCTATGTAAATACATTAATTCATAAAAATAGAGGTATTGGTCTATGTACATCATATATGGCAAGACATTGATGTAGTAGATGGACGTTAGGTCTCTGCTCAGGGCCTGCCTTCAATACAAGAATACTTTGTTCTAAGAACCTGGCATGTTGTGATGCTCACCCTCCTGGCATGATCGGTGAAGACAAAATGGGTGCACAAGCAAATGTGGTAAAGAAAGCTGATGGATTGCCTGCAACAATGATGCAAAAATAGAGCGATACTGGGGATGGTTCAGGACTGGATGGGGTGTGCTCTCTTGTCTAGAGGGTCACTGTGAGGTGGAGCTGGTTCGACAGCACCCGACCACAACAACAACAGAAAACTAAGACTGGCTCTGACAAGTGTCAGATGCTGCTCACCCAGGCTTGGACATTAACTTTCCATCGCATTAAATGTAATCGCTTGGTGTCAGAGTTGGAGAAGCTGCTATTCATACTCTAGTGATCAAGTGTTATGTGAGAAAATTACTTGTACATTTACTAGTTTGCTATTCATACCTTATTTCTGTTTAGCTTAATAACCCATTCCCTTGTTTTCTTTATCTCTGGGGAAAATAAGTATCACTAATTGGAGCAGGATATGTGAAAGTACTGCAAAAATAAAACACACCATGCTAATATTAAAAAAAAAAAAGAAAGCTGATGGTACCTCTTCTATCAAAAGATATAGCATCTGGGATCTAAAAGGCTTGAGGTTAAACAAGCAGCTGTCTAGCTGATAAACAAACCCACATGGAAGAAGCACACCAGCCTGTGTGATCATGAGATGGGATCAGGTAACAGGCATCAGAAGACCCAAAACACACACACACACACACCCCACACCCCCCCCCCAAATCCATCTGTAGATAATGGAACATCTCCTTGCAAAAGGGTCACAAGGGATGAGTCAACTAGGATGCAGTATAACACCAATGAAATATACAATATTCCTCTGGTTCCTTGAGGTTCCTCACCCCCCACTACCATGACTCCAGTCCTGCCTTTCACTGCGGGCTAGACCAGAACATGTACACAGATACAGATAAGAGCTCGAGACACACACTGAATCAAGGAATAACAATGGAAGTAGTGATACCAGGAGGGCAGGAGAAAGGTGACTCCAATGATTGACACATAACCACACCCCCACCCCAGGGGGACGATCAACAGAAACCAAGGGTGACGGGAGAGAGTGGTTGGTTAAGATATGAAAATAATAATAATTTATAATTTATCAAGGGGTCAAGGTGGGGTGGGGAGGGAGGGGAAAAAGAGGGACTGATATTTTGACCCTGGCCTCTAAACCCCTGATAAGGCCTGACCGTGGCAGCCTGCTCTCTGCTGGCTCCTCTAAGCCCCATGTCCATCACATGGCTGGTTCATTTTCTGTCAGCGCCCACGTAACTGACATATCTCCCCCACTTGCCTGAAAAGACAGCCAGGAGATCACCTCGCTAGGGTTTGGGATCAACGGTGGCCCTCTCTCCTTTGGGGACTGCCTACACCAGCGGAGCTCTTAACACTGGTCTCACTTCATGCCCTGCCTTGCCCTAGGGGCTAACTGACCCTGGGGCACAGCAAGGCCAGTATCATCACAAGGGCATAAGGACTGCACCTCTTGGCCTCCTAGTACAATCCTGCCCCTTGAGAGTCCTTGGGGTCTAATAGTAAGGGCTCAAATAGAAAGTAAATGTTTAGAAAATAATCTTGGCAACATATGTACAAATATGCTTGATACAATTGATGTATTGATTGTTATAAGAGCTCTAAGAGCCCCTTTATTAGTCTAGGTACTTTGGAGAAGTAAATCTACAGCAACTTGTGTATAAGAGAGAGTTGTATGTAAAGGTTAAGTGCGCATCAAGAAAATATCCCAACCCAGTGCTGCCCAAGCCCACAAGTCCAACATTAACCCATTAGTCCAATAACAGTCCACAAAGTCCTGCTCCATCTCACAAAACAGACACAATGATGTCGACTGCAGAGGAAAGCTGAGTCAATGAATATGTAAGCATCTCAGCGCTGGCAGGGGTCTCCACGTGGGTGCTCCAGCACCCAGGGCTGCATCGGGGTACGTTCATGTGGCTTCTCCCTGGGGATGTCTTGCAGGAAGTCTGTCTTGCAAGCTGAAGCAGGGAACTGCGAAAGCAGTTGCACCCTGGTGTGACCACAAAGCAAGAGACCCGAGAACTAGAAAGGTGAGGCTCACTGAGCCATTTATCCCTCTGCCCTTCAATTAACCCCACATGTGTTTATCGGCCAGGTTGGCACAATAAACTAACTGAGTCCCCAGTAGTATGATCTTTTAATTTTAAAAAAGAGCAAATGGACTAGAATTGAATCAGAGAGAGTTCATCAGTGAGATTAAAGAAAATCTCTCAACCTAATTTGGTAAAGGAATAATTTTTAAAATAGACAAGAAAATCTAGAGAAAATCACAGAATTCTGTGGGACAACATCAAGTACATTATGTGTGATTGGACAAAAAAACAGGAAGAAACAAACAAAACAATCAAAAGAGCAGAGAGAAGGAAACTTCCTTAATATATCATGACATGGTAAAAAATGTACTCATGAAGCTAAACAAACCAAAAGCAGGGCTGAGAGAAATAAAATAATCATGACATATCATGATGAAAGTTACAAATGACAGGAATCCTGACAGCAATTGAGGAAAAATAAGTTACTTAAAAAGAGGAACTGAAAACAAAAATTGTCTTAGAAAAAGTGCATCCAGAAGGCTCTGTAGCAGAAAATGACGAGACTTGGTTTAATGTACTTTGGACATGTTGTCCAGGGAGACAGACCTTGGAGACGTGTCCCACGCATGATAAAAGTACCGGGTTTTAGAACCGAGGAAAACCTTCAACAAGATGGATTGACACAGTAGCTGCATCACTGGGCTCAAAGATAAGAACAATAGTGAGGACTGCACAGTATGGGGCAGGGTTTTGCTCTATTGTCCATAGGAACACTGAGTTGGAATAACTCCACAGCACCTTCCAATAACAGCAACAACACCACCATCTATCATACACGAACACACTGAAGCAGGAAAAGTAAACATACATATTGAAAAGAGAAACAAGTCATGCAATTAAAAACTCCCAATACATTCAAAGAAGAGTTGACACCAATTTTATTCAAACCATTGTAGGACATAATAAAAATGGAAAGTCCCCAAATTCATTTTATGAAACTTGTAAAATCATTATACCCAAATCAGACAGAAACATAGCCAGGAAAGAAAATAATACAGCAATATCCCTTATGAACATAAATGTAAAAATATCTCAACAAAACCCTACCTAATAAAGCCAACAATAAATATCTCAGTAAAGTAAATCATCATGACCAACATGAATTCATAACAAGGGTGCAATGATGGTTACATATTAGAAAAACAATCAATGTTATCCACTATATAAACAAAACAACAGGAAAGAACTTTATAACCATATTAGAAAAATTCAAATCCTACAATCCTGAGAAGAAAATGGGACCAACGGTTCCAGGGGATAAGAGAAAGGGAGAGCTAGGGAAGGGGGAGGGGAGCCAACAGACCCACGGACAGGGAACAACAAGAGATCTAAAATTGATGGAGAGGAAGGTGTAGAATGCCTGGTGGGGTTAGATCAAGTGCAATGTAGCTGAAAGAGGAATTACTGAGAGCCAAATGAAGGTCAAACATCATAGTGGGACAGGAGGAAAGTAAAGGGAAATAGAGGAGGAAAGGAGGCAAAAGACATTTTTTTTTACATTTTATTAGGGGCTCATACAACTCTTATCACAATCCATACAAATACATACATAAATTGTATAAAGCACACCCCTACATTCTTTGCCCTAATCATTTTCAAAGCATTTGCTCTCCACTTAAGCCCTTTGCATCAGGTCCTCTTTTTTTCCCCCTCCCTCCCCGGTCCCCCCTCCCTCATGAGCCTTTGATAATTTATAGATTGTTATTTTGTCATATCTTTCCCTATCCGGAGGCTCCCTTCCTCCCTTTCTCTGCCGTCCATCTCCCAGGGAGGAGGTCACATGTGGATCCTTGTAATCGGTTCCCCCTTTCCAACCCACTCACCCTCACTCTCCTAGTATCACCCCTCAGACCCCTGGTCCTGAAGGTATCATCCACCCTGGATTCCCTGTGTCTCCAGCTCCCATATGCACCAGTGTACATACAACCTCTGCCCTATCCAGTCCTGCAAGGTAGAATTCGGATCATGGTAGTTGGGGGAAGGAAGTATCCAGGATCTGGGGGAAAGCTGTGTTCTTCATCGGTACTACATCGCACCCTGACTGACCCATCTCCTCTCCTAAACCCCTCTATGAGGGGATCTCCAGTGGTTGACAAATGGGCTTTGGGTCTCCACTCTGCACTTCCCCCTTCATTCACTACGGTATATATATATATATATATATATATATATATATATATATATATATATATATATATATATATATATATATATATATATATATATATTTTTGCATGATGCCTTTGGCACCTCGTGATTGCACAGGCTGGTGTGCTTCTTCCATGTGGGCTTTATTGCTTCTGAGCTAGATGGCCGCTTGTTCACCTTCAAGCCTTTAAGACCCCAGACACTATCTCTTTTGATGGCCGGGTACCATCAGCTTTCTTCGCCACATTTGCTTATGCACCCGTTTGTCATTGGTGATCGTATCATGGAGGTGTGCACCCAATGATATGATTTTTTTGTTCTTTGATACCTGATAACTGATCCCTTCAGGACCACGCGATCACACAGGCTGGTGTGTTCTTCCATGTGGGCTTTGTGCCTTCTGAGTTAGATGGCCGCTTGTTTATCTTCAAGCCTTTAAGACCCCAGACACTATCTCGTTTGATAGCCGGGCACCATCAGCTTTCTTCACTACATTTACTTGTTCACGCACTTTGGCTTCAGCAGTTGTGTAGGGAGGGTGAGCATCGTAGAGTGCCAACTTAATAAAAGAAAGTATTCATGCATTGAGGGAGTGCTTGAGTAGAGGTCCAAGGTCCTTCTGCCACCTTAAAACTAAACCTATAAATACAGAAACATAGATCTATTTCCCCATCCTCATATATATATTTGCATGTACATGTCTTTGTCTAGACCTCTATAAATGCCCTTTGACTCCTAGCTCTTTCCTCCATCTCCCTTGACTTTCCTCCTGCCCTACTACCAAGCTCCATCCCCACCTGGGTTACAGCTATACCTCTTCTTTATGTAACCTTACCCTTGATCATTCCCTACCAGGCCTGCCACTCCCTCCTCACTACCATTTTGGGTCCCATGTTGTTCCCTTGTCCCTGGGTTTGTTAACACCACTTCCTTACCCCCCCACTTCCCCTATCCCAAGCCCCCCCCGGAACTGTCGGTCCATTGTTTTTCCTCCAGATAGTTCATCCAGCCTGTCTTATTTAGACAGACCTGTGGAGACAATAACATGCACGAAAATAAGACAGAGGAAAACAAAGCAACAGTATACAACCAGACAACAAAACAACAACAAATCACTGACAAAGAACAAAACAAAACACATCAAGAAAGAAAACTTGTAGTTAGTTCAAGGATCGTTTGTTGGAGGCAAAAGACATTTATAGAGGTGTAAATATACACACATATATAAAAATATACTTATATAATGATAGGGATATGGGTCTATGTTCATATATTTATGTTTAATATTAAGGTTGCAGATGAATATTGGTTCTCTATTCAAGTCCTCCCGCAACGCAAGAACACTTCCTTCTAATAACCTGGCATTCTGTGATGCTCACCTTCCTGACATGATAGCTAAAGTCAAATGGGTGCATTAGCAAATGTGGTGAAGAAAGCTGATGGTGCCTAGCTATGAAAAGATACAGTGTTTGGGGTCTTAAAGGCTTGAAGTTAAACAAGCGGCCATCTAGCAGGGAAGCAATAAAACCCACATGAAAGAAGCACACAACCTGTGTGATCACAAGGTGTCAACAGGATCAAGTATCAGATGACCCAAAACAAACCATCATATAGATATGAATTGGGGGGGGGTTTGGAGTGGAGACCCAAGGCCCATTTGTAAACAATTGGACATCTCCTCAGAGAAGGGTCAAGTCAGTCAGGGTGAAGTTTAGCACCAACAAAATACACACTACTCTAGCTCTTTAATTGACCTTGGCACCCCACTATCCTGACCCCAGTTCTAGCTTACAAATCTGGCTTGACAGGAACATGTACCCTAGTACATATCAGAGCTCTTGGTACACGGAATCCAGGACAGATAAATCCCTCAGGAACAGTAATGGGAGTAGCAATACCATGAGGGGAAGGGGAAGATGGGAGAGGAAAGGGAGAAAAGGAAAACCAGTCACAATGATCGACATATAAGCCACTCCCCACCTGCAGGGGACAAGCAACAGAGTAAAGGGAGACTGCAGACAGTGTAAAATATGAAAATAATAATAATTTATAATTTAACAAGGAGTCATGAGGGTGAGGGAGGGAAGGAGGGAAATAAAACAGGAGCTGATACCAAGGCCTCAATTAGAAAATGTTTTGAAAATAATGGTGACAACATATGTACAAATGTGCTTGATACAATTGATATATGGATTGCTATAAGAGGTGTAAGAGCCCCTAGTAAAATGATATTAAAAAATACATCTACCTCTCCGTCTCTCTGCCACCCCGAGTGTGGTGGTGCTCCGACTTCACCATGTCATCTCATAAGACTTTCAGGATCAAGAGATTCCTGGCCAAGAAACAGAAGCAGAATCTGCCCATTCCCCAATGGATTCGAATGAAAACCGGTAATAAAATCAGGTACAACTCCAAGAGAAGACATTGGAGAAGAACCAAGCTGGGTCTGTAAGGAGCCCCCTGAAGGATGGCACGCATGGCCGCATTTTCCCAGGCTCAAATCATGAATTAAGATTTTTGTCCCCATCTGATGAATTGAACTTCAATCGGCAAATAATCTGGTTTATTCCTTGTTTTTTTACTTCCTAATCAAGTTTAACAATAAATAATGTAAGGTTGTTGTTGTGAGAATAAAAATACATCTATACTACTATAATACCTCAAGTAGAAAAAGACAGAAAATGGGGTAAGATGGCCACCATATAACAAGCCCGGGAAGATGTGCTCAGCAACTACCAAAGAGTTTCCACTATGAGAGAGATTCTGCACTTCCTGGTAGCAAGAAATTCAACTTAAAAGCCAAGTTGACCCAAGTTTCTCAAAGTGGAAAGCAGCAAGGCCTGCTGACAGACTCCCCTTTACGGATGAGCAGCAACATGAGTTGCTTCTACAAGCATCGTGATTCTTCGTGGCCCCTGAGAAAAGACAGTCAGCCAGCCAACCCTCTACCTCCCTGGCCTCTAGGGACACAGATAGCTAGCAGATCACTTGGGCAGCTTGGTACACACATGCTCAGTACCCAAGGTACGCTTTGTACCATTTCCCCATCTTCCTCCTCTTTTCCTGCTTTGTTCTACAAGGCATTCCATCCCGTGTGCCAGCGCCGTGATACCGCATACATGTACACACAGACTACTAAAAGAGCAGGAATCCCCACCCACAAGGTAGCTTTATTATATATAATTTTGGATTTTGTACTTTTGTTCTATTTTAATACTCTCTCTCTCTCTTTTTTGATCTCCTACTTCCTCTTCTGGAGTGACTCCACCCTCCTGAGAATCCACATTCCTCCCAGGAAGAGACAGGTCTGTGTATCCCAGCATACCCACTCTAGCATGGGCTTTCCAGGACCTCCTACGTGCACAGATATGCTCACATTCATTCACATTGCCACAATAGCAGAATCTGGTACCCACAACCATACCCAAGTCTTTTTTTTTTTTTGATCCTTGTACTTCTATCAATTATCTTTCTATTTTCTTGCTGTTCTCTCGTTAAATATCTTTCCATGAAACCTATTAATTGAGATTAACTCTCTGCCCGCAAGTGTCAACTCACAGTGATCCTATAGGACAGGGTAAAACTGTCCGGTGAGTTTCTGAGACTGTAACTGTTTATGGGAATAGACAGTCTCCTTTTTTTGGCGGAGCAGCTGGTGGTTTTAAAATGTTGACCTTTCGGATTACAACTCAATACATAACCATTATATGACCAGAGCTCCTTATTGTGATTACCCCTCTGAAAATATTTTCCCATTATTTTTGCAAGTCTGTTGGCTTATTCACAGTCACTTATTACTATCATTACTTTATTCTTATCATTACTTTTATTTTATTCTATTTTTCCCAGCCACTATCCCCACTTAGGCACCTTTCCCCTTCTTTACATTTCACCACTGTATGTTTTCCAGCTCCTATTAGAACTCACCTGTGTCACTAGACAAACTCTACCTCTGTATGACCAGCAGCTCACACACCACAATGCTGAAGAAACAGCAGTCAAGCACAGAAAGCTTCCAAATTCAAGAAAAACAAACATGAACAACCAAGTAGCACTCAAACCAATGGAATAGTCTGAAGATGTGATTGTGAACCACCAGTAACAGAATTCAGAAGAATGATGCTTAGGTCAAGAGATCTGGGGAATGTTCATGAGAAAAACAGAAGAAATTGAGAAACTAAAATCCTTAAACCAAAGGATTCTAGAAGACAAGCAATGAGATAACTGAATTAGGCAACATAGTAAAAGGCTAGAGGAATAAAATGGAAAAGGAAAATAAAATAAATGAGCTTGAAGACAATTACCCTCACGACAGTAGACAAGAGAAGCAATCAACAAAAAAACCCGGAAGCATCCAAATAAATCCTGTAGGACACTATCATAAGAACCCATCTAAGAAAAGAAAAAAGAAAAGAAATGCTGGGAAAAGAACACCACCAAAAAAAAAATCTACAGAGAATAGTACAAGAAACCATGGAAGAAAATTTCAACATACTATTCAACAAGCTGAGAAGAATGGACAACCAAAGAGAAAACATCAAGACATAAAGAAAAAGGAGAGAATCTGAGGGCAGCTAGAGAAAAAGGAAAAGTCATCTACAAAGGAAAGTTGATAAGGATAAATTCAGACTTCTCAGCAAAAGACCTGCAGGCAAGAAGACAATGGAATGACATATATACAATTGTGACGGGTGGAAGGGGGGGTGGGGCGGAAGGAAGCCAGCCAAGAATATTATACTGAACAAAAATATCCCTCAAATACAAGGGAGAAATAAAGGTTATTTCCTGAGGAGGAAAAAATAAAGGAATTTTGAATTCAACAATTCATTTTCTCAGATCACAATGTTATAAAACTGGAAATCTACAACAGAAAGAAAAGGAACAAAAAGACAAACACATGGAGACTGAACAACATACCATTTCAAAATGACTGGACACTAGAGTAAACAAAAACGAGAAATTAAGAAACTCCTTAAAACAAGCAAACCTATAACACATCATACCAAAAACTCGGATACAACAAATGCAGTTATCTGAAGTCAATTTATAGCAATCAATACACACACGAAATATGAGAGAAATCCAAAACCAATACTAATAAAACACTTCCAAGAAGTAGAAAGAGGGAAACCACATAAGTCCTTCAACAATAAAGGGAAAGAACTAATAAAAATTGAAGCAGAAATAAATGAACTGAAAAATGGGGGGGAAATCAACAAGACAAAAAGTTGGTTATGAAAAGATTAACAAAATCGACAAACTGCTAGAAAACTTAACAAAGGAAAAGAAAGATGCAAATATCTAGAATTTGAGATGAAAAGGGTGCCATCACAAAAGATCCAAATGAAATAAAAAGATACATGTAGAGCAAAAGAAGAATTAGAGGTCACCAAGAGACTTCCAACCAAGAAAGAGTCTAAAGAAGTATGTATGTTGCCTTCACAGGAGAATGCTAGCAAGTATTCAGGGAAGAGCCATAACTAATTCTGTGCAGACTATTCCAAAATATAGAAACTGACAGCAAACTCCCACACGCATTCTATGAAATGAGCATAATTCTCAAAACCTGATCACGATCATTTAGAAAAAATGAAAACAGGAAGTAGATAAGAGTGTCCCTCATCAATATTCTTATTCAACATTGTACTACAATAAACATCTTAGCCAGACAGACAGCAAAAAAATTTTAAAATAAAAGGAATATAATTGGGCAAAAAATAGGTCAAGCTGTCACTATTTGCAGATAGTATGATTTTACATAGTGAGAGCCCCAAGGACTCCACAGAAAGATTGTTGGAAAGTACTAACGAATCTGTTAAAGTAATGGCATACAAGATTAATAAGCAGAAATCAATTTTAATATGCTATTGAAGAGCTCCAAAATAAAAACATCAAGAAAAAAATTAAAAAAGAGAAAACAATATCATTTATAATATCCATACAAAAGATGAATACCTGGGAATAAACTTAACCAAAGAAACAAAAGACCTGTACAAAGGAAACTACAGAAAAATCAAAATGTGAATATTACTGAAAGCAATAAATCTATAGATAGAACACAATTCTGATCAAAATCATTTTCTTGGGGGCTCATACAGCTCTTATCACAATCTATGCATCCATCCATTGTGTCTAGCACATTTGTTCATTGTTGCCATCATCATTTTCAAAACAATTTCATTCTACTTGAGCCCTTGGCATGGGCTCCTCATTTTTCCCTCTTCCCTTCTTCATGAACTCTTAATAATTCATAAATTGTTATTAATTTTTCATGTCTTACACTGTCCGAGGTCTCTCTTTACCCTCTTTTCTACTGCCCATGCCCAAGGAGGGGTTACATTGTGATCAGTGCCCCCTCTTGTTACCACTACTCTCACAGCTGTCTACAAATGGGTTTGGGGTCTCCAGTCCACCCTCCCCCTCAATCACATCAATAAGGCTTTTTGTTCTGGGTCTTTGATGCCAGATACCTGATCCCTTCGACACCTCTTTATCACACAAGCTGGTGTGCTTCTTCCATGTGGGCTTTGTTGCTTCTTAGAGAGAGTCACTTGTTCATCTTCAAGCCTGTAAGACCCCAGATGCTATATCTTTGCATTGCTGGACACCATCACCTTTCTTCATTACATTTGCTTATGCACCCATTTGTCTTCAGCAATTCTGGCGGGAAGGTTATCACAGAATGCCAGGTGACTAGAACAAAGTGTTCTTGCGTTGAGGGAGTACTTGAGTAGAGGCCCACTTAATTGGACCTTTTGGACCTACTTTCTATCCAGCTCTTGGTAATCCAGGGTGTGTGCTACAGACTCGTGGACTTAATATTGTTCTTTGGAGGCACACAATATCTTTCATAGGCCACACCAGAAAGAATCCATGTGGAAGCTACATTCACTGGAGTTTGTAAACTGGGCTTTCATTCAAACTCATCAGGAGCCCTTTGATTTAAGACTGAAATTCATCAGTGTGAGAAGATGATGACTGCTATCCCAAGTTATGGAATTGGCAGTTATTGGACTTTGGTTTGACTCTCTGGCCTTCAGGGTGCCTAATGAATGGTGATCCAGGAATACCAAATATTTACTACTTTAATGCTCTTCTTATTTTGTTATGACATGTATTAGTCAGGTATGCATGTTGCTACCTTTTGGAATGAATTTTGTTGAAAGTTTTGTTCCAACATCAACCCTAATTATTTGTGTAAATAGTGTCCAGCCCAGCCTGTGTGATCACGAGGTGTCAATGGGATCAGGTATCAGGCATCAAAAAACAAAAAGTCCTATCACTGTGATGAGTGGGAGTGCGAAATGGGGACACAAAACCCATCTATAGGCAACTGGACATACCCTTACAGAAGGGCCTTGGGGAGGAGACAAACCAGTCAGGGTATAGTATAGTAAAGATAAAACATACAGCTTTCCTCTAGTTCTTTAATGCTTCCTCCCTCCCACTATCATGATCCCAATTCTACCTTACAAATACGGGTAGACCAGAGGATGTACACTGGTACAGACAGGAACTAGAAACAGAGGCAATCCAGGACAGATGACCCTCTGAGGACTAGTAGTGAGAGTGGCGATACCGGGAGGGTGGAGGGAAGGTAGGGTAGAAAGGGGCAAGGGATTATAAAGATCTACATATAAACTCCTCCATGGGGGACAGACAACAGAAAAGTGGGTGAAGGGAGACGTTGGACAGTGTGAGATATGCCAAAATAATAATAATTTATAAATAATCAAGGGTTCGTGAGGGAGGGTGGGGGAAGGAGGGTGAAAATGAGGAGCTGATACCAAGGGCTCAAGTAGAAAGAAAATGTTTTGAAAATTATATGGCAACAAATGTACAAATGTGCTTGACACAATGTATGTATGGATGAATTGTAATAAGAGCTGTATGAGTCCCCCCAGAAAAGATTTTTTAATAAATTGTTCAGAAACTTGAATTTAATCTATATAAGTCAACAATTCGAGCATGAATTGATGTCTGAAACCAGCCTATACTTCTATATGCTTTTCTCAACCGTGTTTTAAATTCTGTATCATTAGCTAAATGAATAACACTATCGTTACCTTATGTCCCAGGAAGATGGTTTGAAAAGTTTTCGTTATCATAAAATGATAATGTTGTTTCTAAAGTGAACCAGAGACATATATAAACCACAGATATGTGAATGGATTTTGTGCTCCCATTTAAATCTAGCCCCAATCTAAGAACTATGAGTTCTTAGGATGTGGCCCTCTTTAATGCTTAAAGAAGTCACTAAAGATATAGGTGCTATAGAAAAAACAAAACAAAAGAGAATGAAAAAACAACAAACAAAGCCAAAGTAATATACTCATAAAAATTATATCTGTTTGTAATTAATAGATAAAAATTTTACTAGTACATTGCTTAGAACACATGGTAGATAAATGGAATCACAGAATGGAATTTTCCCACTTTTTGCAGTCCATTGTATATTCAATATCTGTAAGTCTTAACATTTACAAAAAGTACAAAACAAGGTGATCCATATTAAACATAATGCCTGTGCTATAAATTGTCATCACAAGGTAATTATTTTACTATTGATTCGAACATTTTCTTCATTCAATACTTTTATTGAAGTTCAAAGTATACATTCTTAAGATAATAAATACCTGGCTGTTTTTTCTTAGTATCACAGAGGTACCATCATCAACTTCAAATTCTCCGTAGTCTCTTAGACACCGTACCTGAAAAGAAAATCAGATATTTTATCCAAATTACCTTTTAAAATATGCAGTGATCATAACATGAAGTGGGATTATATAAATGCCCGAACAGTAAAAGTACTGTATTTTATGTGTCTGTTTCCTCCTCTGTGTACTTAGGACCCTTACTATTCCCAGATATTTACTGTGGTCCTAAACCTAAAGATCTCAATTTCCTACGTCACCGGGAAGGGAAAAATAAGCTTTGCAAATGTATACATGGATGGTATTACCAATAAGGAAACCAGGGATTTAGATAAAAGGAGACTACATAGTTGGACGTTTTCCTCTCAAACAATGCACTATATTAATCAGAAGGAATAAAAATGAGGGACATAACAGTGGCAAACAAGAAAGAAAAGAGCATTTTACCTCAACTAGATTGACCAGATCCTTCCCATAATCCATCAGGATAAAAGAACATACATCTAAAAACAAACTGTTTTTCTTTTTAACAATTTACTGGGGCTCATACAATTCTTATCACAGTTCATACATATACATACATCAATTGTATAAAGCACATCTGTACAGTCTTTGCCCTAATCATATTTTTCTCTTTTCCTTTTTTACATTTTATTAGGGACTCATACAACTCTTATCACAATCCATACATATACATACATCAATTGTATAAAGCACATCCATACATTCCCTGCCCCAATCATTCTCAAGGCATTTGCTCTCCACTTAAGCCCCTTGCATCAGGTCCTCTTTTTTATTTTTTCCCCCTCCCTCCCCTTTCCCCCCTCCCTCGTGTGCACTTGGAAATTTATACATCGTTATTTTGTCATATCTTGCCCTATCCGGAGTCTCCCTTACCCCCCTTCTCTGCTGTCCCTCTCCCAGGGAAGAGGTCACATGTGGATCCTTGTAATCAGTACCCCCTTTCCAACCCACTCACCCTCCACTCTCCCAGCATCATCCCTCACACCCTTGGTCCTGAAGGTATCATCCACCTTGGATTCCCTGTACCTCCAGCCCTCATATGTACCAGTGTACAGCCTCTGCCTTATCCAGCCCTGCAAGGTAGAATTCGTATCATGGTAGTTGGGGGGAGGAAGCATCCAGGATCTGGAGGAAAGTTGTGTTCTTCATCGGTACTACCTCGCACCCTAATTAACCCATCTCCTCTCCTAAACCCCTCTATGAGGGGATCTCCATTGGCCGACACTTGGGCCTTGGGTCTCCACTCTGCACTTCCCCCTTCATTTAATATGGTATATATATACATATATACATATACATATATACATATACACACATGTACACATACATACACACATATCTTTTTTTTTTTGCATGATGCCTTATACCTGGTCCCTTGGCACCTCGCGATCGCACTGGCCGGTGTGCTTCTTCCATGTGGGCTTTTTTGCTTCTGAGCTAGATGGCCGCTTTTTCACCTTCAAGCCTTTAAGACCCCAGACACTATCTCTTTTGATAGCCAGGCACCATCAGCTTTCTTCACCACATTTGCTTATACCCATTTGTCTTCAGCGATCCTATCATGGAGGTGTGCAGTCAATGATATGATTTTTTGTTCTTTGATGCCTGGTAACTGATCCCTTCGGGACCACTCGATCACACAGGCTGGTGTGTTCTTCCATGTGGACTTTGTTGCTTCTGAGCTAGATGGCCGCTTGTTTATCTTCAAGCATTTAAGACCCCAGTCACTATCTCTTTTGATAGCCGGGCACCATCAGCTTTCTTCACCATATTTACTTGTTCACCCACTTTGGCTCCAGACGTTGTGTCGGGAGAGTGAGCATCATAGAGTTCCAATTTAATAAAAGGAGATATTCATGCATTGAGGGAGTGAACAAACTGTTTTTCAAAGGAAATCAAGTCTTCCAATCTCTTGTTTCTCAGGAATACTTAAAAATACATTTAAAAGATTCAGTTTCATGCTCTTTCATTTTGCTTACACAGTAACTTAGCAATCAATTAATTTTCATTTAGTATTTTAAAAATAAAACAAAATTTATGGAAGATGGAATGTTAGATTACATTAAGATGCTTGAAATTAAAGTGCCAACATCCAATCATTTTTGACCTATAAAATATAAGCTTAATATAGTTCAGCTCACACATCACTATTACCTTAAAACTGTGAATCAAAGTTTGTTGCAGAGAGGGCACTATAAGTATTTCCATACTCCTGTCCCTCTATAGCAGTGTTTCCCAAAGTGGGGATACTGCAATGATCCAGGAGGAGTATAAAGCAGATAGCTACACTTTATCCTGGAGTATAGGCTATTGTATAAAAGTTTTTAATTTTACACACACACAAACACACACACACACACACACACACACACACACACACACACCATAGTGAATGAAGGGGTAAGTGCAGCGTGGAGACTCAAAGCCCATTTGTCGGCCACTGGAGACCCCCTCATAGAGGGGTTTAGGAGAGGAGATGGGTCAGTCAGGGTGCGATGCAGTACCGATGAAGAACACAGCTTTCTCCCAGATCCTGGATGCTTCCTCCCCCAACTACCATGATCCGAATTCTACCTTGCAGGACTGGATAGGGCAGAGGTTGTACACTGGTGCATATGGGAGCTGGAGGCACAGGGAATCCAGGGTGGATGATAACTTCAGGACCATTGGTATGAGGGGCAATGCTGGGAGAGTGGAGGGTGAGTGGGTTGGAAAGGGGGAACTGATTACAAGGATCCACATGTGACCTCCTCTCTGGGAGACAGACGGCAGAGAAGGGTGGGGGGGGTAAGGGAGACTCCGGATAGGGAAAGATATGACAAAATAACAATGTATAAATTACCAAGGGCACATGAGGGAGGGGAGAAAAAAAAGAGGACCTGATGCAAAGGTAAAGTGAAGAGCAAATGCTTTGAGAGTGATTAGGGCAAAGAATGTAGGGATGTGCTTTATACAATTGATGTATGTATATGCGTGGATTGTGATAAGAGTTGTATGAGCCACTAATGAAATGTAAAAAAAGAAAGAAAAAAAAAAAAGAACACAGCTTTCCCCCGGATCCGGGATGCTTCCTCCCCCCAACTACCATGATCCTAATTCTACACTGGTGCATATGGAAGCTGAAAGCACAGGGAATCCAGGGTGGATGATAACTTCAGGACCAATGGTATGAGGGGCAATGCTGGGAGAGTGGAGGGTGAGTGGGTTGGAAAGGGGGAACTGATTACAAGGATCCACATGTGACCTCCTCTCTGGGAGACGGACGGCAGAGAAGGGTGGGGGGGCGGGGGGTAAGGGAGACTCCGGATAGGGAAAGATATGACAAAATAACAATCTATAAATTATCAAGGGCTCATGAGGGAGGGGGGGCAAGGGAGGGAGGGGGGAAAAAAAGAGGACCTAATGCAAAGGGCTTAAGTGGAGAGCAAATGCTTTCAAAATGATTAGGGCAAAGAATGTAGGAATGTGCTTTACACAATTGATGTATGTATATGTGTGGATTGTGATAATAATTGTATGAGACCCTAATAAAATGTAAAAAAAATGATTAGGGCAAAGAATGTACAGATGTGCTTTATACAATTGATGTACGTATATATATGGATTGTGATAAGAGTTCTATGAGCCCCTAATAAAACAATTAGGAAAAAAAACAGGCCCAAAGAACAAAAGAAAACTGGGTTAGCAATATATATATATACATAAATTAAAATATCTATAAAGAGATTCTATCACCGCCCTCTAGTTGATTCTAACTCACAATGACCCTATATTGGTTTTCCAAGGCTGTAAATCCTTACAGAAACTAAGAGTCTCATCTTTCCCCTGAGCAACAGTTGGTAAATTTGAACCGTAAGAACCTCAGAACCCTGGTGGTACAGCAGTTAATCACTGGGTTGCAATCTGCATGGTCGACAGTTCAAAACTACCAGTACCAGTAGGAGAAAGCCTGGGCTTTCTACTCAGAAACCCATAGGGGATCCCTAGGAATCAGCATTGACTCCATACCAGAGAGTTTGGTTCTGGAACCTTATGGTTAGCAGTCCAATCAATGCCTATCCTACAATGCCAGCAGGGATCCTAAGAAAGAGATGAAGAGATGTAGTCAATGAATAAGGCCCATCTAGCCATCATCTCTTATGCATTGTATTATCAATTCTAGCCTATATGGCTATGGTTAAAATCCCATTTTGGAGGGATGGTTATGTGGAAAAGCCATCTCAGAAGCAGGAACACAGAGAAATGCTGGACCATCAAGGTGTAAGAGGCCCTAGTGGGACATACTTGAGATCTTTGTCTGAAGTGGTAGAGACTGAGATGGAGGCATCAAAGGCTGCATCACAGAGACCATGGGACAGAACAGAGGGACTAGGCCAAGACCAGAGCTGAGGCAAGGCGCCCATGACATAAAACAGAGGAGCAATACTGAGACTATGATACTTTGAGGCAGAGCAGTGGGCTGCCTTTCTGGCCCAAAGAGGCAAAGGGACTATGTGACTGAGAGGCTAAGGACTAAAGACTGACATGACTGCTGGATGACAGGAGAGGTACACTTACTGTTTCCTGATGCTGACTTGTGGTAACTAGTTACCTTCCTTAATAAGCCCACTAAATTGTGAATATTGTCTGTGAGTTCTGTGAGGCTAACTGGGACCGATAATTGAACCCGACAGAAAGGCAGTGTGTGAGGGAGGAGTGGGTGGTGTCAGAATAGATATTGAAGGATGAAGGATGGAGGCATGTCTGAACTCTGCCTCATGGAAACAGTGAAGCCAGGGAAAGTCAAATACGGCCCTCTGATATGTCTTCCTACATTTAAAGAAGCCAATCCAATTACTAGCACTAACAAATAAGAGAAACAACGTTACTGGATAACTCAACAGGATATTTGAGTTGGCAGAAGAACAGAACAGCTTATTGAGTCTGAGGAACAAAAGTAAAGAAACATGATCCCAAGGAACACCATCAAGCAAATCAATGCAAATATTATGGAAGTCCCAGAAGAGGGCAAAGGGTAACTAAATAAAACTTAATAGACAACAGCAGAACATTACCAAAACTTGACAAAGGACAAGAATGTACATATCAATGACACTTAAGAATTTCCAAATCAGAAGAAAGCCTGAGAGATCCACACCAAAATATCTTATCATCAAACTCTTTAAAAAAAAGATAAAATCTTGACAATATCAAATAAAATGAAGTACCAATTTACATATATAGAAACCCTGGAAACCAGGAGGTAATAGAGTCACATATTTAAAATAATGAAAGAAATGAACAGCCATCCAAGATTCCTATAGCCAGCAAAACTTTCCTTTATAAATGAGGATAAAATTCAAGAAAACAAATAAAACCTGAGGGAATGTTGAGACATTCCTTTAGATTGAAATACAAGGAGAGTAGATTGCAAGATGAAGCAATATAGAGAAAAAGGTGTTAGGTTCCTGGATTCAGGTACCTGAAAGAATTCACACAGCAGAAGCAGGTTTGTAATCCAAGTGATTTTATGGGGAAAAGGGAAGTTTCAGGTATTACAGCCTCAAATAATACACATTGTTTTAAGAAAGCATACAAGGATCCGCAGAACTGCACATGGGTTCACTGCTGAATGGGGAAAAAACACATAGAAAGAACAGGAACACATAACCCAGCACGTGGAACCAGGAAATCCCAGGGGCCAAAAGGGCTCCCACCCCCCACTTGTGGAGAATGCTGGAATGGAAGGAAGTCAAGGCAGGGTCTTTATTCCCTCCTCTCCACAACGGCTGGGGGAAGCATGGTTGAAGGTATTGGTTGGTTCCACTGGCTTGAGTTTAGGCCCACCTGTGTGAGGTAATGTAACTGAGCCTAATCTGTGTGCCCTGGTGGACCTCCCCTCGGGGCGGAGGGAGCTCTTGTCTGAGCATGCTCAGTTTGATTGTTCTAAAATTTAATGGATGCCTGATTTCTTCCAATCCTTTTGCTTTAGCCTTATGCAGTTACTGCGGAGACAACCCCCTTGTGGTGCTTATGTAATCTGATGTCAATTTGGGACTTGAGAGGATTAAGAGTGAAGTGGTGGAGTCTAGTTGGTCAATCAGGATAGCCAGTGAGGCCTCTGTGTGGGCATTGCCTTCGCCTGAGAATTCTGGGAACTCCAGTATTTCCTCCTTAAACAGGAGACGCTTCTCTCTCTCAGCTCACTTCCTTGGAGATGCTCTACTGGCAAGACACATGGCACTACGTCCTGGTAGCTGGGAAAGCCACACGGACCTACCCTGATGCAACAGACCTCTGGAGCCAGAGAAGCTACATAGAGAAGAACCCTGCCAGCGCTGAGATGTTTACAATGCTACTGGATCCAAAAACTTTCTACTCGCTGGTTCAAGATCGTCCTGCAATCGGAGTCATTGCATGTTTCGTGAGTCTGACGAGGCCTTTACAGATTGGTATCAGACATATGGGCTAATATTGGGCTCACGGACTTGACCTGGACTGGGCTGGGACGTTTTCGCAATATTCAGTTGTTCTTCTATATAAACCTCTTTCTTATAAACATGAGTTTCTATGAATTTGTTTCTCTTGTCTACCCAGACTAACACTCCCCCTTTATGGCCCCTATTCTGGCTACCTAACATATTTAGCCAACACCTAAGTTGAATGCAAACATTTTTCTTTGGTCTACTTTATTCAATATTCAAAAGTATACAAAAGAGGATAATAAAGATGGTTCAAAATCCAAAAATTAACTAAGCGCCAAAGTACGTGGTACTACTGGAAGAAATGAGGAGCAAAGAGAGGATAACCCACTTAACAAGTAACAAAATGACAACTATATGACAGGGACTTCAAGTGTGTGCAAATATGGAATTTAAAAACTGAAAAAAGTCCCAGAAACATTTGAAGCTCCTTGGTAAGTACTTCCTTAGTGGTAGTAACTTTCAATATGAAAGTATTAAAATGTCCAGTGTAAAAGCAGAGACCTTGTGATATGCATATGATACAACTTTGCTTATGGAAAGCTAAGAGGATTCAACACATTAATGAAGAACTGAGACTAAAGCTTTCTGTAGGGATTATGGCTCGATGGAAAAAAAAAGCCTCATGCTCGGGCCAATAAACACAATGATAAAAAGAGAAAAAAATAAATTGACACGGATTTCATTTATTTCAATGCATAATCAACATTCATGGAATTAGTGAAGAAATCAAGCCATGAGATAAATGCTGCAAAAGACTTCTTTAAAGTGTTAAAGAGCAGCAGAGTCAGCAAAATGACTGTCAGACAACAAACTCGGACAACTCTCAGCAATTATAGAGAAGGTCCACTAGGAGCGATATCCTAAACTTCATGGAAGAGAATCTCAATATGAAGTACATCCAAGCTTCTTAAACTGAGAGAGCAGTAGCAACTACTAACAGATTCCCCTCTTTGTTATAGGCTGTCCACACGCTGGGGAAGCGTCCCTCCTGCCTGGCATAGCCATTTTTTTCTGGTCCCAGAGCTAACCCAGCTGACCAAGCCTCTTGGCTTGCTGTCCCCTGGTGAAGAACAGCTTTGCAGAGTCAGCTTGGTGCAGACAGTCACTAGCCAAGCTTAACTTTTGCTTTGTTCTACAGTTCCACCAGCCCTTGCTCAACATTCCTCACCTTGCCACCCCCAAGCAGGAAATGTGTTAGCAAAACAACACAATTAGGGGGCAAGGGGGAAAGAGAAGCCTAGCACTTCCCGCACCAATCTCAAAGTAGACTTGAGAGGTTTAATTTAACCCCCCCCCATTGGGTGAGAAATCCACACACCTGGCCTCTAGACCTGGCAGGAACCCCATCTTATCCCTCAAGGGGTGGAGTCAAGGGACAGAGTTTTTGTGGGTTTTGAACTGCGGACCATGCTGATCGCAACCCAATGTGTAACCACTGTACCACCAGGGGTCCTTTTATCTCAGTAAAACTATGAAAACTAGTCCTCGGTTTATCTGACCCCAGCCATGCTATTTTTTAATCACCTAATATGTATATGAAAGGTGAACAATGAATAAGACAGAGGTGAATTGATAACTATGAATTATGATATCGCAGAAAAGCACTGACAAAACATCAACAGCCAGAAGAGCAAACAAAGCTATGCTGGAAGAGCTACAGCGGGAGTGCCCCTTAAAGAGGCCGACTCCGTGTATATGTCATCTGGATGGCAAGTCCCTGGATGGTCAAAAAGAGGAAGCCTCTCAGTGGTACACATTGACACCATGACTGCAATAATGGGCTCAAACAGCAATGTTTGAGAAGAGGGTGCGGGGCAAGGCAGTGTTTCATTCTGTTGTACATCTAGTTACTATGAATAGGACTTGGTGGCACCTAACAAAACTATATTCATATCTCCTTCTTACATAATAGGAGCATAATCCACACATTCAATAAAATCCATTCTCAAGAGGTAAAACTTACTTCAATATATAAGCTTTGGGGAGGCTTCATATCCTGTGTTATGTCCAAACATTCATTTCCTCCCAATGACCTCATGTAAGTAGCAAGGGACTTCTTATAACAATTGAACCATTCTATCTGAAAACAGAAAAATGGTCTTTTTACCAAGTGACAAAGAAAACAAGCTTGCCAACATTGTGTAATCGTGACTTCAAACAGCACATACGCCCATGTAGATCATGAGTGTGGCATTCCTGTATTTATATAGCGAACATTAATGGTTGTCTTCTACGAGTCAGGAACTGTCTGTGCACTTAGGATGGAGCATTCAACCAAAACAGACAAAATTCTTGTTATCACATAGCTTACAAACCAGTAGACCTAAGCACAGATCTAAAAAAACCATTCAACCAGAAACAACACTACGAAAAACACATGATTCAGTTATGGTCGCTTTAAATACTGCACGGACTCTTTTTATAAGAATCGAACAACATGCTTGAGCAGACAATGCAAATGTCCCCAAAGAGAAGGAAGGACAAGCAAAATGAGGAGTGCACACAATAGAAGATAGTGAGGCTTACTTTGGAATTCAGTTCTAAGTTGTATCTGACAAGGGTAAACCTTTATCACATGTAAAGTGGCGCAAGAGGTCACATTATTTTACGACTGCATTTGTAGGAAAGTCAGTCATCGGAATTCTATAAATGTAAAAAAGTAGATTAAGAGTTGCCAAAGGGCTGGGGGAAGGAAATAATAATAAAAGGCATTTGTTATTTTTTAAAGTCTATTATGGTTAGGGTGAAAGTTTACAGAGAAAACTCATGTTTTATACAATAATTTATATATATTTTGTTTTGTGACATTAGTTGCAATCTCCTCAGAATCTTATTTATGTATAATTACAGAAAGGTAGGCAAAACAAAGATGTACAGGTTAATGACATTATTAAGAAACAGCCTGGTCAAGGAGTAACACATCCTCAGCCCCAAAATGGAGACTTATCATTTTGTTCCATTCTGAAAATTTTACATTATCACCCAAGAATGCATCCCTAAAACACTAGTTTAGTGCTGTTCATTATTTGTACTTTAAATAGATCCACACAGTATTTATTATTTTGTGACAAATTTCTTTCACTAAACATATTTTGGATTTCTGAAATTCTACTTTAAAGTGATGAAGAGCAAGGATGTCACACTTTGAGGACTGAGCAATGCCATGGGATTTTCCATTGACCTTAGCCATGGGATTTTCCATTGCCTCATAAGCATATGAAAGTTGGACAACAATTAATAAAGACCAAAGAATAGATGCCTTTGAATTAGCATGTTGGCAAAGAACACCGAAAGTACCATGGACTGCTAACTGAACAAACAAATCTGTCTCGGAAGATCACAGCCAGACTGATCCTTAGAGATGAGTATGGCAAGACTTGTCTCACAAGTTTTGGGCATGTTTTCAGGAGACCAGTCCTTAGAAAACGACACAATACTTGGTACAGTGCAAAGTCAGTGGGAAAAACAAAAACAACTCAAGGAGATGAATTGATACGGTAACTCAACAATGGGTTCAAACATAACAATTGTGAGGATGCAGAGTCCAGTAGTACTTCATGCTGATCTAGACAGGGCCACTATGAGGCGGAACTGACGAGAAGGCACCCACCACTACTATGTTGGTTAGTATTGGGTTATGTGTTGGCTAAAGCCAAGGTCAACAGTTTGACTCAACCAGTTACACCTAGGGAGAAAGGGGATTTCTGCTCCTATAAAGAAATACAGCTTCAGAAACCTAAAGAGCCAGTTCTACTTTGCTCATCCTTAAGGATTGTTAAAAGTCAATGGCAGTGGGTGTTTTACACAATTAATGTATGTATGTATGGATTGTGATAATAGTTGTATGAGCCCCAATAAAATGATTTTTAAAAAAGAAATTATGACATAAGATTATCTCTCTCTAAAGTGTCTTGGAGTCTCTAACTTGTAAACTACTATTTGTCTACCTTCATGGAAAAAAATAATACACTAATCTTTGTTAAAGATGGCATCACCTATCCCTTATCGGTGAGTTCAAAGTGAAATGTTCACATATAGAAACTGAATTTCGGTTTATGCTCTGAGAAGGAAAAGGCAGAGGCAGTGATTCTCTCCATAGACTAGACCTTGTAGAGACTCTATTAACACAGAATTTGGAGCCCAGCTATAAGGGATTTCCATTGAACTCAAGGTCAAAATGAAGTCTAAAGTATGGAAATCTAATCTCAAGACTAACATTATAATTGTTAATTATAATTTTCTGGTTCTAAAATCAGCATCTTGAAGTCTTACTTGTGTGCCTTGTCATGACTACCTTGTACTAAACTAAAAAAGTTTATGCACGACAAGTTCATGTATTTATGTTTAAAATAAAATCCTCATCTATTGGTTACTTAAATTTTAAGATAAAATCCTACAAGAACTATTACTCTTAAACACTCTATGTTTTTAAAAAAATACTATAGCTATTGTTATTAGAGAAAGAACATGTTCTGTTCATTTCACCATAATAAAGAGGCACCCCTCAAGTCCACTTAATGTAAGATTCCGGCACAAAGACCATGGAAAAAGAACCTGAAAAATTAACTGGTAACGTAATTATTTAGTAGTTCCCTCAAGAAGCTGAGGTACTTTGTTTCTTTCTCCAGAACATGAACAGAATAAAAATAAAGCATGGAAATGTACTTAGCAATCCAAGATCAGAGGAGGCAATGGTATTAGAGATTAAAACCTGAGCAGACTGCGGATGACAGTGGAAGCCCAAAAACTCCATTTGCACAGTTCCCACACAGATTAAGCCTCCAGTGAATCTCCTTAGACCATGAACAAAGAATGGAAATAGTCTTGTTATACACTGAGTGCATTGGAAAGTAGGTTAACACAGATAATTTTTAACGTTATTGTTTTTCTCTCTTTTGGTCCCTTTTAAATTTGTTCTAGTTTTTATATTTTCTTTTGGATTGAGGGCTGTTTTTTTTGCATATGATTTTCTTTCTTTTTTTTTGGAGTTTTCAGTGGTTTATTGAGCATTCAATATTTTGCCATGATGACTTAGGATAGTTAGGTGTTTTTTTTTATTTTGTGTTTTACATTTTATTAGGGGCTCATACAACTCTTATCACAATCCATACGCATATGATTTTCTTTAAGTAAAATCTAGGATAGGACTTAGTTACTGTGAAGACTATAAATGGATTAAGTTTCTTTGGGTTAGGACAGGGCAGGCTGGGGCAAATGGTGAGTTTAAGACTGAAGAAAATGTTCTAAAATTGATGGAGATCATAACTGCACAGCTCTTTTTAATATATTTAAACCACTGGGTTGTGTGGTATATGAATTATGTCAATTAAACTCAAGTTAAATTTTTTAAATGCAGTTAGCAAGTAAATTGTTTATAAAACTCATGGCAAATTTACTGAATACATGCCGTGGCAATTACATTATATCCTGTCAGCCTGTCAATAAAATTGCAGCTTGATGACCTCATTTTGAGGCATGACAGAAATAAGTAGCTCAATGGAGATCAAACCCAGTCTCTCTGCCTTCCTTTTCTGCGCTGAGACAGTCAGAGAGCTGGAGGAGACCCGTGCCAACACTGAAATGCATACACTGCCACTGGATCCACAAGACCTTCTACCCACTGGCCTGCGATATTCCTGCATTTGGCATCATTACATATACTGTGAATCTAAAGAGGAATTTATCGACTAGTACCGAACATATAGGCTAATATCGGACTTAGGAACTTGATCTGAACTGGGCTGAGATGTTTTCTCAATATATAATTGCTCTTTTATATAAAGTTCTTATACACATGAGTGTATGACTGTTCCTCTAGTCAACCCAGACTAACACTTTCTTTCATAAGTGATATACTATACCAAACTCACACAATATCAGCATTGATCACATTCCGTTCTATGCTATGTTCCAAATGGGCAGCCTTAATCATCCTGTAACAACCCTGTTAATACAGCAGTTCTCAACCTGTGGGTTACGACCTCTTTTGGGGTCAAAGGACCCTTTCACAGGAGTCACTTAAGACCATTGGAAAACATGTATTTCCAATGGTCTTAGGAACCAAGTCACTGCTCCTCTATCCATCTCCAGGAGGGTCTGCCCACATACGAGTACGCAGTGTAATGACATAATCAGACAACCCCATCACATTCAACTTGTACAAATAAAGGTGGATGTGACAGGGTTGGCACCACAATGTGTTTATGTGGACAAGTCACACATGCGTAGAGAGCAGCTGCTGTGTTAAAAGCAGCTACTGTGTTAAAAGCAGCGACAGTGTTAAAAGCAGCAGTATTGGTGGTAAATGACACTTCATGAATTATTATTTCTGGGTAAAATCATAAACTACTGCAAAAAATCGATATCTGTACCATGGGAACTTTATCTGGATGCTGATTGGTCTTTTTATATTCAGCTGTGGTTGATGTGAATACTGCTCCTTGTGATAGTAACAGGTATGTAAAAACTCAACATAGAGAATGTTAAATCATAGGAAATTTTAATAAACTGTATTGACTAAATTGTGCCATGTATCATCTTTAGTACTATTTTTTTTTAAATAAGAAATTTAAACAAGACGCTTGACTTGAAGGGAAAACTATCTAGGCTTCATTGAGAGTAATTTACGCCTACTTAAAGACAGATTGCCCTACATGTAATAGCTACATACAAAAATGTTATAAAACTGTCCTTGGTTTTACAATGATAAATGAAAAACATAAAAATTCTTCAATCGAACAAGGCATTTATAGGTGGGTAAATAAAAAGATTTCTTTTGATATATAATTTAACCAGACATTGCTTACAGTGATTGTTTTCTCAGAAGGACATCAGGAAGATGGGGGACAAATTTTTAAAACAAGAATTTACAAGTGTTATGAATACAAGAAAGTAGTTCAAAGTGGAACACATCCTGGCCCACCAAGCCCTGAGGACGATATTTCCACTCAGAGAAGTCAAAGCACAGAGAGGACCATATGGCCAGTCCACTATGAGACACGATGTACCTCACTGACCCATAGTGCTACTAGGGGACAACACTGGAAACACAGTGTGGGAACTGTGCCCAATCTGACCCCATCACACTGAGGCAAAACACTAAGAGCCATGCAACAGAACAGCAAAGGAAGCAGAGCAAAGAAGTCTTGAGGGAGTACAAAAAATAGACTTTGGGGCCAGAGTGTGCCACCCCATCAGACTCAACTGGAAAACACTCCTAAAGGTCAACAAACAGACCTTGAACTATTTACAGGCTTTTCTTTTTTTTTTTTTTGTCTTTTTTTGGTTTTCTTTTGTTGCTTCGTTTTGCTCTGTCTTGTTTTTTGTGCATATTATTATCTCTGCAATTCTATCTAGAAAAAATAGGCGGGATAAACAATCTGAAGGAGAAAACAACGGACTGCTGGTTCTGGGGAGATATGGGAGCAGGGGAGGCGGGGGTGGGGGGAAAGGAAGTGGGTGTTAACAAACCTAGGGACAAGGGAACAATAAGTGATTCAAAATCAATGGCCAGGAGGGTGCAGGAGGCCTGGTAGGGCTTGATCAAGAGCAGTATAACCTAGAGGAATTACTGAAATCCAAATGAAGACTGAGCATGATAGTGGGACAAGAAGAAAGCAAAAGGAAATAGAGGAAAGAATTAGGAGTCAAAGAGTATTTAAAGGTCTAAATACAGGTGTGTACATGCCAATATTTATATATGATGATGGAGAAGTAGATCTAATGTGCATGTACTTATAGGTTTAGTATTAAAGGACATTGGGACTCTACTCAAATACTCCCTCAATGCAAGAACACTTTGTTCTATTAAATTGGCATTCCATGATGCTCACCTTCCCTACATGATTGCTGAAGACAAAACAGGTGCATAAGCAAATATGAAAAAGAAAGCTGATGGTACCAGCTATCAAAAGATATGGCCTCTGGGATCTTAAAGGCTTGAAGATAGAGACCCACATGGATGAAGCACACTAACCTGTGTGATCACGAGGTATCTATAGGAACAGGTACCAGTCATCAAAGAACAAAAAAAAATCATCATTGTGAATGAGGGGGAGTGCGGAGTGGAGACTCAAAGTCCATCTGTAGGCAAGTAGACATCCCTTTACAGCAGGGTCACAGGGAGGAGACGAGCCAGTCAGTGTGCAGTATAACACTGATGAAACACGCAACTTTCCTCTAGTTCTTTAATGCTTCCTCCCCCAATTATCATGATCTCAATTCTACCTTACAAATCCGGGTAGACCAGAGGCTGTACACTGATACAGATAAGAGCCAGAAACACAGGGAATCCAGGGCAGATAAACCCTTCAGGATCAATGAGTGCAGCAATACCAGGAGGGTAAGGGGAAGGTGGGGGAGAAAAGAGGAACCAATGATCCACATATAACCCCCTCCCTGGGGGTGGAAAACAGAAAAGTGGGTGAAGGGAGATATTGGACAGTGTAAGACATGAAAAAAATTTTATAAATTATCAAAGTTTTGTGAGGTAGGGAGGGAGGGAGAAGAAGGGTAAAAAATGAGCGGATACCAAAGACTCAAGAAGAAAGAAAATGTTTTGAGAATGATGATGGCAACAAATGTGCTTGACATAATAGATGGATTTATGGATTGTGCAAAGAGTTAGTTATACAAGGCCCCAATAAAATGATTTAATAAAATAAATAAACCTAACCAAACTCACTACCAAAAAAAAAAAATTTCCTGTATCCATTGCTGGTAGGAATGTAAAATGGTATCGCTAATGTAGGTAGTAGTGTCGCAGCTCAACAAAAATCTGATCTACTACACCCAGATTTGAAAAGACATGCAAACAGACTTGTACACCAACATTCCTTGCTATACTATTTGCAATGGGTGATGATAAGAACCACCTAATGCCCATGAATAGGAAAATGTGATATATATGTGTACACACTACTGCTGCTGCTGATGTTGTTACTCAGCCAATCGGAGAAATGAAGAATTGGCACAATCTACAATATGGATGG
The DNA here is from genome assembly GCF_050624435.1 of Tenrec ecaudatus. Taxonomy (NCBI): domain Eukaryota; kingdom Metazoa; phylum Chordata; class Mammalia; order Afrosoricida; family Tenrecidae; genus Tenrec; species Tenrec ecaudatus. The sequence goes on along the minus strand of NW_027459702.1, from coordinate 537,443 downwards.
GACTCGATGTCATTAAACTAGTGAAAGAAGTCAACCACAGCACGGGACTTGGTTTCAATCTCTTGCCACCAAGAACAGTGGCCCAGAACTACCAGTCTGTTTTAATGCTTCTTTGCTTTTTATGGCAGGTGTGGCTCTGCTGTTGTAAATATTATTGGAACGTTTGCCCTATCACCAACTCCTGTTGTTTCTGTAAATAGTGCTCAGTCACTTAAAGGTTTAATTTACACAAGTCAACAATTCATGTATTGCAGTTCACAGCTGGCCCATACTTGTATAATTTCCCTTTCTCGACAATGTTCTAAATTCTGTAACATTGGCTAAACTAATGACACCATCAAAGTGTACCGGCTACACATTAGACTCCTAAGTGAAACATCAGCAGTTTAAAGTCACCAGCCAAGTCTGTGGGGGAAGGATGAGGCTTTTTACTCCTGTGATGATGTGCAGGCTGGGAGACTCACAGGACAGTTCTACCCTGCCCTATAAAGTTGTCATGAGTCAGCAAGGGGATGATAATTGATAATGTTCTGTAACATAAAATGACAATGATGTCTCTTAGGTGAACCAGAGTCATTTATAAACCATGAGTGGATTTTAGGCTTGTACTTAATTCTAGTCCCAATCTAAGAACAGCTAGTTCTTATGACATGGTCCTGCTTGGTGGTTGCCCTCATGAAGAAATCACTGAAGATATGAGTCTACAGCAAAATGTGGTGAAGAACCTAGATGGTGCCCAGCTATTAGAAAAAATAGTGTTGGGGATTTTAAAGGTTTGTTTTCAAACAAGCAGCCATCTAAGTGGGGTGTCACATGGAAGGAGCACATCAGCCTGTGTGAACATAATCCAAATCTAAAGGCTGGAATGATATCAAAGCTTAAATTGTGAACAATTGGTTTGTAGAAGGCTATGGTTGTCAGTGGAAGCCCAAAATCCATTTAGAGGGTCCACAAAGAGATCAAGCCTCTTGTGAATTCCCTCTCGTTATAGCTGAGGGATGTGAAGAGCTCTATTATCAGACACTGTAAATCAATATGTCAGACATAGATCAAAATGCAGTATATCTTATTTGATTTTCCTTTGGACCCATTTTAAAGCTGTTTCAATTTTAAAAAAAAGTGAAGGAAAAATACTCATGAAGCAAACCCTTGGAGCCTCACTGTGACCATGGACGAGGGGTGGAGGGCCTCGCTAGCATGCAGAGCGCAGTGGATTCCTGCGGATGCGGTTAGGTTCAAACTCAGCACCCCACCATTTGCTCTCCCTTATGAGCCATCTAAATGTGTTCTAGTTCTTAAGATACTTGTAGCTTTCTTTTGACTGAGGTTTTTGTTTTACTTTCATAGTCTTGTTAGTGTTGTTTTTATTGTTTTCACTGTTTTTCTGTATATAAAATCCAAGATAGGTGAATCAGAGGCAGTAACTGGATTCATGGTTCCTTGGGGCAGGGCAGGGGAGGTGGGGAGGAAATGGGGAGCTAATAACAATGAGTCCAAGAATGAAGAAAATATCTAAACCTGATTATGGTGATGATTCTACAACGATATGTGAATTATATACCAATAAACTGTTAAAAAGTCCATCGCAAATTATATAATTAAATGGTTCAATCATATTAAGAAGAGTTGTACAATCATTACCACAATCGAATTTAGAACATTTTCTTCCTTCTTGTACTCACTGTTATTATTGTACTCACTTCCTTCAAACCGCCCCGGCCACAACTCAGGAACCATTAATCAAGATATTGTCTCAATAGATATACCTACCCTAGATTTCATATACACTAAAACATTTAAAAACAGCAAAAAACCTACTAAAAATAACAAAGTAAAACAAAAGTATCCCAACTGAAAAGATAGAAAATATAAAAAACTAAAATCAATTTAAAATGGGTCAAAAAGGAGATCAATGGCTATGGTGCTAAATTTTAAAGGAATTGCATCTGCAATAATCCACTTTCCAATGCACTCTGCATAACAGCAAGGCTAACCACAACACTTGTCTATGCTCAGAGAGGACTCACAGAGCTTTATCCATACATATTTCCCCTGCACTTTGTTTTTACTGAAGTAAAATGGGTCAAAACAGAGGTCAAATGATATCATGCTTTATTGTAATCATCTCTATAACACTCTCTGTCTGATAGCAAGACTACTGACATCCTTCAACTGAGTCAGAGAGGATTCACCGGAATCTTAAACCACTTGTGTGGAACTTGCAAATGATTTTGGATTTCCACTGTCATCCATATCCTTCTGCAAATCAGGTGTTCACAATTTAAGCTCTAATACTATTCCCTCCTTCATATTTGAGTTTTAATTATTCACACTCCTCTGGTCACAAAGGCTGATGTGCTTCTTCCATGTGGACTTAGGTGATATTTCACTCAGAAGGCTGCTTGTTGAAAAATAAGACCCCCATGCGCCATTCTTTCTAAAAATCATACCATCTAAATTTCTTTACTACACTTTGCTATAGCATCCATATCTTCAGTGAGCATCAAAAAGGGCCAAGTCACAAGAACTAATTCTCATATTGGGCTAGAATTAAATGCAAGTCTAAATCCCATTCATGTTATCTATGGTTTACGTACATCTCTGGTTAATCTTAAGAGACATCATTGTAATTTTATATTAGAGAACATTATCAATCACCCCCAGGGGCACATGGCAATTCTATTGATAGTGTGAACTTTTTGATTAAAGAATCTATAAACGAATGCTGATCAAAAGGGAAAAATTCAAAATTGAATTTCAAATTACCAAGAACTCTAGACTTTCTAGAGCCACGTAAACTGGAAAAACCCAAGTCCTAAAATAATCCTTAAACCAAAAATATCCTCCAAAGTGGGTCACTCCACAAAGAGGTGGGATATGGGATAAGACCATCCACCTGAGGGTCTACACCAAGACAAGGCTGGGGCAAATCCCCACAGAAATGAAAGAACCTTGCCAGGAAATCAAGTTTAGGCCAGGGGAGAGGAACATCACTGATAGTTCTGTTGGCGAGCATGGTAGGTGAATGGGGAGAAATATCCTCACATTGGGAAGGTGTGCTAAACAATGATTGTAGGGAACCTATAGGGACAGATTTTATGTTCCTGGGTAAACACTACAAATATGTCTCTAGCCAAAGCTCAATAAAACATGCCATGGACTAAACACCAAGATGTCACTGGATGCTGACCTTGTGGTACGGTAAACCTTGTGGTCAGCAAGGCATCACTCGGGCTACACAAGCGCTTAACACAGAGGCCCAGCAGAATGAACTGAGCCTGGCCTCAAAGGTGCCTGTACCCTTGGACTGAGGACTGGGGTGCTTAGATAGAAGAGGAAGCAGAGTGGCTGCCCTGGACCTGTGGAAGTGATGGTCATTGGACCTTGGGGGGAACCCCATTTGGTTGGAGTCCATCAAAAGGGACTCAGAATCACCATATATTTAGTACCTTGATGCTCCCCTCTCAGTGATATGACTGGCTTTGATCTGTTGGGCAGGGATTTAAACTTGGAAGAATTGATCCAGGATGTTTCCCCTGGCATCGATCCCCCCTGCTTAGGGTAAACAGAATTCAACTGAATATGAGATCTAACTGTGTGGAGCAACAACTCATGGGTTTCGGCTCAAGTTAGAACTGTACTTGCAGACTCCTCAAACCTACAGCAGAATGATGTGTCATCGGAAAACTTGATGGTGTTGCCAGTGCAATCATCTTATACTCCAGGGGGAATGATTGACAATGTGTTACTTTTCTGTTTCTATGGGTTTTTTCCCTGCCTTTCATTTGCTTGTTTTGTTTGTGTTTCTCTTTAGTTGTCTGCTAGTTGTTTTGCTGCTGTTGGTGGGGTAGTTGGTCTTACAGGGTATTAATTTGTCATAGTATGGCTGTCAAAGTAAACCCGAGCTATGCATATCCCAGGGACAAGCAGATGGATTCTGGCCCCAATTTAACTTTAGTCCCAATCCAAAGACAGTTAGTTTGGATAACATGGCCTTGCCCACCTCATGTAATGATCACTGAAGATAAGGGTGCTATAGCTAAGTGTGGTGAAGAAAACAAATGGTGCTCACTATCAATCGGAATAGTGTGTGGAGTCTTAAATTCAAACAAGTAGTCATCTAAACGAGGAGTGAACTATGTCCACAAAGAAGCACACCAGCTTGCGTGACCCAAAGGCACGCAAAACAAAATTCAAAAATGACAAAGGGAAAAGTATCAGAGCCCAAATTTCGAAGACCCAATTTATAGAATGCTATAGAAGATAGGGGGGCCCCAAACCCATCTGCAGAGTATCTAGTCAGATTAAGCCACCAGCAGATCCCCTCTAGTCACAGGAAAGTGTCTCGAACAGCTTTTCTATCAGATAGAGATCATTGTAAGTGTGATTATGCTGGAATGAACTGGATACATGGTCAGATGACCTCCCTTCTAACCTGAACTTGTTCTTGGTCAGTGGTTTTCAACCTTCCTAATATACATTTACTACAGTCCCTCATATTGTGGTGACCCCCCCAACCATAAAATTATTTTTGTTGCTACTTCATAACTGTAATTTTGCTACTGTTATGAATCGTCATGTAAAACCTGATAAGCAGGAAGCATTTTCATTGTTACAATTTGAACACAATTAAAGCAGAGTGATTAATCACAAAAACATTTTCTATTGTGAAAGACTAATTTCTAACTACAAATGAAATTAATTTTGTTGTAAAGCATAGTGTAGCATGGGTAACAGTTTTCACGCCAGTTACTCGTATGTGGGCATATCTGCATATGGGCAGCCCTGCCTAGAGACAGCTAGAGGAACAGTGTCTTGGTTCCTAAGACCATTGGAAATGTGTTTTCAGGTCTTAGGTGACTCCTGTGAAAGGGTTGTTTGACCCCCAACGGGTAGTAACCAACAGGTTGACAACTGCTGTTTAGGTGAGAGCATTTCTTGCTTGTTCTAAGACAAGGTGGTCTTTTCTTTCTTACTCATTATTTGTAATTTTATCTCTAAAGAATTGATTGTGTTAATGATTATGTAAGTCTTCTTGATATGACTGAACTATTGAATTGTGTGATATATGTGGATTAAGTACCAATAAAACTGTTTTAAAAAAGGCTCAGAAACCCACACAGGCAGTCTATCCTGTCCCATAGAGTCACTATGAGTCGGCATTGACTCAATGGCAGTGAGCTTGGTTTGTTTTTTGACCAAATCACAGGGCACTATTACTTTGTCTTACAGCTCAAATTCTTCACTGTGCCAAATCCCAGGCTGAACTTTTACTATCTGTAAATCTAGAAACCTTTTGAGCTTTCTGCAGCACTAGTTCTGTATAAACTCCACTCCAACTATGAATAATCTCTACTGCGCCGATACTCAAACCAAACTCTGCCAGTGAGTTGATTTCCACCCAAAGCAGTTCTGCCCATAGGACAGGGTAGAACTGCCCCTCTGGATTTTTAAGACTGTCACTTTATAGGAGTAGAAAGCTTCATCTTTCCTCCTCAGAGTAGCTGATGGTTCCAAACAGCTGATCTTGCAGTCAGCAGCCCAACATGTAGCTATCATGTTGTCTATTGTCTATACTGCCTACTATATATTGTCTATTCTCTTTACTCAATGCATTAAAACATCTATTAATTTTTTTAAAAAGTAAAATGTATGTATTCCACTTTGTTAGTGCTTTTATTCACTTGTATCTCAATTTGGGTCTATCCTAATTCCGTCATATCAATCAACCAACAAATATGCATTAAAGCACCCAAAATGCAGATATAACAATAAGCAATATTAAGTCCTTTAGAGCTGGGCTAAATTATATAGTTAGAATATAATCAGGTGCACAGAGATTAAAAAAACCCCAAATATGATGCAAAATCAACTAGCTAATATTATTTCTAATTAATTCTTAACTCTGATAACTTAAAAAAAATCTTATGAAAACTTACACATCGGATTGGTTTTGTTCATATAAAGCCTTCATCTCCTCCAGAATTTGTCTGAGTCCATCATCCTGGAATATATAAACTGCTTTTGATATATATCCATGGATTCCCCAATGCATTCAATTAATCCCCTAAATCTATCTGTACTACATTTATCCTCAATTTATATATATAATTTATTTAAAATCCATAGCCATTGCATAAATTCTGGCTATTTATGTACCTATATCAAAAATAAAGGCTTAATCGAGCATGAAAGTACACATTTTCACTGCAAAAACAACAAATACAAGTTTTAAAATATTTCTCCCAATTTTTTCCCCCAAAGACACAGTTTTGGTTTGTATTGCAAGAAAAGAAAAGCCAAAGGAATTTTTCCTACCATCTACCTTAAGATAGAAATTTTTCACTTAGACAAATAAAATGTTTTAATTCTAAAATTCATAAATGTTAATAAGATAGTTGACCATTTGAAAAGAAGTGACATCACATATTCTTTCAGCCAAAATACAGTCTTGGGTTCAACCAACCCTGTAGCCAATTATATGTTGAAAATATCTGATGATGATGAATAGCCTTGTTTACTCTTGATGTCATTTATTACCCATTTCATCTCCACAATTCTAAAAGTTACAAGTCCTGCTAGTCTTCAATCACTTAAAAAACTCATTTATCAATATCTGTAGAATTGAGTTTCAATCATCCACATTTCTCACCACTAGCTCATCTCTCTGCCTCCATTAGTTCTTCTCTTCTGATGCATTTTCCATATTGCCAATAACCAAAACCACTTCCATTAAGTACATTTTGATTAAATGACCCTATAGGACGGAGAAAATTGCTCCCTATGGTTTACACAGCTGTAAATCTTTACAGAAGCGGCTATCTTTCTCCCTTAGAATGGCTGGTGTGTTTGAATTGCTGACCATTAGGCTAGCAGCCCAATGCATAACTCCAGGCCTCATTTTACTGCCAATAAGTACTCCAAAATATAAAAACATCCCGCCACACCCCTACCTGAAAACCTCTACCTGATTCCAAATGCCTGTGGAATAATGCCGAAGTTTTTCTAATCCTAGAACCCACCATTGACATCTCCATACATAACCTTTCCAGTTGTGATCATGAGTCTTAAGCCATTGTTTATCACCTGCCTGTGTGAGGGCTAATACTTCATACAAGGCTCGAACACCCACTCCCAACCCCCCAGTAGCATTTCTCTTTATGCTCCCATCTACGCAACACCAGTTTCACTTACCACATTGCATTCTATTCACTTGTGTTTCTTGGTCCTCTCACTGACATCTATCTAGTTGCTGCCCTATGATTGTTTACTACGATGCTTAAACGTACAGGCTCTTGAGCCAGACTTCCAGGGTTCAAGCTCTAGCTCTGCTCTTTACTGGCTATATCACCACTGACAAATCTCCTAACTTCAATTCTCCACTCACATGTTTGAGGTGGGGGGAGACAGCTCAGATCTCACACAATGATGAGGAGAGACAATTGCAAGCTAAGTGCTGAACATCATTCCTACTTCCATGTTACTGTATTGGACAAATAATCATAATAGTAACAATACGACTGTTAGCACTATTATTATTTCTTGTAGAAACAGCATACAGGGACTCAGCCCTGGGTGTGTCAGGTACAGTTCCTCACTACACCAAGAGCTCTGTACCATCATCATGCCCATTTTTGTTGGTGAGAACACTGGACGCACAGAAAGCCTGAGTCCACAGTGATCGAACAGAGTATGAATCTCAGTCTGGCACCAGAGGCCTACTTCATCATCACATTTTGCTCACTGAGTGCGTGCGCGCACACTAACGCGCATAAAACGCTAGATCCAATAAAAACGACTGGTTCTGTGGGTTTCTGAGGCTGTCAATCTTTAAAAGAACAGAAAGCTTCCAGCTTTCTTCGGCAGAATGGAGGTGGATTCGAATTTAGTTCGTATTAGGCAACCTTTTACTTGGCTAAGCAAAGGAAAAGCAACAAAGCTAAAAATGAAGCAAAACGGAAGGAAGTAGACTTTGAGGAAGCGCAATTGCTGAGTTGTACAGTAACTTCCTTCTTTCTCCCACAGTAACCTTTTGTTATGCTGTTACTTTCCCTTCCAGAACTTGGCTCACACCCTCAGGGGAATCTGAAGCAAACCGCGAAAAGAGCAGCCCAGGGGAGATCCCGCTCACCCTCCAGCCCCTTTCAGCCAAGCTCCCCGGACCTCCATCCCGCCCTCTGCCTTCCAGCCCGTCATATTAAAGGCGGGCAGCTGCCCTTCTGGCGTGTGGTGCAGTTCGCGGACCACCTCCGTCGCCTTTTCACAGAACATGGCGGGTAGACCTGGTACCGGGACCTCCTTGTCGGCCGCCCACTTGACCGAAGAGTCTGCGGGCTCCCTGCAGCCTAGTTCGCGCCGCGCTTATTAGCGCAGGTCTAGGAAATCGCCTGCGCTTTTGCGGTAAAAATCCCCAACCAATGGGAAGGCAAGGACGCAGGTTGCGTGGCTACGGTGGTTGCAAAGGGACAATTCCATACGCGGTAGAGAAATATGACCGGAAGTGGGGAGGCGGTGACCGGTGCCTTCTTCCGGTGGAACGCGGCCCTCCGGAAAGAGTCCTTGGGGTTCCATTTGACTTTATCCATGAGGTGAGACGAATTTTCCAATACTAATCTGAGCACATAGTTTAGGGAGCAGCATAGCTTGGAATAGATGTACCACCCACACCCCCCGAAACTTCCTCTTTTCCCTTTTTTAAAAATAAAAATCATTCTATTGAGGGCTCATATAACTATCCATATGTACATACATTGTGTCACGCTCATTTGTACATTTTTGATATCATTCTCAAAACATTTGCTTTCTCCTTACTCCCTTTATATCAGCTCCTCACTTTTTCCCCTGCTTCATGGAACCTTGATCATTTATCAATTATTTTGTCATGTCTTACAGTGCCCACATCTCCCTTCATCCACTTTTCTGTTGTGCAACTCCATGGAGGGGGTTATATGTAAATCCTTGTAATCAGTCGCCCCCCTTTTTTTTATATCATTTTATTGGGGGCTTGTACAACCCTTATCACAATCAATACATCATTCCATTGTGTTTAGGACATTTGTGCATTTGTTGACCTCATCATTCTCAACACATTTCCTTTCTAATTGAGCCCTTGGTATCAGCTCCTCGTTTTTCTATCTCCCTCCCTACCCCCTCCCTCCTAAACCCTTGTTAATATTGATAGGTTTAGAATTAAGGTAGCAGATGGACATTGGACCTCCACTTCTTTTCTCCCTCAATTGCAAGAACACTTTGTTCTATTGAACTGGCATGCCATGATGCTCACCTTATGAATTAAGGACATCAGGTATAATGAATAACTATACAGACAACTTACAACAAAGATACAAGAGATCTAGTAAAACTAGGTAATCTTGGAACCTTGAGCTTCAGAAGAAATTATAGAAAAGTGGACTAAAAACTAACTAGAAGATGAAGGGAAACAAAAGTGGTGCAAGAACAGACAGGTGAATTGTCAGCTAGCCTGACGCATTCCATCCAGACAGAAGCCTGGCACATTGGTAGCTGGCACTAAGAAAGGATCCTCACTTGTTTCCCACACCCTCCTGATATCACAATTGCCAGCCCCTACCTTCACCCATACACCAGACAGAGATATCCTTGTAAGTCCATTTCTGCTTGAAGACAAAGCTATGCCCTCATGGTTTAACATCCCCATGCCTAGAGATGGATTATCACCCCCATGCCCAGAAATGCTTGAGATTCTCCTCAAAGCACTAGCAAAAAATACAATGCTGGATCCCTCGCTGCTCTTGGACACGTGGAAAGTTCCCCCATGATTAGCCATTCTGACCCAGCTGCTTCTCTACCAGAAAGAATCCCCTCAGCTATCACCTAAGCTGTAAAAACGCCCTACTGGATCAGGTGCGTGGACCACAGAAAACAGATAGGCCTGCCAAGCTCCATCTGGAATCAATATTCAACCCCCTAGAGGCTGTGACCTATACAAAAAGGTCCTCACCCCAAGTTTTCTCTTTGTTTTTCCTTTTCCTTCACTTCCTTTTATTTATTTTAATCACTTCTGCACTCTGCTTTCTTCTTTATTTCTGCTTCTACTTCTATTCTTTCCATTTTAATTTACTTTTCCAGTTCCCTTCCTTTCCTTTTTTATGTTTTGATTAGCTTCTCTTTTATTTTTCTCTACCTTGGTTTTTGACACACACACACACACACACACACACACACACACACTTCTAGTTATTAAATTCCTTTCACTTGCTCTTGTTTGTCCGCTGTCTCTTGCTGGTTTCTTTTTCAAAAATTATTTCTTCGTTGGCAATTTATTTTGTCCCTTCCTGTTCTACCTGACAGTGGACAGCAATCGCAGGCCTAGCCACCTCTATGACTGTAGTCATACCTATACAGTGACAGACACTACATACTCCTGTACCACCTGATCATCTTTACGTAAGTGAGACCACCAAACAAACCATTGCTAACTGTGCTATAATAACAACAAACAGTACTACACACATTCTCAAATTATCCTTTACAACAACCAGTAGATAGGTGGAGTGTCTGCAGTCTCAAGATACTAAGATCAATTAAACACAAAAACACTAATACTACAACATCTCAGTGGCAAAGACAATTTAAGTTTATATGAAGAAACAAGACAGAACAGCTGAAGCACATGACCAATATAGAGCTAGAAGACCTTTTTTCAGGAAGAAAAGGCATTGAAATTACCTGATAAACTATTAAAAATTATACTTTTATACTATCAATGAACCGGGAGAAAGGAAAGATTGCGAAGCTAAAGAAAAATTGAACACACACACACACACTAGAGTAATTCAGGAAAGCACTAAAATAACACATCAATTGAAACTAGAAACCGTACACCACAGCAAAGAGAAATTCAGAAGATTAATACTAAGATGAGAGAAACAGATAACGCATTAGAAGAGCAAAGGACTTTGCGAGTAGAAGGAGGCAGGGGAAGGGAGTGGTAAGCAAACAACGCCAAAGACGGGAATAACTAAGGAATTAAAATCAACAATGAGGAGGACATAGAGATCCTGGTGGTGTTGGGGTAACAGCAATTTAGCTGAGAAGAACTACTAAGGTGGAAGAAGGGTGAGTGTGATGGTGAGGTAGAAGAAAGGTAAAAAGAAACAGGAAAGATCTAGGAAGCAAAGCTATAGATAGAGGTATAAGCATAAGTGTGTACCTATGTAAATACATTAATACATAAAAATAGAGGTATTGGTCTAAGTACATCATATATGGCAAGACATTGATGTAGTAGATGGACGTTAGGTCTCTGCTCAGGGCCTGCCTTCAATACAAGAATACTTTGTTCTAAGAACCTGGCATGTTGTGATGCTCGCCCTCCTGGCATGATCGGTGAAGACAAAATGGGTGCACAAGCAAATGTGGTAAAGAAAGCTGATGGATTGCCTGCAACAATGATGCAAAAATAGAGCGATACTGGGGATGGTTCAGGACTGGATGGGGTGTGCTCTCTTGTCTAGAGGGTCACTGTGAGGTGGAGCTGGTTCGACAGCACCCGACCACAACAACAACAGAAAACTAAGACTGGCTCTGACAAGTGTCAGATGCTGCTCACCCAGGCTTGGACATTAACTTTCCATCGCATTAAATGTAATCGCTTGGTGTCAGAGTTGGAGAAGCTGCTATTCATACTCTAGTGATCAAGTGTTATGTGAGAAAATTACTTGTACATTTACTAGTTTGCTATTCATACCTTATTTCTGTTTAGCTTAATAACCCATTCCCTTGTTTTCTTTATCTCTGGGGAAAATAAGTATCACTAATTGGAGCAGGATATGTGAAAGTACTGCAAAAATAAAACACACCATGCTAATATTAAAAAAAAAAAAGAAAGCTGATGGTACCTCTTCTATCAAAAGATATAGCATCTGGGATCTAAAAGGCTTGAGGTTAAACAAGCAGCTGTCTAGCTGATAAACAAACCCACATGGAAGAAGCACACCAGCCTGTGTGATCATGAGATGGGATCAGGTAACAGGCATCAGAAGACCCAAAACACACACACACACACACCCCACACCCCCCCCCCCCAAATCCATCTGTAGATAATGGAACATCTCCTTGCAAAAGGGTCACAAGGGATGAGTCAACTAGGATGCAGTATAACACCAATGAAATATACAATATTCCTCTGGTTCCTTGAGGTTCCTCACCCCCCACTACCATGACTCCAGTCCTGCCTTTCACTGCGGGCTAGACCAGAACATGTACACAGATACAGATAAGAGCTCGAGACACACACTGAATCAAGGAATAACAATGGAAGTAGTGATACCAGGAGGGCAGGAGAAAGGTGACTCCAATGATTGACACATAACCACACCCCCACCCCAGGGGGACGATCAACAGAAACCAAGGGTGACGGGAGAGAGTGGTTGGTTAAGATATGAAAATAATAATAATTTATAATTTATCAAGGGGTCAAGGTGGGGTGGGGAGGGAGGGGAAAAAGAGGGACTGATATTTTGACCCTGGCCTCTAAACCCCTGATAAGGCCTGACCGTGGCAGCCTGCTCTCTGCTGGCTCCTCTAAGCCCCATGTCCATCACATGGCTGGTTCATTTTCTGTCAGCGCCCACGTAACTGACATATCTCCCCCACTTGCCTGAAAAGACAGCCAGGAGATCACCTCGCTAGGGTTTGGGATCAACGGTGGCCCTCTCTCCTTTGGGGACTGCCTACACCAGCGGAGCTCTTAACACTGGTCTCACTTCATGCCCTGCCTTGCCCTAGGGGCTAACTGACCCTGGGGCACAGCAAGGCCAGTATCATCACAAGGGCATAAGGACTGCACCTCTTGGCCTCCTAGTACAATCCTGCCCCTTGAGAGTCCTTGGGGTCTAATAGTAAGGGCTCAAATAGAAAGTAAATGTTTAGAAAATAATCTTGGCAACATATGTACAAATATGCTTGATACAATTGATGTATTGATTGTTATAAGAGCTCTAAGAGCCCCTTTATTAGTCTAGGTACTTTGGAGAAGTAAATCTACAGCAACTTGTGTATAAGAGAGAGTTGTATGTAAAGGTTAAGTGCGCATCAAGAAAATATCCCAACCCAGTGCTGCCCAAGCCCACAAGTCCAACATTAACCCATTAGTCCAATAACAGTCCACAAAGTCCTGCTCCATCTCACAAAACAGACACAATGATGTCGACTGCAGAGGAAAGCTGAGTCAATGAATATGTAAGCATCTCAGCGCTGGCAGGGGTCTCCACGTGGGTGCTCCAGCACCCAGGGCTGCATCGGGGTACGTTCATGTGGCTTCTCCCTGGGGATGTCTTGCAGGAAGTCTGTCTTGCAAGCTCAAGCAGGGAACTGCGAAAGCAGTTGCACCCTGGTGTGACCACAAAGCAAGAGACCCGAGAACTAGAAAGGTGAGGCTCACTGAGCCATTTATCCCTCTGCCCTTCAATTAACCCCACATGTGTTTATCGGCCAGGTTGGCACAATAAACTAACTGAGTCCCCAGTAGTATGATCTTTTAATTTTAAAAAAGAGCAAATGGACTAGAATTGAATCAGAGAGAGTTCATCAGTGAGATTAAAGAAAATCTCTCAACCTAATTTGGTAAAGGAATAATTTTTAAAATAGACAAGAAAATCTAGAGAAAATCACAGAATTCTGTGGGACAACATCAAGTACATTATGTGTGATTGGACAAAAAAACAGGAAGAAACAAACAAAACAATCAAAAGAGCAGAGAGAAGGAAACTTCCTTAATATATCATGACATGGTAAAAAATGTACTCATGAAGCTAAACAAACCAAAAGCAGGGCTGAGAGAAATAAAATAATCATGACATATCATGATGAAAGTTACAAATGACAGGAATCCTGACAGCAATTGAGGAAAAATAAGTTACTTAAAAAGAGGAACTGAAAACAAAAATTGTCTTAGAAAAAGTGCATCCAGAAGGCTCTGTAGCAGAAAATGACGAGACTTGGTTTAATGTACTTTGGACATGTTGTCCAGGGAGACAGACCTTGGAGACGTGTCCCACGCATGATAAAAGTACCGGGTTTTAGAACCGAGGAAAACCTTCAACAAGATGGATTGACACAGTAGCTGCATCACTGGGCTCAAAGATAAGAACAATAGTGAGGACTGCACAGTATGGGGCAGGGTTTTGCTCTATTGTCCATAGGAACACTGAGTTGGAATAACTCCACAGCACCTTCCAATAACAGCAACAACACCACCATCTATCATACACGAACACACTGAAGCAGGAAAAGTAAACATACATATTGAAAAGAGAAACAAGTCATGCAATTAAAAACTCCCAATACATTCAAAGAAGAGTTGACACCAATTTTATTCAAACCATTGTAGGACATAATAAAAATGGAAAGTCCCCAAATTCATTTTATGAAACTTGTAAAATCATTATACCCAAATCAGACAGAAACATAGCCAGGAAAGAAAATAATACAGCAATATCCCTTATGAACATAAATGTAAAAATATCTCAACAAAACCCTACCTAATAAAGCCAACAATAAATATCTCAGTAAAGTAAATCATCATGACCAACATGAATTCATAACAAGGGTGCAATGATGGTTACATATTAGAAAAACAATCAATGTTATCCACTATATAAACAAAACAACAGGAAAGAACTTTATAACCATATTAGAAAAATTCAAATCCTACAATCCTGAGAAGAAAATGGGACCAACGGTTCCAGGGGATAAGAGAAAGGGAGAGCTAGGGAAGGGGGAGGGGAGCCAACAGACCCACGGACAGGGAACAACAAGAGATCTAAAATTGATGGAGAGGAAGGTGTAGAATGCCTGGTGGGGTTAGATCAAGTGCAATGTAGCTGAAAGAGGAATTACTGAGAGCCAAATGAAGGTCAAACATGATAGTGGGACAGGAGGAAAGTAAAGGGAAATAGAGGAGGAAAGGAGGCAAAAGACATTTTTTTTTACATTTTATTAGGGGCTCATACAACTCTTATCACAATCCATACAAATACATACATAAATTGTATAAAGCACACCCCTACATTCTTTGCCCTAATCATTTTCAAAGCATTTGCTCTCCACTTAAGCCCTTTGCATCAGGTCCTCTTTTTTTCCCCCTCCCTCCCCGGTCCCCCCTCCCTCATGAGCCTTTGATAATTTATAGATTGTTATTTTGTCATATCTTTCCCTATCCGGAGGCTCCCTTCCTCCCTTTCTCTGCCGTCCATCTCCCAGGGAGGAGGTCACATGTGGATCCTTGTAATCGGTTCCCCCTTTCCAACCCACTCACCCTCACTCTCCTAGTATCACCCCTCAGACCCCTGGTCCTGAAGGTATCATCCACCCTGGATTCCCTGTGTCTCCAGCTCCCATATGCACCAGTGTACATACAACCTCTGCCCTATCCAGTCCTGCAAGGTAGAATTCGGATCATGGTAGTTGGGGGAAGGAAGTATCCAGGATCTGGGGGAAAGCTGTGTTCTTCATCGGTACTACATCGCACCCTGACTGACCCATCTCCTCTCCTAAACCCCTCTATGAGGGGATCTCCAGTGGTTGACAAATGGGCTTTGGGTCTCCACTCTGCACTTCCCCCTTCATTCACTACGGTATATATATATATATATATATATATATATATATATATATATATATATATATATATATATATATTTTTTGCATGATGCCTTTGGCACCTCGTGATTGCACAGGCTGGTGTGCTTCTTCCATGTGGGCTTTATTGCTTCTGAGCTAGATGGCCGCTTGTTCACCTTCAAGCCTTTAAGACCCCAGACACTATCTCTTTTGATGGCCGGGTACCATCAGCTTTCTTCGCCACATTTGCTTATGCACCCGTTTGTCATTGGTGATCGTATCATGGAGGTGTGCACCCAATGATATGATTTTTTTGTTCTTTGATACCTGATAACTGATCCCTTCAGGACCACGCGATCACACAGGCTGGTGTGTTCTTCCATGTGGGCTTTGTGCCTTCTGAGTTAGATGGCCGCTTGTTTATCTTCAAGCCTTTAAGACCCCAGACACTATCTCGTTTGATAGCCGGGCACCATCAGCTTTCTTCACTACATTTACTTGTTCACGCACTTTGGCTTCAGCAGTTGTGTAGGGAGGGTGAGCATCGTAGAGTGCCAACTTAATAAAAGAAAGTATTCATGCATTGAGGGAGTGCTTGAGTAGAGGTCCAAGGTCCTTCTGCCACCTTAAAACTAAACCTATAAATACAGAAACATAGATCTATTTCCCCATCCTCATATATATATTTGCATGTACATGTCTTTGTCTAGACCTCTATAAATGCCCTTTGACTCCTAGCTCTTTCCTCCATCTCCCTTGACTTTCCTCCTGCCCTACTACCAAGCTCCATCCCCACCTGGGTTACAGCTATACCTCTTCTTTATGTAACCTTACCCTTGATCATTCCCTACCAGGCCTGCCACTCCCTCCTCACTACCATTTTGGGTCCCATGTTGTTCCCTTGTCCCTGGGTTTGTTAACACCACTTCCTTACCCCCCCACTTCCCCTATCCCAAGCCCCCCCCGGAACTGTCGGTCCATTGTTTTTCCTCCAGATAGTTCATCCAGCCTGTCTTATTTAGACAGACCTGTGGAGACAATAACATGCACGAAAATAAGACAGAGGAAAACAAAGCAACAGTATACAACCAGACAACAAAACAACAACAAATCACTGACAAAGAACAAAACAAAACACATCAAGAAAGAAAACTTGTAGTTAGTTCAAGGATCGTTTGTTGGAGGCAAAAGACATTTATAGAGGTGTAAATATACACACATATATAAAAATATACTTATATAATGATAGGGATATGGGTCTATGTTCATATATTTATGTTTAATATTAAGGTTGCAGATGAATATTGGTTCTCTATTCAAGTCCTCCCGCAACGCAAGAACACTTCCTTCTAATAACCTGGCATTCTGTGATGCTCACCTTCCTGACATGATAGCTAAAGTCAAATGGGTGCATTAGCAAATGTGGTGAAGAAAGCTGATGGTGCCTAGCTATGAAAAGATACAGTGTTTGGGGTCTTAAAGGCTTGAAGTTAAACAAGCGGCCATCTAGCAGGGAAGCAATAAAACCCACATGAAAGAAGCACACAACCTGTGTGATCACAAGGTGTCAACAGGATCAGGTATCAGATGACCCAAAACAAACCATCATATAGATATGAATTGGGGGGGGGTTTGGAGTGGAGACCCAAGGCCCATTTGTAAACAATTGGACATCTCCTCAGAGAAGGGTCAAGTCAGTCAGGGTGAAGTTTAGCACCAACAAAATACACACTACTCTAGCTCTTTAATTGACCTTGGCACCCCACTATCCTGACCCCAGTTCTAGCTTACAAATCTGGCTTGACAGGAACATGTACCCTAGTACATATCAGAGCTCTTGGTACACGGAATCCAGGACAGATAAATCCCTCAGGAACAGTAATGGGAGTAGCAATACCATGAGGGGAAGGGGAAGATGGGAGAGGAAGGGGAGAAAAGGAAAACCAGTCACAATGATCGACATATAAGCCACTCCCCACCTGCAGGGGACAAGCAACAGAGTAAAGGGAGACTGCAGACAGTGTAAAATATGAAAATAATAATAATTTATAATTTAACAAGGAGTCATGAGGGTGAGGGAGGGAGGGAGGGAAATAAAACAGGAGCTGATACCAAGGCCTCAATTAGAAAATGTTTTGAAAATAATGGTGACAACATATGTACAAATGTGCTTGATACAATTGATATATGGATTGCTATAAGAGGTGTAAGAGCCCCTAGTAAAATGATATTAAAAAATACATCTACCTCTCCGTCTCTCTGCCACCCCGAGTGTGGTGGTGCTCCGACTTCACCATGTCATCTCATAAGACTTTCAGGATCAAGAGATTCCTGGCCAAGAAACAGAAGCAGAATCTGCCCATTCCCCAATGGATTCGAATGAAAACCGGTAATAAAATCAGGTACAACTCCAAGAGAAGACATTGGAGAAGAACCAAGCTGGGTCTGTAAGGAGCCCCCTGAAGGATGGCACGCATGGCCGCATTTTCCCAGGCTCAAATCATGAATTAAGATTTTTGTCCCCATCTGATGAATTGAACTTCAATCGGCAAATAATCTGGTTTATTCCTTGTTTTTTTACTTCCTAATCAAGTTTAACAATAAATAATGTAAGGTTGTTGTTGTGAGAATAAAAATACATCTATACTACTATAATACCTCAAGTAGAAAAAGACAGAAAATGGGGTAAGATGGCCACCATATAACAAGCCCGGGAAGATGTGCTCAGCAACTACCAAAGAGTTTCCACTATGAGAGAGATTCTGCACTTCCTGGTAGCAAGAAATTCAACTTAAAAGCCAAGTTGACCCAAGTTTCTCAAAGTGGAATGCAGCAAGGCCTGCTGACAGACTCCCCTTTACGGATGAGCAGCAACATGAGTTGCTTCTACAAGCATCGTGATTCTTCGTGGCCCCTGAGAAAAGACAGTCAGCCAGCCAACCCTCTACCTCCCTGGTCTCTAGGGACACAGATAGCTAGCAGATCACTTGGGCAGCTTGGTACACACATGCTCAGTACCCAAGGTACGCTTTGTACCATTTCCCCATCTTCCTCCTCTTTTCCTGCTTTGTTCTACAAGGCATTCCATCCCGTGTGCCAGCGCCGTGATACCGCATACATGTACACACAGACTACTAAAAGAGCAGGAATCCCCACCCACAAGGTAGCTTTATTATATATAATTTTGGATTTTGTACTTTTGTTCTATTTTAATACTCTCTCTCTCTCTTTTTTGATCTCCTACTTCCTCTTCTGGAGTGACTCCACCCTCCTGAGAATCCACATTCCTCCCAGGAAGAGACAGGTCTGTGTATCCCAGCATACCCACTCTAGCATGGGCTTTCCAGGACCTCCTAAGTGCACAGATATGCTCACATTCATTCACATTGCCACAATAGCAGAATCTGGTACCCACAACCATACCCAAGTCTTTTTTTTTTTTTGATCCTTGTACTTCTATCAATTATCTTTCTATTTTCTTGCTGTTCTCTCATTAAATATCTTTCCATGAAACCTATTAATTGAGATTAACTCTCTGCCCGCAAGTGTCAACTCACAGTGATCCTATAGGACAGGGTAAAACTGTCCGGTGAGTTTCTGAGACTGTAACTGTTTATGGGAATAGAAAGTCTCCTTTTTTTGGCGGAGCAGCTGGTGGTTTTAAAATGTTGACCTTTCGGATTACAACTCAATACATAACCATTATATGACCAGAGCTCCTTATTGTGATTACCCCTCTGAAAATATTTTCCCATTATTTTTGCAAGTCTGTTGGCTTATTCACAGTCACTTATTACTATCATTACTTTATTCTTATCATTACTTTTATTTTATTCTATTTTTCCCAGCCACTATCCCCACTTAGGCACCTTTCCCCTTCTTTACATTTCACCACTGTATGTTTTCCAGCTCCTATTAGAACTCACCTGTGTCACTAGACAAACTCTACCTCTGTATGACCAGCAGCTCACACACCACAATGCTGAAGAAACAGCAGTCAAGCACAGAAAGCTTCCAAATTCAAGAAAAACAAACATGAACAACCAAGTAGCACTCAAACCAATGGAATAGTCTGAAGATGTGATTGTGAACCACCAGTAACAGAATTCAGAAGAATGATGCTTAGGTCAAGAGATCTGGGGAATGTTCATGAGAAAAACAGAAGAAATTGAGAAACTAAAATCCTTAAACCAAAGGATTCTAGAAGACAAGCAATGAGATAACTGAATTAGGCAACATAGTAAAAGGCTAGAGGAATAAAATGGAAAAGGAAAATAAAATAAATGAGCTTGAAGACAATTACCCTCACGACAGTAGACAAGAGAAGCAATCAACAAAAAAACCCGGAAGCATCCAAATAAATCCTGTAGGACACTATCATAAGAACCCATCTAAGAAAAGAAAAAAGAAAAGAAATGCTGGGAAAAGAACACCACCAAAAAAAAAAAATCTACAGAGAATAGTACAAGAAACCATGGAAGAAAATTTCAACATACTATTCAACAAGCTGAGAAGAATGGACAACCAAAGAGAAAACATCAAGACATAAAGAAAAGGAGAGAATCTGAGGGCAGCTAGAGAAAAAGGAAAAGTCATCTACAAAGGAAAGTTGATAAGGATAAATTCAGACTTCTCAGCAAAAGACCTGCAGGCAAGAAGACAATGGAATGACATATATACAATTGTGACGGGTGGAAGGGGGGGTGGGGCGGAAGGAAGCCAGCCAAGAATATTATACTGAACAAAAATATCCCTCAAATACAAGGGAGAAATAAAGGTTATTTCCTGAGGAGGAAAAAATAAAGGAATTTTGAATTCAACAATTCATTTTCTCAGATCACAATGTTATAAAACTGGAAATCTACAACAGAAAGAAAAGGAACAAAAAGACAAACACATGGAGACTGAACAACATACCATTTCAAAATGACTGGACACTAGAGTAAACGAAAACGAGAAATTAAGAAACTCCTTAAAACAAGCAAACCTATAACACATCATACTAAAAACTCGGATACAACAAATGCAGTTATCTGAAGTCAATTTATAGCAATCAATACACACACGAAATATGAGAGAAATCCAAAACCAATACTAATAAAACACTTCCAAGAAGTAGAAAGAGGGAAACCACATAAGTCCTTCAACAATAAAGGGAAAGAACTAATAAAAATTGAAGCAGAAATAAATGAACTGAAAAATGGGGGGGAAATCAACAAGACAAAAAGTTGGTTATGAAAAGATTAACAAAATCGACAAACTGCTAGAAAACTTAACAAAGGAAAAGAAAGATGCAAATATCTAGAATTTGAGATGAAAAGGGTGCCATCACAAAAGATCCAAATGAAATAAAAAGATACATGTAGAGCAAAAGAAGAATTAGAGGTCACCAAGAGACTTCCAACCAAGAAAGAGTCTAAAGAAGTATGTATGTTGCCTTCACAGGAGAATGCTAGCAAGTATTCAGGGAAGAGCCATAACTAATTCTGTGCAGACTATTCCAAAATATAGAAACTGACAGCAAACTCCCACACGCATTCTATGAAATGAGCATAATCCTCAAAACCTGATCACGATCATTTAGAAAAAATGAAAACAGGAAGTAGATAAGAGTGTCCCTCATCAATATTCTTATTCAACATTGTACTACAATAAACATCTTAGCCAGACAGACAGCAAAAAAATTTTAAAATAAAAGGAATATAATTGGGCAAAAAATAGGTCAAGCTGTCACTATTTGCAGATAGTATGATTTTACATAGTGAGAGCCCCAAGGACTCCACAGAAAGATTGTTGGAAAGTACTAACGAATCTGTTAAAGTAATGGCATACAAGATTAATAAGCAGAAATCAATTTTAATATGCTATTGAAGAGCTCCAAAATAAAAACATCAAGAAAAAAAATAAAAAAAGAGAAAACAATATCATTTATAATATCCATACAAAAGATGAATACCTGGGAATAAACTTAACCAAAGAAACAAAAGACCTGTACAAAGGAAACTACAGAAAAATCAAAATGTGAATATTACTGAAAGCAATAAATCTATAGATAGAACACAATTCTGATCAAAATCATTTTCTTGGGGGCTCATACAGCTCTTATCACAATCTATGCATCCATCCATTGTGTCTAGCACATTTGTTCATTGTTGCCATCATCATTTTCAAAACAATTTCATTCTACTTGAGCCCTTGGCATGGGCTCCTCATTTTTCCCTCTTCCCTTCTTCACGAACTCTTAATAATTCATAAATTGTTATTAATTTTTCATGTCTTACACTGTCCGAGGTCTCTCTTTACCCTCTTTTCTACTGCCCATGCCCAAGGAGGGGTTACATTGTGATCAGTGCCCCCTCTTGTTACCACTACTCTCACAGCTGTCTACAAATGGGTTTGGGGTCTCCAGTCCACCCTCCCCCTCAATCACATCAATAAGGCTTTTTGTTCTGGGTCTTTGATGCCAGATACCTGATCCCTTCGACACCTCTTTATCACACAAGCTGGTGTGCTTCTTCCATGTGGGCTTTGTTGCTTCTTAGAGAGAGTCACTTGTTCATCTTCAAGCCTGTAAGACCCCAGATGCTATATCTTTGCATTGCTGGACACCATCACCTTTCTTCATTACATTTGCTTATGCACCCATTTGTCTTCAGCAATTCTGGCGGGAAGGTTATCACAGAATGCCAGGTGACTAGAACAAAGTGTTCTTGCGTTGAGGGAGTACTTGAGTAGAGGCCCACTTAATTGGACCTTTTGGACCTACTTTCTATCCAGCTCTTGGTAATCCAGGGTGTGTGCTACAGACTCGTGGACTTAATATTGTTCTTTGGAGGCACACAATATCTTTCATAGGCCACACCAGAAAGAATCCATGTGGAAGCTACATTCACTGGAGTTTGTAAACTGGGCTTTCATTCAAACTCATCAGGAGCCCTTTGATTTAAGACTGAAATTCATCAGTGTGAGAAGATGATGACTGCTATCCCAAGTTATGGAATTGGCAGTTATTGGACTTTGGTTTGACTCTCTGGCCTTCAGGGTGCCTAATGAATGGTGATCCAGGAATACCAAATATTTACTACTTTAATGCTCTTCTTATTTTGTTATGACATGTATTAGTCAGGTATGCATGTTGCTACCTTTTGGAATGAATTTTGTTGAAAGTTTTGTTCCAACATCAACCCTAATTATTTGTGTAAATAGTGTCCAGCCCAGCCTGTGTGATCACGAGGTGTCAATGGGATCAGGTATCAGGCATCAAAAAACAAAAAGTCCTATCACTGTGATGAGTGGGAGTGCGAAATGGGGACACAAAACCCATCTATAGGCAACTGGACATACCCTTACAGAAGGGCCTTGGGGAGGAGACAAACCAGTCAGGGTATAGTATAGTAAAGATAAAACATACAGCTTTCCTCTAGTTCTTTAATGCTTCCTCCCTCCCACTATCATGATCCCAATTCTACCTTACAAATACGGGTAGACCAGAGGATGTACACTGGTACAGACAGGAACTAGAAACAGAGGCAATCCAGGACAGATGACCCTCTGAGGACTAGTAGTGAGAGTGGCGATACCGGGAGGGTGGAGGGAAGGTAGGGTAGAAAGGGGCAAGGGATTATAAAGATCTACATATAAACTCCTCCATGGGGGACAGACAACAGAAAAGTGGGTGAAGGGAGACGTTGGACAGTGTGAGATATGCCAAAATAATAATAATTTATAAATAATCAAGGGTTCGTGAGGGAGGGTGGGGGAAGGAGGGTGAAAATGAGGAGCTGATACCAAGGGCTCAAGTAGAAAGAAAATGTTTTGAAAATTATATGGCAACAAATGTACAAATGTGCTTGACACAATGTATGTATGGATGAATTGTAATAAGAGCTGTATGAGTCCCCCCAGAAAAGATTTTTTAATAAATTGTTCAGAAACTTGAATTTAATCTATATAAGTCAACAATTCGAGCATGAATTGATGTCTGAAACCAGCCTATACTTCTATATGCTTTTCTCAACCGTGTTTTAAATTCTGTATCATTAGCTAAATGAATAACACTATCGTTACCTTATGTCCCAGGAAGATGGTTTGAAAAGTTTTCGTTATCATAAAATGATAATGTTGTTTCTAAAGTGAACCAGAGACATATATAAACCACAGATATGTGAATGGATTTTGTGCTCCCATTTAAATCTAGCCCCAATCTAAGAACTATGAGTTCTTAGGATGTGGCCCTCTTTAATGCTTAAAGAAGTCACTAAAGATATAGGTGCTATAGAAAAAACAAAACAAAAGAGAATGAAAAAACAACAAACAAAGCCAAAGTAATATACTCATAAAAATTATATCTGTTTGTAATTAATAGATAAAAATTTTACTAGTACATTGCTTAGAACACATGGTAGATAAATGGAATCACAGAATGGAATTTTCCCACTTTTTGCAGTCCATTGTATATTCAATATCTGTAAGTCTTAACATTTACAAAAAGTACAAAACAAGGTGATCTATATTAAACATAATGCCTGTGCTATAAATTGTCATCACAAGGTAATTATTTTACTATTGATTCGAACATTTTCTTCATTCAATACTTTTATTGAAGTTCAAAGTATACATTCTTAAGACAATAAATACCTGGCTGTTTTTTCTTAGTATCACAGAGGTACCATCATCAACTTCAAATTCTCCGTAGTCTCTTAGACATCGTACCTGAAAAGAAAATCAGATATTTTATCCAAATTACCTTTTAAAATATGCAGTGATCATAACATGAAGTGGGATTATATAAATGCCCGAACAGTAAAAGTACTGTATTTTATGTGTCTGTTTCCTCCTCTGTGTACTTAGGACCCTTACTATTCCCAGATATTTACTGTGGTCCTAAACCTAAAGATCTCAATTTCCTACGTCACCAGGAAGGGAAACATAAGCTTTGCAAATGTATACATGGATGGTATTACCAATAAGGAAACCAGGGATTTAGATAAAAGGAGACTACATAGTTGGACGTTTTCCTCTCAAACAATGCACTATATTAATCAGAAGGAATAAAAATGAGGGACATAACAGTGGCAAACAAGAAAGAAAAGAGCATTTTACCTCAACTAGATTGACCAGATCCTTCCCATAATCCATCAGGATAAAAGAACATACACCTAAAAACAAACTGTTTTTCTTTTTAACAATTTATTGGGGCTCATACAATTCTTATCACAGTTCATACATATACATACATCAATTGTATAAAGCACATCTGTACAGTCTTTGCCCTAATCATATTTTTCTCTTTTCCTTTTTTACATTTTATTAGGGACTCATACAACTCTTATCACAATCCATACATATACATACATCAATTGTATAAAGCACATCCATACATTCCCTGCCCCAATCATTCTCAAGGCATTTGCTCTCCACTTAAGCCCCTTGCATCAGGTCCTCTTTTTTATTTTTTCCCCCTCCCTCCCCTTTCCCCCCTCCCTCGTGTGCACTTGGTAATTTATACATCGTTATTTTGTCATATCTTGCCCTATCCGGAGTCTCCCTTACCCCCCTTCTCTGCTGTCCCTCTCCCAGGGAAGAGGTCACATGTGGATCCTTGTAATCAGTAACCCCTTTCCAACCCACTCACCCTCCACTCTCCCAGCATCGTCCCTCACACCCTTGGTCCTGAAGGTATCATCCACCTTGGATTCCCTGTACCTCCAGCCCTCATATGTACCAGTGTACAGCCTCTGCCCTATCCAGCCCTGCAAGGTAGAATTCGTATCATGGTAGTTGGGGGGAGGAAGCATCCAGGATCTGGAGGAAAGTTGTGTTCTTCATCGGTACTACCTCGCACCCTAATTAACCCATCTCCTCTCCTAAACCCCTCTATGAGGGGATCTCCATTGGCCGACACTTGGGCCTTGCATGATGCCTTATACCTGGTCCCTTGGCACCTCGTGATCGCACTGGCCGGTGTGCTTCTTCCATGTGGGCTTTTTTGCTTCTGAGCTAGATGGCCGCTTTTTCACCTTCAAGTCTTTAAGACCCCAGACACTATCTCTTTTGATAGTCAGGCACCATCAGCTTTCTTCACCACATTTGCTTATGCACCCATTTGTCTTCAGCGATCCTATCATGGAGGTGTGCAGTCAATGATATGATTTTTTGTTCTTTGATGCCTGGTAACTGATCCCTTTGGGACCACTCGATCACACAGGCTGGTGT
This sequence comes from Tenrec ecaudatus, assembly GCF_050624435.1. NCBI lineage: Eukaryota > Metazoa > Chordata > Mammalia > Afrosoricida > Tenrecidae > Tenrec > Tenrec ecaudatus. The sequence goes on along the minus strand of NW_027459702.1, from coordinate 511,625 downwards.
GTTCTTCCATGTGGACTTTGTTGCTTCTGAGCTAGATGGCCGCTTGTTTATCTTCAAGCCTTTAAGACCCCAGTCACTACCTCTTTTGATAGCCGGGCACCATCAGCTTTCTTCACCACATTTACTTGTTCACCCACTTTGGCTCCAGCCGTTGCGTTGGGAGAGTGAGCATCATAGAGTTCCAATTTAATAAAAGGAGATATTCATGCATTGAGTGAGTGAACAAACTGTTTTTCAAAGGAAATCAAGTCTTCCAATCTCTTGTTTCTCAGGAATACTTAAAAATACATTTAAAAGATTCAGTTTCATGCTCTTTCATTTTGCTTACACAGTAACTTAGCAATCAATTAATTTTCATTTAGTATTTTAAAAATAAAACAAAATTTATGGAAGATGGAATGTTAGATTACATTAAGATGCTTGAAATTAAAGTGCCAACATCCAATCATTTTTGACCTATAAAATGTAAGCTTAATATAGTTCAGCTCACACATCACTATTACCTTAAAACTGTGAATCAAAGTTTGTTGCAGAGAGGGCACTATAAGCATTTCCATACTCCTGTCCCTCTATAGCAGTGTTTCCCAAAGTGGGGATACTGCAATGATCCAGGAGGAGTACAAAGCAGATAGCTACACTTTATCCTGGAGTATAGGCTATTGTATAAAAGTTTTTAATTTTACACACACACACACACACACACACACACACACACACACACACACCATAGTGAATGAAGGGGTAAGTGCAGCGTGGAGACTCAAAGCCCATTTGTCGGCCACTGGAGATCCCCTCATAGAGGGGTTTAGGAGAGGAGATGGGTCAGTCAGGGTGCGATGCAGTACCGATGAAGAACACAGCTTTCTCCCAGATCCTGGATGCTTCCTCCCCCAACTACCATGATCCGAATTCTACCTTGCAGGACTGGATAGGGCAGAGGTTGTACACTGGTGCATATGGGAGCTGGAGGCACAGGGAATCCAGGGTGGATGATAACTTCAGGACCAATGGTATGAGGGGCAATGCTGGGAGAGTGGAGGGTGAGTGGGTTGGAAAGGGGGAACTGATTACAAGGATCCACATGTGACCTCCTCCCTGGGAGATGGACGGCAGAGAAGGGTGAGGGGGGGGGGGTAAGGGAGACTCCGGATAGGGAAAGATATGACAAAATAACAATGTATAAATTACCAAGGGCACATGAGGGAGGGGAGAAAAAAAAGAGGACCTGATGCAAAGGTAAAGTGAAGAGCAAATGCTTTGAGAGTGATTAGGGCAAAGAATATAGGGATGTGCTTTATACAATTGATGTATGTATATGTGTGGATTGTGATAAGAGTTGTATGAGCCACTAATGAAATGTAAAAAAAGAAAGAAAAAAAAAAGAACACACCTTTCCCCCGGATCCTGGATGCTTCCTCCCCCCAACTACCATGATCCTAATTCTACACTGGTGCATATGGGAGCTGAAAGCACAGGGAATCCAGGGTGGATGATAACTTCAGGACCAATGGTATGAGGGGCAATGCTGGGAGAGTGGAGGGTGAGTGGGTTGGAAAGGGGGAACTGATTACAAGGATCCACATGTGACCTCCTCTCTGGGAGACGGACAGCAGAGAAGGGTGGGGGGGCGGGGGGTAAGGGAGACTCCGGATAGGGAAAGATATGACAAAATAACAATCTATAAATTATCAAGGGCTCATGAGGGAGGGGGGCAAGGGAGCGAGGGGGGAAAAAAAGAGGACCTAATGCAAAGGGCTTAAGTGGAGAGCAAATGCTTTCAAAATGATTAGGGCAAAGAATGTAGGAATGTGCTTTACACAATTGATGTATGTATATGTGTGGATTGTGATAAGAATTTATGAGCCCCTAATAAAATGTAAAAAAATGATTAGGGCAAAGAATGTACAGATGTGATTTATACAATTGATGTATGTATATATATGGATTGTGATAAGAGTTCTATGAGCCCCTAATAAAACAATTAGGAAAAAAAACAGGCCCAAAGAACAAAAGAAAACTGGGTTAGCAATATATATACATAAATTAAAATATCTATAAAGAGATTCTATCACTGCCCTCTAGTTGATTCTAACTCACAATGACCCTATATTGGTTTTCCAAGGCTGTAAATCCTTACAGAAACTAAGAGTCTCATCTTTCCCCTGAGCAACAGTTGGTAAATTTGAACCGTAAGAACCTCAGAACCCTGGTGGTACAGCAGTTAATCACTGGGTTGCAATCTGCATGGTCGACAGTTCAAAACTACCAGTACCAGTAGGAGAAAGCCTGGGCTTTCTACTCAGAAACCCATAGGGGATCCCTAGGAATCAGCATTGACTCCATACCAGAGAGTTTGGTTCTGGAACCTTATGGTTAGCAGTCCAATCAATGCCTATCCTACAATGCCAGCAGGGATCCTAAGAAAGAGATGAAGAGATGTAGTCAATGAATAAGGCCCATCTAGCCATCATCTCTTATGCATTGTATTATCAATTCTAGCCTATATGGCTATGGTTAAAATCCCATTTTGGAGGGATGGTTATGTGGAAAAGCCATCTCAGAAGCAGGAACACAGAGAAATGCTGGACCATCAAGGTGTAAGAGGCCCTAGTGGGACATACTTGAGATCTTTGTCTGAAGTGGTAGAGACTGAGATGGAGGCATCAAAGGCTGCATCACAGAGACCATGGGACAGAACAGAGGGACTAGGCCAAGACCAGAGCTGAGGCAAGGCGCCCATGACATAAAACAGAGGAGCAATACTGAGACTATGATACTTTGAGGCAGAGCAGTGGGCTGCCTTTCTGGCCCAAAGAGGCAAAGGGACTATGTGACTGAGAGGCTAAGGACTAAAGACTGACATGACTGCTGGATGACAGGAGAGGTACACTTACTGTTTCCTGATGCTGACTTGTGGTAACTAGTTACCTTCCTTAATAAGCCCACTAAATTGTGAATATTGTCTGTGAGTTCTGTGAGGCTAACTGGGACCGATAATTGAACCCGACAGAAAGGCAGTGTGTGAGGGAGGAGTGGGTGGTGTCAGAATAGATATTGAAGGATGAAGGATGGAGGCATGTCTGAACTCTGCCTCATGGAAACAGTGAAGCCAGGGAAAGTCAAATACGGCCCTCTGATATGTCTTCCTACATTTAAAGAAGCCAATCCAATTACTAGCACTAACAAATAAGAGAAACAACGTTACTGGATAACTCAACAGGATATTTGAGTTGGCAGAAGAACAGAACAGCTTATTGAGTCTGAGGAACAAAAGTAAAGAAACATGATCCCAAGGAACACCATCAAGCAAATCAATGCAAATATTATGGAAGTCCCAGAAGAGGGCAAAGGGTAACTAAATAAAACTTAATAGACAACAGCAGAACATTACCAAAACTTGACAAAGGACAAGAATGTACATATCAATGACACTTAAGAATTTCCAAATCAGAAGAAAGCCTGAGAGATCCACACCAAAATATCTTATCATCAAACTCTTTAAAAAAAAGATAAAATCTTGACAATATCAAATAAAATGAAGTACCAATTTACATATATAGAAACCCTGGAAACCAGGAGGTAATAGAGTCACATATTTAAAATAATGAAAGAAATGAACAGCCATCCAAGATTCCTATAGCCAGCAAAACTTTCCTTTATAAATGAGGATAAAATTCAAGAAAACAAATAAAACCTGAGGGAATGTTGAGACATTCCTTTAGATTGAAATACAAGGAGAGTAGATTGCAAGATGAAGCAATATAGAGAAAAAGGTGTTAGGTTCCTGGATTCAGGTACCTGAAAGAATTCACACAGCAGAAGCAGGTTTGTAATCCAAGTGATTTTATGGGGAAAAGGGAAGTTTCAGGTATTACAGCCTCAAATAATACACATTGTTTTAAGAAAGCATACAAGGATCCGCAGAACTGCACATGGGTTCACTGCTGAATGGGGAAAAAACACATAGAAAGAACAGGAACACATAACCCAGCACGTGGAACCAGGAAATCCCAGGGGCCAAAAGGGCTCCCACCCCCCACTTGTGGAGAATGCTGGAATGGAAGGAAGTCAAGGCAGGGTCTTTATTCCCTCCTCTCCACAACGGCTGGGGGAAGCATGGTTGAAGGTATTGGTTGGTTCCACTGGCTTGAGTTTAGGCCCACCTGTGTGAGGTAATGTAACTGAGCCTAATCTGTGTGCCCTGGTGGACCTCCCCTCGGGGCGGAGGGAGCTCTTGTCTGAGCATGCTCAGTTTGATTGTTCTAAAATTTAATGGATGCCTGATTTCTTCCAATCCTTTTGCTTTAGCCTTATGCAGTTACTGCGGAGACAACCCCCTTGTGGTGCTTATGTAATCTGATGTCAATTTGGGACTTGAGAGGATTAAGAGTGAAGTGGTGGAGTCTAGTTGGTCAATCAGGATAGCCAGTGAGGCCTCTGTGTGGGCATTGCCTTCGCCTGAGAATTCTGGGAACTCCAGTATTTCCTCCTTAAACAGGAGACGCTTCTCTCTCTCAGCTCACTTCCTTGGAGATGCTCTACTGGCAAGACACATGGCACTACGTCCTGGTACCTGGGAAAGCCACACGGACCTACCCTGATGCAACAGACCTCTGGAGCCAGAGAAGCTACATAGAGAAGAACCCTGCCAGCGCTGAGATGTTTACAATGCTACTGGATCCAAAAACTTTCTACTCGCTGGTTCAAGATCGTCCTGCAATCGGAGTCATTGCATGTTTCGTGAGTCTGACGAGGCCTTTACAGATTGGTATCAGACATATGGGCTAATATTGGGCTCACGGACTTGACCTGGACTGGGCTGGGACGTTTTCGCAATATTCAGTTGTTCTTCTATATAAACCTCTTTCTTATAAACATGAGTTTCTATGAATTTGTTTCTCTTGTCTACCCAGACTAACACTCCCCCTTTATGGCCCCTATTCTGGCTACCTAACATATTTAGCCAACACCTAAGTTGAATGCAAACATTTTTCTTTGGTCTACTTTATTCAATATTCAAAAGTATACAAAAGAGGATAATAAAGATGGTTCAAAATCCAAAAATTAACTAAGCGCCAAAGTACGTGGTACTACTGGAAGAAATGAGGAGCAAAGAGAGGATAACCCACTTAACAAGTAACAAAATGACAACTATATGACAGGGACTTCAAGTGTGTGCAAATATGGAATTTAAAAACTGAAAAAAGTCCCAGAAACATTTGAAGCTCCTTGGTAAGTACTTCCTTAGTGGTAGTAACTTGCAATATGAAAGTATTAAAATGTCCAGTGTAAAAGCAGAGACCTTGTGATATGCATATGATACAACTTTGCTTATGGAAAGCTAAGAGGATTCAACACATTAATGAAGAACTGAGACTAAAGCTTTCTGTAGGGATTATGGCTCGATGGAAAAAAAAAGCCTCATGCTCGGGCCAATAAACACAATGATAAAAAGAGAAAAAAATAAATTGACACGGATTTCATTTATTTCAATGCATAATCAACATTCATGGAATTAGTGAAGAAATCAAGCCATGAGATAAATGCTGCAAAAGACTTCTTTAAAGTGTTAAAGAGCAGCAGAGTCAGCAAAATGACTGTCAGACAACAAACTCGGACAACTCTCAGCAATTATAGAGAAGGTCCACTAGGAGCGATATCCTAAACTTCATGGAAGAGAATCTCAATATGAAGTACATCCAAGCTTCTTAAACTGAGAGAGCAGTAGCAACTACTAACAGATTCCCCTCTTTGTTATAGGCTGTCCACACGCTGGGGAAGCGTCCCTCCTGCCTGGCATAGCCATTTTTTTCTGGTCCCAGAGCTAACCCAGCTGACCAAGCCTCTTGGCTTGCTGTCCTCTGGTGAAGAACAGCTTTGCAGAGTCAGCTTGGTGCAGACAGTCACTAGCCAAGCTTAACTTTTGCTTTGTTCTACAGTTCCACCAGCCCTTGCTCAACATTCCTCACCTTGCCACCCCCAAGCAGGAAATGTGTTAGCAAAACAACACAATTAGGGGGCAAGGGGGAAAGAGAAGCCTAGCACTTCCCGCACCAATCTCAAAGTAGACTTGAGAGGTTTAATTTAACCCCCCCCCATTGGGTGAGAAATCCACACACCTGGCCTCTAGACCTGGCAGGAACCCCATCTTATCCCTCAAGGGGTGGAGTCAAGGGACAGAGTTTTTGTGGGTTTTGAACTGCGGACCATGCTGATCGCAACCCAATGTGTAACCACTGTACCACCAGGGGTCCTTTTATCTCAGTAAAACTATGAAAACTAGTCCTCGGTTTATCTGACCCCAGCCATGCTATTTTTTAATCACCTAATATGTATATGAAAGGTGAACAATGAATAAGACAGAGGTGAATTGATAACTATGAATTATGATATCGCAGAAAAGCACTGACAAAACATCAACAGCCAGAAGAGCAAACAAAGCTATGCTGGAAGAGCTACAGCGGGAGTGCCCCTTAAAGAGGCCGACTCCGTGTATATGTCATCTGGATGGCAAGTCCCTGGATGGTCAAAAAGAGGAAGCCTCTCAGTGGTACACATTGACACCATGACTGCAATAATGGGCTCAAACAGCAATGTTTGAGAAGAGGGTGCGGGGCAAGGCAGTGTTTCATTCTGTTGTACATCTAGTTACTATGAATAGGACTTGGTGGCACCTAACAAAACTATATTCATATCTCCTTCTTACATAATAGGAGCATAATCCACACATTCAATAAAATCCATTCTCAAGAGGTAAAACTTACTTCAATATATAAGCTTTGGGGAGGCTTCATATCCTGTGTTATGTCCAAACATTCATTTCCTCCCAATGACCTCATGTAAGTAGCAAGGGACTTCTTATAACAATTGAACCATTCTATCTGAAAACAGAAAAATGGTCTTTTTACCAAGTGACAAAGAAAACAAGCTTGCCAACATTGTGTAATCGTGACTTCAAACAGCACATACGCCCATGTAGATCATGAGTGTGGCATTCCTGTATTTATATAGCGAACATTAATGGTTGTCTTCTACGAGTCAGGAACTGTCTGTGCACTTAGGATGGAGCATTCAACCAAAACAGACAAAATTCTTGTTATCACATAGCTTACAAACCAGTAGACCTAAGCACAGATCTAAAAAAACCATTCAACCAGAAACAACACTACGAAAAACACATGATTCAGTTATGGTCGCTTTAAATACTGCACGGACTCTTTTTATAAGAATCGAACAACATGCTTGAGCAGACAATGCAAATGTCCCCAAAGAGAAGGAAGGACAAGCAAAATGAGGAGTGCACACAATAGAAGATAGTGAGGCTTACTTTGGAATTCAGTTCTAAGTTGTATCTGACAAGGGTAAACCTTTATCACATGTAAAGTGGCGCAAGAGGTCACATTATTTTACGACTGCATTTGTAGGAAAGTCAGTCATCGGAATTCTATAAATGTAAAAAAGTAGATTAAGAGTTGCCAAAGGGCTGGGGGAAGGAAATAATAATAAAAGGCATTTGTTATTTTTTAAAGTCTATTATGGTTAGGGTGAAAGTTTACAGAGAAAACTCATGTTTTATACAATAATTTATATATATTTTGTTTTGTGACATTAGTTGCAATCTCCTCAGAATCTTATTTATGTATAATTACAGAAAGGTAGGCAAAACAAAGATGTACAGGTTAATGACATTATTAAGAAACAGCCTGGTCAAGGAGTAACACATCCTCAGCCCCAAAATGGAGACTTATCATTTTGTTCCATTCTGAAAATTTTACATTATCACCCAAGAATGCATCCCTAAAACACTAGTTTAGTGCTGTTCATTATTTGTACTTTAAATAGATCCACACAGTATTTATTATTTTGTGACAAATTTCTTTCACTAAACATATTTTGGATTTCTGAAATTCTACTTTAAAGTGATGAAGAGCAAGGATGTCACACTTTGAGGACTGAGCAATGCCATGGGATTTTCCATTGACCTTAGCCATGGGATTTTCCATTGCCTCATAAGCATATGAAAGTTGGACAACAATTAATAAAGACCAAAGAATAGATGCCTTTGAATTAGCATGTTGGCAAAGAACACCGAAAGTACCATGGACTGCTAACTGAACAAACAAATCTGTCTCAGAAGATCACAGCCAGACTGATCCTTAGAGATGAGTATGGCAAGACTTGTCTCACAAGTTTTGGGCACGTTTTCAGGAGACCAGTCCTTAGAAAACGACACAATACTTGGTACAGTGCAAAGTCAGTGGGAAAAACAAAAACAACTCAAGGAGATGAATTGATACGGTAACTCAACAATGGGTTCAAACATAACAATTGTGAGGATGCAGAGTCCAGTAGTACTTCATGCTGATCTAGACAGGGCCACTATGAGGCGGAACTGACGAGAAGGCACCCACCACTACTATGTTGGTTAGTATTGGGTTATGTGTTGGCTAAAGCCAAGGTCAACAGTTTGACTCAACCAGTTACACCTAGGGAGAAAGGGGATTTCTGCTCCTATAAAGAAATACAGCTTCAGAAACCTAAAGAGCCAGTTCTACTTTGCTCATCCTTAAGGATTGTTAAAAGTCAATGGCAGTGGGTGTTTTACACAATTAATGTATGTATGTATGGATTGTGATAATAGTTGTATGAGCCCCAATAAAATGATTTTTAAAAAAGAAATTATGACATAAGATTATCTCTCTCTAAAGTGTCTTGGAGTCTCTAACTTGTAAACTACTATTTGTCTACCTTCATGGAAAAAAATAATACACTAATCTTTGTTAAAGATGGCATCACCTATCCCTTATCGGTGAGTTCAAAGTGAAATGTTCACATATAGAAACTGAATTTCGGTTTATGCTCTGAGAAGGAAAAGGCAGAGGCAGTGATTCTCTCCATAGACTAGACCTTGTAGAGACTCTATTAACACAGAATTTGGAGCCCAGCTATAAGGGATTTCCATTGAACTCAAGGTCAAAATGAAGTCTAAAGTATGGAAATCTAATCTCAAGACTAACATTATAATTGTTAATTATAATTTTCTGGTTCTAAAATCAGCATCTTGAAGTCTTACTTGTGTGCCTTGTCATGACTACCTTGTACTAAACTAAAAAAGTTTATGCACGACAAGTTCATGTATTTATGTTTAAAATAAAATCCTCATCTATTGGTTACTTAAATTTTAAGATAAAATCCTACAAGAACTATTACTCTTAAACACTCTATGTTTTTAAAAAAATACTATAGCTATTGTTATTAGAGAAAGAACATGTTCTGTTCATTTCACCATAATAAAGAGGCACCCCTCAAGTCCACTTAATGTAAGATTCCGGCACAAAGACCATGGAAAAAGAACCTGAAAAATTAACTGGTAACGTAATTATTTAGTAGTTCCCTCAAGAAGCTGAGGTACTTTGTTTCTTTCTCCAGAACATGAACAGAATAAAAATAAAGCATGGAAATGTACTTAGCAATCCAAGATCAGAGGAGGCAATGGTATTAGAGATTAAAACCTGAGCAGACTGCGGATGACAGTGGAAGCCCAAAAACTCCATTTGCACAGTTCCCACACAGATTAAGCCTCCAGTGAATCTCCTTAGACCATGAACAAAGAATGGAAATAGTCTTGTTATACACTGAGTGCATTGGAAAGTAGGTTAACACAGATAATTTTTAACGTTATTGTTTTTCTCTCTTTTGGTCCCTTTTAAATTTGTTCTAGTTTTTATATTTTCTTTTGGATTGAGGGCTGTTTTTTTTGCATATGATTTTCTTTCTTTTTTTTTGGAGTTTTCAGTGGTTTATTGAGCATTCAATATTTTGCCATGATGACTTAGGATAGTTAGGTGTTTTTTTTTATTTTGTGTTTTACATTTTATTAGGGGCTCATACAACTCTTATCACAATCCATACGCATATGATTTTCTTTAAGTAAAATCTAGGATAGGACTTAGTTACTGTGAAGACTATAAATGGATTAAGTTTCTTTGGGTTAGGACAGGGCAGGCTGGGGCAAATGGTGAGTTTAAGACTGAAGAAAATGTTCTAAAATTGATGGAGATCATAACTGCACAGCTCTTTTTAATATATTTAAACCACTGGGTTGTGTGGTATATGAATTATGTCAATTAAACTCAAGTTAAATTTTTTAAATGCAGTTAGCAAGTAAATTGTTTATAAAACTCATGGCAAATTTACTGAATACATGCCGTGGCAATTACATTATATCCTGTCAGCCTATCAATAAAATTGCAGCTTGATGACCTCATTTTGAGGCATGACAGAAATAAGTAGCTCAATGGAGATCAAACCCAGTCTCTCTGCCTTCCTTTTCTGCGCTGAGACAGTCAGAGAGCTGGAGGAGACCCGTGCCAACACTGAAATGCATACACTGCCACTGGATCCACAAGACCTTCTACCCACTGGCCTGCGATATTCCTGCATTTGGCATCATTACATATACTGTGAATCTAAAGAGGAATTTATCGACTAGTACCGAACATATAGGCTAATATCGGACTTAGGAACTTGATCTGAACTGGGCTGAGATGTTTTCTCAATATATAATTGCTCTTTTATATAAAGTTCTTATACACATGAGTGTATGACTGTTCCTCTAGTCAACCCAGACTAACACTTTCTTTCATAAGTGATATACTATACCAAACTCACACAATATCAGCATTGATCACATTCCGTTCTATGCTATGTTCCAAATGGGCAGCCTTAATCATCCTGTAACAACCCTGTTAATACAGCAGTTCTCAACCTGTGGGTTACGACCTCTTTTGGGGTCAAAGGACCCTTTCACAGGAGTCACTTAAGACCATTGGAAAACATGTATTTCCAATGGTCTTAGGAACCAAGTCACTGCTCCTCTATCCATCTCCAGGAGGGTCTGCCCACATACGAGTACGCAGTGTAATGACATAATCAGACAACCCCATCACATTCAACTTGTACAAATAAAGGTGGATGTGACAGGGTTGGCACCACAATGTGTTTATGTGGACAAGTCACACATGCGTAGAGAGCAGCTGCTGTGTTAAAAGCAGCTACTGTGTTAAAAGCAGCGACAGTGTTAAAAGCAGCAGTATTGGTGGTAAATGACACTTCATGAATTATTATTTCTGGGTAAAATCATAAACTACTGCAAAAAATCGATATCTGTACCATGGGAACTTTATCTGGATGCTGATTGGTCTTTTTATATTCAGCTGTGGTTGATGTGAATACTGCTCCTTGTGATAGTAACAGGTATGTAAAAACTCAACATAGAGAATGTTAAATCATAGGAAATTTTAATAAACTGTATTGACTAAATTGTGCCATGTATCATCTTTAGTACTATTTTTTTTTAAATAAGAAATTTAAACAAGACGCTTGACTTGAAGGGAAAACTATCTAGGCTTCATTGAGAGTAATTTACGCCTACTTAAAGACAGATTGCCCTACATGTAATAGCTACATACAAAAATGTTATAAAACTGTCCTTGGTTTTACAATGATAAATGAAAAACATAAAAATTCTTCAATCGAACAAGGCATGCAAGGATTTTTTTCATGTCATTTTTTTTGTTTTTGTTAAACAGTGAGAGCAAAATAACCTACTGAAATACAAAGAGAGAAGCTGAATGAGCAAGCCACTGATGGAGAAGGGGAGCTTTCACAGAACCAGTGTTTTCCCCATCCCATCTCCACCTGATGTTGATCAAAACATACCATTGGTGATTTAGTAAACGAATAAATAAACAAAGGGAAAATTTTAATATGCTTGTGTACATGCACCAGTTACTTTGTGTACAATAAAGGAATGAGGAAGGGGAAATGAAATAAAGAGAAAACTATACTGTAGTTGTCAGGAGGTGGTGGAATCAAACTGTGGTTTTCTAATCGAGAATGGATTCTTGGTCGGCTGGAAGAGAGTTCTGGAGGAAAGGAGCAGGCTCCCTTAGAAGATGCCTCCTGTCTGCTGCTGGAACACATCAATTGTATCTTCATCCTCCATTTCCAACTGTGCAGGTGTGTCTGTTTCATTGATTGGCTGTCTGTCGAATCAAATCAGATCTGACTCATTGACAAACCCTGTTCACAATAGGCTTCCATTAGCTTACTAAGTGGGTGTGCCTCTGAATCTTAAACTGCACCACAGAACCATCCTGCCCTACCACCTTCAAGTTAATCTGATCATTGTTCTCAGTCTTGACTCCTCCCTTGAGTTTTTTGTTGGCCAGGGTGAATGCTGAAGTCTTCTCAAAAGAGGTACCAGGTCCGCACCAAACGAGCACACAGGCAGCTGCAGGAACAGCAGGAGGAGGTGGCAGTGGTGGAGGAGGGAGAGCCATCTTTTGTATTATTAAAGCTATGGTTATATATTATTTTCATTAGCCAACCATCCCATGACAATGGATCATGTAGAAGAACGTTAAGAAAAGATAGTGAGGATTTTTTATGGTATGGTTTTACTTCAATGACAGCAGGAACTGAGAAACTACAATGTCTTACTTGTTGTGAAGTTCTATTAGTTGAATCTATGAAGCTGAACAAACTAATATGCCATTTTGATAGCAAATATCCGAGCTTTGCTGGCAAGGATACCAACTATTTTAAAAGCAAAGCTGATGATAAACTCAAGAAAGCCAGACTTGACACTGGTGGCAAGTACCACAAACAAAACGTAGCAGTCATTGAAGTTTCATATTTGGTGGCACTCAGAATCACCAGCGCTATGAAACCCTACACCATTGCTGAGGATTCACTGTTGCCAGGGGCCAGTAAATTGTTCGAGTTATGATCAGAGATGAATTTGTTACAAAATTGAGCGCAATTTTCTTATCAAATGACACTGCCTGCAGAAGAATAGCAGACAAGGCTGCTGATATTCTTGATCAGATAATCCAGGAAAGTAAATCTGCTCCACTTCCAATATTTAGCATCCAGCGTGATGAATCTACAGACGTTGCAAACTGTTCACAGTTACTGTTTACCTGAGGCATATTAATGATGGCGACTTTAAATATGAGTTTCTTTTTTTGCAAACCTCTTAAAATGGCAACTACTACACGTGATGTATTTGATAGTTGGTTCATTCTGAAAGAGCATAAGATCTCTTGGGAAAAGGTTTGTGGTGTTTGCAGATGATGCTCCACTATGCTAGGATGTCAATCTGAATTTCAACGTTTGGTACTGAGTCACCGAAAGTCACCGGAACTCACTGTATAACTCATCAGAAAATATTAGCAACAAATACACGGCCAAAAGAGTTACAAGAAGTAATGAGAAGCATCATAAATTCTGTCAATTTTGTAAAGGCGAGCACTTTAAACAGTCTACTGCTTTCGCAACTGAAGTGAGACGGTTGTCCAGAGGAAAAGTTTTAAAAGGTGTTTTTGAGCATGGTGATGAACTCAAAACGTTTTTTATCAGAAAACATGACCGCAGTTCAAAGCATTTTGCAGCGATAAAAGTGAGATACAGAAAATAGTTTGATTGCCATCTTTGCCATCTTGAATGAGTTACAATTTATTACTGCAAGGACAAAATGCAACATGCCTTGATTTATCTGAAAATATCTGATCATTCCAAAGGAAACATCAGCTTTGGGGAAAAAAATTGGATGAAAATAAAATTTACCAAAAAAATAATAAAAAGAAAATAAAATTTACATGCCTACCCTATCTGTTTTCTTTGAAGAACATGACACTGAACCAGACAAAAGGATTACAATTTCTGTGAAAGAACACTTGCATATGCTTGCAGATGAAATTTCATCGTACTTTCCAAATCTACCCGACACCTCATTTGCACTTGCCAGAAGCCCATTTGCAGTCAAAGTTGAAGATGTTCCTGAGATAGCACAAGAGACGTTTATTGAACTAACAGCGATGCAGCGAGAACTGATTTCTCTACAATGCCAGTTACAAAATTCTGGATCAAGTGTTTGCAGTCAGGTCCTGTTCTGTCGGAGACTGTGTTGCACCTTTTTCTTCCATTTCCAACAACTTATCTTTGTGAAACAGGGTTTTCCAGCTTGTTTGTTATCAAGTCTAAATAAAGAAGTAGATTTGTTGTGGAAGATGATCTTGTGCTCTTGCAAAGACTGTCTGGAGAATTTCTGATCTAGTGAGAAAGAAACTATCTCAACCTTCTGGCTTTTTACGCACACTGTCGCAAAATGTAGCAATGTAGTTCACTATTGTTATATTAAGACTGTTACTCATGCTACACCATGCTTCAAGACAAAATTTCATTTATTTATAATTAGAAATCAGTATTTCACAAGATATAATTACCTATTTTTGTGATTAATCACTATGCTTTAAATATGTTCAATTTGTAAACTAAAAATATATCCTACATATCAGATGTTTACATTATAATTCACAACAGTAGCAAAATTACAGTTATGAAGTAGCAACAAAAATGATTTTAAGATTGGGGATCACCACAACATGAGGAACTCTATTCAAGGGTCGTGGCATTAGGAAGGTTGAGAACCAAGGCTGTAGTAGGACACACTATGACCCCATTTTGTAAATAAAGGAGTGAACACAGAGCAATGAGGTTACTTGCCCAAGATTAGAAAGCAGTGTCAGGAGTTGAAACCAAGTGTTCTGACTCTAATGTTCTATCTTGAAATACTGGTCTAGCACCCTACCTTCAGTGACAAATACTCATCTTATTCTGAATATTTATTCATGCTGACTAGAAAACTACATATCTCCTAAGAATAATGTCGGCTTTTCAACTCCACTGATGAATCACTAATAAATAAAAGAAACTCCTTTTTTTATTGTTTGTCAGTTTTCCCTGTAGCACTAGAATTACTTACTACTACTCCCTTCCAGGAGGGTACCCCAGTGGCAGTTGCTACATTTGTCACTATTAATGGAAAGGTTGGCAATTTGAATCCACTTAGCTACTCTGTAAGAGAAAAATATGGCAGTTGGTTTCCATAAAGATTGATAGTGTATATGGATTATGTGCCAAATAAGACAGTTCAAAACAAAAATAATGTATAGCCTTATAAACCTCTGAGGCAGTTTTAGTCACAATCGACTTGAGAGTAATGAGTTTGGTTTTATACTTCCCATGCCTATCGCAGTAAGTACTAACTGCTTAAAAAACGCTGAAAACTTATTGCTGAAAAGGTGATCAAATCATGGATCAAATGATAGCAACTCAAAAGATTAGCTAGGAATCTTGGAGTAGTAAGCTTATGCTAGTGAGGAATAACTCAGAAAAGTATGGTAAGAATGGTTGCTTAATTCAAAAAGTATGTGTCAATAAATTATATATACAAACTGCTGAGTTAGTAGTTTATATTTACCTCTACACATTCTCACAAACAAAATATAGAAAATTTACAGAAAACAGAGAAATACTAGTAAACATCATTGTAGAAAAAAAAAAGCCAGGATCTCAGTATTTTCCCAAAATCATTAACTTGAAAAAGTGCTAACTTACTTCTTCAGCAGACATGTGAAATCGTAAAGCATTAGGCAACACACTGCCATATTCCCACCTAAGTGCACGAATCCGCAGTAACCGGTCATACCTAGGACATTGAGAGAGTATTAGCATACAAACAAGCAGGAAATCAGACACTGTTCTATCAGTAAGACTCAAGGATCTTATCAACTAAACTGTCATTTGTGGATTTTTTTTTTTTAAGACTCTGATGCAAATAGATCTACTCTAAGAAGACATCTTTGGGACTACCAGAAATCGGGAATAGGGAACTGGGCTGATGCCCCTAGCACTGTTCATTGTCGTAACTGTGATGGTGACACAGCAGTAATGTGGAAAAAGATCAGAAAGGCCCTTATTTCTTAGAGATGTATCCTAAAGTATATAGTGGTAAAATGTTATCTGATGTTTAGTACTTAGTTTTAAGTAGCCTAACATACATATGTCATAAATTATGGAAAATGTATTGTTAAATTTATAAGACAACTCCAGGAGCTTCACTATATTATTCTCTCTGCTTTCAAGAATAGTGCAATCTTTTACAATACAAATTTTAAACTGGAAAAACGAAATTAAAATGCTTACATTAAATCAAACTTAAAAGAAATAACTCACTGCCACATGGAGTTGTTTGACTCATACTGACACTGTAAGGACAGGATAGAAGCGCACCAGTGAGTTTCCGAGATTGTAACTCTTTTTTAAGAGTAGAAAGCCTCATCTTTTCCCCGCAGAACAGCTGGTGGTTTTGAAATGCTGTTTCTGGTTAACAGTCCAGCGCATAAACACTGAAAACACTCTCACTTCCATCATGCCAATGCTGACTCATAGCAAACCCCTGTGGGTTTCCGAGATTGTAATTATTTACAGGAATAGAAACACGGCCTTTTCCCCTCGGAACTACTAGTGGTTTTGAACTGTGGACCATGTAGATCACAGCCCAACAAGTAACCATGCTACCAGGGCTCCATGCATAACCACAGAGATAAATAAATCTGAGATCTGTTGCTATCAACCAGAAACTTAATTGAGAAACCCCATGGAAAACTCTTCTTTGTTTCCTGCTACTACAAGTAAAATCACAGCAGCTTACAAGTACGCAATAGTGCAGCGTCGATTTCTTAACAAAGAACAGTGCCGAAATTTGATGGTTGGTATCAAATTGCTTCTTCCGTCTGATTTTGCTTCATTACTAGGAAGAGAATTAAAGAGAAAAAGGATAAATACACTGCAGAACAACAAAAATTTTTAAGTTTTATTGACATGTAACAATTCACATCAAACAATTCAATAGTTATTAAGAATTGTACAAAAAACTGTACAATTACCACTACAATCAATTTTAGAACATTTTCTTATTTCTTGTACTCATTGTTATTAGCTTCCTGTTTCCCACCAACCACCCCTACAATCCCCACAAGAAACCATTAAATCCAGTTCCTGGCACTACAGAACCAAAAAATTAACTTTTCCATGATATTTTTCAAAGGACTGATACACGTACACATTTTTACCTATTTGTACGTAACAGTTTACCTAAGCAAATTGTGCTGCTTCTACTTCAAAACTTTTATTTACACATTACAAGATTAAAGTAAGAAAAAGCCAAGTTAACTAACTTGTCAATGCAATGATACTATAATGATTTAATCTCCTTTAACCATTTGGTATTGTACAGTTTTGCACACTGATTGCTTTCTATTATTTCAAAAGACAAGTGTCCTATTTGTTCACTGAGGTAAGAGAAAACCTGACATCATGGCCCGAAGAAGGTGGTCTTACATGATGTTTCTATTGTATGAGCACTCCGCTTCTAGGAGCACTTCCGAATCCTCACCACACTACTGTAGCTGGACATGGAGTCAGCAGTTTATTCATTCAACAAATATTTGCTATTTCCCCATCTATATTTTTTACTATACTTTAGGGTTTTTTCATATACAGAGGAAGTAGTTTCACCCTATAAAATGCACATCTTCTTAGACACTTGATATGGATCACATTTTAAAACCAGAAGAACAAAAGGAGTAAGTATCTACTTTAGCATTTTAAAGCAATTAGATGAATATAAAAAGGGTCCACCATGCTTTGTTCCACATAATGCACTAGGCCATGAAAACAGGAAAAATGCACACCCTGTGCTGTTAGGTTTTTCTATCTGCTGTCACTCTATGGGTACCAGATTATGGTCTACATTGTACAAACTAAGCACAAATACACCTAATACCAAGTACTTAAAAACATACATCAAATGTCCTAAAAAAAATCACATTTATAGGTGGGAAAATAAAAAGATTTCTTTTGATATATAATTTAACCAGACATTGCTTACAGTGATTGTTTTCTCAGAAGGACATCAGGAAGATGGGGGACAAATTTTTAAAACAAGAATTTACAAGTGTTATGAATACAAGAAAGTAGTTCAAAGTGGAACACATCCTGGCCCACCAAGCCCTGAGGACGATATTTCCACTCAGAGAAGTCAAAGCACAGAGAGGACCATATGGCCAGTCCACTATGAGACACGATGTACCTCACTGACCCATAGTGCTACCAGGGGACAACACTGGAAACACAGTGTGGGAACTGTGCCCAATCTGACCCCATCACACTGAGGCAAAACACTAAGAGCCATGCAACAGAACAGCAAAGGAAGCAGAGCAAAGAAGTCTTGAGGGAGTACAAAAAATAGACTTTGGGGCCAGAGTGTGCCACCCCATCAGACTCAACTGGAAAACACTCCTAAAGGTCAACAAACAGACCTTGAACTATTTACAGGCTTTTCTTTTTTTTTTTTTTTGTCTTTTTTTGGTTTTCTTTTGTTGCTTCGTTTTGCTCTGTCTTGTTTTTTGTGCATATTATTATCTCTGCAATTCTATCTAGAAAAAATAGGCGGGATAAACAATCTGAAGGAGAAAACAACGGACTGCTGGTTCTGGGGAGATATGGGAGCAGGGGAGGCGGGGGTGGGGGGAAAGGAAGTGGGTGTTAACAAACCTAGGGACAAGGGAACAATAAGTGATTCAAAATCAATGGCCAGGAGGGTGCAGGAGGCCTGGTAGGGCTTGATCAAGAGCAGTATAACCTAGAGGAATTACTGAAATCCAAATGAAGACTGAGCATGATAGTGGGACAAGAAGAAAGCAAAAGGAAATAGAGGAAAGAATTAGGAGTCAAAGAGTATTTAAAGGTCTAAATACAGGTGTGTACATGCCAATATTTATATATGATGATGGAGAAGTAGATCTAATGTGCATGTATTTATAGGTTTAGTATTAAAGGACATTGGGACTCTACTCAAATACTCCCTCAATGCAAGAACACTTTGTTCTATTAAATTGGCATTCCATGATGCTCACCTTCCCTACATGATTGCTGAAGACAAAACAGGTGCATAAGCAAATGTGAAAAAGAAAGCTGATGGTACCAGCTATCAAAAGATATGGCCTCTGGGATCTTAAAGGCTTGAAGATAGAGACCCACATGGATGAAGCACACTAACCTGTGTGATCACGAGGTATCTATAGGAACAGGTACCAGTCATCAAAGAACAAAAAAAATCATCATTGTGAATGAGGGGGAGTGCGGAGTGGAGACTCAAAGTCCATCTGTAGGCAAGTAGACATCCCTTTACAGCAGGGTCACAGGGAGGAGACGAGCCAGTCAGTGTGCAGTATAACACTGATGAAACACGCAAGTTTCCTCTAGTTCTTTAATGCTTCCTCCCCCAATTATCATGATCTCAATTCTACCTTACAAATCCGGGTAGACCAGAGGCTGTACACTGATACAGATAAGAGCCAGAAACACAGGGAATCCAGGGCAGATAAACCCTTCAGGATCAATGAGTGCAGCAATACCAGGAGGGTAAGGGGAAGGTGGGGGAGAAAAGAGGAACCAATGATCCACATATAACCCCCTCCCTGGGGGTGGAAAACAGAAAAGTGGGTGAAGGGAGATATTGGACAGTGTAAGACATGAAAAAAATTTTATAAATTATCAAAGTTTTGTGAGGTAGGGAGGGAGGGAGAAGAAGGGTAAAAAATGAGCGGATACCAAAGACTCAAGAAGAAAGAAAATGTTTTGAGAATGATGATGGCAACAAATGTGCTTGACATAATAGATGGATTTATGGATTGTGCAAAGAGTTAGTTATACAAGGCCCCAATAAAATGATTTAATAAAATAAATAAACCTAACCAAACTCACTACCAAAAAAAAAATTTTCCTGTATCCATTGCTGGTAGGAATGTAAAATGGTATCGCTAATGTAGGTAGTAGTGTCGCAGCTCAACAAAAATCTGATCTACTACACCCAGATTTGAAAAGACATGCAAACAGACTTGTACACCAACATTCCTTGCTATACTATTTGCAATGGGTGAAGATAAGAACCACCTAATGCCCATGAATAGGAAAATGTGATATATATGTGTACACACTACTGCTGCTGCTGATGTTGTTACTCAGCCAATCGGAGAAATGAAGAATTGGCACAATCTACAATATGGATGGGACTCGATGTCATTAAACTAGTGAAAGAAGTCAACCACAGCACGGGACTTGGTTTCAATCTCTTGCCACCAAGAACAGTGGCCCAGAACTACCAGTCTGTTTTAATGCTTCTTTGCTTTTTATGGCAGGTGTGGCTCTGCTGTTGTAAATATTATTGGAACGTTTGCCCTATCACCAACTCCTGTTGTTTCTGTAAATAGTGCTCAGTCACTTAAAGGTTTAATTTACACAAGTCAACAATTCATGTATTGCAGTTCACAGCTGGCCCATACTTGTATAATTTCCCTTTCTCGACAATGTTCTAAATTCTGTAACATTGGCTAAACTAATGACACCATCAAAGTGTACCGGCTACACATTAGACTCCTAAGTGAAACATCAGCAGTTTAAAGTCACCAGCCAAGTCTGTGGGGGAAGGATGAGGCTTTTTACTCCTGTGATGATGTGCAGGCTGGGAGACTCACAGGACAGTTCTACCCTGCCCTATAAAGTTGTCATGAGTCAGCAAGGGGATGATAATTGATAATGTTCTGTAACATAAAATGACAATGATGTCTCTTAGGTGAACCAGAGTCATTTATAAACCATGAGTGGATTTTAGGCTTGTACTTAATTCTAGTCCCAATCTAAGAACAGCTAGTTCTTATGACATGGTCCTGCTTGGTGGTTGCCCTCATGAAGAAATCACTGAAGATATGAGTCTACAGCAAAATGTGGTGAAGAACCTAGATGGTGCCCAGCTATTAGAAAAAATAGTGTTGGGGATTTTAAAGGTTTGTTTTCAAACAAGCAGCCATCTAAGTGGGGTGTCACATGGAAGGAGCACATCAGCCTGTGTGAACATAATCCAAATCTAAAGGCTGGAATGATATCAAAGCTTAAATTGTGAACAATTGGTTTGTAGAAGGCTATGGTTGTCAGTGGAAGCCCAAAATCCATTTAGAGGGTCCACAAAGAGATCAAGCCTCTTGTGAATTCCCTCTCGTTATAGCTGAGGGATGTGAAGAGCTCTATTATCAGACACTGTAAATCAATATGTCAGACATAGATCAAAATGCAGTATATCTTATTTGATTTTCCTTTGGACCCATTTTAAAGCTGTTTCAATTTAAAAAAAAAGTGAAGGGAAAATACTCATGAAGCAAACCCTTGGAGCCTCACTGTGACCATGGACGAGGGGTGGAGGGCCTCGCTAGCATGCAGAGCGCAGTGGATTCCTGCGGATGCGGTTAGGTTCAAACTCAGCACCCCACCATTTGCTCTCCCTTATGAGCCATCTAAATGTGTTCTAGTTCTTAAGATACTTGTAGCTTTCTTTTGACTGAGGTTTTTGTTTTACTTTCATAGTCTTGTTAGTGTTGTTTTTATTGTTTTCACTGTTTTTCTGTATATAAAATCCAAGATAGGTGAATCAGAGGCAGTAACTGGATTCATGGTTCCTTGGGGCAGGGCAGGGGAGGTGGGGAGGAAATGGGGAGCTAATAACAATGAGTCCAAGAATGAAGAAAATATCTAAACCTGATTATGGTGATGATTCTACAACGATATGTGAATTATATACCAATAAACTGTTAAAAAGTCCATCGCAAATTATATAATTAAATGGTTCAATCATATTAAGAAGAGTTGTACAATCATTACCACAATCGAATTTAGAACATTTTCTTCCTTCTTGTACTCACTGTTATTATTGTACTCACTTCCTTCAAACCGCCCCGGCCACAACTCAGGAACCATTAATCAAGATATTGTCTCAATAGATATACCTACCCTAGATTTCATATACACTAAAACATTTAAAAACAGCAAAAAACCTACTAAAAATAACAAAGTAAAACAAAAGTATCCCAACTGAAAAGACAGAAAATATAAAAAACTAAAATCAATTTAAAATGGGTCAAAAAGGAGATCAATGGCTATGGTGCTAAATTTTAAAGGAATTGCATCTGCAATAATCCACTTTCCAATGCACTCTGCATAACAGCAAGGCTAACCACAACACTTGTCTATGCTCAGAGAGGACTCACAGAGCTTTATCCATACGTATTTCCCCTGCACTTTGTTTTTACTGAAGTAAAATGGGTCAAAACAGAGGTCAAATGATATCATGCTTTATTGTAATCATCTCTATAACACTCTCTGTCTGATAGCAAGACTACTGACATCCTTCAACTGAGTCAGAGAGGATTCACCGGAATCTTAAACCACTTGTGTGGAACTTGCAAATGATTTTGGATTTCCACTGTCATCCATATCCTTCTGCAAATCAGGTGTTCACAATTTAAGCTCTAATACTATTCCCTCCTTCATATTTGAGTTTTAATTATTCACACTCCTCTGGTCACAAAGGCTGATGTGCTTCTTCCATGTGGACTTAGGTGACATTTCACTCAGAAGGCTGCTTGTTGAAAAATAAGACCCCCATGCGCCATTCTTTCTAAAAATCATACCATCTAAATTTCTTTACTACACTTTGCTATAGCATCCATATCTTCAGTGAGCATCAAAAAGGGCCAAGTCACAAGAACTAATTCTCATATTGGGCTAGAATTAAATGCAAGTCTAAATCCCATTCATGTTATCTATGGTTTACGTACATCTCTGGTTAATCTTAAGAGACATCATTGTAATTTTATATTAGAGAACATTATCAATCACCCCCAGGGGCACATGGCAATTCTATTGATAGTGTGAACTTTTTGATTAAAGAATCTATAAACGAATGCTGATCAAAAGGGAAAAACTCAAAATTGAATTTCAAATTACCAAGAACTCTAGACTTTCTAGAGCCACGTAAACTGGAAAAACCCAAGTCCTAAAATAATCCTTAAACCAAAAATATCCTCCAAAGTGGGTCACTCCACAAAGAGGTGGGATATGGGATAAGACCATCCACCTGAGGGTCTACACCAAGACAAGGCTGGGGCAAATCCCCACAGAAATGAAAGAACCTTGCCAGGAAATCAAGTTTAGGCCAGGGGAGAGGAACATCACTGATAGTTCTGTTGGCGAGCATGGTAGGTGATTGGGGAGAAATATCCTCACATTGGGAAGGGGTGCTAAACAATGATTGTAGGGAACCTATAGGGACAGATTTTATGTTCCTGGGTAAACACTACAAATATGTCTCTAGCCAAAGCTCAATAAAACATGCCATGGACTAAACACCAAGATGTCACTGGATGCTGACCTTGTGGTACGGTAAACCTTGTGGTCAGCATGGCATCACTCGGGCTACACAAGCGCTTAACACAGAGGCCCAGCAGAATGAACTGAGCCTGGCCTCAAAGGTGCCTGTACCCTTGGACTGAGGACTGGGGTGCTTAGATAGAAGAGGAAGCAGAGTGGCTGCCCTGGACCTGTGGAAGTGATGGTCATTGGACCTTGGGGGGAACCCCATTTGGTTGGAGTCCATCAAAAGGGACTCAGAATCACCATATATTTAGTACCTTGATGCTCCCCTCTCAGTGATATGACTGGCTTTGATCTGTTGGGCAGGGATTTAAACTTGGAAGAATTGATCCAGGATGTTTCCCCTGGCATCGATCCCCCCTGCTTAGGGTAAACAGAATTCAACTGAATATGAGATCTAACTGTGTGGAGCAACAACTCATGGGTTTCGGCTCAAGTTAGAACTGTACTTGCAGACTCCTCAAACCTACAGCAGAATGATGTGTCATCGGAAAACTTGATGGTGTTGCCAGTGCAATCATCTTATACTCCAGGGGGAATGATTGACAATGTGTTACTTTTCTGTTTCTATGGGTTTTTTCCCTGCCTTTCATTTGCTTGTTTTGTTTGTGTTTCTCTTTAGTTGTCTGCTAGTTGTTTTGCTGCTGTTGGTGGGGTAGTTGGTCTTACAGGGTATTAATTTGTCATAGTATGGCTGTCAAAGTAAACCCGAGCTATGCATATCCCAGGGACAAGCAGATGGATTCTGGCCCCAATTTAACTTTAGTCCCAATCCAAAGACAGTTAGTTTGGATAACATGGCCTTGCCCACCTCATGTAATAATCACTGAAGATAAGGGTGCTATAGCTAAGTGTGGTGAAGAAAACAAATGGTGCTCACTATCAATCGGAATAGTGTGTGGAGTCTTAAATTCAAACAAGTAGTCATCTAAACGAGGAGTGAACTATGTCCACAAAGAAGAAGCACACCAGCTTGCGTGACCCAAAGGCACGCAAAACAAAATTCAAAAATGACAAAGGGAAAAGTATCAGAGCCCAAATTTCGAAGACCCAATTTATAGAATGCTATAGAAGATAGGGGGGCCCCAAACCCATCTGCAGAGTATCTAGTCAGATTAAGCCACCAGCAGATCCCCTCTAGTCACAGGAAAGTGTCTCGAACAGCTTTTCTATCAGATAGAGATCATTGTAAGTGTGATTATGCTGGAATGAACTGGATACATGGTCAGATGACCTCCCTTCTAACCTGAACTTGTTCTTGGTCAGTGGTTTTCAACCTTCCTAATATACATTTACTACAGTCCCTCATATTGTGGTGACCCCCCCAACCATAAAATTATTTTTGTTGCTACTTCATAACTGTAATTTTGCTACTGTTATGAATCGTCATGTAAAACCTGATAAGCAGGAAGTATTTTCATTGTTACAATTTGAACACAATTAAAGCAGAGTGATTAATCACAAAAACATTTTCTATTGTGAAAGACTAATTTCTAACTACAAATGAAATTAATTTTGTTGTAAAGCATAGTGTAGCATGGGTAACAGTTTTCACGCCAGTTACTCGTATGTGGGCATATCTGCATATGGGCAGCCCTGCCTAGAGACAGCTAGAGGAACAGTGTCTTGGTTCCTAAGACCATTGGAAATGTGTTTTCAGGTCTTAGGTGACTCCTGTGAAAGGGTTGTTTGACCCCCAACGGGTAGTAACCAACAGGTTGACAACTGCTGTTTAGGTGAGAGCATTTCTTGCTTGTTCTAAGACAAGGTGGTCTTTTCTTTCTTACTCATTATTTGTAATTTTATCTCTAAAGAATTGATTGTGTTAATGATTATGTAAGTCTTCTTGATATGACTGAACTATTGAATTGTGTGATATATGTGGATTAAGTACCAATAAAACTGTTTTAAAAAAGGCTCAGAAACCCACACAGGCAGTCTATCCTGTCCCATAGAGTCACTATGAGTCGGCATTGACTCAATGGCAGTGAGCTTGGTTTGTTTTTTGACCAAATCACAGGGCACTATTACTTTGTCTTACAGCTCAAATTCTTCACTGTGCCAAATCCCAGGCTGAACTTTTACTATCTGTAAATCTAGAAACCTTTTGAGCTTTCTGCAGCACTAGTTCTGTATAAACTCCACTCCAACTATGAATAATCTCTACTGCGCCGATACTCAAACCAAACTCTGCCAGTGAGTTGATTTCCACCCAAAGCAGTTCTGCCCATAGGACAGGGTAGAACTGCCCCTCTGGATTTTTAAGACTGTCACTTTATAGGAGTAGAAAGCTTCATCTTTCCTCCTCAGAGTAGCTGATGGTTCCAAACAGCTGATCTTGCAGTCAGCAGCCCAACATGTAGCTATCATGTTGTCTATTGTCTATACTGCCTACTATATATTGTCTATTCTCTTTACTCAATGCATTAAAACATCTATTAATTTTTTTAAAAAGTAAAATGTATGTATTCCACTTTGTTAGTGCTTTTATTCACTTGTATCTCAATTTGGGTCTATCCTAATTCCGTCATATCAATCAACCAACAAATATGCATTAAAGCACCCAAAATGCAGATATAACAATAAGCAATATTAAGTCCTTTAGAGCTGGGCTAAATTATATAGTTAGAATATAATCAGGTGCACAGAGATTAAAAAAAACCCAAATATGATGCAAAATCAACTAGCTAATATTATTTCTAATTAATTCTTAACTCTGATAACTTAAAAAAAATCTTATGAAAACTTACACATCGGATTGGTTTTGTTCATATAAAGCCTTCATCTCCTCCAGAATTTGTCTGAGTCCATCCTCCTGGAATATATAAACTGCTTTTGATATATATCCATGGATTCCCCAATGCATTCAATTAATCCCCTAAATCTATCTGTACTACATTTATCCTCAATTTATATATATAATTTATTTAAAATCCATAGCCATTGCATAAATTCTGGCTATTTATGTACCTATATCAAAAATAAAGGCTTAATCGAGCATGAAAGTACACATTTTCACTGCAAAAACAACAAATACAAGTTTTAAAATATTTCTCCCAATTTTTTCCCCCAAAGACACAGTTTTGGTTTGTATTGCAAGAAAAGAAAAGCCAAAGGAATTTTTCCTACCATCTACCTTAAGATAGAAATTTTTCACTTAGACAAATAAAATGTTTTAATTCTAAAATTCATAAATGTTAATAAGATAGTTGACCATTTGAAAAGAAGTGACATCACATATTCTTTCAGCCAAAATACAGTCTTGGGTTCAACCAACCCTGTAGCCAATTATATGTTGAAAATATCTGATGATGATGAATAGCCTTGTTTACTCTTGATGTCATTTATTACCCATTTCATCTCCACAATTCTAAAAGTTACAAGTCCTGCTAGTCTTCAATCACTTAAAAAACTCATTTATCAATATCTGTAGAATTGAGTTTCAATCATCCACATTTCTCACCACTAGCTCATCTCTCTGCCTCCATTAGTTCTTCTCTTCTGATGCATTTTCCATATTGCCAATAACCAAAACCACTTCCATTAAGTACATTTTGATTAAATGACCCTATAGGACGGAGAAAATTGCTCCCTATGGTTTACACAGCTGTAAATCTTTACAGAAGCGGCTATCTTTCTCCCTTAGAATGGCTGGTGTGTTTGAATTGCTGACCATTAGGCTAGCAGCCCAATGCATAACTCCAGGCCTCATTTTACTGCCAATAAGTACTCCAAAATATAAAAACATCCCGCCACACCCCTACCTGAAAACCTCTACCTGATTCCAAATGCCTGTGGAATAATGCCGAAGTTTTTCTAATCCTAGAACCCACCATTGACATCTCCATACATAACCTTTCCAGTTGTGATCATGAGTCTTAAGCCATTGTTTATCACCTGCCTGTGTGAGGGCTAATACTTCATACAAGGCTCGAACACCCACTCCCAACCCCCCAGTAGCATTTCTCTTTATGCTCCCATCTACGCAACACCAGTTTCACTTACCACATTGCATTCTATTCACTTGTGTTTCTTGGTCCTCTCACTGACATCTATCTAGTTGCTGCCCTATGATTGTTTACTACGATGCTTAAACGTACAGGCTCTTGAGCCAGACTTCCAGGGTTCAAGCTCTAGCTCTGCTCTTTACTGGCTATATCACCACTGACAAATCTCCTAACTTCAATTCTCCACTCACATGTTTGAGGTGGGGGGAGACAGCTCAGATCTCACACAATGATGAGGAGAGACAATTGCAAGCTAAGTGCTGAACATCATTCCTACTTCCATGTTATTGTAGTGGACAAATAATCATAATAGTAACAATACGACTGTTAGCACTATTATTATTTCTTGTAGAAACAGCATACAGGGACTCAGCCCTGGGTGTGTCAGGTACAGTTCCTCACTACACCAAGAGCTCTGTACCATCATCATGCCCATTTTTGTTGGTGAGAACACTGGACGCACAGAAAGCCTGAGTCCACAGTGATCGAACAGAGTATGAATCTCAGTCTGGCACCAGAGGCCTACTTCATCATCACATTTTGCTCACTGAGTGCGTGCGCGCACACTAACGCGCATAAAACGCTAGATCCAATAAAAACGACTGGTTCTGTGGGTTTCTGAGGCTGTCAATCTTTAAAAGAACAGAAAGCTTCCAGCTTTCTTCGGCAGAATGGAGGTGGATTCGAATTTACTTTAGTTCGTATTAGGCAACCTTTTACTTGGCTAAGCAAAGGAAAAGCAACAAAGCTAAAAATGAAGCAAAACGGAAGGAAGTAGACTTTGAGGAAGCGCAATTGCTGAGTTGTACAGTAACTTCCTTCTTTCTCCCACAGTAACCTTTTGTTATGCTGTTACTTTCCCTTCGGGAACTTGGCTCACACCCTCAGGGGAATCTGAAGCAAACCGCGAAAAGAGCAGCCCAGGGGAGATCCCGCTCACCCTCCAGCCCCTTTCAGCCAAGCTCCCCGGACCTCCATCCCGCCCTCTGCCGTCCAGCCCGTCATATTAAAGGCGGGCAGCTGCCCTTCTGGCGTGTGGTGCAGTTCGCGGACCACCTCCGTCGCCTTTTCACAGAACATGGCGGGTAGACCTGGTACCGGGACCTCCTTGTCGGCCGCCCACTTGACCGAAGAGTCTGCGGGCTCCCTGCAGCCTAGTTCGCGCCGCGCTTATTAGCGCAGGTCTAGGAAATCGCCTGCGCTTTGGCGGTAAAAATCCCCAACCAATGGGAAGGCAAGGACGCAGGTTGCGTGGCTACGGTGGTTGCAAAGGGACAATTCCATACGGGGTAGAGAAATATGACCGGAAGTGGGGAGGCGGTGACCGGTGCCTTCTTCCGGTGGAACGCGGCCCTCCGGAAAGAGTCCTTGGGGTTCCATTTGACTTTATCCATGAGGTGAGACGAATTTTCCAATACTAATCTGAGCACATAGTTTAGGGAGCAGCATAGCTTGGAATAGATGTACCGCCCACACCCCCCGAAACTTCCTCTTTTCCCTTTTTTAAAAATAAAAATCATTCTATTGAGGGCTCATATAACTATCCATATGTACATACATTGTGTCACGCTCATTTGTACATTTTTGCCATCATTCTCAAAACATTTGCTTTCTCCTTACTCCCTTTATATCAGCTCCTCACTTTTTCCCCTGCTTCATGGAACCTTGATCATTTATCAATTATTTTGTCATGTCTTACAGTGCCCACATCTCCCTTCATCCACTTTTCTGTTGTGCAACTCCATGGAGGGGCTTATATGTAAATCCTTGTAATCAGTCCCCCCCTTTTTTTTTAAAATCATTTTATTGGGGGCTTGTACAACCCTTATCACAATCAATACATCATTCCATTGTGTTTAGGACATTTGTGCATTTGTTGACCTCATCATTCTCAACACATTTCCTTTCTAATTGAGCCCTTGGTATCAGCTCCTCGTTTTTCTATCTCCCTCCCTACCCCCTCCCTCCTAAACCCTTGTTAATATTGATAGGTTTAGAATTAAGGTAGCAGATGGACATTGGACCTCCACTTCTTTTCTCCCTCAATTGCAAGAACACTTTGTTCTATTGAACTGGCATGCCGTGATGCTCACCTTAAAAGCTTGAAAATAAACAATCCGCGATCTAGCTCAGAAACAGCAAAGCCCACGTGGGAGAAGCACACCAGCATGTGTGATCACGAGGTGTTGAAGGGATCAGGCATTAAAGAACAAAAAAAATCACATCATTGTGAATGAGGAAGGGTATGGAGTAGGGACGAGGCCAAAACCCATCTGAAGGAAAGTGGACATCCCCTTACAGAACGGTTGTGGGAAGAGAAGAGGTGTTCAGGGTGCAGTGGAGCAACAATGAAACATACAGCTTTGCTCTAGTTATTTTCTATTTATTTATGTATTTGTTTGTATCATTTTATCAGGAGCTTGCACATCTCTTATCACAACCCATACATACATTGTGTCGAGCACATTTCTACATTTGTTGCCATCATTATTCTCAAAACCTTTGCTTTCTACTTGAGCCCTTGGTATCAACTCCTCATTTTCTCCAACCCTCCCCGCTACCCCCTCCCTCATGAACCCTTGATAATTTATAAATTATTATTTTGTCATATCTTACACTGTCCGACATCTCCCTTCACCCACTTTTCTGTTGTCCTTCCCCCAGGGTGGAGGTTATGTAGGTCCTTGTAATCGGTCCCCCCTTAATACCCCACTTTCCCTCCACCCTCACGGTATAGCCATTCTTAGCACTGGTCCTAAAGAGAGCGTCTGACCTGGATTCCCTGTGTTTCAAGTTCCTATCTGTACCAGTGTACATCCTCTGGTCTAGCCAGATTTGTGCGGCAGAATTGGGATCATGATACAGGAGGGGGTTGGGAGAGGAAGCATTTAGGAATTAGAGGAAAGTTGTATGTTTCATCATTGCTACACTGCACCGACTGGATCATCTCCCGACAACCCTTCTGAAAGGGGATGACCACTTGCCTACACATGGTTCTTGGGTTCCCAATCTTCACTGCCCTCATTCACAATGATATAAATTTTTTGTTCTTTGATGCCTGATACCTGATCCCTTTGAAACATCATGATCACACAGGCTGGTGTGCTTCTTCCATGTTGCCTTTGTTGCTTCTGAGCTAGATGGCTGCTTGTTTACCTTCAAGTCTTTAAGAGCCCAGACGCTATCTCTTTTGACAGCCAGGATTTGTTTCACCACATTTGTTTATGCGCCCATTTGTCTTCAGCAATCATATCGGGAAGGTGAGCACACAATTATATGACTTTTTTTGTTCTTTGATGCCTGATAACTGATCCCTTTGGCACCTCATGATCACACAGGCTGGTGTGCTTCTTCCATGTGGGTTTTCTTGTTTCTGAGCTAGACAGCTGCTTATTTACTTTGAAGTCTCTAAGACCCTATATCTTTTGATAGCCATTTGTCTTCAGTGATCAGATCATTACACACCTCTTTTTAACAAGTTTAAACTATTGTATTATATGACATCTGAATTATATGTCAATAAAACTGAAAAAATTTTAAAGATTAAAGGAATATATGGAGTCGCTATACTAAAAAGAACTAGTCAATATTGCATCATGTTAAGAGGTATCATATAAGAACCAAAGGTACTGAAAGAAGAAGTCCAAGTTGCACTGAAAGCATTAGTCAAAAACAAGGCTCCAGGAATTGTTGGAAAACCCACTGTAGGCAGTTACATAATCTAATAACTTGAGAAAGGGTAAAGTCTAGCCTGTCAATAGGGTCACAGCGAATGAGGCCTCTGTGGGGCCTGGCTTTCTCCAGAGATTTTTGGGTATTCCTGTATTGCTATCTTGTGGTGGAACACACTGTCTCTTTTCTACACA
The DNA here is from genome assembly GCF_050624435.1 of Tenrec ecaudatus. Taxonomy (NCBI): domain Eukaryota; kingdom Metazoa; phylum Chordata; class Mammalia; order Afrosoricida; family Tenrecidae; genus Tenrec; species Tenrec ecaudatus. The sequence continues at coordinate 480,577 of NW_027459702.1, read as the reverse complement.
ATCCTGTTGACAAACCACATGGAGACACACTGAGAGAGCCAGAGCCCTGGAGCTGGAGGAGCCACATAGTGACCCCTGCCAGCACCAAGATCCTTCACCGCTACTGGATCTACATGACTTTCCACCCACTGGTCTGTGATATTCTTGCATTTGGCATTATTGCATAGCTACATGAGTCTAAAGAGGAATTTATTGACCAGTATTGGACATAGGGGATAATATTGGACTTACGGACTTGATCTGGACTGGGCTGGGATGTTTCTCAATATACAATTGCTCTTTTATACAAAGCTCTTTCTTATACACATGAGTGTCTGTGAATTTGTTTCTCTGGTGTACCTGGACTAACACATTATGCTACCTGGAGTGGTGTACTAGAGAAACAAATCACAAAGATGGAGAGTGGATGCTTGTTTGACGTCTGCTCATGGTAGTACTTTTTTGGCTAGCCAGAGGTTAGATCTGGCCATTCAGTTTGCTGGGTTGTTTTATGGAAAAAATACAGGAAGTTAAACTTTTTATGATTTCCTTTGATTGCTGTCTTTGGTGATTCCTGTACTAACTGGTAAAAATGAATGTGATTAATGTATATTTGGCGCTCAGGGGTAGAAATCCAGATTGGAGACTGGAAAGTCAACTCAGTGCTCCTCAAGGGGTCAGGCACTCCCCTCTCTGGATCTCACTTTTAACATCGATACACAAAGGTCGATTCTGTGAGGGTCACAGACTGGGGACTCCCATGGCCAAATGAGGACCTGTGTGGACTCTGGTTGGCCTGCTTATTCACTGCCATCTAGAAGATTCCAACTCACAGTGACCCTGTAAGACCGAGCGGAACTGCCCCTGTGGGTTTCCGAGGCTGAAATTCTATATGGACTAGAAGGTCTCATCTCTGCACAGCCCCCCACCCTATCCTCCACCCCCCGCTCCCCAAGTGTGACTGGTAGTTTCAAACTACTGACCTTCTAGTTAGCTGCCCAACACATAACCCACTGTGCCATCAGGGCTCTTTGGCCTACTTGGCTTCTATCCAATGTTATTGAATCGCCTTTGAAAAAATCAGGAGGTTTTTAAGAAAACAGGAATTTTGACTTTCTCTAGAAAAATCGATCAGGCATCACTGGAACCTAAACTAGAGGATCCACAATTCCACGTGGCTCTGGGAATCTCAACATTTCTTCCTCCTGCTCAAAGTAAAATGGTTTAAGGGGACCTTTCACAGCTGGTGGGCTGGTCTCCTTTCTAGAAAGTTGCCTCTGTAAAGAAAATGCATCTTTCTTCCCTTTTACCTAGTTGGGGGTGGTGAGGGTAGCAGGAGCTATTGGGTTAAGAAAAAACAGTCCAGGTAGCTTCAGTCTGCCCTGCCAGGGCTTTAGAGGCCAAGCCTTTTTTGCTCCAGCTGACTGACCTGCTGTTTCCAGGGCAGCCCCACCATCTGTTCCCAGATGCAGGGAGGGAGCCGACTTTCCTCCATCACACCTGCCCCAAACTCAGGCCCAGAACTACTGTCTAAACACAGAACAACTTTTGTCTGTGGCCAAATGTGGGACCCCAAATTTCTTCCCTCTTTCCCGATACTCCTTCAGTGACTTGATGACCTGGGCCAGGCTGAGATGAATTAGCTTGCTCCTCACAGCTGGCTGCTGGGTTCCAGTCAACTCCCAGAGGCCACTGGCTGTGCCCATCAGTAGAAGTGGGAGTTGAGAACCCTCAGCTCTTGGCTGAGCAGCTCTGTCAGTCTGTAGCTGTTGACTGTAGCTGCTTCTGACAGCCAGTCTAGCTGGTGCTTTAAGTCATTTCAGTCGCTCCACCTCAGCTGTGATTAGTCTAGTCTCTGTAGCCTCAGAGGGAGGGGAAAACAAAACACCTCAATGACTTTGAATCAGAGTGGGTTATCCTCTTTTAAAAGGCAGAAAGTCTGAATTGGAGGATATTTTTGGGGGGTCTCTTTTATGCATTTCACATTTATGAAATAAGAACTAACAGTATTTGTTCCAGTAAGTGGATCAGAACCACCTAAGGGCACACTCCTCCCACCAGGCCACGCCTCACTAAGAATAGAGGTCCATCACTTGTCTGGCATTTTGTGGTACTGTGGTGACTTTTGTTTTGTGAGATACTGGGAGCTATGTGATTGGCATTTCATATACCAGCAGGGTCACCCAAAGAGCTTCCAGACAAAGAACAGACAATGAAGAAGGAATTGGCTGCCTGCACGGGAAGAATGAGCCATTGAAAACCCTATGGATAGCAGCAACACTGTCAGTTACTAGACCCCCCATGAACAACAGAAGAACATTGTCAGAACGTGTGCCAGAAGATGAGCTCTTCAACTTGGAAAGTACTCAAAATACGGCTGAGGAAGAGGAAGAGCTGACTTTTCATAGGCAAGTCGACCATAATGATGCAAATCGAGTATAGCCATCAGGACCTTCATTTGCTGATGGGGCACAACTCAAAATGAGGAGAAACAGTTCAAATCGTCATTAATAATTGAAACTTGGGATGTATGAAATATGAATCTAGGGACATTGGAAGTCATTAAAAATGAAATGGAATACATAAAGATTGATATTGTAAGCATTAGTTAGCTGAAATGGACTGATATTGACCATTTTGAAACAGAAAATCTTACGGTTTACTCTGCTGGAAATGACACAATCAAGAGAAACAACATTGCATTCATCATCAAAAGGACATTTTAAGATCTATTTTAATGTACAATGCTATCTTTGATAGGATGCTATCTATGCCCCTTCAAGGAGAACCAATCAATACAACTATTGTTCAAATTTATGCACCAACCACCCAAAGCTGGTGATGCAGAAATTGAATAATTCTACCACCATATTCAGTCCCAAATTTGTCAGACTTGCTATCAAAATGCTATTGGAATGCAAAAGTTGAAAACAAAGAGGAAGGATCAGTAGTTGAAAAATATGGTCTTGGTGATAGAAACCAAGCTGGAGATCGCATGACAGAGTTTGCAAGACCAATAAATTGCTGATAGCATATACTATATTTTCCAACTTCTGTTCTTTCCTCTTTGGTTCCAACATTTGCACTCCAATCACCAATAATTACCAATTTATCTTGATTGTATGTTAGAATTTTGCATGATTAATGATTTCTTCAAACATTTGATCAACAACAAAAAAGGTGACCATAAATGTGGACTTCTCCAGATGGAATACACGGAAATCAAATTGACTACACCTGTGGGAAGAGACAATAAAAGAAGCTCAATATCAGCAACTGAAACCAGTCCAGGGACTGATTGTGGAACAGACCAGCAATTGTTCATATGTGAGCTCAAGTTGAAGTTCAAGAAAATGCAAACAAGTACACGAGAGTCAATATACAACCTTGATAATAACCAACCAAATTTTGAGAACATCTCTGAATAAAGCACAGTGTCATTATAAAAAAAAGGAAATAAAGAAAAGATACAAGTGCGTGTCCAAAGAGACTCTGAAACTTACTCTTAATCAGAGAGTAGCTAAAGCAAAAGGAAGAAATGATGAAGTAAAGAGCTAAATAGAAAATTTCAAAGGACAACTCGAGAATACAAAGTAAAATATTATCACAAAATGTGCAAAAGCCTAGAGTTAGAAAACCAAAACAAAACATATTCAGCATATCTTAAACTGAAAGAACTGAAGAAAAATGTCAAGTCTTGAGGTGCAATATTAAAAAATTCTATGGGCAAAATATTGAATGATGAAGGAAACATCTGAGGAAGATGGAAACAATATGGAGTCACTGTATCAAAAAGAATAGACCAACATTCAACCATTTCAGGAGGTAACATATGAGCAAGAACCAATGGTCAGGAAAGAAGAAATTCAAGATGCATGGAAAGCACTAGCCCAAAACAAGATGCCAGGAATTGCTGGAATATCTATTGAAATGTTTCCACAAGCTGATAAAGCACTGGCAGCACTCACTCATCTATGTCAGGAAATTTGGAATACAGCTACTTGGCTAACGGACTGGAAAAGATCCATATGTGTATACATACCAAAGAAGGGAGACCAACAGAATGGTCAAATTATGTAACACTATCATTGGCATCACATGTGAGTCAAATTGTACTGAAGCTAATACAACAACAGTTGCATTGATTCATTGACAGAAAGTTACCATATTCAGCATTCAAGAGCCATCGTGGCACAGTGGTTACAGGTTGGATTGCAAACCCCAAGGTCAACAGTTCAAAACCACCAGTCACTCCGTGGGAGAAAGGCAAGGTTTTCTACTCCCATAATGAGTTACAGTCTCAGAAACTCACAGGGGCAGTTAGTTCTACCCTATACTATAGGGTCAGGATGAGTTGTCATCAACTACAAGGCAGTGAGTTTGGTTTCCCAGAGATTTAAGCCAGATTCAGAAGAGGATGTGGAACAAAGGATATCAGATATCAGATGGATCTTGCCTGAAAGCAGTGAATACCCTAAAGATGGTTACTTATGTTTTATTAACACCCAAGCTATCTGACTGTGTGGATCATAAGAAAACATGGATAGTTTTGAGAAGAGAATTCCAGAACACTTATAGAACAAGGGTAGATTGCATGGTTTAAGAACCAAGAAAGGTGTGCATCCTGGTTGCACCCACTTATTATACTTTTTCAATTGTATGGTGAGCAAATAATCAGAGAAGCCAAATTATATGAAGAAGAACACAGAATCAGATTTGGAGGAAATATTATTAACTACCTGCTATATGCAGACGACACAGTTTGGCTTGCTGACAAGGATGGGGGACTTGAAGCACTTGCTGGTGAAGATCAAGGATTGCAGCCTTCAATGTGGGATACAACTCAACACAATCCTCACAACTGAACCAATAGGTAACATGATGATAAATCGAGAAAAACCTGAAGTTGTCAAGGATTTTGTCTTGTCTGGATCCACAAGCAATGCTCCTGGAAGCAGCAGTCAAGAGATGAAAAGATACATTGCACTGGGTAGATCTGCTGCATAAGAGCTCTTTAGAATGTTGAAAAGTTAGGATGTTACTTTAAGCAGGAAGTACACCTGATCCAAACCATAGTATTTTCATTTGCCTCATCTGCATGTGAAAAGCTTGCCATTGAGTGAAGAAGACCCAGGTAAACTGTATGAATTTGAACCATGGTACTGGCAAAGAATATTGACAGTACCATGGACTGCCAAAAGAACAAACAAAATCTGTCTTGGAAGTACGGCCAGAATTCCCATTAGAAGTAAGGATGGTGAGACTTTGGACATGTTGTCAGTGGAGACCAGTCCCTGGAGAGGCATCATGCTTAGAAAAATGGAAGGGCTGTGAAAAAAGGTTGAAGGCCCTTGAAGAGCTGGATTGACACTGTGACGACAACAAGAGGACTGAGCATAGGAACACTTGGGTGGATGGAGGAGGAGCTGTTATTGTTACATTCTGCTGTGAATAGGTTTGCCATGGACCAGAACCAACTGGATGGCAAACTAACAACAACAACAACAACAACAGGGAGAGACATTAAAAAGCCAAACTCACTGCCATTGAGTTGACCTTGATTCAGAGCAACCCTGGAGGACAGGGTAGGACTGGCACCCGTGAGTTTCCCGAGAGTGTAACTTTTCACAGGAGGGGAAAGCCCCTTTAACCTACTACTTAGCAGCCCAGCCCATCACCAGGGCTCCACAAGGATAGAGAGAAACACTGTTAGGGCTGGATAGGGCAGAGGCTGTACACTGGTACAAATGAGGGCTGGAGGTACAGGGAATCCTTGGTGGACGATACCTTCAGGACCAAGGGTGTGAGGGGCGATGCTGGGAGAGTGGAGGGTGAGTGGGTTGGAAAGGGGGAACTGATTACAGGATCCACATGTGACCTCTTCCCTGGGAGAGGGACAGCAGAGAACCGGGGAAGGGAGACTCCGGATAGGGCAAGATATGACAAAATAACGATGTATAAATTACCAAGGGCACATGAGGGAGGGGGGGAAGGGGAGGGAGGGGAAAAAAAGAGGACCTGATGCAAAGGGCTTAAGTGGAGAGCAAATGCTTTGAGAATGATTGGGGTAGGGAATGTATGGATGTGCTTTATACAATTGATGTATGAATATGTATGGATTGTGATAAGAGTTGTATGAGTCCCTAATAAAATGTAAAAAAGGAAAAGAGGAGAAAAAAATTATTAGGGCAAAGACTGTACAGATGTGCTTTACACAATTGATGTATGTATATGTATGAACTGTGATAAGAGTTGTATGAGCCCCTAATAAATTGTTAAAAAAAATGATCCTCAATTCTATCTGAATCCTTGCCAGAGCTGCAAGTTGCCTTAATAAACACGTGCAAAAAAAGTACCTCTGGCAGCAGACCGCTCAGGTTCAAATCCAGGCTCTCTAACTTATTGACTATGTGACCTTGGGCAAACCTGGACCTCTCTGTGCTTCCAAAGACTCACTTTCCAAAAGGGAAGTCATAAGCCAACTTTTCTTATTCCTCACTGGGTTGCTTTGAAGATGAAATGAGACATCTGTCTAAAAATGCTTCTGACCATCCCTTGGTTCTCAGAGCTCCACAAATGCTATGGATTATTGTTATAAGATTATGAATGATTTTTTCCAAGGGTAGTGCAAAGATTAACATCAGTGCTACTTCTCTCTGACAAAATATAAATCCAAATTTCTAAATAGCAGGGTCTGAACGGATGCGCTGTTAACAGCATCTTGCTTTTCTCCCATCACTTGTCACAGTAAATCTGATAAGAAATGCTGGGCTAGGGCCTGCAGCCAAGCCCCTCACTGGCAGCGCGCAGGACCTCAGGTTGTTGCCAGGCCAAGGGACATCACAATTGCAAGAGGAGACTCCACAAAGGGCCCCTGCTTCCTCCCCCACGCCACCCTTCCCCACATTCAGGGTGAAACATCAAAATACAATTTTTTTTTGTCACCTGGTGAAATAATGAGCCCCCATTCCCGTTGCCTTGGTATCATCAGAGCGCAACAGCCACGTGGGGTAATCGCTGTCTCCGTGTTAATGCTGCTCAGTTCAAACATTTTCACAGGCCCTGGCGAAATGAAACCCGTGCTTTCTACCTAGGTAGAGTTTGAGGCGATTCAGCCCATTTGCTTCTGCTGAAGAGGCTACCTCAGAAAAACAGGAAATAAAAACATAGAGGGTGCCATTGACATTAGGTTTCTCGTTTTCTTCCTTTCTTCCCTACCTTCCTTTCTTCTTGCCCTTCTCTTTCTCTTTTCTTCCTTCCCTCCCTTTGCTCACGTCTTCCTGCCTGCCTTCACTTTCCATCTTCCCTCCCAAACTCCTCCATTTCTTCTTCGCTCCTCTCTCCCCACCGCCACCTTTCTCCTTTCCTTCCCTGCCTTTTCCCTTCAGCCTCCCAGTTTCCCTCCTTCACTCTCTCCTTTGCTCCTTCCTTCCCCCACCTTGTTTTGATCCAGTGATTTGTACTCCTTTCTTCCTCTCATCCCACCCTTCCCCATTGCTGGAGAAACATCAGTTCCTTGTGGTGCTGGTTTCTTGGCGCCAGACCCTGTTCTTTGGGTGTTCACAAGTCTGTGTCCTGTGTGCAAACATAAGACAGACATATGATCAGGATTGGACAGAAGATGGGATTTGACAGGTGTTCTGCATCCCAAATCTCCAGGAGGCAAAGGTAAAGTCAGGCTCCTGCCTTTAAGGTTATGTCTCCCATTGTAACTGCATCCCACAAAGGCTCCTGCCTCCTGGCCACCTGAGGCCTGCTGCCTGCCTTCCTCTAGCTCCTGGGGAATTGGGGCAGCAGTGGCAAGAACAACAAAAATCCCCAGGACTTGACAAGAAGGGAAGCTGCCTTGCTCGAGAGACGGGCCCCTCACCCACCTGCATGATGTTGAGATACAGGTTCTCATCCCTGTGGCTGGGCAAGAAACACCCCCTCCCCAAACGCAGTGGCTTCAAACAAGGACCATCATCGTGTGGTTGCTGGGAGGCCACTGGGTCGTGCTTGGAGTCTCCCATGAGTTGGCAGTCTCATGGGAGCTGGGGCACTCAGAGGGCTGGCAGCTGAAGCTGGCCGTTAGCTGGGTGCTTAGCTGGGTTGTTGGTTGGAGTGTCTCCACGTGGCCTTTCCAGGCAGCTCAGGCTTCTTTCAGCATAGTGTCCGGGTTCTGAGAAGTGTCCTGAGAGGTAGCACGTGGAGGCTGGACATTCTAAGGGTGAGCACTCAAGAAGAAGTCTTTGAAGGGATTTTTCAGAAGCTGTGAAGCACTTTGTGGGAGGGAAGGGGGTTGCCCAAACTAGATGTCACAATGTCATCTTCTCCATAATCTATTGGTCACAGAGGTCATGAAACATCCCAATTTAAGGGGAAAGTGCATAGACTCTACCTTCCTATAGGTAGCCTGTCAAGGAATTTGGGGGTCACATACGAAGACTGGGAGACCCTGGGTGGCACAAATGGTTAAGGACTCAACGTATCAAGAGGTGGGCAGCTGCACCCCTCAGAAGAAATAACTAATGGCCTGCTTCTAGAAGCCCACAGGCTTGAGAATCCTGTGATGTGTAGTTTCTCCCTGGCACCCAGGGGGTCCTCGGGAACCAGAACCAACATAACAGCAATGGGTTGGGTTTTTGTTGGTTTTGTTTGGGCTAATATTAAAACGATTAGTATGAAATTATATATGTATTGTGTTTAACTCTCAGGACTCTGATTATGCTGAAGTTGAACAAAACCGTCTGCCTCTTCTATGAACGCCAGTCGATGGAGGCAAAGGGTGAGGGTCTAGAGGAAGAATGAATGTCCCATTCCCGTCCTTATGTTTCAGTTGTCCTTAAAGGGCACAGGGGACAAACCAGACGTCTTTGATATGATTTTAGCCTAATGATGTGCTAGTATGATGATGAGCAGCCTGAAAAGTGGTTTTAACTAATGTGAGCCAATATTTGAAAAGTTGACGATTTCACATAGAATTTTATATTCTCAGCATCTCAGTTACAAACAGAAAATCAGGCCTTAAAATCCTTGCATTTCCCCAAGGCAACAACAGTCTGGAGCTAGAATTTGAATGTCCCCTGTGGATGAGCTGACACGTGCCTGTTAACCACAGTCCCCATCCATCCCTATTGCCCCAACACAGAGGTTGGCTACAAGTATCCTTTATCTATATGGCTAAATAGGTTAGTTGGTTTGGATTGGGTTGCTAGTTTTTCCTGTTTTGTTTTGCTTACTTTTGATTTTTTGGGGGGCTAGGAAATGGTGTGTATTTTGGTACCATGTCTTCCAAAGCGAGAAAACCAAACCCAGTAAGCCAAGAAGGTCAAACAGTCTAGATTAATGATGAAAGGAGGAGCCCTGTTGGTGAGGTAGATTATGAGTTGGACTTCTAACTGCAACATCAGAAGTTCGAAACTCCCCCCACCCCCACTCCACAAGAGAAAGATGAGATTTTCTACTCCTGTAAAGATTTACAGCCTTGGAAACCCACAGGAGCAGTTCTATACTCTGTCCAAAGGGTTGCTATATGTCAGAATTGATTCCAGAGTAGTGAGGTTTTCTTGATTGATATAAATAATTTTTGGTGAGTATTGAAAAAACCAGTCAATATTATTTTTAATACACATCAAAGAAGGTCCACATTAATTGTTCACACAACCCTGCCACCTTCTTTCTTTATTCCCTTGCCTCCCACTCTCCTTTCTTCCTCCCTATGGTCTTTTATCTCATTCATTTTCTTTCACGGGTTAGCCTAGGAGTGGGAAAGTCTGACTAATTCTTAACCAAAAGACTAAATTGGTTTTATTGTTGGTGTTATTACTTGGGTTAAATTTTTTTCTTTTCTCTTCTTCTATTGGTTTGTGTCATGTAACCCAGAAAATGGGGAAACATTTGGAACATCAAAACACTATCCTTTCTCAGTAGACTACAAGCATTAAAGGCAACAGAGATAAATACTCCAATAATAACAATAACATACAAGGATAGCTAGAGAGATAAATAGATAGATAGAAAAACCACAAAATCTGAGCAGTTGTGGGAAGGGGAATGGGAATAGCCCCATGAATAAATATAGGTTTGCCAGAGAATAGTTCTATATACATATTAGCATATACTACAAATATGACCATGAATATAATAGTGCATCCAGGAGGCATAGTTAGGAAATGTCTTAGCTAGAACAAAACCCCTTGAGGGAGCGTGTCCTAAATATCGGGGATCAGGAACATAGCTCTGAGAGACCTCAAGATCAATTGGTACAAACTAGCTCACAAAGACAATGTTCTGTATCCATCAGGGAAGTGACTGGGATCTTCAAAAGCTAGTGAGTAGCAAACTAAAAGTCGGTTCTTGGTCTCACCCTATGTGTTGGACAGGGTTCTCTAGAGAGACAAAACCATATTGCTAGTAATTATATATAAATATATTTATAAAGCTAGATATGCAATACAAGAAATGAACCACTAAATTATATACAGATAGATAACACAAGAAACTAACAGTTAAATTATAAAACAGTGAGACACTAGCAGTCCTTTAAGGCTTGAGAGCCGCCAGTTGCCAGTCCCTTTCTGTAGAGAGAGCTGGGCTATATATACCCAGGCAGCAAACAGCAAGGCAAGTCACCAACTGTCACCAACTGTCGGTCCCCAGCTCCAGAGACGAACATTCCAATCCTGTGGGATTAAATGGACCTCAACTTACAGCGACAGAGTCCACAAGCTAGGCATCCCACAGGTAGTGTACCCCTTTAAATTGAGGCATAGAACAAGCAAGGTGAGGCTCACGAAGCCATTTATCCCTCTGCCCTTCGATTAATCCTACTTGTGTTTATCGGCCAGGCTGGCACAATAAACTATTGCACCCTGTCTGGAGCGAATAACATTGAAGAAGCTCAAGATGCCTGGCAACAATTAGTCCAAATCAGTAATGGACTATGCGTACCTCAGCCTCTATGATGCTAAGGTCAGAAGAACTAAATGGTGCCTGCCTATGACAAACAGCTGCTCTGAAAGGGATCATGGTACATGGTCCTAGATAGAGTGGGGAGTAATGTGTAAGAAAACTGAAAGTCATACTACTACTACCAATAGTAATAATAATAATAATGATAAAAGATGAGGTTTATTGGTTAGATAGACTAGTGAGATCCCCACTACTATGGTCCTTCATCACCCTTCAGGTCTGGAACTGAATTCAACCCCCTGAAAAATAGACAGGTTTATAAAGTGAACCTTATGAGAAAAGATTGCAGCCCTCAGTATGGTTTACAACTCAATGTCAAGAAGACACACATCCTCACAACTTGATCAATAGCTACCATGATAAATGGAGAAGTTTGTTGTTTTTTTTACTTGTTGTTATTTGTTGAAGTTGTCACGGATTTTTTGTCTTGATGAGGTCTATAATCAATGCTCTTGGAAGCTGCAATCATGAGATCAAATGACGCATTCCATATGGATACATTTGGTGCACAATACGTCTGTAGAGTGCTAAAAAGCAAGGATGTTACTTTGAGGACTAAGGTGCACCTTACCCAAGCCATAGTAATTTAAATTGCCTCATAAGTATGTGAAAGTCAGACATTGAATAAGGAAGGCTGAAGAAGAATTGATATGTCTGAATTGTGGTGCTGGTGAAGAATATTAAAAGTAACATGGACTGGCAAGGGAACAAACAGATCTGTCTTAGAAGAAGTATGGTCAGAGGGCTCCTTAAAGGCAAGGATGGTGAGACTTCCTCTCACATACTTTGGTCATGTTATTAAGAGAGACTAGTCCCTGGAGAAGGACATCATGCCAGGTGAAGTAGAGGGACAGTGAAAGAGAGGAAGCCCCTTAAGGAGATGGATTGACAGTGACTGAAACAAGGGGCTCAAGCTTGGGAACAATTAGGAGAATTATTCAGGGCTAGGTAATGTTTCTGTCTGTTTGGCATAGGGTCAATGTGGGTTGCAACTGGCTCAATGGCACCTGATAAGAACAACTACACCAAAATGAATCATAGCACTGAGGAGCACACATTCCTCAGAACCATCAACCATTCAAAAGCAAATAGGCAGTATTTGCCCAAGGCCAAATTCAAAAGGCAGGCAAGGTAAGGGGAGAAGGGTGAATGAAAACAGGAAGCAGAGTTTCAATGGCATGAGTGATATTACATTGCAGGAGATTGTCATCAATGTCACATAACAAAACGTGTATAAATTGTTACGTGCAAAGCTGATTTTCTCTGTAAACCTTAACCCACCTTACAATAAAAACTTTCTTTTTTTAAAACAAAGACACCATCGTTCATATTATAGACACAGCCAAAGAAAGATCTCCTGGACAATCCTAAAAGGATCTCCCAAATGATTTGGGTAGTTAGCCCTCCCCAGGGAGTTCTACCCATTGAAACGCTGGGCGGTTATGGCTGCAATTATATTTCAGGCCAGAAGAGGCAGCAGAGGCCTGGTTGTTCAAATGCTACAAAACTACCAGACAATGGGCAAACAGTTTCTTTCCACGGACGACTAGCGGCTCTGTCATATCCATGTCTGGTGTTCAACACTTGGCGACAGAATCCAGCCCGCTGGGTTTGGGTGGGGTCTGTTTCTCACCCATGCTTGGCTTGGGATTGTTCTATGGCATCCACAAAGTGGAGTCCTTTCCTTTCTGATGTCCCGAGAAAGCTGTTTTCTCCTTTTTCTCTCTCTGGCCCTCTTCCCAAGAACCCTGGGGTTCACTCTGCTTTCCTCTGGTTGATGTTTCTCAGGCAGTTACTTGACCTCGGTTCATCTACTGCAGGTGACCATTAGCAAGTGACTGTACCGTCCTTGGATGGTATTGTTCATGAGCTAGGCTGCGAACTACGGGTTAAAGGTTTGAGTTCACCCAGAGGTGCCTTCCAAGAAGGGCCTGGTGCTATGCCTCTGGAAAAAAACCCACCCCAGCCATGGAAAATTCTAGGGACCGGACTTCTCTAACACACTTGGGCTCTCCATGAGTCCGAGTTGACTCAATGGCAATTGGTTGCTGGTATTCCTGTAAGTAGAAGACAACAATCTTTAAGCAGTCCCTCTTGGATTCATGGGAGGAGGGTGGCTTCCTCTGAGAGAACTTCTCAGGGCTCCAAGGGCTCAATGATCTTACAAAAAATGAGAGAAATGATGAGCCTGATGACAGATGATATTGCTATGCAGGCCTCGTTTCAGGATGCTCAAGTTTCCAGGTCTTTCCCTGACTCACAGTGTAGCCCTGTGAGGTTCCAAATAGAAGGGCACCCTTGCTCCCAGGACCTGGAGCCTTGTAGCTGAGCAGAGCAGTCATGATGAGAAAGAGGACCCAAGGGGGAAGTCAGGGGGCTGCTTCACTTGTCTCAGTGTCATGCAAACAAATGTTTTGGCAGGAAATTTCTCTTCAAGAGTGTTCTGATTTCTTGAAGGAAATCTTTTTCTGAACCATTTCCTCAGGGGAAAACCACTCAACTACCTCGGGAAGGAAGATTTTTCTCCTTCCAAGCTTACCAGGCTGTGCTAACTCACAGAGGAGGTGTGACTAGCAGGCAATGAAACTGATTTCCAGACTCCTATGAAAATCAGCAAGTGCTCGGCTGCTAAGTGAAAGGTCGGCAGTTGGAAAACCCCAGCTGCTCTGCAGGAGAAAGTTGTGGCTGACTGTGTCTGACAAGATGACAGCTTTGGAAACCCAATGGGGCAGTTCTCCTCTGTGTTCTACAGTTGCTTTGAGTTGGAGTGGACTTGACAGTGATAGATCTGATCTTTTTCCCCATGAAAATCAACTTTCACGAATACATGTGCATTCATGGATGTCTGTGTCTGCTTTGGCATGCATGTGCACATATGTGCCTATTTGCACGTGGATGAATACGTCTGTGAATGTGGGCGTCTCTATTTACTTTGCCATGTGTGTGCACATGTCTGCCTTTGTCAGTATGCATGCGGGCTCAGGCAGCATAAAGAGATCACAGAGAAACTTGGAGAGAAAGAGAAAAGTAACCTATTTTCTCATGGGTCTCCCATACCTGACGGTCTACTGGCATCCACCGCCACGAAGACCAGAGGTCACTTCATGCCATGTGTCCAGCTGCACATTGCTGGTTGAGGTCAGTCACCAGGGAGGCAAGTGAGACTGGCCTCGCCAACCTACCACCCACCTGCAGGAGTGATTCCCACCATCTGTCCTGGAGCCCCTCCCACCTTACTCAGCCTCCCTAGACCTTGAGTGAAAGGCGTTTCCAACGTTTTTACATAAAGATTTCTGAGATTGACTGAAGAAATGATTTCATTTGACAAAACAAGAAGCTTTGAATTTAAAGATTTGAGGCAAGTGCCCTTCAGAGAGGGGCCACAGGACGGGGCCATGCTCCCTTCCGGTATGCACAGGGGTTGCTATGAGTTGGAACCAACTTGATGAGCACCTGCCAGCAACAACAACAACCAGAAGTTGTCCAAACTTCTGTGGCCTCAACTCGGAAATGAGAATATTATTATTGCCTCCTAGAAAGAACTCAAGGTATGTACAATTGGTTAATAGGCGTTTGGAAAGTGAGTACATTAAGTGGACTGATGACATTGATAAGGCAATAAGAAACTGAGAAGGCTTCACTAACAGGTGCTTTCACATCTGTAACCAGTAGATTCCTTCCTTCTTCATCTCTTGCCATCTTAATCAGCTCCCACACTTTCCAGGCAGCTTGAGGGATTAAATCTTCAGTCTGATCCTATTATAAGCCTCAGCCTCAGAATCAGAGGCTTTACCTGAGGTTTGAGGAGCTATACTGGGAATGAGGGAGAGTAACCTGTCTTTTCTATTGCTCTCCTATCGCACCCTCTTCCCTAGCCCTTCCCTGTCTCTGGGCCTGCCTTTCCTCCCTAGAGCATTGGCTTCCGGGAGAAGGGGATGGAAACAATGAGCACAATGAGCACATTCCTGACCAGGCCTCTTACCATGCTATGTTCCAACCCTCTCTTGGAAGGGCCTCCACCAAGTCCTCTTATGTCATCTCACAATAACTTGTTAGATACCATTGAGTGAGCTCCTGACTCATAGCAAAAGTACACACAAGAGATTGAAGCACCACCTGGTCCTGCACCGTCCTCACAATGGTCCTTGTGTGTGAGCCCATGGTTGCAGCAGTGTGGAGGAGATCCTGTCCAAGAAGGCTGCCAGTGGGTGGGAGGGGCTGCAGCTTTCAGAGACTTTGGAGGATGCCAAGGTGGATAGTTCACGGCGTATCATATGAGGTCAGCCAGCGGGCCTTGGGGGCCCTTCCCATTATCCATAGATATATGAAATAAATGGAGGCCCTCAGCAAGATGGGCTGCAGACACCTTCAGGACTCACTTGATCCTTGGCAAGCTCCCTTAGCCTTAGGACACCACCTGCTGGAACTGTGGCTTTGCTGCCTCTCCTGGCTCTCAACTTCCCTCCTAGAGGACTCCAGCCACCCTTCTCCTTCCAGATCCTTCCAGCAGGAGGCAGATATTGGTCTCTATGCTTTTGCATGTGGCCAGTTTTCTAGGGACAGATCAGCCTCTCCCAAGAATTTGGGTTCACCAGAGTGAGCGTGCCCACAAGTCTGCAGAGCGTACGGCCAGGCCTCTGAAGAGAGAACTGCTGGAAGATTTGCCCCTTTTCAAAAGCGCTAATTCCACAGTTGAGAGCTCGTCTCCTGGGGACTCAGCTTGAGTCTCAAGGAGCACATCCCCTTTGACACTGCTGGCAACTCGAGGTGCTGTGGGTCATTTTCTTGCCTTTGAGGAGTGCAAGGGAAATGCTATAATATGTCCCTTCACATGAACCACCAATCCTTATCTGGAGAACTCTCTGAGATGACAGGGATGAGAGGGAGATGTTCCTGGGGCACGCTTTCACCTGCACATCTCTCAGGTGAGTCAAACATTTGACCCCCAAAAGTTGAGTATGATGGTGAGAGTTCAGGCTGGGAGATAGAGTGTCTGGGTTCAAATCAAGAGACTGCACATCTCAACTCCCATGGTTCTCCTGCATAAAACCCAAGCCAAGCAGTTTATCACTTCCCGGCTGAGTATCCTACTGAGGCCAGCTAAACTCATTCTTTGCTGATGACAACGTTGCTTGTACCAAATGGCTTTGCCATGTAGCCCTTAGCAATGGCCAGAAGGGCTGCTCATCAAACCGCAGAGCAGGGCTTCTGGCGCACACGTTAAGAAGGGGGCTATTCACAACAAGGTCAGTAATTCAGAACCCACTAGCTGTTTCTCTGGAGAAAAACTGTGGCTGTGTGCTTCCATAAAGATGCCCAGCCATGGAACCCCCCTGGAGAGGGCCATGATGAGCTGGAGTGAGCTCTACAGGAGTGGGATTTTTTACTGTGGATGTAATCCCACCTGGGCAGAGATTTTCTTTGTGACTTAAAGAGGCTGTACCTTACACCAATGACTTGGCTGATACAAAAGGATTCAATTCAACACTGAAGCAAACCAACTCCAAGGGAAGAAGGCAGCTGCCATGCAGAGAGCTCCAAGGACCACCAACCATGGAGGTCATTGAAGCCAAAACAAGAATACCGCCCACCAGCCCTCAGCCCCCAGGGATGGACAAAGAGAGCGTGCCCATCAAGCTGGTGCACTGGCATGATGCTGTCAGCCTCTGGTGCTGTGAGAACATTGACTTTGGTGTGTTAAAGGCACCCACTTGCGGTATGTTTGTGATGTCAGCGTGTGGAAACTATGGCAAGCCCCCCTCCCTGTCTCACAGCAGCAAAGCCTCGGCATTAAAACCCTGTGCCTTCTGTGGCGCTTGCCAGCTGTGAGAGGGCAGGAAATGCCCTTGGCTTTTCTGCTCCTTGTTGCGACCTCCCTCTGAGGCAGGGAGCAGAGGATTTGAGGTTGGAATCTGTTTTGTTTCATCACTATCCTTTGTCATCTCTCTGAACACTTTCATGTGCTCCTCACCAGTGCTTCGCCCTCTCTATCACCAAGCCATGTGCTCTTTAAAACATGCACACACACACACACACACCTAATGTTCACATTTTGAGGCACATTTGTCTTTAATTCACTAATAATAACAATAATTATTCAAAGCCACTTTACCATCTGAAAAGAAATCTCTATGCATACACTTAGATCATGGATGCCAACTGCCTTCTTAACAACATTTCCCAATGAAATATTCAGCAGCGATTATATTAAGCCTGAAGCTGTTCATCCAGTTTGTGTTAATCAAAACAAAAACAAGAGACGAAGGGATACAAAAGGACATGTAAGATCATAGATTGAAAGTAGCCCCATCGAGCACCAAAGGCTTGTCCAGAAAGGCAGAGCCACAGGTAAAAGCTACGTCTGTCTGGAGTTGCTGGCATTTAACTAGATGCAAAATGGCAGCGCAGGAAATGGCTTGCCCAATGCAAATACTAACAAGGGAGGCATGTGTTCCTGTGTAAATGGAGCTTTAGCCAATCCGGGCCTTCAGGATCCAGCTCCCATCGCAGCATCCACGGGAAGCACCAGGGGAATGTTCCGTTTGCTTATTTTCCCTCTCTTTGCTAAGAAGAAAAAGAGCCTTTGTGGCCTAGTGGCTACAAGTTGGGCTGCTAATTGCTATGTCAGCAGTTTGAAACTACCAGCTGCTTTGTGGGAGAAAGATAAGGCATTCTGCTCCCATAAAGAGTTCGAGTCTCAGACACTCACAGGGGCAGTTCTACGCTGCCCTATAAGTTGGCTGTGAGTCAGCATGGATTCGATGGCAGTGAGTTTTCTAAGAGTAAGAAGTATCTAGGGGTGTAAACAGTTAATGAGCTCTGCTATTAAGGGAAAAGTTGTCATTCCCAACCCACTTAGAGGAGCTGTGAAAGAGAAGCCTGGCAATCTTCTTCAGAATCCTCGGCCATTGAAAAGTTTATAGAATGTATTGACCTAGGTTGTTAAATAGATCCAGGTATATGGTGGAGCATACAGGGACCAATGTCATAAAACGGGGTGGGGGTGGAAAAAAATCTCTGAGACATGCAAAAACTGTGAGGGAATGAGTTGTTGAGGCTGGGGGATCAGGACCATCGTCTCTGGGATTTTCAAAGTTCCTGAGCAATCAGGAAAGGGGCAAGAGTTGGTCTCTCCCCATCCAGAGGACAGCAGAAGAGGAGAACTGATTGGGCACAATGAATCAATGACTAGTGACTCAAGCAACGATCACCCTCCACCACTGGAGACCAGAAGAACTAGATGGTGCCTAGCTCTCACTATCGACTGCTATGAAAGAGATCACATTAGAAGGGCTTGATTAGAGTAGAAGGGAAATGTGGGGCAAAACTCAAAATCATGATTGTCGCGCGCCAGGTCTCGCCAGCAAGAAAAGACGCACCACAACAGGATTCTTCCACAAGCATTTAATTTTTCATAATGCGGTAAAAGACCCCGAAACCCCAAACTACTGCTGCTTATATATGCTCTATGGGGACGTGCTGTGCCCTGATTGGTGCATTTGCCAAAACCTCATGCATTGATTGGTGAGTTCGCCAGAACCTTTGTTTGCATACTCCAGGGTGGAGTTATGACTACGTCATCTCAGCATTGCGCATGCGCTAAGTGGTTGTTTATCACTTAGTTGGACCACCGCCCTGACTGCCCGGCGCCATCTAGTAATGGCGGCGAGAGCTGCGGCTACCCACATCACGAGAGCTGTGGCTTCCCACATCTCGCGAGAGCTATGGCTTCCCACATCTCCTCCTTTCTTTTTTATTTTAAGCCTAATCCATCGATCAATTCCAGAGCCTCCAGCAGCTCCAAAAGATCAAGATGGATATAAAGTCCATCGATCCATCCCGGAGCCTCCAGCAGCCCCAGGAGATCAAGATGGATATAAAAACCCAAATCTGGTCACACTAATGTGTGCAATGAGCAAAGCTCCACATGGTGCAAGGGCTGACCAAGATCCAATTTCTGTCACTCTTCCCAGTGCAATGGGACAATTCCCTTGGGGTGCAGGAGCTGACAACTTATGGGGGTTAATTTTCTCTTAACAAAGAAAGCCAAAGATCATGGGAACCACCGCGCTCAATCGCTAAGAGCGCCTGCGTGATGATGACTTTGTCACGTTTTTGCTGGGCTTTAAGCTTGCAGAGCAACCATAGCAACAACACTCCTCCACAGCACATTATTGCAGCAAATGTAAACACCCCCACCCACTCTTTAAAGTAGGAAAAGGCAGTAGAAAGCCAAGAAGTAAAATCTCCAACAGTTATGGGTTTCATTCTTGTGCCATTAAGAGTCGTAATCTGCATCCGGAGTTGTTCTTGAAGTTCTTCCAGCTCAGCTGTCCATTGTCCTGTAAGATACTGGGATATATTCTTGCTGCTAAAAGAAGACTCATTCAAGAATTTTAAAGGTGTTATGCACAAATTAGGTGTTGAAGAAACACAACTTAATTGCACCATGCTCGTACGAGTATCCACTTGGTGTTGTAATAAATCAACTCTCTGGTTCACTAACAGTAAACCAGACATTAATCGAGCATCCAACATATGGACTGTAGATAAAGCTTCTGATGTAGATTGCGTAATATTGCTAATGACATTTGCTGTCATTACTTGATTAGACATAGCCAATCCTGCTGTAACCGCTGCTGCAGCTGAGATAGTAATAGCTGTAATAATTGCTGCGGTAATGCCAAAATCTATTTTATATCTATAAAGTGTAGCAATAGGAAAAGTATTGGGATCTGCTTCAACCGGTAGAGGTATCATATTGGGAATCTTTACTATCAAGGCAAATGGCTCAGAGCCATTCCAACATTCAGCAAGCCAACACTGACTGCTAAAGCTATTACATGAAGCTTCCCAAAATGTATCATTTGCATGACTAAAGTTGAATGTTAACAGAAAGAAAAATGGGGGCTGGACACAAACAGGTGATGGCTGAAATTGCACTCTTGATATATTAACCATAGTATTTACTTTCAGCCTCTTTGTAGTGGTATTGTATACACCAGTGACATTGTATAAAGTATCATTAATTCCAAACATTTTTGCAAAAGGAGTTACTATGGTAGATGCTCCACGTTGATTATATACCATCCATTCATACCATGGCCAGGTATTATCAGGACCAGTGGTATTAGTATTACTATTCCATTTTGCTTTACCTAAAGTCGGAGTCATATCAAAACCTGGTATAATAGGGTTGCTCCGATAATTTGGAGACTGACATTGAGTAAAAGTAGGCGGAAAACTTTTTTCAGGTGAGCAACTAGGTAATATGACACGTCTGGTCACATTAGGTGGCACTACTGATCCATTAATGGGCCCAGAGGGCCTGGATCCTTCACGAATCACCATAAGTGTTGTTGTATTTACACGTTTTCCTTTCTCAGAGGTGCCACTTCCACCTGTAGCACCTTGTGCAACTTTCATAAGGGTGGATATAATATTATTAAATGTAGAGTCTCCAGAAGGATCCACCCAATTGACTAAAGACCCATTTCTTACATATATACAAGGTGCACTAGTATTGATGGTGGTAAAACACAAACTATATGCCAATGTAAAGTTGCTTGCATTATATACTTTAGGAGGCTCCCCTCTAGGCGTAATACATGGTATTCCCAAATCACATTGCGTTGATAAGAATAAGGGTAATATTGACGCATTCGAGTGTATGGGAATAGGTACAGGCCAAGTTTTAGCTATGGCCCATAAAAAAACTCCTTTAACTATTGGGGTCCATATTACCATCAGTATCAGCAACATTATTAGGTTGATCATCGTCTTCTTCATTCTTCCTGCTCGCACGATCTTCATCCTCCTTAATTAATCTCACCAGTCTCTCTGGCACCCAGATGGGGTTTTCTTCTTTCTGTGGAAAAACACAAATTGCTCCCCTGGACCTGATTAATATGGGGTCCGGGCCATACCATTTGTTGTCTAGGACATTTTTCCATCGGGCCATTTCCTTTGGTGGCTTTGGCCATTGTCCATGTCTGTCTGCAGCTGATTGGCCTTTCTCATCCAGATTTAAAAAAATTTCAGTTTCTCCCTATTGAGTAAGATGCTGGCAGTTGGTTTTTCATATATGTCCCTGATTTCATTGAGAATTTCCCTTCGATTCCTATTTTTTAGTATTTGTATCTAGAATGGCTGTTAGATATTATCAAATACCTTTTCTGAATCAATTGAAATGCTCATGTGGTTGTTTTTCTTTTTTATATGGTAGATCACATTCATTATTTTTCTCATTTCAAACCATCTTTGCATCCCTGGAACCAATCTCACCTGCTGTGGTTCTTTTGCTTAGCTTTTTGATAGATTGTTGGATTCTGTTGGCCAGGATTTTGAGATTTTGCCCCTATATTCATAAGGGATATTGGTTTACAGTTTTGTTTTGTTTGAAATATTTATTTCTGTTGACAAATAAATGAAATTTTGTCTTAAAGCATGGTGCAGCATGGGTAACAATGTTCACTCACGGTACTCACATGTGGGTGTATCTGCATGTGGGCGGACCCACCTAGAGACAGATAGAGGAGCGGTGTCTTGGTTCCTAAGAACATTGGTAACACAGAAAAATATGAGAAAAAAGACAAAAAGGATGGTAATAGAAATAAATTAATAAAAATATCTATTAAAGGCAACAAAAGAGAGACAATGGGAAGAAAACATAAAATTTAAA
The DNA here is from genome assembly GCF_050624435.1 of Tenrec ecaudatus. Taxonomy (NCBI): domain Eukaryota; kingdom Metazoa; phylum Chordata; class Mammalia; order Afrosoricida; family Tenrecidae; genus Tenrec; species Tenrec ecaudatus. The sequence goes on along the minus strand of NW_027459702.1, from coordinate 458,964 downwards.
TTTACAAGACATATTTTTGTTTTAAATTCTATACCATTGGCTAAATTAACTACACCATCAATAAAATTGCCTTATGCCCAAGGGGATGATTGATAATGTTCTCTAACAGAAAATAACAATTATATCTCTGAGGTGAACCAGAGCCAGATGAACCATAAATATGTGAATGGATTTTGCGCTTGCACTTAATTCTAGCCTCAATCTAAGTACAATTAGTTCTTATGAAATGGCCCTATTTGATGCTCGTCCTCATGAAGAAATCACTCAAGACATGAATGCTATAGGAAAGTGTAATGAAGAAACTAGATGGTGCCCACCTATCAGAAAAAAATAGCCTCTGGGGTCTTAAAAGCTGGTCTTAAACAGCCATCTAAGTGAGGGATCAACTAAGTCCATGTGGAAGAAGCACACCAGCCTGTAAGGTCCTAGGATTTTAACTCATGAAATTCAAATCTGAAGGAGGGAATGATATCAGCTTCAATTATGAACACCTGGTTTTAAGGTTGTGGATAACATTTGCAAGCTCTGGGGAATCCTCTCTGACCAGAGCCATGGGATGTGAACAGCCCTGTTATCAGACAGATAGCATTGTAAAATTGGTTATTGCAGATGTATTTAAGTTAAAATTTATACATCTCCCTTTTGACTCATTTTAAATATATTCCAGTTCTTTTAACCTCTGCTTTCTTTTCTAGAGCTTTTTTTAATCTGTTTTCTTTGTTATTGTTGTTAGGCTTTTAAAAATACATTTTTCTGTATATGAAATCCAGGATAACTAAATCTATATAGACAATGGTTTTGGGGGCTATGGCAGGGGAGGTTGGGGGAAATAACATGAATACAATAAAGAAAAAATGTTCTAAAATTGATTGTGGTGATAATGATTATTACAATTTATCTTAATATAATTGAGCTATTGTATGGCATGTGAGTCATATGCCAATAAAAGTGTTTTTGTAAATGAATTAAAACAATTTTTCCAAGCTGTTCTCAGCCTGCTAATTGTTTCTGTCTTGGAAATTTCAACGACAATATGTTCCAGTGTTTTCTTTTGGGATCTGTGGTGTTTTGGGTTCTCTCTGCTTCCTGGAGAATTATTTTCTCCTCCTCTGTTCTGTTAAGGAAGTATTATTCCGGAATTTCTTATATGGATAGAATCCCACTTCATTCTTATGTTTTCTTCAGATTCTTTTGTTCTTTTAGCTGATTGTATCACTCATAAATTGGAGTTAAGAGATATGCCTTCAAACTCACCAATTCAGCTTTCCATTTCTTCAATTCTCTTACTCTGTTCTTCTAAATTGTTGCCTAATTCTCTTATCTTAATATTTTCTGCATTTCTTTTTAGAGGTTTTTGTTGAAGATATCTAGCTTTTCTATTCTGACCATTGTTCTCGCAAACTCTTTGTTGAAAGTACATGACAACATTTTTCTGAATTCAATTTATGATAGTTTCAGAGCCTGTTCTTTTTAAGAAAATTCCTTGAGATCTGAGTGTTGTTCATTTGTTAATCCTTCTTCTGATGAATCAGGAGTGACTGCTGCCACTGCAGCATCATGGCCGGGTATTACGGTTGGGAGGGCTGCTAGATTTTGTGGGAGTCGATGACTTTGTTGAGTAGTGCCAGAAATGAATAATAGAAGAGGGACGGGGGAGGGAAAAAAGGCTTTGGGCAGTAAAAGGCTGTACTAAGAAAAGTTGGGAGGGGGAGGAACACTGTACTTGAGTGTATTCTTCCCTAAGGCCAAGAGCTTCTTAACATAGTCCGTCAAAGCACAGGCAATCTTCAGGAAAACCATCATGGTGCCAAGTTTGTCCTTGGGATAGCCTAGGCTGGTCCTTTGGGACCTATGCTCCAGGAACTGTGCAGGCCAGCTTGCTTGGAGAGCTGGAAGCCACATGGGACCTGCGTGCTTATTACACGTGAAGCTTTGGACCCTGCTCACAATGATAGTCTTTGAGGAGTGGAGCTTGGTTGCTGTAGCCAGCAGTGCAGAATGGAGCTACAGATGGGTAGCAGGAGACCACTGGGCGCCTCTTCAGTGGACCTGCTCTTTCCTTCCCTTCTCTGCTTGCTCCCACAGTCTCTGATATGTGGAAGCCTCCTTTTACTTCACTTTCAAGCCATTGTCTGAGATCACAGGCCACCTGTCTTTTCTTAGGGCCTAGTCTATCCTGGTTGTTACATAAGGATCTACCTGTGTGTATGTGTTCAGTTGGACATGTTCTAGTCCCCTTTCTTTAATGTTTTTAAAAGTTTCTATAGAACTGGTGTCAGCACTTCTGAATTTTTTATGAAATATCCCAGTGAAGCCATCTTGCCATTGACTTTTCTTTTTATATATATTTTTGGTCTTTTTTGAAGGGGTGGAGCAGGGGGTTAATCACATTCTGAATTGCTTATTTCATAATTACTCTGCTTAAACCTATTTCTATTCATATTAGTTTAGGTATGTCGTATATTTTCAGGAATTTGTCCCATTCATCTGCACTTTCAAATCTGTTGCAGTTCTTTTTCATAGTGTTATGATTCTTTATTCAATGAATATGTTGTGTTGTCTCCAGATTCATTTCTTTTGATTATTTGCCCTCCCCCCCCCCCCCAGTATATCCAGTAGTTTGTTTCAGTGATTCTTTTCAAAGAACCAACTTCTGGTTTGATTGATTTTTTTCTGTTGTTTAACTGTATTCTATTTCATTTCTTTCTCACTGGTATTTATTATTCATTTCAGCTAGTATCTTTGGCCTCTTGCTCTTCCTTTCCTTTTTGTTCAAGTTTTCATTTAAACAATTGATTTTCATCCATCTTTTTAAATATGGGCATGTATTGCTATGAATTTCCCTCTGAGAATGGTTTGTGCTGTGTCCCAAAGGATTTGGTATGTTGTGCTTTCCTTTATATTTGATACCAAGTATATTTTTATTTCACTTTTAATTTCTTACATAGAGAAATTGTTTTCTAGTCGTACAATATTTAATTTTGGTATAATAATAATTATTCATTTTTATTCTTCCTGTGATTGATTTCTTACTTCATACCATTATGGTCAGAAAGTATGCTTTGTATGATTTTAATGTTTTAAAACTTGAGATTTGTGGCATAATCTGTAGTTGGTTCTGGAAAAATTATCCTGTGAAAATGTCTGCTGATGATGGATGGAGTGTTCTAAGTTAAATTGGCTTATGATTTTCTTTATGTTCTTAATGTCCTTATTGATTCACTTTTTAAATGTTCTGTCGAGAACTGAAATTGAAGGTTTCAAATCTACAAATATTAATAGCGGCACTGTAATTTTTTTCTTTGATATTAGTGTTTGTGTCATGTTTTTGGACAGGTTAGGTGAATATATGCTAATAATTGTTGTATCTTCTTGAAGTATTAGCCCTTTTATTATGTAATAGCCTTTATCAGTATGACCACACTCCTTTTTTTGGGTGCTGGTTGCACGGAACATTTTTTCCATCCTTTATTTTCAGTCAGTTTGTGTCCTAATGTGAATGTGTGTTTTGTGTAGGTAACAAAAGATGAATCATGTTTTTTATCCAGTCTATCACTCTGCCTTTTGTGTAAATATTTTGGCTATTTACATTTTCTTCATTCTTTTAGCTAATTGGGTTTTGAGTTTCTTTTATCTGGTTTCTCTTTTTATCAATTTTCCTGTTATTTTTTGTATTTAGCATCTTTTGTTATGAGCTTTAATTCCTCTTTACATATTCTCTTAGTGGTTACTACAAATATTATACTATACAACATGCAATTACAGTAACATTTAGCATGCAATCAACAATGAATGTGAAATATTAAGTATTCCTGGTTTACTGTTCCCTCTCCTTTTTCTGTTGGTGAACCTCCAGTGACAGTAATGTACACCCTACATCCAGTAGTCGTAATATGTACTTATTTTCTGAGATCTCTGTCTGACTCCTTCCTCCCCCTTTGTGTACATTTGAGTGTTTGATTAATGTTCTTTCCTTTCCATTTAGAAAACTTCCTTAAGTACATGTAGGGCTGGTCTGGTATTGCCAAATTCCCAAGGCTTCTGGTTATTTGGGACTCTTCTTCCCTGTTTCAAAGAAATGCCTTGGCTTAGTGCTTTTCTGTTGTTTCCTTTTTAATTAAAGTAGGGCGATGCCATCTATCGGTTGGCGTGTGTCACATATTGGTATAAGGAGCCCTGGTGGTGCAGATTGGTGTGATACTGCTAACCACAAGTCAGCAATTCACATCCATCTTTCTCTGTAGGGGAAAGATCAAGCTATTGCTCCCATAAACATGTACGCTCTCAGAACTCTAGGGTAAAAAAAGAAACCAAGAAACCATGGGGAGCAGTTTTACTCTTCCCATAGGGACACGAACAGTCAGAATCAACTTGAAGGCAGTGGGTTTTTACCTGTTGTTATGGAATTAAAGAATTTCCGATTTATTACCAAAGGTTTATAATTCATTACTGTGCTTAGATTTCTGGTGTTCAAATTGTGCCAGACAGGTCAACCTATCTGCTAAGTTTTTGCACTGCACCATCATTGTTTTGGTTGTTTTATTACGTGGTTCCTGAGATACTCCAGATTTACCTTGTACATTGCTGCCATTTACCCCAGAATCAGCCATTTCTCCAATGACTGCCGGTTCATTTGACAAGAGAATGATTCTTGAGGTCGATTAGGTTACCAGATGGGCTCATTGCTACAGGGATATCCTTGCTTGTTGGCTGAACTCAGTGTCTTACACTCATTCTACAGAAGGAGAAATAGCATGACCTTTTCCCCTGCATAGCGCCCATTCTTTTCCAAATTTTAGCGTAAAGTTTCACTGTAATTTACAATGCATATTGCAAAGCACAACAACCATGCTTCTTCCCTTTGTCGCTGAATTTTCCTCCAATTTAGCTATCATTTTAACTTTCTTTCTCTCAGCTGGTAATCTTTGTTTTCTCGATGAGGCTGCCCTTGGCAAATATAAGATTTTAGTCAGATCGCTTTCAGTGGCAGTTTTTACTGCTATTGTGGACACTACAATGGATTTATCAAATGTTCTTTCTCTTTAAGCATCATTTCAGCTTTTTCTTTTTTTTCCCAACTGTCCATCTTGATTTTCCTGGTGAGGCTGCCTTTGATAAAAGGAAATATAAGATGGTAACCCGCTATCTTTGGTTTGATACTTTTTTCTGCTGTGTATTTTGCTGGACACCATAATGGCTTTCTGTGGCCTCTGTAAGAAACCCAGAGTCCTTTGTTCTTAATGCTGTGATAGACCTTAGTGGACTTGCTACTTCACAAGACTTTCCCCAGATTCCTTATCACCTTCAACATCCACAGCCACCCACTTAAGCAAGTGATAACTTAAAAACAGTAGTCTGACTTCCATCCTTCCAGAGAGCCACCAAGTAGATGTGCTAAGGCCCTGCTGCTCCAGCTCAGGCTCCACACATCTCTACCAGTTGTAATGGACTATGCTCCTAGGTTTTGTGTTACTAAATCTCAAGACAGAGAGACTTCGACTCGTTGTATATCAGGCATCAGCTTTCTCACACCACTGAGTGGTAGGGATGTGTCTAAAGGAGTCCTAGTGGTACTTAGTGGCTATGTTTGGGTGCTGTTAAAATCTAGGTCAGTCGTTCAAACCCATCAGCCAGTCTGTGGGAGCGAGATGAAGCCGTCTGTTCCTGTAAAGATTTTCCACCTCAAAAACCGAAAGAAGTAGTTCTCTGCCCTATATGGTCGTTGTGAGTCAGAATCAACTTGTTATCAGCAGTGGACATTTTCAGAATACCTATTTGGAATATAAGAAGAACCACACAAGAAGCAGGCCACCAGATAAATATGACTGTGGATGTTTCTTCCAAGATCCGTGCTGCCCAGTGGAAAGGGAAATGAGCTGCAAGTGCACACAGTTGACGCATCCCACTGCCGACTGCGAGGCTGGCAGTTTGAGTCCACCCACATTGAAAGGGATATTGAAAGAAAGACCTGGTGATCTACTTCTGAAAAATCACCATCGAAAACCCTGTGAAGCACAGTTCTACCCTGACACCCATGGGATTGGCAGTACTACTCAACCGGTTGCCTAGCAAGACACCATTCTTTGTGGGATTTTTCCTATTTTAATTACCATCCATTGCTTTTTATTTTTTTAATCATTTTACTGAGGGCTCGTACAACATTTATCACAATCCACACGTACATCCATTGTGTCAAGCACATTTGTACATTTCTTGCCATCATCATTCTCAAAATATTTCTTTCTGCTTGAGCCCTTGGTATCAGCTCCTCATTTTTCCCCTCCCTCCTAACCCTTCTCCCTCATGAATCCTTGATAAATTTATAAATTATTATTATTTTGCCATGTCTTACACTGTCCAGCATCTTCCTTCACCCACATTTCTGTTGTCTGTCCCCCAGGGGGTGGTTATATGTAGATCCTTGTGATCAGTTCCTGCTTTCTACCCCTCCGTCCCTCCACCCTCCCTGTTTCGCCGCTCTCACCACTGGTCCTGAGAGGGTCATCTGTCCTGGAGTGCCTCTGTTTCCAGTTCCTGTGTGTACCAGTATACATCCTTTGGTCTAGCTGGATTTGTAAGGTAGAATTGGGATGATGATAGTGGGGAGGAGGAAGCATTGAAACTAGAGTAAAGTTGTATGTTTCATCATTGCTACACAGCACCTTGACTTGCTCATCTCCTCCCTGCGACCCTTCTGTGAGGGGATCTCCACTTGCCTACAGATGGGCTTTGGATCCCCACTCTGCACTGCCCCTCAATCACAGTGATAATAATATTTTTGTTCTTTGATGCCTGATACCTGAACCCATCAACATCTCATGATCACACAGGGTAGTGTGCTTCTTCCATGTGGGATTTATTGCTTCTCAGCTAAATGGCCTCTTTATTTTTAAGCCATTAAGACCCAAGGTGCTATATCTTTTGATAGCCAGGCACTACCAGCTTTCTTCACCACATTTGCTTACGCACCTGTGTTGTCTTCAGCGATCGTGTTGGGAAGGTGAGCCTTATGGAATGCCAGTTTAATAGAACAAGTGTTCTTGCATTGAGGGAGTACTTGAGTAGAGGCCCAATGTCCATCTGCTACGTTAATACTATAAATATATGCACATAGATCGATTATTTCCCCATTGTCATATATAAATATGTTTGCATATGTACATGCCTGTATTTAGACCTCTATAAATATCCTTTGCCTTCTAGTTCTTTCCTCTATTTCCTTTTACTTTTATCTTGTCCCACTATCATGCTCAGCCTTCATTTGGGTTTCAGTAATTCCTCTCAGTTACATTACCCTTGAACAAGCCCTACCAGGCCTTTTACACCCTCCTCATCACTGATTTTGGATCACTTGTTATTCCATTGTCCCTGGGATTTATTAACACCACTTCCTTTCCCCCACCTCTCCCTCTACTATGTCCCCTGGAACCTTCGGTCCTGTTGTTTTCTCCTCCAGATTGTTTATCCAGACTCTTTTATCTAGACAGACCTGCAGAGATAATACTATGCACAAACCAAGACAGAGCAAAACAAAGCAACAAAAAAGAAAATAGTTCAAGGTCTATTGACATTTAGGAGTGTTTTCTGGTGGAGTCTGATGGAGTGCCACACCATGGCCCCAAAGTCTATTTTTGGTATTCCCTCGAGACGTCCTTGCTCTGCTCCCCTTGCTGTTCTGTTGCACGCCTTTAGTGTTTTGCCTCGGTGTGGTGGGGTCTGATCAGGCATAATTCCCTCACTGTGTATCCAGTGTTGTCCCCTATAGGGCTATGGGCCAGTGAGGGATGTCATGTCTCATAGTGGGGTTGACCATATGGCCCTCTCTAGCTATTGGCTGCTCTGAGCAGGGATATCATCTTCAAGTCTTGGTGGGCCAGGATGTGCTCCACTCTCTCTTCCTCCCCCCTCATTTGCTCCTGTGTGCTCTGATCAGACATGTCCCTCTCCCTGAGCTGTAGCTTCAGTGCTGCCCCTAAGGTAAATTCTTCAGGGGGCAGGGGTGGTTGTCCACATAGTTGGGATTGGGGCCTGTCTCTCAGACCCCTCTACTGGTTCCCTGCTTCATGCCAGTATGTTGCATTCACATCTTAGAGCACCGCTTTGTAGTCTGGTCCCTCTTTCCCTGAGAAGATATGAATAATACACTCCCCTTGGGGGAGTTAGTGCCCTGTTCCCCAACTACTCATTTGTTTTTGTTTTTTCTCTCTTTCCCCTTCCTCTTTAGTTGTCTACCATATGTATTCCTGGATTTGGTCTGGTCCCTGCCATACTCCCTGAACCTGAACCCAGGAATGTTTATATACAATAGTTTTTTCCCTAAGCCCGTTTTGCACTTTTTTTTTTTAAGCTTTCCTCATCAGACTCATATAGTACTTCTCATTTTCTGCTTGGCTTACTTCGCTTAGTATAATTTCCTCCAATTCTTTCCAATGTGCTTCATGCATTCATCACTACTTTTTTTCTTATTTTTTTAATCATTTTATTGGGGGCTCATAGAATTCTTATCACAATATGTTCTTGATCCATTGTGTCAAGAACATATGTACATTTGTTGCCATCATCATCCTCAAAACATTTGCCTTCTATTTGAGCCCTTAATATCTGCTGCTTATTTTCCCCCTCCCTCCCCACTGTCCCCTACCTCATGAACCCTTCATCATTAATAAATTATGATTATTTTGTCATATACTACACTGTCCGATGTCTCCCACCGCCTTCTTCTCAACTGTCCCTCCCCCAGGGAGGAGACTATATGTAGATTCTTGTAATCAGTTCCCCCTATCCACCCCACATTCTCTCCACCCTCCAGGCATCGCCACTCTCACCACTGGTCCTGAATGAGTCATCTGTCCTGGATTCCCTGTGTTTCCAGTTGCTATCTGTACCAATGTACATCCTCTGGTCTAGCCAGATTTGTAAGGTAGAATTGGGATCATGATAGTGGAGGAGAGGAAGTATTTAAGAACTAGAGGAAAGTTATATGTTTCATCGCTGCTACCCTGCACTCTGACTGGTTCATCTCTTCCCCACAACCCTTCACTAAGGGGTGTCCGATTGGCTACCAATGGGCTTTGAGTCTCCACTCTGCACTCACCCACATTTTCAATGATATGATCTTTTGTTCCTTGATGCTTGAAACCTGATCCCTTCGACAGCTCGTGGTCACACAGGCTGGTGTGTTTCTTCCATGTGGGCTTTATTGCTTTTGAGCTAGATGGCCACTTGTTTATCTTAGAACCTTTAAGAACACAGACGCTATATCTTTTGATAGCTGGGCACCATCACTTTTCTTCACTACATTTGCTTACACACACGTTTGTCTTCATTGATCGTATCAGGGAGGTGGGCACCCATTGATATGATTTTTAGTTCTTTCATGTCTGATAACCAGTCCCTTCTGCACCTTGTGGTCAGACAGGCTGTGTGCTTCTTCCATGTTGGCTTTGATGCTTCTCAGCTAGATGGCCGCTTGTTTATCTTCAACGCTTTAAGATCCCAGACGCTTTGATAGCCACGTACCATCAGCCTTCTTCACCACATTTGCTTATGCACACATTTTTCTTCAGCAATCATGTCGGGAATGTATGCATCCTGGAATGCCAATTTAATAGAACAAAGTGTTCTTGCATTGAGTAAGTGGAGGCCTAATTGTTTTATTAGGAGTTCACACAACTCTTATCACAATTCATACATACATCAGTTGTGTAGAGCACATTTGTACATTCATTGCCCTCATCATTCTCAAAACATTTCCTCTCCACTTAAGCCCTTGGCATCAGGTCCTCATTTTGTCCCCTCCATCCCTGCTTCCCCCTCCCTCATGAACCCTGGATAATTTATAAATTATTATTTTGTCATATCTTGCCTTGTCCGACATCTCCCTTCACCCACTTTTCTGTTGTCCACCCCCTAGTAACAAGGTCAAATGCAGATCCTTGAAATCGATTCCTCCTTTCCAACCTACTCTCCCTCTACGCGTCTAGTAGTGCCACTCTCACCACTGGTCCTGAAGAGCTCATCCACCCTGGTTTCCCTATGTTTCTGGTTCCTATCTGCACCAGTGTACATCCTCTGGTCTTGCCAGACTTGCAAGGTAGAAATCAGATCATGATAGTGCAGGAGGATGAAGCATTTAGGAACTAGAGGAAAGTTGTATTTTTCATTGTTGCTACATCACACCTTGACTGGCTCGCCTCCTCCCCTACACCCCTCTGCAAGGGGATTCCGGTGACTGACAAATGGGCTTTGGATCTCCAATCTGCACCCCGCCCCCCTACCTCATTCACTATGGTAAGATTTTTTGTTCTGATGATGCCTGATACCTGATCCCTTCAACACCTTGTGATCGCACGGGATGGTGTGGTTCTTCCATGTGGGCTTTGTTGCTTCTGAGCTAAGTGGCTGCTTGTTTGCCTTTAAGACACCAGACGCTATACCTTTTGATATCCGGGCACCATCAGCTTTCTTTGCCACATTTGCTTATGCACCCATTTGTCTTCAGCGATCATATCATGGAGGCAAGCACAAAATGTTATGATTTTTTGTTCTTTGATGCCTGATAACTGATCCCTTTGGCACCTTGTGATCACACAAGCTGGTGTGCGTCTTCCATGTGGGCTTTGTTGCTTCAGAGCTAGATGACCACTTGTTTATCTTCAATCCTTTAAGACCCCAGACGTTATATCTTTTGATAGCCGGGCACCATCAGCTTTATTCACCACATTTGCTTATGCACCCGCTTTGTCTTCAGCAGTTGCGTTGAAAAGGTCAGCATCACAGAATGTCAATTTAATAGAAGAAAGTATTCTTGCATTAAGGGAGTACTTGAGTGGAGGCCCAATGTCCTTCTGCTACCTTAATACTAAACGTATAAATATATGCACATAGATCTATTTACCCATCCTCATATATAAATATATTTGCATATATACATGTCTTTATCTAAACCTCTATAAATGCCCTTTGTCTCCTAGCTCTTTCCTCTATTTCCCTTGACTTTCCTTCTGTCCCACTATCATGCTCAGTCCCGACCAGGGTTTCAGCAAATCCTCTTTGTTACATTACCCTTCATCATGCCCTACCAGGCCTCCCAGCCCCTCTTCACCACTGATTTAGATCACTTGTTCCCTTGTCCCTGGGTTTGTTAACACCACTACCTTTTCCCCCACCTCTCCTATGTCCCTCCTGAACTGTCGGTCCTGTTGTTTTATCCTCCAGATTGTTCATCCAGCCTATCTTATTTAGAAAGACCAGCGGAGATAATAACATGCACAAAAACAAGACATAAAAATACCAAGGAACAATATACAACCAACCAACAACAATAAATCAATGACAAAAAAAAACACAAGAAAGAAAAGTTTGTAGTTAGTTCAAGGATTGTGTGTTGGCCTTTAGGAGTGTTTTCCAGTTCAATCAATTGGGGTACCACACCCTAGCCCCAAAGTCCACCTTCATCATTCCCTGAGGACCTCGCCGTTCCATTCCCTTGCTATTCTGTTGCACCCCCTTAGTGTTTTGCCTCGGTGTGGCGGGATCAGATCAGGCGTAGTTCCCACACTGTGTCTCCAGTGTTGTCCCCGGAAGAGCTATGGGTCAGTGAGGGGCGTCATGTCTCATAGTGGGGCTGGCCATGTGGTCCTCTCTGTGGACTGGCTGCTCTAATCGGGATAATCGTCCTCAAGACCTGGTGGGCCAGGATGTGCTCCACTTTCTCCTCCTCCCCCTTCATCATCACCCATGTGCTCCCATCAGATATGTCCCTCTCCTGGAGCTGCAGATTCAATGCCGTCTTTTGAAATAAGTTCTTCTGGTGGGAGGGCCAGGCGTCCTCTTAGTATTTGTCATCACTGCTTTTTAGTGATGTGTAGTACTCCATTGTATGTATATACCACTGTTTTTTAATCCAATCATTTGTTGGTGGAAATTTGGGTTGTTTCCAACTCCTTGCATTCGGATTTGTACCCTTGTGGAACTGCTGTTCAGGTCCTTTGCCCACCTCCTCGGTGGGCAATTAGTTTTTTTTTCTCTTTGGAAACTAGCAGAGTATTGTAGATTTTAGTAATAAGGCCTTTGTCTGATGTGTCAGGCTAAAGATGTTTTCCCAGTCCGAGGGCTCTCTTATTACTCTCTTGGTGAATTATTTTGATGTACACAGATGTTTTATCTTCAGTGTATCCCACATGTCAATTTGTGACTCATGTGCATTTGTGTCCTTCCCTGTTTCTGCTATCCCATGTATTCCCAGTGCCAAAATTCTCAGATTGGTCCCAGTTCCCTTATTGATGGACCTAATAGTTTGGAGTTTTACCTCAAGGTCTGTGATTTACCTTGAGTTTATTCTTGTGCATGGAGTCAGATAAGGGTCATGCTTCATTTTTCTGCAGGTAGATATCCATTTTTTCCAACACCGCTTGTTAAAGAGGGTACCTGCTTTTGATATTTTGGGGGCTTTATCAAAAGTGAGTTGTCTGTATGCTGATGATTTTATTTCTGGGTTTTCAGTTCTTTTCCAGTAGTCTAAGTATCTGTCATTATACCAATACCTCCCAGTTTTGACCATGATGGCATTATAATATGTGCTAAAGTCAGGTAAAGCAAGCCCTCCCACTGTGTCCTTCTTAGGGAGTCTCTGCTAATTCTGGGCTTCTTCCCTCTCCATATGAATTTGGTAATCAGTTTTTCCATTTCTTTCAAGAAAGATGAGGGTAATTCTCTCAGGATTGCATTAAAGTTATATAGTGCCTAGGAGAGAACTGACATCTTTACTATATTGAGTCTTCTGATCGACAAAAATGGGATATTCTCCCATTTGTTGAATCACTCTTGGTTTCTTGCAATAGTGTTCCATAGTTTTCCTCATATAAATCTTTTGTTCTTTTAGTCTGCTATTTCCCTAGATATTTTAATTTGTGCTTGGCTATTGTGATGGGTACCACCTTTTTGACCTCCTCTTCTGTTATTTTAGCTGATATGTATAGCAGTCCAGTGGACTTCTGTTTGTTGATCTTGTATCCTGCCACTCTGCCCCTTTTGGATCTTTTGGGATTTTCCATTTATAAAATCATGTCATCTACATATAACGATAGTTTTACCTCTTCCTTCCCCAGACGAATACCTTTGATGTCTCTCCTTTGCCTTATGCTGCGAGCTAAAACCTCCAGTACGATGTTAAATAAGAGTGGGGACGAGGGGCATCCTTGTCTGGACCCTTTTTCTGTGGAATTGTGTTCCTCTTTTCTGCATTGACTACCATGTTGGCTGTTGGTTCTTCATATATAGCTTGTATTGTCTTGAGGAATTGTCCTTCCATTCCTATCTCCTGACGTGTCTTAAAAAGGAATTGGTGTTGGATGTTGTCGAATGCTTTTTCCACATCTATCAATATTATCATGTGGTTCTTAGAGTTTTTCATGTCAATGTGGCACATGATACTAATGGTCTTTCGTATGTTGAACTATCCCTGGTATGAATCTTGCTTGGTCATGGTGAATTACCATATATACTCGTGTATAAGCTGAATTTTTCAGCACAAAAGATGTGCTGAAAGACTGGGGTTTAACTTATACGAGGTGTAATATCTCACAGGTGATTGTCGTTCCTCCGCTGTTCATTCAAAGCCCCACTGATACTGCAGGGCTTTGAATGTTTGTTACTCACATCTAACCAATCAGAGCCATCCTATGACGTGGAAGGCTCCAATTTGCAGAAGCACCCATAGTGATTCACTTACGCTGGCAGCTGAACTGGTCAGGATGTGTCCGTGGCTGCGCTCCGTCTCTCCCCTCTGGTCTCTGTGTTAATTCACATCCTGCATTTCCCACCCTAGGCTTATACTCAAGTCATCAGTTTTTCTAGTTTCCCAGGTAATAACTAGGTACCTAGGCTTATACTCAGGTCGGCTTATATTCAAGTATATATGGTATTCGTTTTATATACATTTGTATTCTATTGGCAAGTATTTTGTTAACAATTTTTGCATCTGTGTTCATTAAGAATATTGGTCTGTAGTTCTCAATTCTTGTAGGATTCCTGCCCTGTTTGGGTATCATATTTATACTTGCTTCAAGAGGTTGCCGTCTTTTCTATGTTCTGGAAGATTTTGTGTAGGATTGGTGTCATTTCTTCCCTAAATGCTTGGTAGAATTGTCCTGTGAAGCCATCTGGTCCAGGGAATTTGGGGTTGGTAATCCCTTGATATCCTTGTCTATTTCTTCTATTGCTATGGGTCTATTGACATTCTTGATGTTCCTCTGGGAAATTCGAGGGAGGGATTGTTTTTCAAAATTTGACCATGTCTTCCAAGTTGTTGAGTTCATTGGAGTACAGTCCTGCGTAATACTCTTTAATTATCATTTTGAATTCATTAGAGTCTGTTGTAATGTCCCCTCTTTCATCCCTCATTCTTGCTATTGAAATTTGTTCCCGTCTTTCTTTGGTTAGGTTTACCCACGATATGTTGATTCTGTTTATCTTTTCAAAGAACCAACTTTTAGCAGCATTAATTTTTTCCATAGTTTTCTTATTTTCCCTCTCCTAAATCTCAGCCCTGATTTTTATTATTTCTTTTCTTTTGCTATTAGCACGATTGTGCTGTTGACTCAGCCCTAGTTGCTGTAAATTTTGTGCCAGCATATCAATCATATGGCTTTCTTCCTTTCTCAGGTGTGCATGTATTGCTATGAAACTTCCTCTGATAACTGCCTTTGCTGTGTCCCATAAGTTTTGGTACGTCTTATTCTCATTCTCATTGGTTTCTAGAAATTTCCTAATTTCATCTATGATCTGAGCCAGTACACACTCCTTTTTCAGTAGAGAGTTATTCATCCTCCAATTGTTTGCCTTGTTTTATTCATCTTCCTTTTGCTGATTTCCAGCCTTATGGCACAGTGGTCAGTGAGAGAAGTCTATATGATATCAATGTGCTTAAATTTATGCAGATTTGACTTATGCCCCAGCATGTGGTCTATCTTCGAATATGTGCTATGTGGGCTTGAAAAGAATGTGAAATATTTTGTATTTTCATGAAAAGCTCTGTAAATATATATCAGGTCAAATTGACTAATTGTAGTGTTTAGATCTCTGGCCTCCTTGTTGAGTTTCTTTCCCTGTGATATTTCTTTCTCAGAGAGTAGTGTGTTGAAGTCACCTACTATAATTGTTGAGGCTGTGACTTCCTTTTTCATATTTTGAAGCATTTGTTTGACGTATTCAGCAGGTCTGTCATTTGGGGAATATGTTTACAATGCTTAGTGGTTCTTTGCCTACTGCTCCCTTGAGCATTATATAGTGTTCCTCATCTCTTTTTATGGTTTGCACTTTGAGGTCAGTTTTATCCAAGATTACGATTGCAACCCTTGGTTTTTTTTTAGTTGCTGTTTCTTTGGTATGTTTTTCTCCAGCATTTGATTCTCAGCCTAGTTTTGTTTGTAGTCTTGACACGTATCTCCTGTTGGTAGCAGATTGATTAGTTGTATTTCTAAACTAGTATAAACTAGTCTGCTAGCCTCAGTCTTTTAATGCCTGAGTTTAGTTCATAGATATTCAGGGGTATTATTTCCATCCGTGGACTCTGTGATGTCATCTTACACCTTTTGTGTTGGATGTTTTCCCACCTCCCTTTCTTTTTAATGTAGTGTGTGTGTGTGTGTGTGTGTGTGTGTGTGTTTCATTCTTGACTTCTTTTCACCCTTAATCCAATGCTATCTTGGGGGCTGTTTTCTCTTTGTTTCCCTCTGGGTGAGGTTGTTCTCTGTGGCAGTCTCTTACTTATGCTTGGTGAGTGCTGTTCTTCTGCCTATACTGGATCGACAAGGATCCAGGCTGGGTTTCTTCTAATGTATTCTTTGAGTTTTTCCTTCTCTAACAAGACAATTACTTCTTCATCTATCTTGATCAGTAATTTGGCTGCGTAGAGTATTCTTGGGTTTGCATTATTTTCCTTCAATTTTTGCAATGTTACTCAACAACTCTCTCCTCTTCTTCATAGTGTTCTCTGATACCCTGTTTCCCCGAAAATAAGACAGTGTCTTATATTAATTTTTGCTCCCAAAGATGCACTAGGTCTTATTTTCAGGGGATATCTTATTTTTCCATGGAGAAGAATGTGGTACACGTTTATTGTTTATTGTTTTATTAAAAGAGACCTCGTACTACCTGTCTGCTCTGACTGCGCTGCAGCCAATAGTGAGCTGCGTGGTGGTGCCCACCACTATGATCCAGAGTCCAGAGTTACGGTAGCTTCGGGGGTGCTGATTTTTGGGGAGGTCTTATTTTTGGGAGATGCCTTATATTTCAGCCCGAGGCAAAACTGTGAGTAGGTCTTATTTTGGGGGGATGTCTGACTTTTGGGGAAACATGATAGGTCTGAGCATATTCTTATTTGGGAAACTATGTGATTGCTTGTTTTTCCCTAGCTCTTCTCATGATTTTCTCCTTTTCCTCAAAGTTGGATAGTAAGTATGATGTGCCTTGATTTCTTCTTGGGTTTCAATCTGACTGGTGTTCTTTCAGCTTCCTGAATGGTTGCCAGGTTTTCATTCATTAAGCTCGGGAAGTTTTCCTCCAAGAATTTCCTCTCTGTTGCAGTTGACTTCTTTGTGGTGTCTTCCTCTGGTAATCCAATAATTCTAATGTTGTTCCATTTCATAGCATCAGACCTAGCTTTTAGGTTCTCTTCAGCTTCACTAATGATCTTATTAGGTTTTTGTTCGCATTTAAAGTCTCCTTGGCTGTCCTCTAGGTCACTGGTGCAATTATCTGCCTCCTCCAGTCGATTCTCGAGGTCTGCGTGTCTGCTACTAGTTTTGTTATCTCTTCCCTGATCTCTTGTATTTCCCTTTGGTGTATGGACTTAATCTCCTCTTTCATTTCATCTTTTTTCTGTATTGTTTTTCTCATATCCTGTATTACAGCAAGAAGTATTCTGAAAAATTCTTTATGTGGCAGATAAATATCTGCTTCTTCTATGCATGTCGTTCGGTTCAGGACATCTCTGCCATTGAAGTTTGTTTCTCATGTTTTTTTGTTGAGGTCATTGGGCCTGATTGCTGTTTGTTTTAGAGGAGCCAGGTGCCATTTTTCAGGGAGTCAAAGAGCACTGGCTCTCTCTGGGAGACTCGTAGGAAAGCTTCTTCGAACTGCTACAGCTAATTTCACTATGGAATTAGCCAACCACTTTATCCTCCTGTGGCTTCGCTCTTTCCCTAGTCAACAAGTTGGATGGGCCTCTCCGGAGATGCTGGTTGGGTTGTTGTGGATCCACGAGGATGGTGCTTTACTGGGTGATCTCACAAGAATCCATGATGGTGTGGCCCATGACGGCTTGGGTTGCCACAGGTGGCATGCAAAGGTGCCCGCTGCAACAGGAGTGTCACAGAAATCTGGTTGGTTGCCTGCTTTGGTATAGAGCACCGTGAATGGTGGGCGGAATTTCCCTGATCAGGTAGATCACTGCATAGGTTAGGCAGAGGTTCCCACTGCTCCGTGGAAAGCTGGTGAGTGTTTGATAAGCTTTCTTAGTCTGTGAGGCACTACAGCAGGCGGGAGGAAGCTCCCTCAGTAACGTGGGACCACAGAGGATGGATAGGAGCTCCCCAAGGCACACAGGCAGGATTTCCCCCAAAGAAGGGGTGCCGAATTTCTCCAGCCATGTCTTAAGCACTACAGAGGACCGGCAGGTGGGCTTTTCCAGGGAAGAAGTTGGGCAGGATATCCCCTGTTGGAGTGTGGGTGGGCTTTCCCAGCTTCCGGTTATGCTGCAGAGGGAGGAGCTCGCCCAGCAGGGTTGAGTGCAGGCATTAATGCCCTAGGCTAAGGGTAGTGGTCAGGATGTTGGCAGTGCTGTGTGAGAGAAAGGGGAAGAGAAAAAGAGATGGAAAAAAACAGCCCACTGAGACAGGGGGATAGGGGGGAATAGAGAGAAGAGAGGGAAACTGAAGCATCAATATAAATGAACCTGATCCTTGACCATGGGGCTGCAGGGGTTTAATCCCTGCCCTGAGATGGTGTCAAACTGTGGCTGTGTTGAGATAAAGCCCCTGTGTTGGCTACAAATGATCCTGGCTCCAGCCAAGACAGTGGCCGGGCCAAGGTAAGGTGACCAGATTTTAACATTGGTATAGCGGGACACCATTGATAAAACTCATATCCTGGTGAAATTGCCACATGGCAGCCAAAAACCGTACATACCCTCACTTGTTGTCCATTCTTTCCAAAAATTGGGACTTTTTAAAAACACCATAGACACGAGAAAAAATGTTTAAAAAGCGGTACGTCTGGTCACCTTAGGCTAAGGTCAAACCCTAGCTGGCCTCCATTGTGGTAAGCCAAAAGACCCAGCTCCTTAAAACCTATTGGATCTCTGCCTACTTATCTTTCTGATGCTCTTTCTGCGACCTGGCGGTGTGGAATTTCCCTCTTAGTGACTCTCCTGCACAGATTTCTGTGGAGTTCCTCTGCTATGTGTTACTCAGTCGCCATCTTCCTGGAAGTCTCTACCATCCATTTCTTAACAGATTTTTGTGAGAACTTTTTTTTCTCTCCCACTTAAAATTAATATACTTTTCCCCTCAAGAGACTGTAATTTACCTTTGTAAATTACAGAAAAAGGGCTTCAAAAATTCATGGAAAATTCCTTTACCTTTTAACCCTATTTCCACGAGCTATTTGTGACTCACTCATACATGTTATTCCAGTTACTATGGCTCCATAAGAAATTATCGCCAACACTTAATGGCCTAAAATAGCAATTAAATATGCTCATAGATTTTATATTTTGTGGGAAGGAACTCAGACATAGCATAACAAACATGTTTCTTCTCTGCCCTATGATGCCGGGGCCTCAGCTACACACCTTACTGGCTAGACCAGAAATGTCTGAAAGCTCGCTTACCATGTGGCTGCCTGATGGGCCAGTTTGGGCTTCTTCACAGTTCAATGTCTAGTGTCCCTCCAGAGTACGTTTCCTAAAGGAGAAACCAGGTAGAATCATACTCCTATAGTCCCTGGGAGCACTGCTGCCGTATTCATTAGGTCTGAAGAATCCCAAGTCCCCCATCCCCAGGTGCACAAAAGGGAAAGTGACCACACACCTCACATTCCTTCACGAAGGGATCTAGGGTCCCTGAGTAAACCGCATGGAGTGCATAGCTGACCTCTGGCTACATCAAGGAGAAGAATCCTACGTAGCTCCATCAATCAAGGCCGATTGCCACAAAATAGAGATCAGGCATGCCTCCACCCTCCATCATTCTTTACCCTTTTCTGATAGTAACTGTTTCTTCCACAGCATTCTACTTTTGTGCTGTGTTCTATAATCCATTGCACTGGTCGCACAGAGCTCACAGGCAATACTCACAATTAAGGGAGCTTTTTAGAGAACTTAATGGGTTACTACAAGCCAAGATCAGAAAACACTAAGGATACACTCATTGGTCCACAGTATCATCTCGCCTCAATCAAGTCTTTCTCTAGTCCTTAGTCTCTGTGTTGCTCTTCAATTCTGTCTCGTGTCTCCTTGCCTCAGCCTCTGACTTTGCCTTGTTCTTTCAGTCTGTCCAGTAATTTCTGTTTCACAGCCTCTGGTTCCTCTTGTCTTTAGACAGAGATCTCATTTGTTCTCCACTGGAAGTTCTTTATCCCTTAAGTTCATGGGATTCCTCTCTGTTCCTGTTCTAAGATAACACATCCCTATGGCCAGGGAAGTGGCAACGAAAATGAACCAGTCCACTCTGTTTTGTGTTAGACATGCCCTATTTGCAAAGTCCCACCTAATCATCAATGGGAATCACAAAGACCTAGACAGAAGAGCCATGCCAAGAGACTTCACACCACGATAGTCCCACAGACAGGTGTTTCTTGCCTTCTTACCCTTAAATCTACAAGTGAGAGCTGTGTCTTGGGAGATTCGCCTCTAAACCCTGGCAACCAAGTGTGCTTTTTACAGTGCATTTCCTCAACTCCTGTGCAGACAGACCACTGCAGCCAGGTGCAGATTCAGGGCAGCCTCCCAGCATTGCCTGTCTGTCCTGCAG
Organism: Tenrec ecaudatus; assembly: GCF_050624435.1. Lineage (NCBI taxonomy): Eukaryota > Metazoa > Chordata > Mammalia > Afrosoricida > Tenrecidae > Tenrec > Tenrec ecaudatus. The sequence goes on along the minus strand of NW_027459702.1, from coordinate 438,931 downwards.
CCCCCACTCTATGTGCCTCATTGGGCCTCAGCCATCCATGTGGCCCTTCTGCTCTGCTGGGTGGCATTTTGTTTTAAGATGATGGCAACGCCTTGACAGTCAAAGCTGCAGAACCCTCTGGAGAAAGGACACCAGTGAGTTGCTTTTCTTGCCCACACCCCATCACTGTGGTGGACTTGCACACATTCCTGTTGAGTCAGATGTTGGTGATCTGCATTTCTCCTCCACATTCACTTCACTTAAAAAAAAAATTTAGCCCCTGCTATGATTCTAGTGATAGAAGGCGATGTAGGATTTAAGAAAGCTGAATTATCCCTGTCATGTTTAACTCACTGCATAGTTGGAAACTTATAGTTTGAATGTTACATGTTTGCTGTCAGGAATTGAATTTCCTTTCCACTGGGCATCCTGCAGACCCTGCGGTGCTGCATTGCTCCTTGGGCCTTGCTGTGTAGCATGGGGATTGCAGGGCCATCTCTACTCTGCTTATGGGACCTGCAGGACCGCAATGATGAGTTGCAGGCTGCGCTGGAAGGCCTACAGACATGGATGCACAAGACACAGAGTAGCCCATCTAGTTTCCGGCCAGATGGATGCCTGCCCCCAGCAGATTGCTCCGAAGGTAGAGGATCTTCTTGGGGAAAGGGTGGAGTCCTTGTTCCAGCAAACTGGGCTATCTCTCAGACCTACCCGTAGTTTGTGTCATGGGCCACTTCCAAGCATCATAGGGTATATTGAGGCACAAACACCTGCCCCAGACACACTGGCACCACCCGGCTGAGTTCCTTGTAGCTGGGAATTTATGGAAGGGGATGGGGGCTTTATCAACTGCAATGAAATGGCAGCAGTTATGTGATCTCACAATGACCTCATGAGAGGCATGTCCATCACTCGTAGATGTTCCAAAGCCACCTCCAGAGTTGTGATTAAGATGAAGGGACTTGGTGGTGAGGTTTCAGCATAGGCTAGAGACAGAGAGAGTGAGGGTATGTGACAGTAAATAAAGGAGCTATATTTCCTTTGCCCAGGTCACAGACCAGTCTCTATACAGATTGTCCTCTGAGCTGTAAGCTGGTTGATGTGAAAACTCTTTTAATAAAAGAGATAAATTATATCTAAAACATATTAATGACTCCCTGATGTTCAGAGAGAGCTTGAGATTTGTCCCCTTGAGTGTCAGAATTCGTCAGAATAGACCTGTGCCAGCGGCGCCTGCGCAGGACACAGGTCAAGCACTGGAAGCAGTTGGGACCTGTGTGCATAGGCGTGCATATCTGCTTAAAAGTAGATATCTCTGGCTTCAGGATCCTCTTAGTGCTGAGGTTTATGACAAATTCCACCTACAGTGTAGACTGTGTTTGATTAATCTCAGCTCCTTCAAAAGACAAGAACAAGGAGGTAACACAGCTGCCCTAGAGTTTTGTCATAGTCCTGTATAGCCAGGGGTTGGTTCTTGGATCAGTGCCCCCAACTGTGCATCAGCAGACACCGTGGCAAGTCTCTCAGCCCTGCTGCCAAAGCTCTGATACACAGTGGTTTTGTGTGCTAAGTTTTGGCCACTCCCTCACCCCAGGGAGATGTGTGGACACTGACAGGCCACTCCCTCACCCCAGGGAGATCTGTGGACACTGACAGGCCACTCCCTCACCCCAGGGAGATCTGTGGACACTGACCTGTGGATCTTTGGCAGTCGAGCATTTTGCATCCTCCTCCCTCCCAGTTTTGTAGTGCTCTAAAGCTATTTATTTAATAAAATGTAAATGAATTATAGCTAAAAGAGCCAACCTGGGAACCTTAAGTTTTCTCTGAATGTGGGTACAGCGTCTTTGGACCCCAACATAACCTGCTCACCTGCAAATGGCAGATTGGTGTCTTGAAATCCTGTGAGTCAACAGCCAAAGGCCATTAGACTCATTTGGGAAATGTGGGATGGAGCCTGACACACCCAGCTGCACCACATCCAGAGATGCCAAGGGTGCTGTGACATCCATTTAAGGCATCCTACGTATTCTTCCACACAACAGACAGGTCAGCCATCCCCAGGGAAATGGACACTGTGTCCCCTCAACTACACAGAATTTATGGCCCTCAGCACGAACCACTGACCCAAAACCTGGGAGACAAGGCCCTGAAGTCTTGGGTCTGCTCGAGACTGGTGACTGCGGCACCAGATCACAGACCTAGGCTTCATGCCATCGCTAATGAAACCTAGCAGTTTCACAATGTGGCCTTTTTATGTACTGTCCTCCCATCCCTCTGATGGAAACCATTTTAGAAGCAGCACCAAGGCTCAGTTGACCCTTCCGATGTTTGTCTGCTGCTGAGAGAATAGTAAGAAGCTGGGTTGCAGTAAGCCTAGTGATGTGGACTGTCCAGCCTCACGGACCTCCTGTCAGCCCAGGTGACTGCGCAAGTTGACAGTTCTCAGTTTCCAAGGCAAAGTAATTCTTTCCAGAGGTTCTCATTCAGGTTTTTGTCTTGTCCCTTATGTCAAAGTTTGTCACCATTTTCAGGGTGACAATGAGAGTAGAGGATGACTTTGCCACGTCCCATCCTTGACACTGCAAAATGAAGACTGAGTCATGGCATAAATGCAATTCTGAGTCTCAGACCAGCTCTCTTCCAAGCCCTAGCAACACACGTAGTTCAAAGATGTGCCCTGTGTGCCTGGTGTGCGGAGTGGTGATTCAGGTCGGAAAGCGAGTCCTTGCAGTGCTCTCAAGCACCATTCCTCATTCCACACGTATGGAATGTGCCTGACTGCTTTATTTATTCATTTATTATTATTATTATTATTATTATTATTATTATTGTATTTTAAAATCATTTTGTTGGGAGATCTTACAAGTATAACATTCCATAGTTAAATCACATCAAACAGTGTTGTACAGTTGCTACCACAATCCGTTTCAAAACATTTTCTTTTTCTTGAACTCCTTGATATCTGCTCCCCATTTATTCCCTCCTTTGCCCACCATACCCCGCCCCAGGAAACCTTACTTTATTTTTTTCCATATCTTGCACATCCAATATATCCACTCACATACAATTCTGTTGTTCAATCCCATTGAGTGGGGTTATTCAGTCATCAGTGCTCTCAGCTCCCTGTTATCTCCTCCCCCCTTCCTGTACCCTCAGGGAACCGTTACTCCATTTATTGTTTCTGAAGGGTTATCTATCTTAGATTTCATGTATCAAATGATATTAAATATACGATGAACCTACATCAAATCTGATATGATTAAAGAGGCAAAACAAATAAAAACCATAATCATAAGGGGAGGGGATATTAAGGAACTAGAGGATAATTATGTAGTTCATCAGTGCTATACCACACCCTGGATTTATCATCCCTTCCTGTGTCCCTTCTGAGCGTGACTGTCCAATTACCAGAGGGGCTGTGATTTCTGGGTCTCTACTACATCCATGCCCCTTCACATCAATTTGGTTGCTTATCTTTTGAACTTCTGATACCATTTCTCCTCAACACCTCATGATCACACAGGCTGGTGTGCTTCCTTGTGGGCTGTTTCTTACCTGCTAGTTGGGCACTTATTTAACTGCAAAGCATCTAAGACCCCATATGCTATTAATAACCAGGCACCATCAGCTTTTTTCAACCACATTTGCTTATGCACCCATTTTGGCTTCAGCAATCATCTGACCAGTTTATCGAGCAACACACAGACTTACTGCCATCAAGTTGATGCCAACTCATAATGACCCTATAGGACATGGGAGACCTGCCCCTGTGGGTTTCTGAGACTGTAACTCTTGATGGTGGTTTCAAACTGCTGACATTTCAGATCACAGTCCAATGCATAAACACCATGCCACCAGAGCTCCTACATATCCTGAAACCCAGCATTATTTGTGTGATATAATAATGTGGAGGAGGAGGAGGCCAATTTGAAGTCTTTAGCTAATAAACAGGCCATGAGGTGTGTCTGGCCACCTTCACACACAGTGAGGCTCATTCCCAGGCATCACACTGCCCAGAGGCATGTGTCACCAGGTCACCCCACTTCTTCCATCTCCCCACCTCCTCTATGATCCTGGCATCACCAGGGAATAAACTTGAAGTGAAGTACAAGGGGGCCTTACATTCATGGACAATTCCATTATCTTTTTCTTCCGTGTTCTGGAGGTTTTTTGAAGTCCCTTCACACGATATCACTGCCACTTTGTAGGAACTTGAAGGGTGTGATGGGCTGCAGGAGCCTCCTGAGCAATCTGTTCTGGTGAAAGTGTGAAATGGTTCTAAATGAGTGTTTCCTAACGTGGGCAATGCTGCCCCCTGGGGGGCACTGGAATAATCCGTGGGAGCTGCCAAAGCAAATAACCTACACCCTATCCTGGATTAGGGATGGGCTATTGTATAAAAGTTAATTGCCAGAGGGTTGCTGGGTAACTATTTTTCTGAAAATTGGACAGCTGACCAAATAAGTTTGAGATCCTTTATTCTACATGGATACAACATAGCAGATCACCAGTGATGCGTGCTGTTGTACGCCAGTGCGGCAGGACTCCACCATCACTGCCTTTCCCTTGAAAAAGCACATGTAGAATCTGTGCTTTGTTGTCCCTTGGGAATAGGAAAGCTGTAAGAAACCTGTAATGTCCTCACTGAGCTAAGCTGAGATTTCCTCTTCTTCGCAGGCTTTTTCACATGCGTTACAGCTCCTACTCCAGTGAGCCTCGAAACGGAACTCATGATGGAGCAGGTGAAAGAACATTACCAAGACGTCAAGAGCCAGCTGGAGACGAAGGTAGGTGTGAGGGGTGCCCGAGGGGGAGCCTGGGGCTTCCTTTTGTGCACAGAGAGCCGTGCTTAGTGCTGACCCTTCTCCAGGCAGCTGCCTTGGATTTCTCTGGTTGGTGAGCGGGCACTAAGAAGACAGTTTGAGGGAAATACAAGCAGAAATGACTGTCAGTGCCTGGCCCAAAGTCGCTGGGGGCTGGCATGCTGAGTGCAGCCCTGCCAACTGCTGTGCGGGAATTCACACCACCTACCTCATTCTTAGCATAACTTATCCTTGGCTTTGCCTCTCTTGGGATGCTGCATAGTTTCTCAGCCAGGATTACCCTGGCTGACAAGGTCTTCTCAGATGAAGTTAGCTCCTGCCTCTCCTTAGATGGTGACTAAGAGAATGTCCGCACACAGTTGCCATGTGCCGCGTTCTTTCTACTTTCAGGACTCAGAGAGCCAGCCACCCTGTTTCCACCGGGACCTCTGAGCTCCTGGGTGCAAGTTACTTACCTAAACGGAGCTTGCCAGCCAACGGCCAGACAATATCTTCTCCCACGGGAGGTTATCCAACTGGTCCAGACAAGGCTGTGCCTACATCTTGAGCACTGAGTCTTGGGGATGTCACCGCTGCCTTTTCATCCCTGACTTCTGCAGGCCTCAGCTCCTTGGCATGCCCGACAACCTTGCTGTTTCCATGTCATATTGTCAGGGGCTAATGTTTCTCTTTCCAGGTAAACTACAAGCAGGAAATTGAACTAATGAAGAAAAACTTTGAGAAGGAGAAAAGGGAAATGGAGCTTATGTTCAAAAGTGAAGTCAGCATGCTAGAGAGCCAGAGAGCAGACCTGGAGGCGCTCCATGCACAGTCTCAGGATGCCCTTTGCAGCCTGCAGGGGCAGCTGTGGGAGATAAGGAGTGGGGGCCCACATTGCCCCAAGGAGTTGGCCACCTTAGCTCAGTGGCCAGACGAGAAGCTACGCCTGAGACACCAGCACGGACTACCACAAATCAGGTCTGCTGCCCTGTTTTCTTCTGGGTCCTCCTTCAGTCTGAAGTTCTTCCCCAAAACCCACATTAGATATTTAATTCAGGAAATGACTCAACTGCAGTGCATGCTAAGTGGGTAGTTTTTCTCTGGCCACAGAGAGGAAGGTAGGAAAAAATAGGGCTTTGTATGAGTTGTTTTAACTTAAATTAGAAATATATATATTAAAACTTAAGTTATGAAGTAATTTAGTTTGTAGACTACTTTTAACACATTCATATTTATTTTCTGCCTCAGACTTCTCTGTAGCAAAGGAACAAAGTAGCAAAGCATCTTCCTTATTTAATGTCATGTTCTAATTTTCCAGTGCACGCGGTAGCATGTGGGCAAATGGAGAAAAAGGCTAAAAGCTCCTTTGCAATAGGGAGGCCAGTTATCTGCGAAGGTAGCTTTTCAAAGCTGTCCTAAGCGAAAGGAGCCCTGCTGGGGCTTTGGGTTAGCATCAGGCTGCTAACTACAAGATTGGTGATTCCAACCTCCCAACTGCTTTGTGAGAGAAAAACAGACTTGCTCCTCCAAGAAGAGGGACCATCTGAGAGCCTCGGCAGCAGTTTGCTCCATCCTGCAGAGCATAGGAGTTAGAATCGGTTTCATGGCAGCGAGTTGCTGTGTCATCACAAAGAAAAGCAATGAAAGATTTCTTTGGAAAACTGAGCGTATCAAGTAGGCTTCACTTAGTGGAATGATAACTGGTTGCTGCCAGCCCATGCCTATTTATCATGACCTCACTCTCCCACAGAGAATCTTGGCCCTTGCCAACTTGGACACCAAGCGGGCTAGAGCCCTGCTGACCAGACCTGCAAAGCCTCCTTGGGAAGCATTCTTAGCTGGGAACATGGCTCGGGTTAGAAGTGGCACTACGATGACCACAGTGGACCAAGCCATCTCCCGTGTCCTGTGACCTGGGGAGGTTGATGATCCCAGAGCCAGTCTGCCTTTCTGTCATGGTGCAAGGAAATTGAGGCAGCTTGAGTATGGGCGGTAAAGAAAATCCTGGACTACTGAATTGTACCCTCTTCTGTACCCTGCCTTTCTGTTCCCCAAAAGATGACCACACAGTGGCCTCAGACCTGGGCGTTGCAATAACACATACTGCCCGCTAGGATGATCCAGAGCTTCCTCCTGAGAATTTTGCTTCATAGTATCTGAACCTGTGAACTGTCTGGTAAAGGGCGGGCTACTGTCCAGAACACCTTATAGACCATTGCCACTATTCCCAAGCCCTCTCAGGCTCTAAGAAGCAGCAAAGGGACATGTCTGGTCCCAGGAGTTTCCTTAACTGGCTGGAAGGCTGCTCCCACCCCCATTCCCACCCCATGTCATGATTGTGAGTCGAGCCATATTGCATGACTCTGATGAGCTGAGTTACTCTTGTTCTCCCAGGCTGACTGCTCTCAGCTGGGCCTCACTCCACCGCAGTGTTATTTTCCTGGGGCTTCTAAAGGCCTCTTTCCTAGATGTTTAAAATACTTTTTAGAGTAATTTCGACTAAAGGTACTTTTTTTTTTCACTAAACTTTAGGCCAGTACTGCCCAATACAGCTTTCTGTAGTGATAGACATATCTTGTGTTTGCCTGCCCATTACAGGAGCCACTGGCCACATGGGGTCACTGAAAGTGACTGATGTGACCAAGAATCTGAGCTTTGATTTTATTCCATTTTAATCCGTCTAAATGTAAATTTAGTCCCATTTGACAAGTCGTGTCTGCTGCATTATCAACTAGATCCTGTGCATGCACTCTCTGAGCGCAGCTGGCACGAGTAGCGAGGAGTTGTGCACTTAGAACGTGCGCTTGGGCAGGCCTTTCTAACCCTGTGATACATGTGACATTCGTGTTTCTGAGCCAGGTCCATGTGAAAGTTTCTGTAGAAAGGGGGCAAAGGCTGAACTGAGCCAGAAACTCCTGTGGATGGAAGCAGCGCACTTGTTACAGCAATGGGACTGTAAAAAGAAAAAGATGCTTCAGAGGCAACTGCAGCTAGTGACAGACATGGGAGCCCAGCTGGACTTGGACAAGGGATAGAGAAGAGAGGCAGAAGGAGATGCTAGCCCAGTGCAAGAAGCAGCAATGCAAGTTGGGTGGGGGGTGGAGGGTGGAGGGTGGCAGGGAGGGCTGATGAGTAAAGAGCAAGCTAAAATTTGCAAAGTGTTTGCACTTGAAAAGTTAGAAACCACATATAGGAAGCAATTAAAAGGGCTTTCCCTGGAGGCAGAGGGGCTGAAAGCCTTCTTGAAGGAGGGAAAGGCAACTGCCTCCAGGCCTGCTGAGGTCCACAGAAGTCAGAAAGGAGACGGGACCAGCAGGGTCAGAACGTGGAGAGGCTGAGTTCCTGCGTATGCCAGGGAGGCATCTCACTGCAGATCCTGTCCAGAGCCCGGTCCCGAGAGCAGACCCACAACCCAGAGGACCCTCTGCATAGCTCACTATCAGGGCCATCCCATCTTGGTGAATGATATAGAGGTGGCTCCTGCTCCTTTAGAGACATGGGTGATCTATGCTATCCCCTAGAGGGGCAAGGCCCATGTTCCTGGAGAAACCCGTACCTTTGGCTAGCAGCCTTGCTGGTCAGAAGCAAAGATCATCTGAGCAGCAGGAGTCCAAAGCCACAGAGCAGCCCTTACTGGACATGGCTGGACACAAGCTGCCCCTCTAGGAGCCTCTGTGTCTTGGAAGGTGAGCATGGGGTAGGGACCACTAGGACAGGACAGCAGAAATTAGAAGCTGCTGTACCGATAACAGAAGGTAGAAACTGTGCTGGAGAGAGAAAAGAATGACATGAAAACCAGGCTCCTACAGCTGGAAGATAAGCTTCTGGCTAGGGAGAAAGAAGCAGACTCGAGAGAGAATAACAGGTTTGCCCTCTATCCATTCTTAAACAAGTGGAACTGAGTCATCTCAGTCCCTGATGACTTGATTGCATAACCCCCTTTCCTCCTAGCAGGCTGGTAGACTCGGCACCAGGAGAATACCACGTAGCCCAGGTGTGCCCAAGTTTACAAGCCCAGTCTGGCCTGTACTCGGGCCGTGGTGTTGCTAGGTGCTGTGTGAATGCGAAAAGAGAAATTTTCCATACAGAAACCCCCAGAACTTCACCAAGAGGACTGCTGTGGCTTAGACTCAGGTTTTCACTATCTCTGTCGGCAGGAAATCTGTGCTTGTCTCACGGGGCCCACGAAAGACTGCCCTGAACCCCATTTCATTCCTTTGGGGTCTCTGAAGGTCTCTGCCTGCCAGCTCCAAGCACCTTCCTTTAGTCCCACTGTGTGTATTTATTGAAAGTGTCCTTGGCGCAGATCTACTGCTTCGTGAATTCTGTGAGAGCCCCAAGAACTGACTGGGACACTCGGATGTTGGCCGCAGAAGCCAATGCCTTCTAGAGAAAGCTGAGCTGAGAGGGAGTTCTTAATTCCACCAGCTGGGCAGGCTGCTTGAAAGGCCACAGGTGGAACTGGCCTTCTCGCTTGAGGACTTTGGCTGGCAAATGCTCTATCTCAAAAGCCTGGGATATAGGAAGGCCTTTCCCAATATTTTCCATAGATGGACCCATGTCCCTGAGTGGCTTAAAACAACACAGATTTAATATCTTACAGTTCTAGACGCTACAGGTCAGAAATAGGTTAAAATTTAGCTAATTTCTTGACAGCTTAGTTGCATGTTAGCTAGAACTGAGTGCTAAATTGTACTCTAATCGAGGAGTCATCAGGGTTGTGCCCCTTCCAAGGGGTTCTAAGGAGAACCCATGTACTTACTTTTTCCACCTTCTAGAAGCCACTCACATTTCTTGACTCGTGGCCTCTTCCACTTTTCAAAGCGTCCAATGGCTGGCTGAATCTAAGGCTGTGCCTCTTCTGCCTCTTTCATTTAAAAGGACCCTAGTCTGTACAATAGGCCCACTAGAATAGTCCAGAATAATCTCATTATCTCACAGTCAGCTGATCAGCAGACTTAATTTCATCTTCAACTGTAATTCCCCTTAGCCATGTAACATAATATTCACAATCGGGAATTAGAACATGAATAATGTTTTACCAACTGCCATCGAGTTAATTCTGACTCATATCCACCCCAAAGGGCAGAGTAAAACTGATCCCTAGGGTTTGTGAGGCTATAAATCTTGATAGAAGCAGAAAGCCCCATCGTTCTCCTTTAGAGCAGTGAGTGGGTGGGTCTTTTAGCTGCTGGCTTTCCAGTTAGCAACCTAGAGTGAAATGCAGATGAATACAATACCAACTGCACCACCATGGCTTCCCAGAACAGTCTTTAGGAGGTCATTAATCTGCCAACCACAGCAGTGATCTGGATGTTTTTTATCTCTGATACATTCATGATCACATATCTTTGGTGTATTTAGGTGTGTATTTTTTAAAATATTCTAATGTTATATGCAATAAAAAAAGTGTACTGCTATGATTTTATAAGAAATTGATCAGATCGTTTTACCAGCACCCAAAACAAGAAATAGAACCCTCCTGGATTCCCCACACATAGCCAGTATCCTGACTTCTAACTCCTTAATTTTGCCTGTTTTTGCACTTTATATAAAAGAAGCATACCATCCGTCCTTTCTTACCATATGTTGTTTGTGAGATTCTTCCATATTGTTGCTTAGAGCTATAGTTATTTCATTTGCACTTTATTTTTCATTCTCTTGCCTGCATTTTTCTACTGCTATGAAAGTTCTGGGTCAATGCAATATGTTTGTATGGAATGGAATTTTTTAGATTTTAAGATATAATAATGTTTACCTTTTTATTGACATAAGAAACAATGTGTCTTGTGCAAAACTCAACTACAACTCTTTTTTTAATGAAGTTTTTATTGTGAATTAAGGTTTACAGAGCAGATCATACTTTAACACTCTGCAATTCATACATATTTTGATGCCATTCATTCATTCCAGTCCCCTTAATATGCCCTCCCTTAGTCCACGACTTCCCTGTTTTCTATGTCCTTTTCTCCTCCTTTCCTAGCCTTCTGTCTTTGGGTGAATGCTCCCCATCTCATTTTAACGGTTGACTTTTCTAACACAGTAGTGAGTTGAAGTCCAGACCCAAGGGAGCACGGTCTTAGGGGCCCTACCAGACGCTGTCTGACCAGTAAGCCTGGTTTCTTTTAGGATTTTGATTGACAGGTTCTTCTTCTCTTTCCAGGACTCTCTAGTGTGATTTTATGCAGAGCTGGTGGTGGTGGCGCCAGGTATCACCCCGTTCTTCTGGGCCCAGGATTGTGGAGACCGGTGTTCTCACTGTCCCTTCGACTAAGTGTTTTCCCTGTGTCTGTGTAACTGCCACCCCGCTGCTCTGCTCTGGACAGGGAGAGATCAGTCCTTGCACCCTAGACGGCTGCTCAGAGACCTTTAAGACCGCTGCTACTTACCAGATTAGAATGTAGAGCACTGTCTTTGTGAACTATGATATGCTAATGGATCATTTTGTCCCCTGCAACTATTGTGATACCACTCCCCCAAAGCCCAGTACCTTATTCCTTCAGAGTATCTGCTTATATTTAAGAAGTTGTCATAATTTTGTCCTCTGTTCGCCCCACCACATTCATGGATATATTTGCAGTAAAAGTAAATATACAAATACTCTCTTTTAAACACACACACACACACACATATATATATATATATGTATATATATATATATATGTTTGTAAAAGTCTCCTATCTGTTCAGCCTGTGTGTATGTCCAAGTACTCACTTGTAGATTCCCCAATACCCCACTGTTGTAGGACTTTGAATCTAACAGTGTTTGCGTCTGTAGTTTCTCACTCTTGCAAACTACCGGTGTACTCGCCTGCCTGCCTCCATCGTTTCTCCTGTGTGTTGCATTCCCCTCCGCCCAGGCTATCACTTGCCTGTGTTCTAGCCGCACCTCCCCACCCTCCTTTCCATCCTCTGCAACCATCAAAGAATGTTTTTATTTCCATAAGAAAACTTACTGTTGATTTTTATAGTGGTGGTCTCATACGATATCTGTCCTTTTTGTTTTTGACTAATTCCACTCGGCGTACTGTCCTCCGTGTCCATCCCTCTGTGAGGGCTTTGCAGGTGCATCGTTATTCTTCGACGTTGCATAGCATTTCATTGTGTGTTTATTGCACCCAAGTTTGTTCATCCATTCTTCCACTGCAGGGCATTTAGATTGTTCCTGTTTTTTGCTATTGTGAATAATGCTATGATGAACATGGGTCTGTATCTATTTATTTGTGTCATAGTTTTTATTTCTCGAAGACACATACCAAGTAGAGGGATTGATGTGTCATGGTATTTCTCTTCCCAACTTTCTCAGGGTGCACCATACTGCCTGCCACAGTGGCTGCACCATTTCCCAGTTCCTCCGGCAGTGTATGAAAGTGCCAGTCTTTCCACACCCTCACCATCATTTGTTGTTATCTGTTGTTGTTTTTTTAACCTTCCAGTTAATTTGGGGGGTGAGGTCGTATCTCATTTTGATGTGTATTTCTCTAATGGCTAATGATTAAGAGCATTTCTTCATATATTTTTGCCCCCCTGAATGTCTTCTTTGGTGAAGGATCTGTTCACATCCTTTGACCATTTTTTAAATTAGATTGCCTATCTCTTTCTGTTGAGATACTCAATTTTCTGTAAATTTTAGAGATGAGTCTCTTGTCCAGTATGTCATTGTCCAATATGAAATTCCACAGCCTTTGGCTGCTCTTTTGACTCTTGGTGGAATCTCTTGACACACACAATTGTCTACGTTTTCGGAGCCCCTAGTCATCCATTGTCTTCTGCTCTGAGTGTGTTCTCCATTACTTCTGTGAGGGCAGTTACATACTTGGCTTCACATAGTCTCTTAATTGTTCAGCAGATAGGATGAGCAATCTTCAGTGTATCTGCGCTCCAAGCAGCCAAAAGTAGAATTCCACCTCCACCTAACACAGTGTACACACCTAGAATCAGTCTGTTTCCCATACTAGAGCCAGAGTGACCATTTCAAATTTCATGTCCCATTTATTTGACAGCCCTACTCTAAACCCTTTGCTGCTTTTAAAGTTCCCATGACTTCTTTTTCTCTATTTTTCCCTTAGTGCCCCATGAGATCAAATGAAGTCAGATGAGACATACTTGTGCTTGATACTAGAACATAATGCATAAGATACGCATGGAAAGGTTATATCGTACCTTGATTACTTAGATTGGGAAAATTAGAATCTAACAAGATGCCAGACAAAGACGTAGTTGGGGGGATAAATATCGACATGTGTTCAGGACAGAAAGTATGGGTTCAAAGCTCATTAGGGATTTTTTTGTTGGTAAAAATACTTGCCTGTCATAAATCACTTGTGTTGTCTTGGCAGAGATTCTTTAAGAATTGTTTGTCAGGAAATAATGTGGCCCAGGGTAGCCTTGGTCATGGAGTAGATAGTGACACCTGCCTTTCTCTGCTGAGGTATTCACTGTGCATCAGGCCGCTCCATAAATCAATATGTATTCTTCCTCAGTTTTTCCTTCCAGTGATGACCTTGGAGTATAGCAGGTGACAGTCTCACTAAAGAGGAAAATGTGTGCATATATTTTAAGCTCTGGTCATTCTTGTTTCTTAGATCCCTGCCGGGATTCACTAGCAGGGAATAGTTTTTGGAATGCCCCAAGGTCTCACATTCAGTATTACGCATTGATACCAACCATGGGCACATGGTTCCCAACTTACTTCTGATTGTCAATTGTGCTTGCAGAGCCGAGCTACAGAGGCTTTCTGAAGAAAACACATCGTTGACAAATGAATTGGGAAGGATTCAGCAAGAACTTAAAGTTGCAGAAAGAACAAATGATGTACAGAGGTAAAGGCTTGTCCAGGTTCAACTTAGGACCTTTGAGCTTGTGACCCAGTTTTCACATAGCAGAATGAGTGGTTTCCTCTCAGTAAAGTGAGTGTAGAAGTTACTGAGATAGAAAGTGGGGCGTATTCTCAAATCAACCTCACTTTCCAGAAAGCCAAGAGTGGATGAACCTAATTGGTCTCTGACCATGACATGACACATATGTAAAGGGCCCTGGCCTACCTCCACATGCAGGCAGCCCCTCTCATACCTGAATGCCTGGTCTCAGACGTAAAAGGTAGAACACGTATGTATGTGGCAGCATTGCCCACCCCACAGTGAGCAGCTGCTACACCCATCCTTCTTACTTCTGCCATCGTGGCATACCACCTTATTCCCTGTATGAAAGTACTCCGCATCACACCTGATGGTGAGGACAGGTGGACATAGTTTAGTACAGTGAAATGATCCTAGGGCCTTCCTAGACAAATACAATATCTATGTTCATGACTCAGTAATAATTTCAGGTGGACTTTTCACCACGGTTTATATTTGTATGTAGATATCGGCATTAGGGGTAGGTCTGGGCCCTAGGACACTGAGGCAGGAACAAGGGACAGGGAGTGGAGTGCTAACACTGGTCAGTGAGTTTTCACTCCTGTAGCCATATCCAAGGGCAGTCTGCCTTTTGATTTTTCTTCCAAATAAGAAGTTCAAGATAAAGTCAACTCTGACCTGCTGCGAGCATGGAGCATAGTTGATGGAGTAGCCATGACGGTCAGAATATGGATGGCAGGGGAAGGGACCAGCGGGGATTTGCATCATTACAGTTCTGAAATCCAGGAGGTCTTCCCTTGAAACCATTTTCTCCTAAGTTTACTACCAGACTCCATTCCCAGCAGATCGCAGTGAGGGTAAGATGGTTTGTGTTTGTGTTGCTGGGTGGCTAGTTCCATACTTTGCTAAATCCGTAGTAATTTGCTTGACTAAGGATTGCCACGGAGAATGCTCCTTTTGTACAATCTGGCAAAATCTTGCAAGCGAAAACTAAACCCACTCTCATTGAGTCTGTAGAGGGTTTCTAAGACTGAATCGTTAAGGGGTGTGGGAGGCTATACCATTGACCTTGGCAGTTACCAGCACAAACCAAGGTGACACCTGGCTTTGGTTTCACCCTCCCTGCTGAAAATTTTCATTTCCGCCTCAAAAAGAGTCACCTGACGAATCCCATCTGACCCTAGACCAAGGATGGGACCAGCCTTGTTCTCATGTAAAATGCATTGGAAAGGGGATTATTGGAGATGCAGTTAGTTTAAAATTTGGCACCTTGTCTTTTGATCTCTCTTAAGTTCCATTTTTAATTTGTTCCAGTTTTTAATACTTTCTGCTTTCTTTTCTAAAGGTTCTTGTCTGTTTTACTTTGTTATTGTTAGTTGTTTCTGTTGTTTTTTAAAGTATGTTTTCCTATAGATGAAGTCCAGAATAGGTGCATCTATACAGACCCTAACTGGATTAATGGTTCTTTGGGAGTTTCACACAATTGGTTAGAAGGAAATGGGAAGCTAATAACGACGAGTACAAGAATGAAGAAAATGTTCCAAAACTGATTGTGGTGATGATTATACAATCTTGATATGATTGAACTATTGAATTGTATATATGTGAATTATGTATCAATAGAACTTTTTTAAAAATTAAAGAATCGCCTGAGAACTTTGCTAAAATATTGATTGTGATTCAGTATATTTAGGTCAAAAATTCAAATTATCAACAGGGGTTGGAACTGGAATGAATCGGTTTGAAGTCCTAAGGGTAAACTTTCCTAAATTCTTCTGGCTTTAGGAGCTTGGGATCAAGATTGAACCATCACCACTATTATCAATCATAGCAGTAGCAGTAGTGTAGAGGGATCTGGGCCGTAGAATATGAGGGGAGGTAGGGGTGGGCCTTTTTGTCCAAGCCATGGTGGACTGTTACTAGAAGAAGAAAACTCATTAATTGGCAATGATATTGTTAATTTTGCTTTTTCAACAGGAAAGAAATTGATATTTTAAAGAAAGAGAAATATCAGGCCTGCCTTGAAATGGAAATGATCAACAGTCAGGTTTAGTATTACCACCTGATGTGAAGCTAATGAACTTTTCTTTCTCTCTTTCTTTCTTTCTTTAAAAACTATTTTCGAATATTATAGAGGACTTTGTTCCTCAACGATTTCAGAATGCAGTAACTACCTCCCTTGTCAAAAATCAGAAAGTTCGTGTGGATACATTACTGCCGTCAGGGACACCCCATTTTGGTGCTGCCAGCCATCCTGATAATTCTTAGAATCACATGTGGCATTTATATCATGTCTTCTTGTCTCTTTCTCTCGGTCTATTCTTTATTTTGGAGACCATGGCACTTTTGAATATTACATGCAATTGTTTTGTTCCGTGTCTTGAAGTTTGGGTTTGTCTAGTCATTGATAATAATTAGATTGAGATGAGGCTTCTTTGGCAGAAGTACAAGAGTAAGAGTTGTGCAGTCATCAGCACCATCAATGTCAGAACTCTTCCTTCTTCCACTCATTGTTAGCTTCCCACTTCCCGCATCCTCCCTGCCATGCCCCTAGCCAACTATCACTCCAGTTACTGTCTCTAGAGATTTACATAGCCTGGATTTCATACACAGAAAATCACACAAAGCACAAACAATGACAAAGCAAAACAGAGAAAAACCTCAGCCAAAAGAAAATATAAAATGTTAGAAACTGCCACCAGTTAGAACCTCCTTGGGAATTCAGCCAGTCTCAGCCAGAATCTTAACAATGAGACACACTTTCACATAAACTAACAAGTACTAGCAGACCCCTTAAAATCCCCTTTTTTAATTTATCAGAAAACCACTATAACCAGAACACCACTTATGATTATTTCTGTCACCTAAATCCTACTCATGTATTCCTATCTCCTATTCCTTCTACCCAGTCAGCTCTATCATTTCTTCCTCATCTCAACAGAATACATTTCCAGCCCCTATCTGAACTTTCTCCACTAACCCAAAGAGCAAGTCCTGTCCCTCCCTCCTCCACCTACTCACACACAATCCAGAACCTTACATACCATCTACAGTTGGATCACTATGCCATGCAAACAACAGTCAGCAGTAGTAACCACAAAAAATCAAGATAAACAAAAGTCAACAACTGAAGATTACGCAACTTCATTGGAATACACAGAAAGTGAAGACCTTAAATTACCAGAAAGAGAATACAGGTGAATGATGTTTGTGACCATACAAGAGATTTGGGGATCAATGCTGAAAAAAGGAAGAAAGTGTGATACTAAAAACCTCACACCCCAAAGAAACCGAGAAACAAAACAATGAGATAACAGAATTAAAAAACATTGTATGAGAACTGAGCAATACCGGTGTTCATCGCAGCACAGTTTACAATTGCAAGGAGTTGGAAACAACCCAAATTTCCATCAACAGATGAATGGATTAAAAACCTATGGTACAGATGTGCTTTACATAATTGATGTATGTATGGATTGTGCTAAGAGTTGTATGAGCCTCTAATAAAATGATTTAAATAAAAACTATGGTACATACATACACTGGAGTACTACACATCACTAAAAAGCAGTGATGAATGCATGAAGCACCTTGCCACATGGGAAAAACTGGAGAAAATGATGCTAAACAAAGTAAGCCAAGCACAAAACACAAATACAACATGAGTCCGCTGAGGTAAACTTAAAAAAAAATGCAAAAGAGACATAAGGAAAAAGCTACTGTATACAAACATTCCTGGGGTGAGGTCCAGGTAGTATGGCAGGGGCCAGACCAAATCCAGGGATACATATGGTAGACAATTAAAAAGGTTGGGGGGTGGGGGAAGAAAATGAAATAAATGGGTAGCTGGGGAACAGGGAACTAACCCATCCAAGGGGAGGGTCTTGTTCATATCGTCGCCGGGAAAGAAGGACCAGACTTCTACCCCATGCTCCAAGATGTGAATGCAACATACTGGCATGAAGCAAGGAACCAGTAGAAAGGTCTGAGGGGTTGGCCCCAATCCCAACTACATGGACAGCAGCCCTTGCCCCCAGAAGAAAGTACTTCAGAGGATAGCATTGAAGCTACAGCTCCGAGAGAGGGACATGTCTGATCAGAGCAAATCGAAGCAAATGAAGGGGGAGGAAGAGAGACTGGAGCACATCCTGGCCCACCAAGCCTTAAGGACAATATCCCCACTAAGAACAGCCAATGCACAGAGAGGACCATATGGCTGGTCCCACTATGAGACAGGACATCCCCCACTGACCCATAGCCCTATAGGGGACAACACTGGAGACACAGTGTGGGAATTAGACCGATCTGACCCCACCACACTGAGGCAAAACATGAAGGGCATGCAACAGAACAGCAAGGGGAGCAGAGCAAGGAAGTCCCGAGGCATTATCAAAAATAGACTTTGGGTTCAGAGCATGGCACCCCATCAGGCTCAATCAGCAAACACTCGCAAATGTCAACAAACAGACCTTGAACTATTGACAGGCTTTTCTTTTTTGTGTCATTTGTTTTTTGGTGGTGTTGTTTTGTTTTCTTTTGTTGCTTTGTTTTGTTCTGTCTTGTTTTTGTGTATATTATTATCTCTGCAGGTCTATCTAGATAAAATAGGTGGGATAAACAATCTGGAGGAGAAAACAATGGGACTGACAGTTCCGGGGGGACATGAGAGAGGGGAAGGTTGGGGAAAAGAAGTGGTTAACAAACCAAGGGACAAGAGAACAACAAGTGATCCAAAATCAGTGGTGAGGAGCGTGTAAGAGGCCTGGTAGGGCTTGATCATGGGTAATGTAACCGAGAGGAATTACTGAAACCCTAATGAAGGCTGAACATGAAGAAGAGCAAAGTAAAAGGAAATAGAGGAAAGAACTGCAAGGCACATAGCATTTATAGAGCTCTAAATATAGGCATGTACATATGTAAATATATTTATATATGATGATGGAGAAATAGAACTATGCATATATTTATAGGTTTAGTATTAAAGTAGCAGATGGACATTTGGCCCCTACTCAAGTACTCTCTCAATGTAAGAACACTTGTTCTATTAAACTGGCATTCCATGATGCTCACCTTCCAGACACAATCACTGAAGGCAAATGTGGTGAAGAAAGTCAATGGTGTCGGCTATCAAAAGATATAGCATCTAGAGTCTTAAAGGTTTGAAGGTAAACAAGTGGCCTTCTAGGCCAACCAAAGCCCACATGGAAGAAGCACACCAGCCTGTGTGATCATGAAGTGTCAAAGGGATCAGGTATCAGGCATCAAAGAACAAAAAATAATATCAAAGCCCATCTGTAGGCAACTGGACACCCCCTTACAGAAGGGTCACGGGGAGGAGATGGGCCAGTCAGGGTGCAGTGTAGCAATGATGAACATACAACTTTCCTCTATTTCTTAAATGTTTCCTCCCCACCACTATCATGATCCCAATTCTATCTTACAAATCTGGCTAGACCGGAGGATGTACACTGGTACAGATAGGAACTGAAAACACAGGGAATCCAGGATAGATGAACCCTTCAGGACCAGTGGTGGGAGTGGCAATACTGGGAGGGTGGAGGGAAGGTGGGGGTAGAAAGAGAGAACCAATTACAATGATCTACATATAACCCCCTCCCTGGGGGATGTACAACTGAAAAGTGGGTGAAGAGAGACGTTGAACAGTGTAAGACATGACTAATAATAATTTATAAATTATTAAGTGTTCATGAGAAAGGGGGGCAGGGAGGGAGGGTAAAAAATGAGCTCATACCAAGGACTCAAGTAGAAAGCAATGTTTTGAGAATGATGAGGGCAACAAATGTACAAATGTGCTGACACAATGGATGTATGAATGGATTGTGATAAAAGTAGTATGAGCCCCCAATAAAATAATTACCCCCAAAAAAGAACTGAACAATAGAATGGAAGAAAATGAAAATTGAATCTATGAACTTGAAGACAACCATGCAGACTTCAGCAAATGAGAGAAACAAACAAAAAAGTAAAATAATCTGAAGTAAACCTGAGGATGATGTGAGAAACCATGAACAGAAGTAATGAATGTCTTGTTTGGAATACTGGAACGGGAAGAAACAAACAAATCTACATATAAATTAGTAAGAGAATTTGTGGAGGAAATTTTCCCCAGTACTATAAAGGAGGAGATAATATCCATTCAGGAGACAGAGAGAACTCCAAGGAGGTTAGACCCGGGGGGTGGGGGTAGGGGACATGTATAGGAGGGCATCAGGACATATGATAGTCAAAATATTCAACTTCAAGGAAAAGGAGAGAATCTTGAGAGCAGCTAGAGAGGGAAAAAGTCACCTTCAGAGGTAATCAGATTGGAATAAGCTCAGAGCTCTCAGCAGAAAATATGCAGGAAATAAGAAAATGGAGCAACATAGATCAAACTTTCAAAGTAAAAACCTGCCAACCAAAATCCTGTATCCAGCAAAGCGATATATCACATATAAAGAAGAAATAAAGGTATTCCCAAACAAGGGAATAGTTAGAGAATTCATAAAAACAAAACCAGCATTGCCGAAAACACTAACCATATCTCTATGGTCAGAAAATCAACAGCACAAAAACATTATGAGATCGCCACAGTCCGTGCTACTATCCAGAAGTCAACACACTAAAACAACACCCAAAACAGTAGATCTAGACGGGAAACAAGGACATGAATAGATTCCTCCCTCCCAAACACAGATAATACAATATGATAGTAACTCACCTGCATTTGGAATTAATACCAATGAAAATCAATGGGCTAACTACCCCAGTCAAAAGACAGAGTAGCAGACTGGATTAGGAAACAAGATCCATCAATCTGCTGCCTTCAAGAAACACACCTCAAACTCACAGACAAAAACAGACTGAGAGTCAAAAGATGGAGAAAAATTTACTAAACCAATGACAATGAAAGGAAGACCTCACACAAATAGAAAACTACAAGCCAATATCTCTCATGAACATAGATTCTCAACAAAATCCTGTTGGAAATAATTGGAGCTTGTTTCAAATAAGCACCCATCTAAGTGAGATGTCAGTAAACTCACCTGGAAGAAGCACACAATCATCGATGATCCAAGGATTATCAATTATATAAACCAGATCTGAAGAAGGGAGTGCTGTCAGAGCTGAAATTTGTGACATTCTGGTGTTCACAAAGCTATGGCTGACAGTGGGAGCCCAAAATACATGTTCAGGTTCTCCACAGGGAATAAGCCTCCAGTGGCCCCCCTCTGACTATCACTGAGAGATAGGAATAACCTGGTTATCAGGCAGCTGGTATTGGAAAGACGATTATAGTAAATTAAAATGATAAATAGGGCTTGAATGGTTAAAATCTTGTTATTTGAGCTCCCTTTAGATACACTTTGACTTTTATCTAGTTTTTAATATTTTCTGGGTTTTGCTGTTGTTTTCTAGATTAGGTCTTATCTCTGCTGTATTTTGTTATTTTGGTACCTTTCTTGATTCTCTGTTATGTATCTTTCTGTGTTTGGGGGTTTATCAAACCCAGATTGGGTGAATCTGTAGAGGTAATAACTGGAGTAAGAGTTCTTGGGGTGTATTGATGGGGAGGAAAGAGGTAATGGGGAGCTGACATCACGTAGTATGAAAAGGAAGAAATTGATTATATGCAGTAATTGCACAACGCTGCTTGATCTGATAGAGCTATTGGTATGATGTCTGGATTATGCCCTAATAAAATGATCTGGGAAAAACATAAATTTTAAAAAATCCATTTTCATTTACATCAGGGCTATCACATTTTTAACAAAACTCAAGTGAATATTCCCAAATTAATTAAGTTTTCCCACAAGTTTACAGGAATGCTGCTGCTCCACATAACACAATACTTTTTAGCGTTTTAATGAAGGTCGGGAAGACCTCAAAGATGAATTCAAGGCAAGTCACCTCAGAAGGCTTTGGAGACTCTCTTTCTGGGTTTCAAAGGAATCCTCTGTATATTTTCTCAAGGATGATCACAGAGACTTCTCAGGAAGACATCTGAAGAGAATGGAAAGCTGCGCTGGGGAGGAGGAAGAAGGACAGGAAAATGTACCACGGCGTGTGTTCTGTTACGGCGCCATACCTGCTCCTCCTGGAGGGTAGCAAGGACTGTCTGACGAGCTCCTCATTGGGAACGACCCATCCACCTGACGCAGCCTTATCTGCCTTCCACACTGCTCTGTGTTCCCAAGCTCAGAGGACATTTAAAACGAACATGATTTGCATCCCTTGAACATGACAAAACTCCCATTTGACATGACATAAATTGAAGAGTGAGAATTCTTTGGGAAATGAATAGAAAGATGAAAACACTTCAGAAGCATATAGGCATAGATAAAGATATGACATGAAACAGTAGCTTCATATTTTGATAGTTTTGTTTAATTAAGGTTTCTTTTTTTAATCCTTTTATTGGGGGCTCATACAACTTATCACATTCCATACATACATTCATTGTGTCAAGCACATTCATACATATGTTTCCATAATCATTTTTAACAAGTTTCTATTATACAATGCTTTGATACTTACCCTTGTGTGTGCGTATTAAACCTACAAGATAAAAATGATATGATTCTGCTCATTGCTGAACCATAGGTATTCACACCAACGTGGGAATACCTTGGAACTGTGGTTGATCTCTCCCCTGAAAACTAATTGTTGTGAGAAAAAAAGAAAGGCAATCCAACAAAAATGTAATTTGATTCTTTTAAATTGCAATTTATTGAAAGATGCTCCTGACCAGTGGTTGACAGTAACTGAAATCTCTATGGTGAAAAACTGAGAAATTTTCTAGCAACTGTTGGAACACACGGCCATTTGTGTATACACCAAGAGGACATCTGTCAGACACTCTAATTTCCTGGCCCAGTGGTACTGAGAATATCAACAACTTACTGCCAGATAGATTTGGATATCAGGGACAGGTCAGAGGTCCTTTTGAAGAGTTTCATATGCTTTAAGTTTCTTCCTCCCCCCCCCCCCTTAACACGATGTTTTAAATAACTTAGATAAAAGTGGGAGGCCTTCAGAACAGTGGTTTGAATGTTCTTAATGGTCTAGATGTATTCTCACTTCTTCTCAGGAATAAAGCAGAGTTCTCAACTTCAGCATCATTGCTGTGTGAGACTGGATAAGTCTGTATAGGGGCTGTCCTATACACTGTAGGATATTTAGTAGCATTTCTACATGTCAGTAGCCACCCCTACCTACCCCAATTATGACAATGAAAAATGCCTCCAGATGTTGCCACGTCCCACAGTGAGACAAAATTACCCCTCATTAACCACTGAAAGGATCTGCTGGGGCTTCGTTTTTGTTTTCAATCATTGTTTTACCCTTTTTTGCTCTAGAGTCAGAAATACAAGGATCAGTTATCTCAGCTCAACCATAGGATCCTTCACCTGGGTGAGGAGGCCTTTGTCCACAAGGCTCAAAATGAGAAAAACCAAGTACCCGTTCAGTTGCTGACACTGAAGATGGATCGGGCTGGTCACCAGGTGAAAGAGCAGGTGAGTGGGCAGTGCAGAGTGGGAATATGAGAGCAACAACTTAAAGATATGGAGACATACACTGCCCCACACATAGCCAGGAAGCCTGGGGGAAAAGAACATGGAATATCATAGTTTTTTATAAATCTGCTTTATTTAGAAGAGTAGCATAAAGGAATTAAATCTTAAAAAGAGAGTAAATTCCTACAACCTTTCTGAAAAGACAAGTTGAAAATATAGATAGCAAGAGCCTCAAGAATCTCATTATAAGAAGTGAAACTTCACTGTTTGCAAATAATATGATTTTATATATTGAGAATCCTAAAGGGTCCACAAGAGACTAGCTGGAAGTCATAGAGGAGTTTAGTAGAGTAGCAGTATACAAGAGTAACAATTGACTTCTTCTATACCAGGGATGGGGGTACAGAAAAAGATACCAAGGAATCAGTATCCTTTGCAAAAGCTGAAATACCTGGGAATAAACTTAACCAAAAACCAAGACTTGTACGAAGAAAACTATAGAACATTACTATAAGAAGCCAACCGGGATCTACACAAATGGAAGCATATTCCGTGTTTGTGGATCAGAAGACTCAGTATTGTGAGAATGTTGATACTATCTAAAACAATCTACAAATAAAATGCATTGCCGATCCAAATTCTAACATCATTCTTCAAAGAAATGGAAACACTGATTATTAACTCCATATAAAAAGGGAAGAAACCCAGGATAAGCAAAGAACTCCCCAAGAAAAAGAACAAAGCAGGTGATCTCACATTACTTGACCCCAAAACCTACTTATACAGCCACAGTTGTCAAAACAGTCTGATACTGGTATACTGATACATGCTCCCTGTCACTAGCCACCCAGGAAATGCGAGTCAAAATGACCATAAGATCCCACCTAATGCCCATAACTAGCCCAATTAAAAAAAACCAGAATGTGAAAGGGAGGATAGGGCGGAGGTAGGGGGAGGAATGAGGAGCTGATGCCAAGGGCTCAAGTAGAAAGAAAATATTTTGAAAATGATGATGGCAACAAATGAACAAATGTGCTTGACACAATGGAAGGATTACAATAAGTTGTACAAGTCCCCAATAAAATGATTTTTCAAAAGAAACAGAACAACAAATGTTGGAGAGTGTGTGGTGAGATAGGAACTCTTATCCCCTGCTGGTGGACTGGTAAATATGTACAGGCACTCTGGAAGGCAGTATGGCGATACCTAAAACAGATGGCAGCTGAACTACCATATGATCCAGCAATACCATTGCTGGTATGTACCCCAAAGAAATAAGAAGCAGATCACGGACAGATGTTTCCCTCCCCTATGGTCATCACAGCAGAGTTCATAGTAGCAAAAAGCTGGTGGGTGGGCAGGAAGAAGCTGGAAACAGCCTACATTACCATCAGTACAAGAGTGGATAAAAACTCTGGTACATACATACAATGGAATACATCCCTAAAAACAGCAATGAAACACCTCAAGTTGTAGAGGCATCTGGAAGATATTATGCTGAGTGAAGCTAGTCAAGCACAGAAGGATAAACACTGTGTGAGTCCACGATAATAGGAACATGCAGCAGAACGGGCACAAGTTCAAGTGTGCAGGCCATCCAGTCGTCTGGCTGGGGACCAGGCAGGCCGCTAAAGAGCCACACATCATCTGCTCAAAGTAAGTATCATGTAGGTCACTTGGCCGAAGGTCACCTCATGAGAGCTGGAATCAGATGGATGGGGTGGGGTTGATGCTGGTCCCTGAGAGGTAGCCATGTGGATTTGGGGTGAGGTCTCCCAGAGAGGGAATCAGCCCTGTCAGAGGAATGGGGCTTACTGATGCGAGGGGCAGCACAGGAAAGAAGAAAGGCAATGGTCAAATTTGGGGGAACATAGGTGCATGCCTGTTGAGGGGAGGAGAGGGAGGGCTGACATTGTGGGGGGAGGGGTGTCCAGTGAGGTTGCTCTTGGGAGGACCTGATGCAGAGGGGTTAAGTGGAGAGCAAATGCTTTGAGAGTGATTAGGGCAAAGAATGTATGGATGTGCTTTATACAATTGATGTATGTATATGTATGGATTGTGATAAGAGTTGTATGAGCCCCTAATAAATTGTTTAAAAAATAATAATAATTTTTTTTTTAAGTTGTATGAGCCCCTAATAAAATGATTTTTTAAAATACTGTAAAAAAAGAAACCAAACTTGACCAACAGTTACCATGGGTGAAGGGGAAAGATCTGTTGCTTTGGGAGCATTGAGTTTCTGTCACTGTGGTCGATAGTTTGAAAAAGGATAACAATGATAGTTGTACAACATGAAGAATATTATTGAGCCTCTTCTCGCTCTGAATTATACAACTAGAAGTTGTGCAATTGGAAAATATTTCTGTATATTTGTGCCACAGTTAGAAAAAAATAAGTACATGAATTACAATGAGTACAAGGAAGAAGAAAAAGGTTTTGAATTAAATATTGTAACAATTGGACAACTTTTCTTGATCTGATTGAATTGTATGACGTGGGTGAAGTGCTAATACAACTGTTTTAAAAGATGTGATGCAAAACAATAATATGGATTATTCGGGAGAACATGATGCTGAGTGAACTTAGTCAATCACAAGAGACAGATATTGTATGAGACCACTTCTGCAAACGGTTTTCATATTGAAAAATAAATAACGAGATAGAAAGAAACTCCATGTGGTTACAGATCAGATCAGGTTTTCTGGGATGTTAGAATTACAGAGTCAGATCATGACCAAGAAAGCCCCATGGAGCACTTCGACTCTGACAAATACATGTGTTGCCGTGAGTTAGAACTAACTCCACAGCATCAGTTTTCGTTATTAACTGCTGTCTCTTGTTCCCATTCAGGATGACGCTTAGGGTTGCCCGTAGGCATGCCCTGTACCCAAGATTAAAGTTTCATGCAGAATAATTTCACTGCCCTTAAAATTCTCTGCTCCACCTGTTTGTTCCTCTATTGTTCCTTGAACTCCTGCTAGTCGCTGACCTTGTTTCTGTCTCTTTAATTTTGCTTTATAATTGGAATCATGCATTATGTAGCTTTTTCAGACTGGTTTCTTGTACTTAATAAGTACTTAAGTTTCCTCCATATTTTTTTCATGGCTTGATGGCTCATTTATTTTTTTTGCTAGATAATATTTCCATGATACAGATATGCTCATTTGTTTAGCCATTGACCTGTTGAAGGACCTCTTGATTACTTCCAGTTTGGGGCAATAATGAATAAAATTACGATAAATATTTGTATGCAGGCTTTTATGTGGATACAGATTTTCAACTCATTTGAGTAAATACCTAGGAACACAACTGCTAAAACATATGACAGGCCTTTGGAATAGTGGTTACATTACCAGATAAGTATTGGACTGCTGACAGCGAGATTGACAGTTCAAATCCACCAGATGATCCGAGGGAAAAAGATAAGCCTATCTATTCCCATAAAGAAATCCTGTCAGAAACTCTATAGAGGGACGCTGTGAGTCAAATTGGCTTGATGGCATTGTTTTTGTTTTTTTGTAAGCCTATGTAAGAAACTGCCACTGTCGGATTCCTATGCAAAACACTACGCCCTGCGCCACACCTATACTCCTGACAGAGCTTGTTAGCATCCCATGTTCAGACAGAGGCTCGTAGCTAGTAACTTGTAGATGTGTACATTTCGCCCAAATACCATTTTAAATGTCTTGAAGTTAGTTCTTTTAAAACATAATTTTTTGATTGGTAACCTCCTTTTGTCAGGAAATACATGAAAAACAACTTAATACCACAGAAAAGCAAGTGGATAAAGTG
This sequence comes from Tenrec ecaudatus, assembly GCF_050624435.1. NCBI lineage: Eukaryota > Metazoa > Chordata > Mammalia > Afrosoricida > Tenrecidae > Tenrec > Tenrec ecaudatus. The sequence goes on along the minus strand of NW_027459702.1, from coordinate 411,979 downwards.
GAAATGATCTTAAAGAATATGGAAATGCTTCTACAAGAAAAAGTAGATGAGCAGAAGGACCAGGTGAGTGATAAGTTCTTGTCATTTCCTCACAAACATCTTATATCTGCACACTTCTACCTCCTGGGTATTCACACAGCTGGTGTAGTAAGAGACTGTCTGGTCACAGACTCCGAGAGGCCATGTTCATTAGTTACCCCTCAGACTGAGCCTCTGTCAACACCTTATACTTGAACATAAAGTAATTTTCCACAGGATTCATAATTAATAGCAGTCAATAAAAGATTCTATTATATATATATATAACTAGCTTGTTTATTGTACTTATTTTCTTTTGGGTATCATTTTAAGGTTTCTTTTTTGAGATGGCCACATAACCTCAGGAAGGTTATGGATTTATTCATGCATCCATCATTCAGCACATTGCCTACTGAGCACCTACTGTGTAGGAAAGCATTTTTCTAGGTAGACCTGAGATAAATAAGCCCTCATGGAACTTAAATTCTAGAGCTGATGAGAGCTAATAATAAGATTGTAGTTGGCCAAGGGCTTTGAAGAAAACACATTTTCCTGGACTGTAGAGTCAGGGTGTTAGGGGAGACTATACTGCACAGATAAGGTATCTGAGCAGCCCCTTAATCATGACCTAACATATATGAGTGGGTAAAAAAGAAAAACTGGAAAACTCCACTCTGTGGAGCTTTCATAGGATGCATTGTTCCTACTAGCTGAACATCGAGCAACTTGTTCTGAGTTAGTGCACCCAGCGGCGTCGCCTGGGAAGGTTCTCTGGTCACAGTGAATTTTTTCATAAAAGCAGTTTTGCTCACACCTTGTTTTTTTGTGATGGCTCATTTAAGAGAATTGCGTGTGGCTGTGAAAGTTTGCTTTCTGCTCCAGAAAAATGTCACAGAAACTGTTGTGATGTTGAATACAACTTACAAGGATAGCACTCTGAAAAAAACTCAAGTGTACCAGTAGTTTTCTTATTTCCAAAAAGGTAAAATGTGGATCGATAACAAACCTTATTCTGGATGTCCATCAACTTTCCAAACAGACAAAAATGTCCAAAAAATTCATCCACTTTTGCTTGAAGACCAATGATGGACCATTAAAAAGATGGGGAAGTTATCTGGACTATCTTGGAGCTTAGTTCAGTGAAGTTTAACAGAAGATTTGTGACAGGCCACCAAGAAGGAGTGTCAACTGGAAACAAGTCATTCTTGGAAAGAACAACTCTGAAGTGATCCAGACTTTTCTCAAGGTCATTACTGGTGACAAGCAAACTTCAGTCAAGCCAGGGGAAGACACCATCATCACCTTGCCCAAGAAAAACTCGTCAAGTGAAATTAAAGATCAAGATTATGCTCATTTGATTTTTTTGATGTCCATAATATAGTGCATTTAGAGTTCCTTCCACTAGGTCAGACTGTTAATCAAACTTTCTATTTAGAGGTTTTGAAAATATTGTGTAACAATGTGCAACAAAAAAGACCTGATTTGTGGCAGATGGGGGACTGGTTTTACCATCATGACAATGCAACTGCTCACATGCCATCTCAGTGTGCCAATTTTGACAAGAAACAGCATGCCTCTCTTGTCCCATGCACCTTACCTGACTTCACTCCATGCAACTTCTTTGTGTTTCCACCAATGCAGAGGAACATGAAAGGACAGCTAGTTGATGATATAGAAGAGATGAAGCAAAAAAATGAGAGAGGTGCTGTCAGCCGTCCAAACAGCTGAATTTGAAAAAAAACAATGTTTCCAAGAATGGAAGCGCAGAATTGACAAATGTATTAGGTGTAATGGAGAGTACTTTGAAGGTGATAAGGTTGTTTTGTAAAAAAATTTAAATACAAAGCTTTGAAACAAAATTCCAGGTTTTGGGGGTACCCCATCGTATACCTCAAGTAGAAAACAGATTAGCATTGGGGGAAGCATGTTGCTCACTGGTGGAATATCACATGTGTTGTACTTGAGAATCCTTCCTGACAGGTGCTAAATACCGGTAACATTTCCTGATCACCAGACAGCCATAAATAGGCACCCACACACTTACACTTCCCTGTTCGTGGTTGTGGGAAAATAGTCTCGGCCCTGTAAAAGGTTTTGCTCTACCGAGTGCCAGGCACCATGCCTGTCACTGTTCTACTGTTCCTTTACTTCCTCCTGTCCCTCCCCTACTCCTCTTAAGTCCCCTTTCTCCTCTTCTTTCCATCATGCCTTGCTCTTTTTTATTCCCCCACTCACTGGGAGCCCTCCTTGCCATAAGTATGTAAGCCCATTGTAAAGAAGCCTGGCCCTCTGGCCTAGCCCTCAGCCCTCCTCTCTGCTCTTTAAATGCCCTTCAAAGACTCTGTGCTCACAACCCTGCTTCTCTCCCTTCCATGCTCCTCTCATGGCTCAGCCACTGTTCGTCCCCCCTGCCTGGGTCTACACCTAATTCACAGCTCAGCTTTCAGAATGGATATAGACTCCAAGCACTCGTACCCCACTGATCTCACTCTGGTCCACACCCCCTCACTTTATGCCCTCTCTCTGGCCTTCCTGGTTCTGCCTTGCATACCGGCCTTGATTTCTTCTTAGCACAGGCGCTGCAATACCTCTGAGATCTCAGCTCGCCGCGCCTCACACCTTCCCATCTTCTTCAAAGTAAAAGTCAACCTTGTCACGGTGTCCTTTAAGGCTCTCTTAGATTTAGTGTCCACTCCTGCCCTGACTTCCTGTCTATGTTTCCTCAGGAGCACACACCTTCAGCTATGGTGGCTGCCTGCTGCTACCTAGTCACCCGAGGCCCTGACCAGCTGCAAGGTCTTTGTAATCTCTCTTCTTGCTACCTGGTGTTCACATAGCCCCTAGATTCCTAAACTTACTTGGCCTACCACCCCTTTTTACAGGAAAAAAAAATCACTCATTGTCCACCTGACCATTAAAATCTTTTGTACTATTGCCCCTAATTCAGGATACGGTTTGGGTGTCTGCTTGTGTAGCGCCCCTGGATGCTTTGAGGCCCAGACATCGTCACTGGACTGTTTCACTGCTACCCAACGGGCAGTACCGCCCCCTTTGGGAAAAACTGGGATAGTCTCTGGACTCTCATTTTACTCAGAACTCCGTTCACATGTCATCTTACAGGAACAGCCTCGGGGTTTCTGTAGACAAGCAAAACCAGTAAAACATGTATGTAAATATATTGAGAAAATTGTACTTCGTGACTCACACACATGGGGGGGGGGGTTAGCACGTCCCATATCCGTGGGTCCAGTGGCAACTTGGAGACCTCTGCTGGTTCATGGGGTAGCAGAGGAACAGATGTCTGCAGGTTTATGAACTAGAACTGCAGGCCAGGCGTTAAGCAAAAACATAACAAAGAATCGAGACGGCTAACCACGATGACAAAATACAACAGAAATAAACCCCCATAGTTTTAACTGTTCGAGATTTTAGCTATTCAAGTCAGAGTTATCATTTTAATTTCCTATAGTCATCTTCAGTACTCTCATCTGGTAACCAGGTTCTTCCCATTCCTCAGTTTCATCGGAAAATCACTGGAGACTTATTCGCTGAGTAGCTCCTGCAAATGTATTTTGGCCTTCCGCTCTCATCCATTCCCTTCTGAAAACCAGAATCTCGCCTGCTAAGCTTTGATACTATTCCCTTCTTCCGATTTGGATTATATAATTTACAATCCATGGATAACAGATGTTGGTGTGCTTCTTCCATGTGGATTAGTTGACATCTCACTTAGATGGCTGCTTGTTTGGAAACAAGCCTTTAAGATCCCAGATGCTGTTCTGTCTGATTAGTGGGGCACCATCTAATTTCTTCACCAATGCTACCCTTAAGGGACCTGATCTCATTCAAGAACTTTTTGAAGCCCCCTTGTATTCTTGACCTTGATAGCTAAAGGTACACTGCTTCTGACAGGTATCAAGAAAAAGACATTGATTAAAGCAATAGCTATGTGCTGTCTTCCAGGAAATGTACTAATGTGCTCAAGCAGTGAAACCACATCTGGATTAGCAGTTACAATCAGAGCCACCACTGGTTAAGTTTATATCAATTCACTGTCACTCTCTTAAGATCCTTTTTTTTTTTTTTTTTTTGCACAAGACAGATAGGTAAGTTGAATGAGATTGTGGTGGAAATCATCCCCCTCCATTCTTCAAGTCTTTATGGTGACATTAATCTCTGCAGGTTCTCCAGCAATGTAATACTGCTTTTGGTCTAATATTTCTTTGAGGAAAGTTCTAATGGCTTCCACTTGGCCTTTCTTACTGTAATAACCCTTTCTCCATGTGTCAGGGATCCAAAATTCTGCCAATTGCATATTCTGGACCTGGAGAGATTATTACAGGATTATTTCAGAGACCACTGTACCCACTGTTGGATAGGCATGAGCTGACATTTGGGCCTCTTAGAATGAGTGTCAGTTTAGTGCCATAGGGATCCTTTGAGAAATATTAACTATCTATATTCTGACAGTGTAGTGGATTTCTACCTCAGAGGATTCATAGGAGTTGTGGGCCTATACACTTGCTCATCTTGGAATTGATAGAGCCCTCTAAGCATCCCCTGCATGTGTGGGTATGTCCATCTTGATAAATCTACTCTAACATTCCAATTTACTTCAGCTTTTAGATCCCTTTTCCAGTATATAAAAGCAATTCAACTTCATTCAGTATAGGCCACTTCATAGTCCTCATTGTCGTCCCGCAACAATGTAACTACTAGGTACTTTTCTGACGCCGTGAGCTGAAACATCGAATGAAGACTTGCCACTTGGCAGGCTCATAGCACTACACTCAGACTGACACAGTTCCCACACCTAATCCCGAGGCCTTTGTTTCTCCTTGTGTTCAGTAGGAAAAGCAAGCAGTCTCTGTCTGGAGTATGCCATACCTCCTCCTGGGCCACACTTTATGCCTCAAAGAAGTCGTGTCACGGGACAGTGGACTTCACACTAGTTATTGTTCTAAAAGCAAAAAGTGCATCTTGCAAAGCATTTGCCTCATACAAAGATTCCTGGGACACAGCTGTGGGACTATGGTCAGATGAGGATAAGAGGGCTGATTTTACTCTCGAAGGTGATTCAGGCAAAGAAGGTGGGTTAATCCCTTCAGATGGGGGCAGGAGGCTGGTCCTTCTGAAAATAAAAAAAGGTAATTCAACAATAAGGGCTCCATGTCCCTAGCTTGATCCTTTTATTATCCACATTTTCCCATCTCAATTTTCAGGATCTCACATCTTCCCCGTCAAACCTTTCAACATAAGGGATTCAGTTGATGGTGTAATTAGCTATTCTTCAGCTAGGACTCAGGAATGATGGTGGTGTGTGGGTTACAAACTGGACTGTTAGCTAAAGGTCAGCGATTTTAAAAGCACCAGCCACGCCCCAGGTAAAAGATGAAGTTTGTGCTCCGATAAATATTTATAGCCCCCAGAGCCCTCGAGGACATTCGATTTTGGCTTATGCAGTCACTGTGCATTGCAGCCAAGTCAGTGGTAGTGAGGATAAGACTCTGGGTGGGTTTTCAGCAATCTCAACACTGCTACAAGAAATAAGACTTTATTTCAAGACCCAAATAGCAACTTTCAGGTCCTTTATGTACTGCTTGAGCCAGGACTTTGAAGCTCTGGACTCATCATTTTCTCTTTCCGCGTTGTGTATCTGAAAGCTGAACCAGCCAGCTTCACTATGCTTGTGGGTGTAACAAAAATGTTGAAAGATAATAATGAAATAGTAGTCACTCACAGCATTGTCTCTCACAGATGTTTGATCTAATGGTGGGGATATTATGCTTGTCTTTATTGCCACCTCATGCCATGGATTACTATGCCTCTTTACTATTGGAAGTCGAGCAATTAGTACTTTTAAATCCAGCCAGACTTGAGAATAAGTTCAGAAAGCATGCTGTAGTGGAGTTAACAAACCCAGGGACAAGAGAACAACAAGTGCTCCAAAATCAGTGATGAGGATGGTGTAAGAGGCCTAGTAGGGCTTGATCAAGGACAATGTAACTGAGAGGAATTACTGAAACTCAAATGAAGGCTGAGCATGATAGTGGGACAAGAGAAAAGTAAATGGAAATAGAGGAAAGAACTACAAGGCAAAGGGCATTTATAGAGGTCTAAGTACAGGTGTGTACATATGTAAATATATTTATATATGATGATGGGGAAATAGATCTATGTGCATATAGTTATAGATTTAGTATTAAGGTAGCAGATGGACATTGGGCCTCCACTCAAGTACTCCCTCAATGTCAGAACACTTTGTTCTATTAAGCTGGTATTCCATGAAGCTCACCTTCCTGACATGATCGCTGAAGACAAATGGGCACATAAGCAAATGTGGTGAAGAAAGCTGATGGTGCCCAGCTATCAAAAGATATAGCATCTGGGGTCTTAAAGGCTTGAAGGTAAACAATTGGCCATCTAGCTCAGAGCAACAAAACCCACATAGAAAAAGCACAACAACCTGTGTGATCATGGGGTGTCGAAGGGATCAGATATCAGGCATCAAAGAACAAAAAATCCTATCATGGTGAATGAGGGGAAGTGCAGAGTAGGGACACAAAGCCCATCTTTAGGCAACTGGAGATCCCCTCACAGAAGGATCATGGGGAGGAGACAAGCCAGTCAGGGTGCAGTGTAGCAATGATGAAACATACAACTTTCCTCTAGTTCTTAAATGCTTCCTCTCCCTCCCCCGCCATCATGATCCCAATGCTACCTTACAAATCTGGCCAGAGGATGTAGACTGATACAGATAGGAAATGGAAACACAGAGAATCCAGGATGGATGAACTCCTCAGGACCAGTGTTGATACCGGGAGTGTCAAGGGAATGTAGAATAGAAAGGGGGAACCAGTCACAAGGATTTACATAAAACCCCCTCCCTGGGGGACAGACAACAGAAACGTGGGTAAAGGAAGATGTCGGACAGTGTAAGACATGACAAAATAACAATTTATAAATTATCAAAGGTTCATAAGAGAGGGGGTCTGGGGAGAGGGGGGAAACAAGGAACTGATGCCAAGGGCTCAAGTAGAAAGCAAATGTTTGAGAATGATGATGGCAACAGATGTACAAATGTGCTTGACACAATGGATGATTGTGTGGATTGTGATAAGAGATGTAAGAGTTCCCAAGGAAAGTATATAACTAAAAAAGAAAGAAAGCATTCTGTGTTGGGCCGGGTTGACTAGAGAAACAAATCCAGAGATACTCATATATGTATAAGAAAAAGTTTTATCTCAAGAAGTAATTATGGATCAATAAAACATTCCATCCCAGTCCAGCTCTTCAGTCTATAAGTCGCTCTTCAGACTCATTAAGTCACATGCAATGATGCAGAATGCAGGACAATCACAGGCCAGTGGGTTTAGTTATGTGGATCCAACTGACCGTATCGTAGTGCTTGCAGCAGCCAGGAAAGTAAAGGCACAGAGAGTGGGGGAGGTGCCCAGGACCCTGCTTATGAGAAAGTCTCGCCCACAGAGAGTCACCATCAGGGTGTGACCTGATTGACAGACTAAACTCTACCCTTACACTTTCATATATCTTCAAGTTGACATGAAATGATGTAACTACCACTTATTCTTTGAGTTTTGTTCTTCTAGAATCACTCTTGGTGCCAAATAGCTAAGTCTGAGTTCTCGAGAGGGGTGCATCAGTGAGATGCACACATACATACATATAAAGAGATTTGCTGCATGGTAGGGCTTTATGCAGTTGTAGAGGTTGGCAAGTCCCAAACCTACCGTTTGTGTCCAGTGGAAGCTAAGGATTTCTGATGACTTGTGGGGTTGTAGGACTGGTGAATCCACGACCTGCTGGTTAGGATGGAGACTTCTTCAGGTTTATAACACAGAAACTGCAGATCAGGCAACTAGAGTGCAGGTCAAGAAAGAGAGCAAACTTTGCCACAACTTCCACTTCGATAAAGGAAGCTGGCCACACTCCCGAGGCAATTTCCCTTTCAACTGATTGGCTATTCATATCAGATTACAAAAATGAAAGTTGATTCCATTATGAAAAAGCACCTGTCAGACTGATGAGAATCACAGTCTAGTCAAATTGAGGTTTACATTAGTCGTTACAGTTCCCTCAACCAACTAGCTGCCCCCCTCTTGCTCCTTGCTTGGTTTTCTCAGCACTTCCCCCATATGGCATACTAAGTTTGGTTCTCATTAGCATATGTGGTGCACAGCCCAGAGACTACGTTCACCACTGCTTCGCTAGTGCTAGAGCAAGACCTGGCATGTGGGCGCTTACTGACTATGTTCTACAAGTGAAATTTGGTGTTGACTGAACCCCATGCTGGGATTCTTGTGCCCTTGTATTTTGAATGAGGTCATTGCTAGTGTTTCCTGTCATTCACATCTGTGAAACCGTATGGGTTTGGCAGAAAGCTCAGACCCAGGAAACAGCAGTGGGGGTCAGGGCCACAGTGATTCCTAGGGCAAGGGGCAGTAAAGAACCAAAAATTGTTGTCATTCTTTGCAATTCATTATTGTATCGTACAATAGCCTTTCTGAGAACTGTTGATTTGTGACTCTTGGGTCTTCCGGTTAAACTGATTCCCACAATTTCCCTTAAATTTTCTCCAGTACATAATTCATCACACCCTCAGTTGGAGGTCTCACTTCAGGGTAACAAGAAGTGTCATACACGCAATATTTTTGTTATATCCTTAAGAGCCTAAAGTTATCATTTCAACGACCGTGGAATGAACAGGGTCGGGAGCATGTACCCCTTCCCTGCACTCACAGTAATGGGTGGCTCTCTTCCCTCTCTAGTTTGAAAACAGCGTGAAGTCCAATTTGCTACTCAAGGAGCTTTATGTGGAGAACGCACACCTGCTAAAAGCCCTCCAGGTTACTGAAGAGAAACAAAGAGGAGCTGAGAAAAACAGCCTCATCTTGGAAGAAAAACTCAGAGCTCTCAACAAATTAATCAGTAAGATTTCTCCGGCATCCCTCTGTGTGTAAAGACTGCTTGCTTTCTTGGAATTCATTCTGAAAAGAAAATCTTAAAACCTGAGCCACTGTGATGCCTTAATCACTTGCAGCTTATTGGCCATGGTCCTCAGAAACAGGGCGACTGTGGTGTCTGGCTTGTTCCAGCAGCATCTGCTCTGTGCCAGATCCTGGGAACATACACGTGTTGGACAAGAGCACATTTTTATAAAACTCCCAATTTTACCACTGGGAAAACATGATGGAAACACTTGGTCAGGCCTGACAGAGAAAGTGGGTTAAGATAATGCAGTTCCAATACTGCATTTTCGACTTAAGCTCTCATTGCCATCGAGTCAATTACAATTCATAGTGACTTTGGCTTCAAAGATTAAAATGTAAAGTAGGGCTCTAGACAGCTTTATCATATTTTTCCTTTTAAATTTCATTTATGTTTTCTTAAGCAGACACACAACAAAACATACATCACTTCAGCAGTTTTTAATGTATACAGTTTGCTGATACGGATTATATTCCTCCGGTCTGTAGCCATTTTCAGCTTTTTTGAGTTGTTGCTCATCTGTTAGCATAAATTCACTCCCCTTAGAGTTCCAGGGGAGTCCAGGTGGCATGGTGATGACAGCGCTGGGCTGCTAGCCACAAAAGCAGCACTTTAAATCCAACAGACTTGGGAGAAAGACATGGCTGTCTGCTCCCATGAAGAGTTGCGGTCTCAGAAACGCACAGGGGCAGGTCTACTCGGTCCTGTAAGGTCATTGTGAATCAGAATTGATTTCATGGCAGTGTGGTTGGCTTTGTTTTTTGTTTAAAGTCCCAGGCAAATACTTCAAGTTGTTTTCCATTTTATTCCACATACATAGTTGTTAAAAGATCATCAAGCTCAAAGCAGACTTTTTTTTTACTAGTTAAGCCAAACTATTACTTGGTTTCAAGAAGACATTATGATACATTTCTGGTTTAAGGCAATAGTTTTAGGAGTTCAGCACCCTCCATGGCTCCAGAAAGTTGGGAATTGTGAGAATTTTATATTCTTGTCTGTATTTTTGCCCCATTTTGTTCAGGATCCTTCTCTGAACTCTTTGATCAAAATGCTCAGCAGTGGTAGCCAGGCACCATGCAGTTCATTTGGACTCGTGACAAAGGAGGGCATTGTTTATGGAGGCAGCTAATTAGCCATGCATTCCAGAATCCTACTCTATTCGATTCTGTTGTTCCACATGAATCGACACCAACTGTGCCTGACAACTGAAGGAGGAGGTAGAACAGAAGCACCAAACATGTTAATAAGCCAAATAATGGTATGTCCCATGAAACCATTACCCTGAACCTAAGAGCTTTACTGTCTGGTTATTCAGCTCTGTCCTCTGTTACACTTCCCAATGGCTGCTGAGTGCAGACTTTCCAGAAGGGCTTCCCTCTGTAAGCAGAGTGTCCTCTAGACAATAAAGGGGAGGACTCTTGTTCGTTTGGAACCACTTTACCACATGTAAATATTGGTACTGTGGTTACATCTGTAGGCTTGTATTTATTGTACATTAATCTTTTTTTCATTGGAGTGTTTTTGCACTGGGAATTGAACTATATGTTAAAAAAGATAAAAATATAGTTTTATACCAAAATTGATGGTCATTTGTTTATCTGAATGTACTACTGTAATGTGAAATGAGTCACTGTATTTGCAGTTTTTCAATTAAAAAATTTCAATTTTGTCCTTTGTTCTTCAATTATAAAATATCTCAAATAATTAGAAAATACAGTTTTAGGAGAAAACCCATATACCCATCAACTAGATACATTTAATATAATATTTTGAAATTTTTCTTTTTAAAAGATATAAAATATTTTAGATAGAGGTGAAGGTCGTATTCTATTGATTGCAACCTTTTACTCGTCCTAAAGGCACGCACTATCCCAAAGATGGTAAGTAAGTGTCCTGGTCTCTTTGTACATTTATTATATATGCATTATATAGTCTTGATTAGTGTCCACTCTTTTACTTTTGCATGTATCCATTGGAACGGCTACACAGAAACTCACAGACAAAATGCGTGATGAAAGAATTTAATAACTCAATAAGTTATAGTGCCAAGAGAAATGCTCAGGGTAGGTGTTTAACAGGACACATTACAGAGTTTCAGGTATGCTAATAAACACCCGAAGTGGCATACAACTCTGCTATGAGCCTCAACCCAAAGACATTCAGCTCAGGCTCTGGTCAAACCCAGGTCAGCAAACCCAGGTCTCCGAATTAAGTGCCCAGACTGAAGGACCAGGAAAACGTCAGTCTTCACAACCTAGAAATTGAAAACATTGTTCGGCACCCAGCTACCATGACCAAGTGTTATGAAAAGGATCACAACAGAAGGTTCTGTCTAGAGTGGGGGAGAAGTTAAGAACATAACCCTAAAGGATGCCAGGTTTACTGATCGAACAGAGATAGGCAGGACCTCCAAGATTTGCACTCTTCCCCTGCAGATCGGGAACTGAACTCAAATGGTACATTGACGGTATTGCTGCAATTATTGGGTTGAATCAGAATGCATATGAATTGTGGTAAATGATGTAAAAATATCACCTGATCTTTTGAGGGCAGGCCAGGTATGAGTGATAGGCTTTTTCACTGGGGTCAAGGAGGGGAGCCAAGCCCTTCTTTCAAAAGATATTTTTAATTAAAAGTTTCTTTTTTCATATAACACTGTTTAGGAATGAATAAAATGTAGCACAAAACCTGTCTCTTTCAGCACTGCCATGTTCCCAAACATGCTCCGCAGTGTTCCCCTTGCTCATATGATAAATATGATTATATCTATCCATACTTGTTTTATGAAAAATGCTTACACTGTACAAGTTGTAAAGCGGTCCTTCAAAAATTAAGGACTGTAAAAATTGTCCTTCAAAAAAAAGTTAAGTATTCCAAGATAAAAGCTGAGCGTTCATAGCTATTAGACTCCCATACAAGAAAACTTAAAGCCAGTCCTCCAACGTGAGAAATGTGAAGGAATGATACTAGAAAGTCACTCAAAGTTGAACACAAAAGGGAAAATGATGAGAACAAATGTACAAATGTGCTTGAAAATTGATATATTTATGGATTGTGATAAGAGTTATATAAGCCCCCAATAAAACTATTTTTTAAGTTGTACGAGCCCCCCAAAAACTGATTTAATAAAAAAGAAAGAGCTAGATCTGGAAATGGTGGAATGTCACCTGGCTTATATTCTTTTCTTATTTTTTGTACAATGACTATATTCCTTTCTCTCTTTTTTAATCATTTTACCACAATCCATATCTACACCCATTGTGTCAAGCACATGTGTACATTTATTTCCATCATCATTCTCAAAATACTTTCTTTCTACTTGAGGCCTTGGTATCAGCTCCTCATTTTTCCCCTCCCTCCCCACCCCCTTCCCTCATGAACCCTTGACAATTTATAAATTACTATTATTTTGTTATGTCTTACACTGTCCAACATCTCCTTTCACCCACTTTTCTGTTGCCTGTTCCTCAGGGAGGGGCTTATATTGTAGATCCTTGTAATCGGTTCCTCCATTCTATCCCACCTTTCCTCCACCCTTGAATTATCGCCACTCTCACCACTAGTCCTGAGGGGTTCATCTGTCCTGGATCCCCTGTGTTTCTTTCTGTACCCGTGTACATCCTCTGGTCTAGCCAGATTTTAAGATAGAATTGGGATCATGATAGTGGTGGGGAGGAAATATTTAAGAACTAGAGGAAAGTTGACTCATCCTTCCCTGTGGTCCCTCTGTGGGGAGATTGTTCCACTATCTACAGATGAGCTTTGGATCTCTGCTCCAGCCCTCTCGTTTTTATTTGTTATGTGTCTGCTGATGCCCAGTTCCTATGACTCCTCATGATCGCACCAGCGATGTGCTTCTTCCATGTGGATTTGTTGCTTCACTGCTGAATGGCAGCTTGTGTGACATCAAGCCTTTTAGACCCCAGACACTATATCTTTTAATAACCGGGCACCATTTGCCCTCTTCACCACATTTGTTTATGCACCTATTTTGTCTTCAGCGATTGTGTCAGGAGGGTAAACATCTCATGCTGCTGACTGGTTAGAACAAAACTTTCTCTTTTTTAAAAAATTTATGTATTGGGGCTCATGCAATTCTTATCACAATCCACACATACATCAATTGTGTAAAGCACACTTATACATTCATTGCCCTCATCATTCTCAAACTTCGCATTCCGCTTTGGTTCCTGGAATAAGCTCCTCATTTTCCTTTTTTCTCTCCCTCTCCCTCCCCGCTCCCCTCTCCCTCATGAACCCTTGATAATTTATAAATTATTATTTTATCTTATCTTACACTGCCAGGCGTCTCCCTTCACCCACTTTCCTGTTGCCCATTCCCCAGAGAGGAGGTTATATATAGATCCCCGTGATTGGTTTCCCCTTTCTACCCCTCCTTCCCTCCCGGTATCACCACTCTCACTGTTGGTCCTGAGGGGGTTCATCTGTCCTAGATTCCCTGTTTCCAAATCCCAACTGTACCGCTGTGCATCCTCTGGTCTAACCAGGTTTGCAAGGTAGAAGTGGGATCATGATAGTTGGGGGGAGGAAGTGTTTAAGAACTAGAGGAAAGTTGTGAGTTTTGTTATTGCTACACTGAAGCCTGAGTTACTCATCTCCCCACTACCGCTCTGCAATGGATGTCCAGTTGTCTACAGATGGGCATTGGGTCCCCATAGAACAAAGTGTTCTTGAATGGAAGGAAGATATGAGTGGATGCCCAAAGTCCATCCCCTACCTCAGGGTATTGCCATATAAATATATGTACATGGGCCAATACCTCTATTTTTGTAGATTAATGTATTTACATATGCACACCACTATGTTTATACCTCTATCCATTGCTTTGCTTCCTTGGTCCTTCCTCTGTTGCCTTTTACCTTCCTCATGTCCCACTGCCACTTTCCCCTTATTTCTGCCTCTTGGTAACCCCCTTAGCTAGTCTGCTGTTGCTCCAACATTACCACCACCCCCACCTTGGATCCCTATATCCTCATTACTGGCTCTGACACCCCAGTTGTTCCCCTGTCCATGGCACAGCCTGCTCAGCACCCCCTTCCTCCACCACTCTGACCTCCCAGGTCTCCCTGGAACCGTTGGTCCCAATGCTCTCACCTCAAGCATGCCTCCCATACCTATCCTATATAGGTAGGTACACCGACTATGACATAGCCCAAAATGATTTTTTAAAATAAAAATAGTAAATCAATAAGAAAAATTTTTTAAAAAGAGAAAAGAACTATACAAAAATCCTGGGTCTCTTCGCTGGCCTTCAAGACTGTCCAGGAGCTGCCTCTCCCAGCCTGGAGTGCATGTAGACCCTACTATGAAGCACCAAACCATGAGGACAGCATGGTCACATGGAAGGATGCATGAAGAGAGAGAGCTACAGGCTAGGGAGAGGAGCCAGCATGCCACACCCACACAGAGGCAGGCCAGGAGAGAGGAAGAGAAAGAGAGCGGGACTAGACCCCACGCTGGCACGCCAGGCTCGGAGGATGACGTCCCTGGGGGAAGCTAATGGGACACAGAGGGAACTGGACAACTGACAACAGCTGGTGGCATGCTGTCCCCTTGCTGGAGCAGACTGCGACAAAGTATATTTCTTGATCACAATTGAATGTAAACAGAATTTGGTAACACATTGAAACTGAAATACACAATTATATGGAAATTTAACCATTATACAAACAACCAGTGAATATTTAGAGTCAAATGAAAATGAAGATACAACACACGAAAACATTTGAGACTCTGAAACTGTTAGGGTGGGGGAAGGGAAGTATACTTATTACCAATTAAGTGAAGGTTTACAGAGAAGTTCATCAGTTTTACATCGAAAAATTCATACACATTGATTTTGCACATCCACTCCAATACCTTCCATGTGCCATCCTACTTCCCCACTGGGCTTTCTCTTACCATCACTCCTTCTTTAGTAACCCTCTGGACTTTGTCATTGGGTAAATGCTGCCCTTTGGGTTTTAAGCTGTTGATGGTTTTAAAAAAGGTCATTTCAGTTCCACGCCTAGAGGACATTGGCTATATTCTTGGGGTATGCTACTAGACTCCACTCAACCAGTAAACCCAGTCTGTTTTATGATCATGAGTTCTGTTCCACATTTTACCCCCATTCCATTGAGGACCTTCTAATGTGATTGTGTTCAGAGTAATAGGTAGCGGTAGTCAGGCACCATTTAGGTTTTCCAAGCTCAAGATTATAGAGACTAATGTTTGGGTTGTTCATCATTCTATTGTAATAATTGTATTCAACATGTCTTTTGACTTCACTCTTGTTTCCTCCGAGTGCAGAGAGACCAATAGTTACTACTGGCTGCTCATGCACAGTTTTTCTTATTTAAGTCACTTTTTTAAAAAACAAAAATTTCAAAAGAGGACCTGATGCAAGGGGCTTAAGTGGAGAGCAAATGCCTTGAGAATGATTGGGGCAGGGAATGTATGGATGTGCTTTATACAATTGATGTATGTATATGTATGGATTGTGGTAAGAGTTGTTTGAGTCCCTAATAAAATGTAAAAGAAGAAAAGAGAAAAAAATGATTAGGGCAAAGACTGTACAGATGTGCTTTATACAATTGATGTATGTATATGTATGAACTGTGAAAAGAATTGTATCAGCCCCAATAAATTGTTAAAAAAATAAATTTAAAAAAATTCCTTTTATTTTTTTTGTACTGTCCCACGTCTCCCTTCACCAACTTTTCTGTTCTGTTTTAATGTAATTTTTATCATTAAACTGTGAGTCTAATGGTAACAAAATAGAACGTGTGTGTGTCTGTGTTAAAACAGTCATTAAAGAATAGAATTCAGAGACAGAGAATTTTTTTAAGTTTTTAAAAATATTTTCTATTGTTACTTAGGTGAAGGTTTATAGAGCACACATCAGTTTTACATTAAATAACTCGTTAAATCTACCATTGTCTTTTCATTTCCAATATTTTTTGCCAATCTCTTGTTTTATATTGTCTTCCCTTCACAAAAATAACACCTGTCTACCCTCTAGCTTCCACAGACAGAGAACTTATTGTTGACAAAGGCCTAAAAAACATTAAATGGGAAGCAGACACCTCTTCAATAAATGCTATTGGAAATACTGGCTATCCACTTGCAGAAGAACAAAAAAAAAGATGACTGCCTCACCCATGCACAGAAACAAACTCAAGATGGATCAAATTCCTAAATGTAAAACCCAAAGCTCTCAGGATCAGAAAACTGGGACAAAACTAGGAACCCTAGTGCAGTAGATGGGCTATCAGAAATAACAAAGCTGACACAATCCATAGAAAACAAAATAGTGGGACATATTAAAAAATAAAAAACTTGCATACATTAAAAGACTTCATTGAAAGAGTAAAAAGACCCATAGACTGGGAAAAGATATTTAGTAATGACATAACAAAGGACTAATTACTAAAATCTACAGAATTTACAAGGTGGCAAGAAAAACAAACTAGTAGCCCTATGAAAAAGTGGGCAAAGGACCGGAGCAGATGATTCACAAAGGATGATACGC
The DNA here is from genome assembly GCF_050624435.1 of Tenrec ecaudatus. Lineage (NCBI taxonomy): Eukaryota > Metazoa > Chordata > Mammalia > Afrosoricida > Tenrecidae > Tenrec > Tenrec ecaudatus. The sequence continues at coordinate 395,418 of NW_027459702.1, read as the reverse complement.
GAATAACTAATAAACATATGAGTAAGTTCTCTCAGTCATTAGCTATCCAGGAAATGCAAGTGAAAGCAACCATGAGATACCACCTAACACCCATAACTGTAGCCCAGTTAAAGTAAAAAAGCTGAGAACAGCAAATGTTGGAGAGTGTGTGGTGAGATAGGAACTCTTATCCTCTGCTGGTGGACTTGTAAATATGTACAGACACTCAGGAAGGCAGTATGGCGATACCTAGAACAGATGGCAACTGAACTACCATATGATCCAGCAATACCATTACTGAACATATACCACAAAGAAATAAAAAACATCATAAGCAGACATTTGCTCCCCCATGTTCATCACAGCACAGCTCACAATTGCTAGAAGCGGCCTCCATTCCCAACAATGGATAAAAAACCTCTGGTACATAAACATGATGAGTACTGCGCATGCCTGAAGAACAGCAATGAGACCCCTCACGTCGTGGAGGGCTCTGGAAGACATGCTGAGGGAAGCGAGTGAAGCACGAAAGGACAAGCACTGTGTGAGTCCAGAGCAGCAGGAACAAGCAGCAGAAGGGGCGCAAGCTCAAGTGTGCAGGCCATGCAGTCGTCTGGCTGGGGTCAGACAGGCCGCTAACGAGCTGGACCAGTGCCAATGACCTACACATCATCTGCTCCTGGTGAGTATAGTGTAGGTCACTTGGCCGGAGGTCACCTCACGACAGCTGGGATCAAATGGAGGGTGCTAGGGGGTATTGGCTGTTCGCTGAATAGTAGCCATTTAGATCTGTGGTGAGGTCTCCCAGAGAGGGAGGTAGCCCCGTCGGAGGAATGGGGTTTACTGATGAGAGGTGCCGCACAGGAGATGAAAGGGAATGGTCAAATTTGGGGGTACATAGGTGCATGCCTGTTGAAGGGAGGGGAGGGAGAGCTAACCTCCAGGTTGGGGACAAAAGACTGAGGATGCTCTTGGCAACAATAAATGGGAGGTGTCTTCAGTGGCATGCAATGGGTGGGCAGAACTTGTGTAGGGCATCTGGGGGGGGGGTATCCCAGGAAAGCAGACCAGGTGCCATAAAATGCTGGGACACCAAATCCTGGATCTTTGGGGTGCATGCATGCTCCAGAGGCTACATCAGTGAGCCCCATATGGGAATCCCACTGGGTGAACTAGACTCTACCTCAGACACACTTGTAACATGAGGACTTAAGCGGGAAATACATGGTGCCTGAGGAAGCAGAAAACAGCTGTACCAAGAGTGGTGTACTGATGGTTGGTGGACAAATAAGGTCATGTTACATCAACCCCCTTTATGCTGGGTTAAGATATCTATTATTCTGGAAATCTTGTGACAGCCCCTCTACTGTGTGTTGCATGTGCTTGGGTATATTAAGGTGTGTCTCAGGGGTGCAGCACCATGGGGGTCACTTTCTTGAAGCTGTTATTTGTTTCTGCTCTTTAGTAAATGAGACCCAGAGACTTTGAGAAAGAAAATATAGCAATAGTTTGGGGGGGCGAGGATAAAGAGGGTCGGGGGAAGTAAGAGGGAGATGATGTCAAGTAGTCTAGGAGGGAAATGTATGTGTGGAGACTGATTGTGGCAGCAATTTTACAATTCTGTTTGATGTGATTGAACTATGGAATAATATGACATTTGTATTAACTCCTAAGTTAGCAAATTTTTAAAAAAGCATAGATTCAGGAATGGTTTGGGGGCTCACACTTAAAAAGAATTATCATGGCCCTGCTCAGTACTCACCTTCATGAAATGATCACTGAAGATAAAGGTACTACAGCGAAGTGTCGCAAAAAAATAGATAGTAGCACTCCCTCAATGTATGAATACTTTCTTTTATTAAATTGGCACTCTGTGATGCTCACCCTCCCGACACAACTGCTGAAGCCAAAGCGGGTGAACAAGTAAATGTGAAGAAAGCTGATGGTGCCCGGCTATCAAAAGAGATAGTGTCTGGGGTCTTAAAGGCTTGAAGATATACAAGCGGCCATCTAGCTCAGAAGCAACAAAGCCCACATGGAAGAACACACCAGCCTGTGTGATTGCATGGTCCAGAAGGGAACAGATATCAAAGAACAAAAACTCAATTCATTGGCTGCACACCTCCATGATACAATCACCGAAGACAAACAGGTGCATAAGCAAATGTGGCGAAGAAAGCTGATGGTGCCCGACTATCGAAAGAGATAGTGTCTGGGGTCTTAAAGGCTTGAAGGTGAACAAGCGGCCATCTAGCTCAGAAGCAATAAAGGCCACATGGAAGAAGCACACCAGCCTGTGCAATCACGAGGTGCCAAAGGGACCAGGTATAAGGCATCATGCAATATATATATATATATACACACACACACACACACACACACACACACCATAGTAAATGAAGGGGGAAGTGCAGAGTGGAGACCCAAAGCCCATTTGTCGGCCACTGGAGAACCCCTCATAGAGGGGTTTAGGAGAGGAGATGGGTCAGTCAGGGTGCGATGTAGTACCGATGAAGAACACAGCTTTCCCCCAGATCCTGGATGCTTCCTCCCGCCACCTACCATGATCCGAATTCTACCTTGCAGGACTGGATAGGGCAGAGCTTGTACACTGGTGCATATGGGAGCTGGAGGCACAGGGAATCCAGGGTGGATGATACCTTCAGGACTAGGGGTGTGAGGGCCGGTGCTGGGAGAGTGGAGGGTGAGTGGGTTGGAAAGGGGGAACTGATTACAAGGATCCACATGTGACCTCCTCCCTGGGAGATGGACGGCAGAGAAGGGGGCGGGGCGGTAGACTCTGGATAGGGCAAGATATGACAAAATAACAATCTATAAATTATCAAGGGCTCATGAGGGAGGGAGGAGCGGGGATGGAGGGGGAAAAAAAAGAGGACCTGATGCAGAGGGCTTAAGTGGAGAGCAAATGCTTTGAAAATGATTAGGGCAAATAATGTATAGATGTGCTTTATACAATTGATGTATGTATATGTATGGGTTGTGATAAGAGTTGTATGAACCCCTAATAAAATGTTTTTTTAAAAAGTACTAAATCTAAAAAAAAAAAAGAGTGGCTGAATTACAACACTAACTGAACCCTCTACTTAGAATGATTTCTGATGTTAATAGGAGAGCATGGATTGGGACTAAATGGGAACCTGAAAGTTACGGTGGAGAGGACTGTGCTACGCTGAGTTTTCTAGAGAAATAAATCAAACTACACTCAAATAACTTTATAGCAAAAATAAATTTACATCAGGAAGCCCAGCCTAGTTCAACTCAAGTCCATGGGTCAGATGCTAGATGAAGTCCCCTTTAGACTCACCCAGCTTCCAGCCAATGAAGCAAAGGCAAAGCAGGAATCGGGAAAATCACAGGCCAGTAGGGGCAAGAGCATCTGGATGTAAGGTCAGCAGGAAGAGGGCAGGGCACTGCAGCTCCTATGATCAGCAGGCCGGCTCGGCCATGAATCCTAGAGATGCAGAATCAAGGTAAGCAGGATGGAGGGAGAGGGAAGGAAAGTTGTCCATGGCATGTCTCTAAATTGGGCACCTCCTCCAAGGAGAGGGCCTTATTGAGATTGAACTCTACCCATACTTTCACACAGATGCATCAAACTGATATAAAATCGAACCATCATAGGGACACACGGAAAGATTATTCTCAGAAATATCAGAACATGGATCCTTGACATGCCATTGAGTTACTTCAGCCAACAACACTACCACTCACATCTGAAGAGTTTAATCCATCATTAGTAAAGCCATTGTCCCCTCCACCTGCACTTGAGCTTAGCCCAACTTTCCCTGCTGATAGGGAACCTCGAGTTGTATCTGGAGCATTCCCTGCAGCAGATGCCTTGCAAGATAATGCTGACACTTGCTGGGAAACACCTTCGACACTCATGCCTGCTTCGACACTGCCTCTAAACTTGTCTCAGTAATCCCAAAGGTGACCTCCAAATATTGATCCAGAAAGAGCTGTGCTATCCTCTTAAAGGACTGCTAGCATTTTCTAGTATGTACAGGCAGAGACCCGAGGAATGTGTGCGGGAGTGAGATGATGATGCAAGGAGCGAACGGTTGCATCAGTCTGAATGTGTTGACGTGGACCAACTAAGCACTGATCCTTCAGTCAGTGTTTCAGCACCAGACGTTAGGACAGAATCTAATAGTTTATCTGTTTGGTTTACTGAAGCAAAGCTTCTGCAGTGGCTTAGAGCAAGTTAAGTTGAAGTACCAGACCTAGCTTGGTATACTTTAGAGGATTAAGGGAATGGGCGTGTTTCAGGGCAGACCCATAGACTCACAAATGGAATGCACTGAGGACACACCTTTTCTCTCAGTGGGAAACAAATTTCTGAAGGGATCATAAGTATCTCTAAAGACTGCTGTGATTGATATTTTATTTTGAGCCAGTTTTGACAGTGGAAAATACCCTAATTAAGACGTTTGCACATAACATGGCTGATTGGGTCCCATGGTAGTAGGCGGTAAGCAGTAGCATTTAACAGAGACAAGGTGGGTGTGGTTGCCAAATGGTTAGCAGAGTCAAAGAAGTAACAGAATAGCCTGATTTGTATGGCATTGGATACCTAAGCAGAGTGTCCCTAGGAGTGAAATAAATGAGAAACCTACCAAATCTATCATTGATCTGTACAAGTTGAAAAATTCTAGGCCAGTTGAATAGCAGTCTAATTCAAATAGCCAGATATAGAGTCGTAAATGCTCGATCAATTCCCAAAAATTGAGCCAGTTCACAAACCCTTCATTTACGGGGAAGCCAGGTCCCTTTGAGGAAGGCACCCACTACACTAATAAAAAAAATGCATAGTTAGCCTTTCTCCCAGGCCTGCCCAGTGGAAACTGCGCCTTTTATAAGTGACAATTCATTGGAGAAAGGAAATAATCAGACGTTGGGGATGGTTACTGGACATTGGCTCCAAACTGACATTAATCTAAGTGACCCTAAATTTAAGGTCCCACAATCAGACTAGGAGCATATAAAGGTCAAGTTATAATGGAGTCTTAGCTCAGGTTGATCTCACAGGGGATCCAGTATGAGCCCAAACCTATCCTATAGTAATTTCCCTGTTCTAGAACACATAAATGGAATAGACAGACTCACTGACTGCCAGTACCCCATATGGCTACCTGACTCTAGAACATGGACTACTATGGCAGGGGCAGGAGTGGAAGCTAGTAAAGCTACCTCTACTTAGGAAAATGGTAAAGCCAACGCAATTATGTTTTCCTGGAGGGATTGCAAAGATCAGGGTGCAAAGATTGCACCATCAAGGAATTGAAGAATATAGGGCTGGAGACCATTACTTCCGAACTGAGCTGTTGTCTATGGGGGGACTAGCAAACTCTAGACCTATGTGGTTTGTAAGGGTCCAGGTATAAGCTGTGCTTACACACACACAAGCACCAGCAGCGGTTAAGCCAGTTTTTAGTGTGGGGTTTTTTAATCACTTTATTAGGGGCTCTTACATCTCTTTTATAACAATCCATACATCAGTGGAGTCAAGCATATTTGTACATATGTTGCCATCATCATTTTCAAAACATTTTCTTTCTACTTGAGCCCTTGATATCAGCTCCTTTTTTCCCTCCCTCACCCACCCTCCCACCCTCAAGACCCTTGATAAATTATTATCGTTTTCCTATCTTACACCATCTTCTGTCTCCCTTCACCCACATTGCTGTTGTTTGTCCCCCTCAGGGTGTGGGGGTTATGTCTACATCATCATTGTAATCAATTCTCTGTTTCTCCCCCTTCTCCCCCTACATTCCCCCTAAGTGGCCTACGCTGATAGTATTGCTACTCCCATTACTGTTCCTGATGTGTTTATCTGTCCTGGATCCCGTGTGACAAGAGCTCTTATCTGTACCATCTGGTCTAGCTAGATTTGTAAGCTAGAACTGGGATTTGTAAAGTAGAAGTGGGGTCATGATAGGTGGGTGGGGTGGGGTGCGGGAAGCACTAAAGAACTAAAGAAATGTGTGTCTCGTTGGTGCTGTACTGCACTCTGGCTGACTTGTCCCTCCTGTGAGGGATGTCCAATTGTCTACAGATGGGCTTTGAGTCTCCATCCGACTCCCTTCATTCACATCATATGATGGTTTGGGGTCTCCTGATGTCTGATACTGTTAGATTCCTCAGGTGGAAATACCTGGGTCATTGGCTTCCCATGAGAATGAATTCACACCGAAGCCTGGTTTGTGATCCAAGTGAATTTTTATAAAGGATAGAAGTGTAAAGGTGAAACTGAGGTACAGGGAGGAAGACAGACATAACTGACAGGACAAGGAAAGCAGAAACAGAAATAGCTTTATTAGGTGGGGCAGTAGGGCGGCTCCTGGGGCTCCCTGCCGAGGTTTCGTGACCTAGGCGGACAGGTCAGGGAAGTCCCATTCAGCAGCTGGGGGTGAGGGTTTTTACAGGGGTAGTGAGGAATGTATGGCAATTAGCATATGGGGTCTGGAGACCTGGAGAATTGCTTGTCATCTCCTTGCAATTCTGACTTTTCAGGGCCCTCCACAGGGAGGCGTGGTTGACAGTACTGGTTGACTCCATTGACTCAATTAAGCTCACCTGGCCTAGATTGAGGTCCTCCCAAGAGTACTGGCTTCGTCTCAACTGCCTGAATTTATTCATGCCATCCAGCCTGGAGCAGCTTCCCACAGTCTGTAAGGGTGGAGGGAGGCCTTGGCAGGTAGAGGTAGAGGTTTCTGCCTCTAGCTCCCTAACACTTTCTGATCCCATCTACACCTTGTGATCACACAGGCTGGGCAACAATTTTATTAGAGCATAGATAGAATCATTTCCAAAGAAAGTATGTGAGTCCTTCTGGCATGGTGAAAAGGATACCTTAAGCATAGATAAAATATGCTTTGTTCCCGGAATGTAGTGGGGGCCCCTTTCACAAATTAAGAAGGGTCATTCATTGTCTAGGGGAAGACTCCTAGTTTCTAAAAGACAGTTTTAAAGGGGAGGAGTTTGCCACTCCACAGATGTACAATTAGCTTTCTAATTAGTTATTTAGACCACCCTTGAGGCTCTTTAAATTACAATCTCAGCTTTTGTCTCTGGATCAGTGTGCTGTCAGATTTATCTCCAACAGCACTGCTGTGTGAGGACATTCATTAGGGCCTAGCTTCAAGGTTGACCTGCTTACTAACCTGTTCTCACAAGGTCTTCTGTTAATTCCCATATTGCAGGCAGAAAATGCCTCTTCTGTCCTTGTCAATTTGGTCAGTGCAAAAAACAGATGGATCTTTGAGAATGGCAGGGGGTGCCTGGAAACTTATCCAGGTGGTGACTCCAATTGCAGCTACTGTCCCAGAAATGGTTTTATTGCTTGAGTAGATTAATATCTCTTCTAGTATCTGATAGCAGCTACTAATTGGGCAAATGTGTTTTTCTCAATTCCAGTTTTAAAGGAGCAGCACAAGCAGTTTGCCTTTAGCTGTTGTGGCAGTTAGATGTTATGTCAACGTGACCCTGTGGGAAACTGTAGCACTAGTCCCGCCTATCAAACAGGTTACAGCCTGATGACTCCTCCTAGGGGATATGAACTTTCAAATAAGAAAGACAATGAGAGCAGCAAGAGGAGATAAGCAGCACTTGAGAGGGGATTGAGGGGCAGCTGGGAGGAGGAGGATGACCAAGCAGCACACACTGCAGAGAACAGCGCAAAAGAGTTACTGAAAGGGATAGCACTTCCAGACCACAGGATTGTCACCATAAAGATAGGTAGACACAAATAGACTACAACGAGAGAGCAGAAACACCAGCCAATTAGAACCGCTTAGGGCATCTCCTCGGCCGCCTGAGGGGAGATTCCCGGGTCTTTGAATTGGGAAGCTAGCTGAGGGGGTGGGGGGTACGTGCCAGTGGGGTGTGATGGAGCAAAAGGATCATAATTCGAAGTGACCAGACTGGGACCAGGGAAAATAAAAATATAAATTTCTTTGGCTTCCTGCCAAAACCAGAAGACTGCCAGTGGAGATCCCCCATCTAGGACTCACTCCTAGTAGTGGGTACTTCACAGCTTACTGAGCCTCACAGGGCTGAGAACAGGGCAGCTGAAAGCAGGTGTTAAGTGATTAACACCAAGAGCTCCAGCCCCCTCCTGAGGTACCACTCAGCACAACCCCTGATCAGAAGACACCCCAAAGGCCTGGTACCTTAAATAATTGGGCCACTCTGAGGATTTATTTTCATATTACTTGTTACACATACCTGGATTGCATACACCTGACTCATTGACTAAGTATTTGCATCACAAAACAAGAAGCTGGAGCAGGTTTGGCAGGCAGAACAGGTTTTACAAGCCCAGGCAAGGAATTTATATAAGGGAGTTTATATATATCATTTGTATGATATATTACTTTACGTTTTTTCCTTCCGATCTCATTGGTTTATTTCCTAGACCCCTAACACCCCATCTACCTACTAGTTCGCACCCACAACAGAGACTAAGCTCTGTGTGAAGCTTAGTGTCCCGGACAAACATACATTAACAGCTCTCCTGCATCTTATGCTAGTATGATTTTTCCTATTACTATTATTAAAACTGTCATCTCTTACCCCTTTTCTTTCATTTTCCTTTCTTTAGTCTAAATATCCAAAGTTTTACTTCATAACATCATTAACCTGTCTTTTCGTTTCACTGTACTGATCATCAAAATTTTTCTTACATTTTCAGACTCATAAAACCAAAGACTAATACTACTATCACAATATTTAAAATTGTTTTTGCTCTCAAATACTAGTACCCATTGATCCATCGTTGCAAATGAGGCATTTCAGGGCCAAATACCCCTTCCTTTAACCTACTATATAACACTACCTGATCCTCCACCCTCTTTTTTAACCTACTGCTTCCTTCACTCTCCCAACACTCATAACATTTCCTCCCCAAATTTCATATGACTCCCTTAACACATAAATTAGCAACCTCCCTCAGACACTTAATACAAACTATCCATTAGCCCTCTACTGCACCACCTAATAGAGTTAACCAGTTCCAAATAACATCGCCTACATAACACTCCCAATAGACTCCAAGATGACAAGGAAACAACAGAAGATATTAGTCACACACACACACACACACACACAAAACAAGAGAAACATAAACAAATAACCAAATAGCAATCAGACTTAAATGTAATACCTGAAACTGTACAAGTTATGGATTTCCCAGAAAAAGAATGTAAAGAATGATGTTTGTGCTCATGCAACAGCTGAAAGAAGTCTGAAAGGAAAAATAAAACAATAGAAAAGCTATAACCTCATTAGAGAAACAAACAGAAACACAAAAATCAAACACTATACTAGCAGAATTACAAAGCAGGGGTGTCAAACTCAATTAAAAAGCGGGCCATTTGGTGCAACAGGCAAGATTCACATGGGCCACATCACTTTTACAAATTTTGTTCAATTTCTATTTTGAAGTGAGAATTCAGGAATATGGATAGGATAATTAAAATACTATAATAGCTTTTATTTAAATATTTATTTTATTTAATGTATTTATAAAACTAAAATTATTGTTTTACCCTTAACTTGACAGTGCTTTCCTTCTACTAGTTTTCACTACGTCTTATGTTGTGACCGGAAAATATAACAAGGTAACTAATAAAAAACACCAAGATTTGGGCAGCTGACAAACGTGATGCACAATTGTAATGGCTTCCCTCTAAAAATGTTCACTAGCACTGCTGCTAGGTATGATCATAACAGCACAACCCAGAGTGCTATTTTTCACCTTTTCACTATTGGGATCTCTTTACATTATGTGACACTGAGAGTGGCAGACAGATCGCTTCCAATCATCACTGGAACTAGGTCAGTGCATTTATACACATCCACAGGCCCCCCAAAAAGCACTGGGCCACATGTATACTCATCTTCAGATAAAGGGTTAACGAGGGAATTGTGTGTACGGTATTGCCTCGATCTCCCCTAAGTGCTATTTTCTTCATAACAATTTTTTTCTATTTTCATTTTATTTCAGAGCATCGCAGGCCACAAAAAAAGCTCCTCAGGGGCTACATGCGGCCGACAGGGCCAGTTTGACACCCCTGCTATAAAGGAAAAGCGGGAGGCTGTAAAAGAAATAGAGATACAGAATTGAAGAGATAGAAACCCAAATTAGTGAACTGAAAGACAAATCTATAGATTCCAATCAAAAGGAAGGACAAATAACCAAAAAATGCAAAAGAGACTGAGAAAAGCTTGATAATAATGTGGGACACCATTAAGAGGAACAACCTGCATCTTGTAGGAATTCCAGAAGAGGAAGAAACAAACAAAGTTACATCCACACAGAGAATAGTCCAAGAGCGCCAGTCAAAGAACTTTGCTCAATGTCTAAAAGAGAAAAAGATGATTATTTAGGAAGCCAAAAGAACCCCAGCCAGGAGAGATTCTAAAAGGCAAACTCCACGGCATATTATAGTCAAGATGTCGAACATCAGAACGGAAACAACAAACAATCTAAAAGCACCTAGAGAAAAAGATCAATTACACACAAAGGTTCAGCAACTAAATATGGTGGTATAATACAATTATTTCAAGACAAGAAAAGCCAAAAGCAAGACCACCATTACAAAAAATACTCAATGAAGTACTGTGGCCAAAAAAACCAACAGCAACAACACACAAACCTGAAACCAACATTCAAGACAATTCCTCACAAAAACCAGCACACACAGAACAACACCCAGAGCAAGGGAACGACACAGGAAGAACAAAGAAACTGAACACAATACACATCCAAACACACAACACACGCATATATAAACCAAAATGGTGGAAACAAATACACATACATGTCAATAATTTCACTGAATGTTAATGTACTAAATACACCAGTACAGAGACAGAGAGAAGCTGAATGGATAAGAAAGCAAGCCCCATCAATATGCTGCCTACAAGAAAAACACCTCACAAACAGAGACTTGAAGACATTAAAAATCAGAGGTGGAACAAAAGCATACCCAGCAAACAGCAACAAAACTCAGCAGGGGTAACAATATTAATCTCCAAGAAGATAAACTTCAAGGTAAACAACATAACGAGAAAAGATTGAATACTACATAATGATAAAGGGAAAATAGCTCAGAAAACCATAACTTTAATAGTCATCTATGCACTCAATGAAACACCTTTGAAATACATCAGATCCTCATAGAATTGAAAAAGGACCAAGACACATCGACAGTAAGAACAGAAGACTTCAATACACCACTCTCAAAGAAAAAAAAATGTCAAGAAAAAAGGCAATGAAGACCAAAAAAAGTTTAATAACACAATCAATAAAAACTATCTTGGATGTATGAGCCCCTAATAAAATGTTTTTTAAAAAAATATCTTGGAGGGAAGATGGTGACTGAGTAACACATACCAGAGGGACTCCACAGAAATCAACCCAGGAGAGCTACTAAGAGGGAAATTCAACACTGCTGGGTCGCAGGAGGCGCATCATAAAGATAAGTAGGCACAGATCCACAAGGTTTGAAGGGACTGGCGGGCCCTCAAAGTTTAGTATTAAGGTAGTAGATAGACATTGGGCCTCCATTCAAGTACTGCCTCAATGCAACACTGTGTTCTATTAAACTGGCATTCCATGATGCTCACCTTCCCAACACAATCGATGAAGACAAATGAGTGCATAAGCAAATGTGGTGAAGAAAACTGATGGTGGCAAAAAATATAGTGTCTAAGGTCTTAAAGGCTCAAGGTAAACAAGCGAACATCTAGCTGAGGAGCAACAAAGCCCACATGGAAGAAGCACACCAGCCTGTGGGATTATGAGGTGTCAAAGGGATGAGGTAGGAGCCATCAAAGAACAAAAAATATTATCATTGTGAACGAGGGGGGTGCAGATTAGGGAACCAAGAGAGACTCATCTGTAGACAACTGGACATCCCCTTACAGAAGGGTTGGGGGGTGGGGCGAGACAGCCAATCAGGATGCATTGTAGCAACAATGAAACTTACAACTTTCTTCTAGTTCTTTAATGCTTCCTTCCCCACCACTATCATGATCCCAATTCTAATTTACAAATCTGGCTAGATGAGAGGATGTACACTGGTACAGATAGGAACTGGAAAAACAGGGAATCCAGGACAGATGATCCCTTCAGGACCAGTGGTGAGAGTGGGGATACCAGGAGGGTGGAAGGAGGGGGGGGAGGGGAAACCAATTACAAGGATGTACATATAACCTCCTCCCTGGGGAATGGACAACAGAAAAGTTGGTGGAGGGCGATGTTGGACAGTGCAAGATATTACAAAATAATACATTGCCAAGAGTTAATGAGAGAGAGGGCAGCGACGGGTGGGGGGGGGGATGAGGAGCTGATGCCAAGGGCTTAAGTGGAGAGCAAATGTTTTGAGAATGATGTGGGCAACGAATGTACAAATGTGCTTGACACAATTGATGTGCTATGGATTGTGATAAGAGTTGTATGAGCCCCCAATAAAATGATTTAAAAAATAAAGATTTATTTGAACATAAAAAATAGATATAACTGATGGCATATATTCAATCTTGTTTTGTTAGGTGCCACCCAGTCAGTTCAGACTCGGTGACCCTATCGACAACATAAGGAAACAGTGCTTGTTTCTTGTGTCATCCTTACACACGTTTTCTCTTTGAGCCTATGATTTCAGTCATGTCAATCCATCTTTTTTGCTGTGCCTTTTCTGTAACAAGCATTCTTTCAGGGACTGGTCTCTCCTGAAAACCTGTCCAATGTCCAACATCTTGCCATCCTTGTTTCTAAGGAGCATTCCGGCTGTACTTCTTCCAAGACAGATTTGTTGTTGTTTTTTGGCAGTCCAATTACTTCCAATATTTTTCACAAGCACCATAATTCAAATACATCGATTCTACATTGATCTTCCTTAATCAATGTCCAATTTTTACATGTGAATGAGATGATTAAAAATGCCATGGCCCCCAAAAGACTGGACTGGAAAACGCTCCTAAGGGCCAGCAAACGATCCCTGAACTAACTACAAGCTTTTCTCTTGTGAACTGTTTTGTTCTGTTCTTTGTCAGTGGTTTGTTTTTGTTGCCTGGTTGTATATTGTTGCTTTGTTTTCCTCTGTCTTGTTTTCGTGCATGTTAGTGTCTCCACAGGTCTGTCTGAATAGGACAGGCTGGATGAACTATCTGGAGAAAAAACAACGGGACCGACAGTTCCGGGGGGACTTGGGGTGGGGGGTAGAGGGGTATAAGGAAGTGGTGTTAACAAACCCAGGGACAAGGGAAAAACATGGGACCCCAAATGGTAGAGAAGGGGGAGTGGCAGGCCTGGTGGGAAATGATCAAGGGTAAGGTTGATTAGAGAAGAGGTATACTCTAGCCCAGGTGGCGATGAAGCATGGTAGTAGGGCAGGAGGAAGGTCAAGGGAGATGGAGGAAAGAGCTAGGAGTCAAAGGGCATTCATGGAGGTCTAGACAAAGACAGGTACATGCAAATATATATAGGAGGATGGGGAAATAGATCTATGTGTCTATATTTATAGGTCAAGTATTAAGGTGGCGGAAGGACCTTGGGCCTCTACTCAAACACTCCCTCAATGTATGAATACCTTCTTTTATTAAATTGGAACTCTATGATGCTCACTCTCCCAACACAACGGCTGGAGCCAAAGTGGGTGAACAAGTAAATGTGGTGAAGAAAGCGGATGGTGCCCGGCTATCAAAAGAGATAGTGACTGGGGTCTTAAAGGCTTGAAGATAAACAAGCAGCCATTTAGCTCAGAAGAAACAAAGTCCACATGGAAGAACACACCAGCCTGTGTGATCGAGTGGTCCCAAAGGGATCAGTTACCAGGCATCAAAGAACAAAAAATCATATCATTGACTGCACACCTCCATGATAGGATCGCTGAAGACAAATGGGTGCATAAGCAAATGTGGTGAAGAAAGCTGATGGTGCCCGGCTATCAAAAGAGATAGTGTCTGGGGCCTTAAAGGCTTGAAGGTGAACAAGCGGCCATCTAGCTCAGAAGCAAATAAGCCCACATGGAAGAAGCACATCGGCCAGTGCGATCCCGAGGTGCCCAAGGGACCAGGCATAAGGCATCATGCAAAAAAAAAAAAAAGATATAAGTGTGTATATGTATGTGTATACATGTGTATATGTATATATGTATGTATATATATATATATATATCATAATAAATGAAGGGGGAAGTGCAGAGTGGAGACCCAAGGCCCAAGTGTCGACCAATGGAGATCCCCTCATAGAGGGGTTTAGGAGAGGAGCTGGGTTAATTAGGGTGTGAGGTAGTATCGATGAAGAACACAGCTTTCCCCCAGATCCTGGATGCTTCCTCCCCCCAACTACCATGATCCGAATTCTACCTTGCAGGGCTGGATAGGACAGAGGCTGTACACAGGTACATATGAGGGTTGGAGGTACAGGGAATCCAGGGTGGATGATACCTTCAGGACCAAGGGTGTGAGGGACGATGCTGGGAGAGTGGAGGGTGAGTGGGTTGGAAAGGGGGAACTGATTACAAGGATCCACATGTGACCTCTTCCCTGGTAGAGGGACAGCAGAGAAGGGGGGAAGGGAGACTCTGGATCGGGCAAGATATGACAAAATAACGAGGTATAAATTACCAAGGGCATATGAGGGAGGGGGGAATGGGGAGGGAGGGGGGTGGAAAAAAGAGGACCTGATGCAAGGGGCTTAAGTGGAGAGCAAATGCCTTGAGAATGATTGGGGCAGGGAATGTATGGATGTGCTTTATACAATTGATGTATGTATATGTATGGATTGTGGTAAGAGTTGCTTGAGTCCCTAATAAAATGTAAAAGAAGAAAAGAGAAAAAAATGATTAGGGCAAAGACTGTACAGATGTGCTTTATACAAATGATGTATGTATATGTATGAACTGTGAAAAGAATTGTATCAGCCCCAATAAATTGTTAAAATAAAAAAAATTTTTTTAAAAAAGCAACAAAAAAAAAGATGTAAGTGTGTGTATGTATGTGTATATATGTGTATATGTATGTGTATATATGTATATATATGCCATATTAAATGAAGGGGTAAGTGCAGAGTGGAGACCCAAGGCCCAAGTGTCGGCCAATGGAGATCCCCTCATAGAGGCGTTTAGGAGAGGAGATGGGTTAATTAGGGTGTGAGGTAGTACCGATGAAGAACACAGCTTTCCCCCAGATCCTGGATGCTTCCTCACCCCAACTACCATGATCCGAATTCTACCTTGCAGGCCTGGATAGGACAGAGGCTGTACACTGGTACATATGAGGGATGGAGGCACAGGGAATCCAGGGTGGATGATACCTTCAGGACCAAGGGTGTGAGGGACGATGCTGGGAGAGTGGAGGGTGAGTGGGTTGGAAAGGGGGAACTGATTACAAGGATCCACATGTGACCTCTTCCCTGGGAGAGGGACAGCAGAGAAGGGGGGAAGGGAGACTCCTGATAGGGTAAGATATGACAAAATAACGATGTATAAATTACCAAGGGCACATGAGGGAGGGGGGAAAGGGGAGGGAGTGGGGAAAAAAAAAGAGGACCTGATGCAAGGGGCTTAAGTGGAGAGCAAATGCCTTGAGAATGATTGGGGCAGGGAATGTATGGATGTGCTTTATACAATTGATGTATGTATATGTATGGATGGTGATAAGAGTTGTATGAGTCCCTAATAAAATGTAAAAAAAGAAAAAAAAATGCCACGGCATGGTCAGGTGCAACTTGGTACTCAAAATATTCAGTTACCCAAATACATGTCTTCTGATCTCTTTGACTGCTGCATCCATGAGCATTGATTGTGGATCCAATCAAGACAAAATCCTTGACAACTTCAACCTTTTCTCCATTTATCATGCTGTTACCTACTGGTCCAGTTGTATTTTGGTTTACCTTATAGAGTAGTAACCCATACTGAAGGCTGCAATTCTTGACCTTCATCAGCAAGTGCTTCCATTTCTCTTCATTTTCAGCAAGCAAGGTTGTGACATCCGCATATTGCAGTTTGTTAATATGCCTTCCTCCAATTCTGGTGTCACATTCTTCATATAATCGAGCTAATCATACAGATTGAGTAAATATGGTAAGACAGTATAAACCTGACTAACACCTTTCATGATTTTAAACTATGCAGTATTCCCATGTTTGATAAATTACAGAATGGAGACATAGGTACATAGGTAGAAATTTTCAATTTCTGTATCACTAGCTTGAATGGTTGGTATGTAAATTTGAATAATCACAATTGTTTGGATTTCCTTATATGAGGATAGATTTTGCATCACAGACAGCATTATACTCTAGATCTTGAAATGTCCTTTTTGACAATGCATGAAACACTATTCCTCTTGAATCTATCATTCTCAGCAAGCTACATTTAGATTCAGAATGGCCAATGCTAGTCCATTTTGGTTCACTAACACCACGAATATCTATTTCTGTCTTCCATTTCATTTTTTACAACTCTCAATTTTCCTAAATCCCTACATTCTAAGTTCCATTACTGTATATACTCAAGTATATGACCTGAATATCTGCCGAAGCACCTAATTTTACCACAAAAATTACATTAAAATGTGCTGAAAAATGTGGCTTACCCACATGGAAGAAGCACACCGGCCAGTGCGATCACGAGGTGCCAAGGGACCAGGTATAAGGCATCATGCAAAAAAAAACAAACAACGATATAAGTGTGTGTATGTATGTTTATATATGTGTATATGTATATGTATATATATACCATATTAAATGAAGGGGGAAGTGCAGAGTGGAGACCCAAGGCCCAAGTGTCGGCCAATGGAGATCCCCTCATAGAGGCGTTTAGGAGAGGAGATGGGTTAATTAGGGTGCGAGGTAGTACCGATGAAGAACACAGCTTTCCCCCAGATCCTGGATGCTTCCCCCCCCCCCAACTACCATGATCCAAATTCTAACTTGCAGGCCTGGATAGGACAGAGGCTGTACACTGGTACATATGAGGGCTGGAGGTACAGGGAATCCAGGGTGGATGATACCTTCAGGACCAAGGGTGTGAGGGACGATGCTGGGAGAGTGGAGGGTGAGTGGGTTGGAAAGGGGGAACTGATTACAAGGATCCACATGTGACCTCTTCCCTGGGAGAGGGACAGCAGAGAAGGGGGGAAGGGAGACTCCGGATAGGGCAAGATATGACAAAATAACGATGTATAAATTACCAAGGGCACATGAGGGAGGGGAGAAAGGGGAGGGAGGGGGAAAAAAAAGACCTGATGCAAGGGGCTTAAGTGGAGAGCAAATGCCTTGAGAATGATTGGGGCAGGGAATGTATGGATGTGCTTTATACAATTGATGTATGTATATGTATGGATGGTGATAAGAGTTGTATGAGTCCCTAATAAAATGTAAAAAAAGAAAAGAGGAGAAAAAATGATTAGGGCAAAGACTGTACAGATGTGCTTTATACAATTGATTTATGTATATGTATGAACTGTGATAAGAATTGTATGAGCCCCTAATAAATTGTTAAAATTAAAAAACAAAAAACGTGGCTTACACTCAACATATATGGTAATTGGTGTTTTCAGCTATCTCTTCTCCTTTTGAGTCATGTCCCATCAGTAAATGAAGGTCCTGAAGGCTTTACTCATGTAGGGTGTATTCCACCCACATCACAATAGACTCTACTTTGTGAAGGCAGTTTTCCTGGACTCATACTGAGTGTCTTCTGGACTGAAGGCTCATCTTCTGGCACCATCTCTGACAATGTTGTTTCTACTCTTAAGGTTTTCTGTATCTGATTCACTCTGTTTGTCTCCCTGTGAGACATTCCTGTTGACAAGCCACTGGGAGCTACACTGATGGAGCCAGGGCCCTGGAGATGGAGGAGTCATATGGAGACCCATGACATCGCTCAGATGCTTCCACCACCACTGGATCCGGATTTTTCACCCACTGGCCTGTGATTTTCCTCATTCAACCTCATTGCATGTGTTGCTTGAGTCTGAAGAGGAATTTATAGACTGGTATTGGACATATGGACTAATATCAGACTTATGGACTTGATCTGGACTGGGCAGGGATGTTTTCTCAATATACAGTTGCTCTTTTATATAAAGTTCTTTTTTATACACGAGTGTCTCCCTGGATCTCTCTACCTGGACTAACACACACAACCACCACAGTAAACCTGAGTCATGAATATCCCCGGGAGAAGCAGCTAGATTATGGGCCCCAAATGAACTCTAGCTCCAGCCCAAGAATAGTCAGTTCTGAAAACATGGCCCTGCTCAATACTCACTCACATGAAAAGATCACTGAAGAGTGTCCTACGCATTGTGGTGAGAAAGCAGATGGTGCCTGGCTCTCAAGTGGAATCCTGTTTGTGGTTTTAAGGTGTGTATTCAAATAAAAAGCCATCTAAGTAAGGAGTCCACTAAGCCAACATGGAAGAAAACCAGCTCGTATGAGTCAAAGATGACAATAAACTCAAATATGATGAAAGAAGTAATATCAGACCTAAAATTATGAACACCCAATTTGTGGAAGGCTATGGAGGACAGTGGGAGCCCAAAATCCATCTGCAGAATATCAAGACAAATTAAGCCACTGGCAGATCTCTAGTTACAGGCAAAGGTCTGAAATACTTACTACCAAACAAAAATCATTGTCATCCTGATTATGCTGGATCAAACTTGGGATTTGATCAATTGACCTTCTAGATCCATCCTGAATTTGTTCTAGGTGTAAGGATCTCTTGCTTACTCCATGATAAAAACTTCTTCCCTGGCCTTTAAAATATTGATGGTGGTGGGTTAGGGAAAAAAAAAAATGATGGTGGTGCTTTTTATTTGTCTTTATATATTATTGTCTTATCCATATCATTTTATTTTTTGTTATTATTTCTGTTGGATTTACCAGTTGAAGCACAGGAGTGGATAAATATAGTTAACTGATGAAAGGGTTTCTAGGAGATATAGGGGTGGGTGAGCAGGGATTGGGGAGGGTGAGGCTATTTCGGGAGTAAACAATGAAGGTGGGAGGGGGAGTGAGTACTAGGACTCAAGGTGATTACACAACTCAATTTAAAGATGATTTAACCATGGGAGTGGGGAGGTATAGAGAAAATATTCTGAAATTGTGGTAATGATTGTACAATTCTTCTTGATATGACTGAACTATTGAATTGTGTGAATGTGGATTAAAGAGAATTTCAAAACTTAAAGTACAATGCTTTCTGTAATATGAAAATATCTATATACCTACAAGGAAGCCCAATTAGTATGACTATTATTCTAATTTAAGAATAAAGAAATTGAATTCTACCAACTTCAGTCTGAACTGATCACAAATATAATCAAGATGCATTATTGATAATTGGAATGAGAGCTGGAACAAAGAGGGACAATAGTTTGAAACTATGGCTTCAGAGAAACAAAAGTTGCTGATTGCATGATAGAATTTTCTGAGATGGACTTAAATGCAATACCTTTTTCAACAACATAATGTGTACTTGGATAGACAGCATACAGAATGTATAGATAGGTCTCATACTGACTACCTCCATGGGAAGAGATGACAGAGAAGCTCAGTAATAGCAGCCAAAAGGCTGACTGTGAAACAGAACATCAATTGCTCACATAAAAGTTCAGGTTGATGTTGAAAATTAAAACATGCCCACAAAAGCCCCAATATGACCTTGCATATATCCCACCTCAATTTTATAGACACATCAAGAACAGCATTAAATATTAACAACACTGATGACAACTGATATGCTGTGGGATGAAATAAATGACAAGGTTATATAATAAGAAAGCAATATGCCAATAAAAAGAAAATAAAGCAGATATCAGAAGAGACCCTAAAACTTGCAGTTGATCATAGATCAACTGTAATAAATTTAAGAAATGAAGTTCACAGAAAATCACAAAGGGCAGATTAATGAGACAAAGTATCAAATATGCAGACTTGAAGTTAGAAAACCAAAAAGGAAGAACACACTCAACATATCTCATGCTGAAGGACTGAAAAAAAAAAATCCACGCCTTGAGTTAAACATTAAGGATTCCTATGGGCAAAATATTGAACAAAGCAGGAAGTACCCAAAGATGATGGGAAGAACACTCACTGTACTGAAAAGTACATTCAGCTATTTTAAGAGGTAACTTCTGATCAAAAACCAATGGTATTGAAGGAAGAAGTCCAAGCCCTATCAAAGGCATTCGCAAAAAATAAAGTTCCTGCAATTGGTCAATGGAAATGTTTCTTCAGCGAAGGAATATACAGGCTCGTCTATGCCTAAGAAATTTGGCACAAGGTTACAAGGCCAACTGAAAATCTGTGCCTACGTCAAAGAAAGGTGACACAACAGACTGCAGAAGTTATCAAACTTCTTATATTAATATCTGTTAAATCAACTTTTGCTGAAAAAAATTCATCAATGGTTACAATCAACAGAGTGCTGCCAGAAATTCAAGTCAGATTCAGGAGAGGATGTGGAACAAAGGATTTATCATTGATTATATGAGATGGATCTTGGCTGAACAAAGATAACAACTGTTGCTACTTGCGTTGTAAAGGTAACAGGGTACATAGATCATAACTATTGATCACATTTGGAAAAATGGGAATTCCTCAACCCTTGATCATCCCTGTACAAACCAAGTGGTATTTGAGGCATTCATTGGAATAGAACAATATGGGGCTGTTTAAAAGCAGCTAATATTCATGTCAGAGCTGCTTTCTTTCGCCATATTTAATCAAAATATATGGTGAAGTAATAATCTAAGAACATATGAAGACAGGCCCAGGATTGGAGAGAGTGTTTATTAACAACTTACAATATACAGATGACACCTCAACTGCTACAGGTGAGGACCTGAAACACTTGCTGATGAAGATCAAGGGTTGCAATCTTCAGTATGGAATACAACTCAATGCAAAGGAAACCAAAACCCTTATAATCAGTAGTCAACATTATGGTAAAGACTAATATTATCTAAAATGTCATTCTGCTTGGATTGACAAGCAATGCCCATGGAAGGAGCAGTCAAGAAAACAAACAGTATTGCACTGGACAAATCTGCTGCACAAGACATTTTAGTGTTGAAGAGCAAGGGAGTCACTTTGAGACTGAGACCTGTCTGACCCAAGAGAGTGTGGCATTTGGGCATTAAGACCAGAGAAGAATGGATACATTTGAATCATGGTATTGATGAAGAACAGTGAGAAGACCAGGGACAGGCAGAACAAGTAGTCTAGAACAAATACAGCTAGAATGATCCTTAATGGTAAAGATGACAAGATTTCATTTCACATACTTTGAGCATATTGTCTCAAGATGTTGGACATCAGACTTGTTAAAATAGGGTAGTAAAAAAGATTCTCACAATGGACTGATAAAATGGTTACAAGTTCAAACCTAATTGTGAAGAGGCACAGGACGGTAGTATTTTGCTCTTTTGTACACTGGGTTGCTATGAGGAACCAACTAAATAGCACCTAAAAATGATCAGCTTAATGAGCTTGGTCTTCTCTTGATGAATGTTTCTTCTTGATTACATTTCATTGACTTACCTTCAATGCTACCTACTTCTGTAATCTTTTGGATTTTCATTTGCTGTGTTGGTATAATTTCTAATGTTTCATTTATTTTGTTATTGTAGTCGTCCCTGAATTTTCCCAAAGTTTTGTTTGCCTTGCAATATTCTCTATGTAAAATGCCCAATTATTAACTATTAGGAAGTTCCCATGACATTTCTTCCTTAGAAAGGGTTTCTAGATCTTTATTTTGGTGAATTGTTTCTTTGGGTGAAATGAAATTGAATTCTTCAGTGTACTGTAATGGTACTATTTGTACTTAATTGGTGATTATATGTTGTTAGGTGCTAAGCACCTGTCTCCTTATGGGTGTGACACAGAACGGGAATGACTATAATTCTCTGTTCACTGCGGAGTGCAGTTGAGAACAGATTTAGAAGATGTTGGCCACTATCATTAGTCAAAAAGTGGCCCCCACCTGTAGGTAGAACTCCTATGGTAAATGGGTGGGGGGAGGGGGAGGGCTGGGCACCTGGGCTGCCAGCTATTGATATGGGGCAGTTGTCAGCTCATTGTTCTGATCAAACCCTGTTCACAAAACTTCATAATGTTCAACAGCAATGGGTACAAGAAGAAAATCTTCCAAAGTTGATTATAGTGATGATTTCACATTAAACACAAATTTCATAATGGATGTGCTGTAATGTCAGTTGAGAATTTACTAGTCTCGTGTCTTCATATTTAGATTTTATTCAGCTTCTTGTAGTCAGCATTCAAATAATCTCTCTATCCTCTCCTCTAAAACTGAGGGTCCCTGGATTTTCATTCGTGTTTTATTTGGTCTTTCACATATTTCTTGTACAGGATCTTGGTAGTGTGTCTGTTTGGGCCAGGTCCGGACCAGGCAGCCCCTTGCACCAGCCTCTCAAGAAGACAAATGACCTGCTGAACTTCAAAGCAGCTGCCTCCAGCATGTCACAAAGCTTACCCCCGGGCAGAACACAGACTCCCCCCCAGCGTGCCAGGAAGCAAGTTTGCTGAGAACAAGATGATTTATGGACAGGTCATCTCCTGCTCCGAAACTTGCAGCCGCAGTACAAAGAACCTCCCTTCCCCTTACCGGCCCATATGCCTTTAAGCTCATATAATATGTATATATCCTGCCACCCTAGCACCATGCGCGACTTCCTTAACCTATTCTTGTTGGGTTGCGGAATCCATCTGGGAGTTCTTTTCCCTCAATAAAATCTTTTTCTTTCACTCATTTTTGTCTGAACCCTGCCTCTGTTCTGTGACTCTGTCTCAATCTCTCGGTGTCTATTTAATCTTGGCAGAAGTCCTTCTTGATTATCTTTTAGTTCTATTTCCACATGACTTTTTGGAAAAGCTTTACTCACTTACTTAACATTTCATCATTTCATAATTTAAAATATAGTAGAGATGACCAAAACTACAGCCCCAACAAACACTTATGGGGTTGCTGAGTTGAAAATCTTAAACAGCACCCAACATGCACAGCAACAACAATCTAATACTAAGTTTTTATTTAATTAAAGAACACTTCATCATTGTACCTGTTTACAGAATTAGTTTCGCATTCAACAATTCTTAATTTGTTTCTTTTGTGACATTAGTTGTAATCCCTTAAACATCCTTTTTGGGTTCCCATTTCACCCTCTTCCTGCCTTCTGAACTTGGCTTTTAGCAACATTTCTTCTCATATGATTGTCAGTATACTTTGTTCTCATGAGTCCTCACAAGTGTTACTATTTTACAGGTCTGTCCAGTATGGCATAAAAATGATCTCTGGGAATAGGTTCATTTTCAGGTTTGACGGATGTTTAAGGGTTATAGTCTTAGGGGGAGAGGGGATTCTCTACCTGTCTTTATCAGACCAGTGAAGCTGGTCTTTTCTCTCCTACTCTGTTCAGGATCTTCGATTTTTACTAGAGTGGTAGCCAGGAACCTTCCAGTTCTCCTCGTCTTAAGGTTAGAGAGGTTGTGGGATACAGAAAGGTTTTCCCCAGGTTGTCACAACCTTATTATGACACATGGTAAATGACTGTACACTTGGAGGTCAGCTGCTTAGAGGGTATCTTGTCACAGGTGTATCCCCAGTGTTTCCCCCTTCCTATTGTGTGTGTATTCCTAGCTCGTCCCCTTCCTGTCACGCATAAACCTATTGTACAGCCCCTTCCTGTTACGCATATGGTTACCTGTCACTAGGGGGCTTGAATGTCCTCAAAATGTATATACAGCATGATTAGAAATATGATACATTTTCTCTCTGTGTGTGGACCTGGCTGTTGAGATCATGGCGGTCCTGAAGGTGAGCAATTGTATACTTTATTTTGTCTGTTGTCTCTTTAATTTTACCCCTCAATTACACAACTGGACCCGTTTGATTGTGGGAGTTGGTACCCCTCAGGAGGTAGGAGTTCATGTGGTCCAATAGTTCTTTAACCTAATTGTTTGGGTCTTTGATTTCAACTCTTTTCCAAATGGAAAGAGACTAACAGTTGGAACTTAACTGGTCACCACGCAAGCTTATAAGACTCCCTGTAACTGCTACTCATCCAAATAAAATGCAAAACATTCGGTTTAAAGACTGTTACACCAATTGCCCTAGACAGTCTCCAAACTATGGTCTTTACCCTTCCAGTCCAGTGCCTCAGAACTTGAAGGTGTTTTTGGATATGAATAAGTTTTCATAACTTTGTACCCTGTATGCTCTATCACATACGTGGACATATTGACATATTTACAGTACAAATAAGTATATCAAAATAGTCCCTGCCACACAGGTATACTCCCACAGACCACCGGTTCAACTCATATCTACCTATATATATACATACACTTATAAATTATTATTTGCTTTCACTGTTATTTCAAAATGGTGATTGGTATCTTTAAAAGGCATTTGAATCCAAAAACACAATTAAATAGATAATGAATGATTGACTACAAGCTAAGCAACTCTAAGAATTGCTGGCAGTTCCCAAAAGCTGAGAAAAACGATATACGGACCTCCCTTATTTCAGAGAGAGAACAAGGTGCTGTCAACACTTGCCTTCAGATTTCTGGCCTCCAGAACCGAGAATAAACTTCCCTTTGTTTTAAGCTACCTTGCTTATGGCATTTAGTTGTTGCTGATGCACAAGTTTATTGATAGTCATGTGCCAGGCTAGCCATTACTGTCTGCCTTCGCAAATCAGATGATAAACAATTGTGGTTACACATTAAATATAGCAAGAGGTCTTACACATCATCGTAACTTGCTTGTGTGAAACATTAATAAATATTCAAGAATCTTGGGCTTCTTGGCTTCACCAGGAATGCTACAGCATCCCTGCCGAATGTAAGACCCATGAGGGTCTGCCTTCTTCTTGTACAGCCAAATGCAACTGTGTTTGGGGGGAAAAGAGTCAAAAGACTCAAAGGTAATTAACAAACCACTAATATAAAATGTTATATATATGGATAGAGATTACTGCAAGGATGAGAATTCTTAGGATTCTAATAAATTCTTAGAAATGAGCACTAAAACTATGTAGTCAAGTAATTCTGGTTTTACATAAAGAATGCCTGTAATTTTAACAATTAAACAGTGGTGTCAGGTAGATGGAAAGATGTACAGATGTCTCCAAGAGCTGGACTCTGTCTAAATGTGAAGCTATGACAGCACATGTTCCAGAATTCCTTGTCTGATTAACTGTTCACACTTCCAACGAGGTAAAAAATGCTGAGGGAAAAAAGGGACACAGAAAAGAAATTATTGGAAAATAACCTCTTGGATTATATTTCACATCAATAAAAAACAAACTAATAGCTTATTTTAAAATTCCAACAGTGATAGATCATAATCAACTCAACAGCAACAAGTAGTTAATAAGGAATTAAGTTAACTTTACTATATTTATTGCTTTATTCAAATTTTGTTAAAGCTATTGGTAATTTAATCAGAATTACTTAAATGAATTGTATAGTTTAAATTAAATTCAATAAGAAACTTGTAAACACAGAAGTGGTTTTTTGCCCAACTTTAATAAACCCTGAATTTTCCAGGAGTGTAACTAGTATATATTTTTTTTTAAAAAAAGAAGAACTTATGAATTAAGGACATCAGGTATAATGAATAACTATACAGACAACTTACAACAAAGATACAAGAGATCTAGTAAAACTAGGTAATCTTGGAACCTTGAGCTTCAGAAGAAATTATAGAAAAGTGGACTGAAAACTATCTAGAAGATGAAGGGAAACAAAAGTGGTGCAAGAACAGACAGGTGAATTGTCAGCTAGCCTGACGCATTCCATCCAGACAGAAGCCTGGCACATTGGTAGCTGGCACTAAGAAAGGATTCTCACTTGTTTCCCACACCCTCCTGATATCACAATTGCCAGCCCCTACCTTCACCCATACACCAGACAGAGATATCCTTGTAAGTCCATTTCTGCTTGAAGACAAAGGTATGCCCTCATGGTTTAACATCCCCATGCCTAGAGATGGATTATCACCCCCATGCCCAGAAATGCTTGAGATTCTCCTCATAGCACTAGCAAAAAATACAATGCTGGATCCCTCGCTGCTCTTGGACACGTGGAAAGTTCCCCCATGATTAGCCATTCTGACCCAGCTGCTTCTCTACCAGAAAGATTCCCCTCAGCTATCACCTAAGCTGTAAAAACACCCTACTGGATCAGGTACGTGGACCTCAGAAAACAGATAGGCCTGCCAAGCTCCATCTGGAATCAATATTCAACCCCCTAGAGGCTGTGACCTATACAAAAAGGTCCTCACCCCAAGTTTTCTCTTTGTTTTTCCTTTTCCTTCACTTCCTTTTATTTATTTTAATCACTTCTGCACTCTGCTTTCTTCTTTATTTCTGCTTCTACTTCTATTCTTTCCATTTTAATTTACTTTTCCAGTTCCCTTCCTTTTTTATGTTTTGATTAGCTTCTCTTTTATTTTTCTCTACCTTGGTTTTTGACACACACACACACACACACACACTTCTAGTTATTAAATTCCTTTCACTTGCTCTTGTTTGTCCGCTGTCTCTTGCTGGTTTCTTTTTCAAAAATTATTTCTTCGTTTGCAATTTTTTTTTGTCCCTTCCTGTTCTACCTGACAGTGGACAGCAATCGCAGGCCTAGCCACCTCTATGACTGTAGTCATACCTATACAGTGACAGACACTACATACTCCTGTACCACCTGATTATCTTTACGTAAGTGAGACCACCAAACAAACCATTGCTAACTGTGCTATAATAACAACAAACAGTACCACACACATTCTCAAATTATCCTTTACAACAACCAGTAGATAGGTGGAGTGTCTGCAGTCTCAAATACTAAGATCAATTAAACACAAAAACACTAATACTACAACATCTCAGTGGCAAAGGCAATTTAAGTTTATATGAAGAAACAAGACAGAACAGCTGAAGCACATGACCAATATAGAGCTAGAAGACCTTTTTTCAGGAAGAAAAGGCATTGAAATTACCTGATAAACTATTAAAAATTATACTTTTATACTATCAATGAACCGGGAGAAAGGAAAGATTGCGAAGCTAAAGAAAAACTGAACACACACACACACACTAGAGTAATTCAGGAAAGCACTAAAATAACACATCAATTGAAACTAGAAACCGTATACCACAGCAAAGAGAAATTCAGAAGATTAATACTAAGATGAGAGAAACAGATAACGCATTAGAAGAGCAAAGGACTTTGCGAGTAGAAGGAGGCAGGGGAAGGGAGTGGTAAGCAAACAACGCCAAAGACGGGAATAACTAAGGAATTAAAATCAACAATGAGGAGGACATAGAGATCCTGGTGGTGTTGGGGTAACAGCAATTTAGCTGAGAAGAACTACTAAGGTGGAAGAAGGGTGAGTGTGATGGTGAGGTAGAAGAAAGGTAAAAAGAAACAGGAAAGATCTAGGAAGCAAAGCTATAGATAGAGGTATAAGCATAAGTGTGTACCTATGTAAATACATTAATTCATAAAAATAGAGGTATTGGTCTATGTACATCATATATGGCAAGACATTGGTGTAGTAGATGGACGTTAGGTCTCTGCTCAGGGCCTGCCTTCAATACAAGAATACTTTGTTCTAAGAACCTGGCATGTTGTGATGCTCACCCTCCTGGCATGATCGGTGAAGACAAAATGGGTGCACAAGCAAACGTGGTAAAGAAAGCTGATGGATTGCCTGCAACAATGATGCAAAAATAGAGCGATACTGGGGATGGTTCAGGACTGGATGGGGTGTGCTCTCTTGTCTAGAGGGTCACTGTGAGGTGGAGCTGGTTCGACAGCACCCGACCACAACAACAACAGAAAACTAAGACTGGCTCTGACAAGTGTCAGATGCTGCTCACCCAGGCTTGGACATTAACTTTCCATCGCATTAAATGTAATCGCTTGGTGTCAGAGTTGGAGAAGCTGCTATTCATACTCTAGTGATCAAGTGTTATGTGAGAAAATTACTTGTACATTTACTAGTTTGCTATTCATACCTTATTTCTGTTTAGCTTAATAACCCATTCCCTTGTTTTCTTTATCTCTGGGGAAAATAAGTATCACTAATTGGAGCAGGATATGTGAAAGTACTGCAAAAATAAAACACACCATGCTAATATTAAAAAAAAAAAGAAAGCTGATGGTACCTCTTCTAGCAAAAGATATAGCATCTGGGATCTGAAAGGCTTGAGGTTAAACAAGCAGCTGTCTAGCTGATAAACAAACCCACATGGAAGAAGCACACCAGCCTGTGTGATCATGAGATGGGATCAGGTAACAGGCATCAGAAGACGCAAAGCACACACACACATACCCCACACCCCCCCCCCCCCCCAAATCCATCTGTAGATAATGGAACATCTCCTTGCAAAAGGGTCACAAGGGATGAGTCAACTAGGATGCAGTATAACACCAATGAAATATACAATATTCCTCTGGTTCCTTGAGGTTCCTCACCCCCCACTACCATGACTCCAGTCCTGCCTTTCACTGCGGGCTAGACCAGAACATGTACACAGATACAGATATGAGCTCGAGACACACACTGAATCAAGGAATAACAATGGAAGTAGTGATACCAGGAGGGCAGGAGAAAGGTGACTCCAATGATTGACACATAACCACACCCCCACCCCAGGGGGACGATCAACAGAAACCAAGGGTGACGGGAGAGAGTGGTTGGTTAAGATATGAAAATAATAATAATTTATAATTTATCAAGGGGTCAAGGTGGGGTGGGGAGGGAGGGGAAAAAGAGGGACTGATATTTTGACCCTGGCCTCTAAACCCCTGATAAGGCCTGACCGTGGCAGCCTGCTCTCTGCTGGCTCCTCTAAGCCCCATGTCCATCACATGGCTGGTTCATTTTCTGTCAGCGCCCACGTAACTGACATATCTCCCCCACTTGCCTGAAAAGACAGCCAGGAGATCACCTTGCTAGGGTTTGGGATCAATGGTGGCCCTCTCTCCTTTGGGGACTGCGTACACCAGCGGAGCTCTTAACACTGGTCTCACTTCAAGCCCTGCCTTGCCCTAGGGGCTAACTGACCCTGGGGCACAGCAAGGCCAGTATCATCACAAGGGCATAAGGACTGCACCTCTTGGCCTCCTAGTACAATCCTGCCCCTTGAGAGTCCCTGGCGTCTAATAGTAAGGGCTCAAATAGAAAGTAAATGTTTAGAAAATAATCTTGGCAACATATGTACAAATATGCTTGATACAATTGATGTATTGATTGTTATAAGAGCTCTAAGAGCCCCTTTATTAGTCTAGGTACTTTGGAGAAGTAAATCTACAGCAACTTGTGTATAAGAGAGAGTTGTATGTAAAGGTTAAGTGCGCATCAAGAAAATATCCCAACCCAGTGCTGCCCAAGCCCACAAGTCCAACATTAACCCATTAGTCCAATAACAGTCCACAAAGTCCTGCTCCATCTCACAAAACAGACACAATGATGTCGACTGCAGAGGAAAGCTGAGTCAATGAATATGTAAGCATCTCAGCGCTGGCAGGGGTCTCCACGTGGGTG
The DNA here is from genome assembly GCF_050624435.1 of Tenrec ecaudatus. Classification (NCBI taxonomy): domain Eukaryota; kingdom Metazoa; phylum Chordata; class Mammalia; order Afrosoricida; family Tenrecidae; genus Tenrec; species Tenrec ecaudatus. The sequence continues at coordinate 365,821 of NW_027459702.1, read as the reverse complement.
CTCCAGCACCCAGGGCTGCATCGGGGTACGTTCATGTGGCTTCTCCCTGGGGATGTCTTGCAGGAAGTCTGTCTTGCAAGCTCAAGCAGGGAACTGCGAAAGCAGTTGCACCCTGGTGTGACCACAAAGCAAGAGACCCGAGAACTAGAAAGGTGAGGCTCACTGAGCCATTTATCCCTCTGCCCTTCAATTAACCCCACATGTGTTTATCGGCCAGGTTGGCACAATAAACTAACTGAGTCCCCAGTAGTATGATCTTTTAATTTTAAAAAAGAGCAAATGGACTAGAATTGAATCAGAGAGAGTTCATCAGTGAGATTAAAGAAAATCTCTCAACCTAATTTGGTAAAGGAATAATTTTTAAAATAGACAAGAAAATCTAGAGAAAATCACAGAATTCTGTGGGACAACATCAAGTACATTATGTGTGATTGGACAAAAAAACAGGAAGAAACAAACAAAACAATCAAAAGAGCAGAGAGAAGGAAACTTCCTTAATATATCATGACATGGTAACAAATGTACTCATGAAGCTAAACAAACCAAAAGCAGGGCTGACTGAAATAAAATAATCATGACATGGTGCCCGGCTATCAAAAGAGATAGTGTCTGGGGTCTTAAAGGCTTGAAGGTGAACAAGCGGCCATCTAGCTCAGAAGCAAATAAGCCCACATGGAAGAAGCACACCGGCCAGTGCGATCACGAGGTGCCCAAGGGACCAGGTATAAGGCATCATGCAAAAAAAAAAAAAGATATAAGTGTGTGTATGTATGTGTATATATGTGTATATGTATATATGTATGTATATATATATATCATATTAAATGAAGGGGGAAGTGCAGAGTGGAGACCCAAGGCCCAAGTTTCGGCCAATGGAGATCCCCGCATAGAGGGGTTTAGGAGAGGAGCTGGGTTAATTAGGGTGTGAGGTAGTACCGATGAAGAACACAGCTTTCCCCCAGATCCTGGATGCTTCCCCCCCCCCCCCAACTACCATGATCCAAATTCTAACTTGCAGGGCTGGATAGGACAGAGGCTGTACACTGGTGCATATGAGGGTTGGAGGTACAGGGAATCCAGGGTGGATGATACCTTCAGGACCAAGGGTGTGAGGGACGATGCTGGGAGAGTGGAGGGTGAGTGGGTTGGAAAGGGGGAACTGATTACAAGGATCCACATGTGACCTCTTCCCTGGGAGAGGGACAGCAGAGAAGGGGGGAAGGGAGACTCCGGATAGGGCAAGATATGACAAAATAACGATGTATAAATTACCAAGGGCATATGAGGGAGGGGGGAATGGGGAGGGAGGGGGGAAAAAAAAGAGGACCTGATGCAAGGGGCTTAAGTGGAGAGCAAATGCCTTGAGAATGATTGGGGCAGGGAATGTATGGATGTGCTTTATACAATTGATGTATGTATATGTATGGATTGTGGTAAGAGTTGTTTGAGTCCCTAATAAAATGTAAAAGAAGAAAAGAGAAAAAAAATGATTAGGGCAAAGACTGTACAGATGTGCTTTATACAATTGATGTATGTATATGTATGAACTGTGAAAAGAATTGTATCAGCCCCAATAAATTGTTAAAAACAAAACAAAACAAAACAAAACAAAACAAAAAAAAACAAACAAACAAACAAAAAAAAAATCATGACATATCATGATGAAAGTTACAAATGACAGGAATCCTGACAGCAATTGAGGAAAAATAAGTTACTTAAAAAGAGGAACTGAAAACAAAAATTGTCTTAGAAAAAGTGCATCCAGAAGGCTCTGTAGCAGAAAATGACGAGACTTGGTTTAATGTACTTTGGACATGTTGTCCAGGGAGACAGACCTTGGAGACGTGTCCCACGCATGATAAAAGTACCGGGTTTTAGAACCGAGGAAAACCTTCAACAAGATGGATTGACACAGTAGCTGCATCACTGGGCTCAAAGATAAGAACAATAGTGAGGACTGCACAGTATGGGGCAGGGTTTTGCTCTATTGTCCATAGGAACACTGAGTTGGAATAACTCCACAGCACCTTCCAATAACAGCAACAACACCACCATCTATCATACACGAACACACTGAAGCAGGAAAAGTAAACATACATATTGAAAAGAGAAACGAGTCATGCAATTAAAAACTCCCAATACATTCAAAGAAGAGTTGACACCAATTTTATTCAAACCATTGTAGGACATAATAAAAATGGAAAGTCCCCAAATTCATTTTATGAAACTTGTAAAATCATTATACCCAAATCAGACAGAAACATAGCCAGGAAAGAAAATAATACAGCAATATCCCTTATGAACATAAATGTAAAAATATCTCAACAAAACCCTACCTAATAAAGCCAACAATAAATATCTCAGTAAAGTAAATCATCATGACCAACATGAATTCATAACAAGGGTGCAATGATGGTTACATATTAGAAAAACAATCAATGTTATCCACTATATAAACAAAACAACAGGAAAGAACTTTATAACCATATTAGAAAAATTCAAATCCTACAATCCTGAGAAGAAAATGGGACCGACGGTTCCAGGGGATAAGAGAAAGGGAGAGCTAGGGAAGGGGGAGGGGAGCCAACAGACCCACGGACAGGGAACAACAAGAGATCTAAAATTGATGGAGAGGAAGGTGTAGAATGCCTGGTGGGGTTAGATCAAGTGCAATGTAGCTGAAAGAGGAATTACTGAGAGCCAAATGAAGGTCAAACATGATAGTGGGACAGGAGGAAAGTAAAGGGAAATAGAGGAGGAAAGGAGGCAAAAGACATTTTTTTTTACATTTTATTAGGGGCTCATACAACTCTTATCACAATCCATACAAATACATACATAAATTGTATAAAGCACACCCCTACTTTCTTTGCCCTAATCATTTTCAAAGCATTTGCTCTCCACTTAAGCCTTTTGCATCAGGTCCTCTTTTTTTCCCCCTCCCTCCCCGGTCCCCCCTCCCTCATGAGCCTTTGATAATTTATAGATTGTTATTTTGTCATATCTTTCCCTATCCGGAGGCTCCCTTCCTCCCTTTCTCTGCCGTCCATCTCCCAGGGAGGAGGTCACATGTGGATCCTTGTAATCGGTTCCCCCTTTCCAACCCACTCACCCTCACTCTCCTAGTATCACCCCTCAGACCCCTGGTCCTGAAGGTATCATCCACCCTGGATTCCCTGTGTCTCCAGCTCCCATATGCACCAGTGTACATACAACCTCTGCCCTATCGAGTCCTGCAAGGTAGAATTCAGATCATGGTAGTTGGGGGAAGGAAGTATCCAGGATCTGGGGGAAAGCTGTGTTCTTCATCGGTACTACATCGCACCCTGACTGACCCATCTCCTCTCCTAAACCCCTCTATGAGGGGATCTCCAGTGGTTGACAAATGGGCTCTGGGTCTCCACTCTGCACTTCCCCCTTCATTCACTATGGTATATATATATATATATATATATATATTTTGCATGATGCCTTTGGCACCTCGTGATTGCACAGGCTGGTGTGCTTCTTCCATGTGGGCTTTATTGCTTCTGAGCTAGATGGCCGCTTGTTCACCTTCAAGCCTTTAAGACCCCAGACACTATCTCTTTTGATGGCCGGGTACCATCAGCTTTCTTCGCCACATTTGCTTATGCACCCGTTTGTCATTGGTGATCGTATCATGGAGGTGTGCACCCAATGATATGATTTTTTTGTTCTTTGATACCTGATAACTGATCCCTTCAGGACCACGCGATCACACAGGCTGGTGTGTTCTTCCATGTGGGCTTTGTGCCTTCTGAGTTAGATGGCCGCTTGTTTATCTTCAAGCCTTTAAGACCCCAGACACTATCTCGTTTGATAGCCGGGCACCATCAGCTTTCTTCACTACATTTACTTGTTCACGCACTTTGGCTTCAGCAGTTGTGTAGGGAGGGTGAGCATCGTAGAGTGCCAACTTAATAAAAGAAAGTATTCATGCATTGAGGGAGTGCTTGAGTAGAGGTCCAAGGTCCTTCTGCCACCTTAAAACTAAACCTATAAATACAGAAACATAGATCTATTTCCCCATCCTCATATATATATTTGCATGTACATGCCTTTGTCTAGACCTCTATAAATGCCCTTTGACTCCTAGCTCTTTCCTCCATCTCCCTTGACTTTCCTCCTGCCCTACTACCAAGCTCCATCCCCACCTGGGTTACAGCTATACCTCTTCTTTATGTAACCTTACCCTTGATCATTCCCTACCAGGCCTGCCACTCCCTCCTCACTACCATTTTGGGTCCCATGTTGTTCCCTTGTCCCTGGGTTTGTTAACACCACTTCCTTACCCCCCCACTTCCCCTATCCCAAGCCCCCCTCGGAACTGTCGGTCCATTGTTTTTCCTCCAGATAGTTCATCCAGCCTGTCTTATTTAGACAGACCTGTGGAGACAATAACATGCACGAAAATAAGACAGAGGAAAACAAAGCAACAGTATACAACCAGACAACAAAACAACAACAAATCACTGACAAAGAACAAAACAAAACACATCAAGAAAGAAAACTTGTAGTTAGTTCAAGGATCGTTTGTTGGAGGCAAAAGACATTTATAGAGGTGTAAATATACACACATATATAAAAATATACTTATATAATGATAGGGATATGGGTCTATGTTCATATATTTATGTTTAATATCAAGGTTGCAGATGAATATTGGTTCTCTATTCAAGTCCTCCCGCAACGCAAGAACACTTCCTTCTAATAACCTGGCATTCTGTGATGCTCACCTTCCTGACATGATAGCTAAAGTCAAATGGGTGCATTAGCAAATGTGGTGAAGAAAGCTGATGGTGCCTAGCTATGAAAAGATACAGTGTTTGGGGTCTTAAAGGCTTGAAGTTAAACAAGCGGCCATCTAGCAGGGAAGCAATAAAACCCACATGAAAGAAGCACACAGCCTGTGTGATCACAAGGTGTCAACAGGATCAGGTATCAGATGACCCAAAACAAACCATCATATAGATATGAATTGGGGGGGGGGGTTGGAGTGGAGACCCAAGGCCCATTTGTAAACAATTGGACATCTCCTCACAGAAGGGTCAAGTCAGTCAGGGTGAAGTTTAGCACCAACAAAATACACACTACTCTAGCTCTTTAATTGACCTTGGCACCCCACTATCCTGACCCCAGTTCTAGCTTACAAATCTGGCTTGACAGGAACATGTACCCTAGTACATATCATAGCTCTTGGTACACGGAATCCAGGACAGATAAATCCCTCAGGAACAGTAATGGGAGTAGCAATACCATGAGGGGAAGGGGAAGATGGGAGAGGAAAGGGAGAAAAGGAAAACCAGTCACAATGATCGACATATAAGCCACTCCCCACCTGCAGGGGACAAGCAACAGAGTAAAGGGAGACTGCAGACAGTGTAAAACATGAAAATAATAATAATTTATAATTTAACAAGGAGTCATGAGAGTGAGGGAGGGAAGGAGGGAAATAAAACAGGAGCTGATACCAAGGCCTCAATTAGAAAATGTTTTGAAAATAATGGTGACAACATATGTACAAATGTGCTTGATACAATTGATATATGGATTGCTATAAGAGGTGTAAGAGCCCCTAGTAAAATGATATTAAAAAATACATCTACCTCTCCGTCTCTCTGCCACCCCGAGTGTGGTGGTGCTCCGACTTCACCATGTCATCTCATAAGACTTTCAGGATCAAGAGATTCCTGGCCAAGAAACAGAAGCAGAATCTGCCCATTCCCCAATGGATTCGAATGAAAACCGGTAATAAAATCAGGTACAACTCCAAGAGAAGACATTGGAGAAGAACCAAGCTGGGTCTGTAAGGAGCCCCCTGAAGGATGGCACGCATGGCCGCATTTTCCCAGGCTCAAATCATGAATTAAGATTTTTGTCCCCATCTGAGGAATTGAACTTCAATCGGCAAATAATCTGGTTTATTCCTTGTTTTTTTGCTACCTAATCAAGTTTAACAATAAATAATGTAAGGTTGTTGTTGTGAGAAAAAAATACATGTATACTACTATAATACCTCAAGTAGAAAAAGACAGAAAATGGGGTAAGATGGCCACCATATAACAAGCCCGGGAAGATGTGCTCAGCAACTACCAAAGAGTTTCCACTATGAGAGAGATTCTGCACTTCCTGGTAGCAAGAAATTCAACTTAAAAGCCAAGTTGACCCAAGTTTCTCAAAGTGGAAAGCAGCAAGGCCTGCTGACAGACTCCCCTTTACGGATGAGCAGCAACATGAGTTGCTTCTACAAGCATCGTGATTCTTCGTGGCCCCTGAGAAAAGACAGTCAGCCAGCCAACCCTCTACCTCCCTGGCCTCTAGGGACACAGATAGCTAGCAGATCACTTGGGCAGCTTGGTACACACATGCTCAGTACCCAAGGTACGCTTTGTACCATTTCCCCATCTTCCTCCTCTTTTCCTGCTTTGTTCTACAAGGCATTCCATCCCGTGTGCCAGCGCCGTGATACCGCATACATGTACACACAGACTACTAAAAGAGCAGGAATCCCCACCCACAAGGTAGCTTTATTATATATATTTTTGGATTTTGTACTTTTGTTCTATTTTAATACTCTCTCTCTCTCTTTTTTGATCTCCTACTTCCTCTTCTGGAGTGACTCCACCCTCCTGAGAATCCACATTCCTCCCAGGAAGAGACAGGTCTGTGTATCCCAGCATACCCACTCTAGCATGGGCTTTCCAGGACCTCCTAAGTGCACAGATATGCTCACATTCATTCACATTGCCACAATAGCAGAATCTGGTACCCACAACCAACCCAAGTCTTTTTTTTTTTTTGATCCTTGTACTTCTATCAATTATCTTTCTATTTTCTTGCTGTCCTCTCGTTAAATATCTTTCCATGAAACCTATTAATTGAGATTAACTCTCTGCCCGCAAGTGTCAACTCACAGTGATCCTATAGGACAGGGTAAAACTGTCCGGTGAGTTTCTGAGACTGTAACTGTTTATGGGAATAGAAAGTCTCCTTTTTTTTGGCGGAGCAGCTGGTGGTTTTAAAATGTTGACCTTTCGGATTACAACTCAATACATAACCATTATATGACCAGAGCTCCTTATTGTGATTACCCCTCTGAAAATATTTTCCCATTATTTTTGCAAGTCTGTTGGCTTATTCACAGTCACTTATTACTATCATTACTTTATTCTTATCATTACTTTCATTTTATTCTATTTTTCCCAGCCACTATCCCCACTTAGGCACCTTTCCCCTCCTTTTCATTTCACCACTGTATGTTTTCCAGCTCCTATTAGAACTCACCTGTGTCACTAGACAAACTCTACCTCTGTATGACCAGCAGCTCACATACCACAATGCTGAAGAAACAGCAGTCAAGCACAGAAAGCTTCCAAATTCAAGAAAAACAAACATGAACAACCAAGTAGCACTCAAACCAATGGAATAGTCTGAAGATGTGATTGTGAACCACCAGTAACAGAATTCAGAAGAATGATGCTTAGGTCAAGAGATCTGGGGAATGTTCATGAGAAAAACAGAAGAAACTGAGAAACTAAAATCCTTAAACCAAAGGATTCTAGAAGACAAGCAATGAGATAACTGAATTAGGCAACATAGTAAAAGGCTAGAGGAATAAAATGGAAAAGGAAAATAAAATAAATGAGCTTGAAGACAATTACCCTCACGACAGTAGACAAGAGAAGCAATCAACAAAAAACCCCGGAAGCATCCAAATAAATCCTGTAGGACACTATCATAAGAACCCATCTAAGAAAAGAAAAAAGAAAAGAAATGCTGGGAAAAGAACACCACCAAAAAAAAAATCTACAGAGAATAGTACAAGAAACCATGGAAGAAAATTTCAACACACTATTCAACAAGCTGAGAAGAATGGACAACCAAAGAGAAAACATCAAGACATAAAGAAAAGGAGAGAATCTGAGGGCAGCTAGAGAAAAAGGAAAAGTCATCTACAAAGGAAAGTTGATAAGGATAAATTCAGACTTCTCAGCAAAAGACCTGCAGGCAAGAAGACAATGGAATGACATATATACAATTGTGACGGGTGGAAGGGGGGGTGGGGCGGAAGGAAGCCAGCCAAGAATATTATACTGAACAAAAATATCCCTCAAATACAAGGGAGAAATAAAGGTTATTTCCTGAGGAGGAAAAAATAAAGGAATTTTGAATTCAACAATTCATTTTCTCAGGTCACAATGTTATAAAACTGGAAATCAACAACAGAAAGAAAAGGAACAAAAAGACAAACACATGGAGACTGAACAACATACCATTTCAAAATGACTGGACACTAGAGTAAACGAAAACGAGAAATTAAGAAACTCCTTAAAACAAGCAAACCTGTAACACATCATACCAAAAACTCGGATACAACAAATGCAGTTATCTGAAGTCAATTTATAGCAATCAATACACACACGAAATATGAGAGAAATCCAAAACCAATACTAATAAAACACTTCCAAGAAGTAGAAAGAGGGAAACCACATAAGTCCTTCAACAATAAAGGGAAAGAACTAATAAAAATTGAAGCAGAAATAAATGAACTGAAAAATGGGGGGGAAATCAACAAGACAAAAAGTTGGTTATGAAAAGATTAACAAAATCGACAAACTGCTAGAAAACTTAACAAAGGAAAAGAAAGATGCAAATATCTAGAATTTGAGATGAAAAGGGTGCCATCACAAAAGATCCAAATGAAATAAAAAGATACATGTAGAGCAAAAGAAGAATTAGAGGTCACCAAGAGACTTCCAACCAAGAAAGAGTCTAAAGAAGTATGTATGTTGCCTTCACAGGAGAATGCTAGCAAGTATTCAGGGAAGAGCCATAACTAATTCTGTGCAGACTATTCCAAAATATAGAAACTGACAGCAAACTCCCACACGCATTCTATGAAATGAGCATAATCCTCAAAACCTGATCACGATCATTTAGAAAAAATGAAAACAGGAAGTAGATAAGAGTGTCCCTCATCAATATTCTTATTCAACATTGTACTACAATAAACATCTTAGCCAGACAGACAGCAAAAAAATTTTAAAATAAAAGGAATATAATTGGGCAAAAAATAGGTCAAGCTGTCACTATTTGCAGATAGTATGATTTTACATAGTGAGAGCCCCAAGGACTCCACAGAAAGATTGTTGGAAAGTACTAACGAATCTGTTAAAGTAATGGCATACAAGATTAATAAGCAGAAATCAATTTTAATATGCTATTGAAGAGCTCCAAAATAAAAACATCAAGAAAAAAAATTAAAAAAGAGAAAACAATATCATTTATAATATCCATACAAAAGATGAATACCTGGGAATAGACTTAACCAAAGAAACAAAAGACCTGTACAAAGGAAACTACAGAAAAATCAAAATGTGAATATTACTGAAAGCAATAAATCTATAGATAGAACACAATTCTGATCAAAATCATTTTCTTGGGGGCTCATACAGCTCTTATCACAATCTATGCATCCATCCATTGTGTCTAGCACATTTGTTCATTGTTGCCATCATCATTTTCAAAACAATTTCATTCTACTTGAGCCCTTGGCATGGGCTCCTCATTTTTCCCTCTTCCCTTCTTCACGAACTCTTAATAATTCATAAATTGTTATTAATTTTTCATGTCTTACACTGTCCGAGGTCTCTCTTTACCCTCTTTTCTACTGCCCATGCCCAAGGAGGGGTTACATTGTGATCAGTGCCCCCTCTTGTTACCACTACTCTCACAGCTGTCTACAAATGGGTTTGGGGTCTCCAGTCCACCCTCCCCCTCAATCACATCAATAAGGCTTTTTGTTCTGGGTCTTTGATGCCAGATACCTGATCCCTTCGACACCTCTTTATCACACAAGCTGGTGTGCTTCTTCCATGTGGGCTTTGTTGCTTCTTAGAGAGAGTCACTTGTTCATCTTCAAGCCTGTAAGACCCCAGATGCTATATCTTTGCATTGCTGGACACCATCACCTTTCTTCATTACATTTGCTTATGCACCCATTTGTCTTCAGCAATTCTGGCGGGAAGGTTATCACAGAATGCCAGGTGACTAGAACAAAGTGTTCTTGCGTTGAGGGAGTACTTGAGTAGAGGCCCACTTAATTGGACCTTTTGGACCTACTTTCTATCCAGCTCTTGGTAATCCAGGGTGTGTGCTACAGACTCGTGGACTTAATATTGTTCTTTTGAGGCACACAATATCTTTCATAGGCCACACCAGAAAGAATCCTTGTGGAAGCTACATTCACTGGAGTTTGTAAACTGGGCTTTCATTCAAACTCATCAGGAGCCCTTTGATTTAAGACTGAAATTCATCAGTGTGAGAAGATGATGACTGCTATCCCAAGTTATGGAATTGGCAGTTATTGGACTTTGGTTTGACTCTCTGGCCTTCAGGGTGCCTAATGAATGGTGATCCAGGAATACCAAATATTTACTACTTTAATGCTCTTCTTATTTTGTTATGACATGTATTAGTCAGGTATGCATGTTGCTACCTTTTGGAATGAATTTTGTTGAAAGTTTTGTTCCAACATCAACCCTAATTATTTGTGTAAATAGTGTCCAGCCCAGCCTGTGTGATCACGAGGTGTCAATGGGATCAGGTATCAGGCATCAAAAAACAAAAAGTCCTATCACTGTGATGAGTGGGAGTGCGAAATGGGGACACAAAACCCATCTATAGGCAACTGGACATACCCTTACAGAAGGGCCTTGGGGAGGAGACAAACCAGTCAGGGTATAGTATAGTAAAGATAAAACATACAGCTTTCCTCTAGTTCTTTAATGCTTCCTCCCTCCCACTATCATGATCCCAATTCTACCTTACAAATACGGGTAGACCAGAGGATGTACACTGGTACAGACAGGAACTAGAAACAGAGGCAATCCAGGACAGATGACCCTCTGAGGACTAGTAGTGAGAGTGGCGATACCGGGAGGGTGGAGGGAAGGTAGGGTAGAAAGGGGCAAGGGATTATAAAGATCTACATATAAACTCCTCCATGGGGGACAGACAACAGAAAAGTGGGTGAAGGGAGACGTTGGACAGTGTGAGATATGCCAAAATAATAATAATTTATAAATAATCAAGGGTTCGTGAGGGAGGGTGGGGGAAGGAGGGTGAAAATGAGGAGCTGATACCAAGGGCTCAAGTAGAAAGAAAATGTTTTGAAAATTATATGGCAACAAATGTACAAATGTGCTTGACACAATGTATGTATGGATGAATTGTAATAAGAGCTGTATGAGTCCCCCCAGAAAAGATTTTTTAATAAATTGTTCAGAAACTTGAATTTAATCTATATAAGTCAACAATTCGAGCATGAATTGATGTCTGAAACCAGCCTATACTTCTATATGCTTTTCTCAACCGTGTTTTAAATTCTGTATCATTAGCTAAATGAATAACACTATCGTTACCTTATGTCCCAGGAAGATGGTTTGAAAAGTTTTCGTTATCATAAAATGATAATGTTGTTTCTAAAGTGAACCAGAGACATATATAAACCACAGATATGTGAATGGATTTTGTGCTCCCATTTAAATCTAGCCCCAATCTAAGAACTATGAGTTCTTAGGATGTGGCCCTCTTTAATGCTTAAAGAAGTCACTAAAGATATAGGTGCTATAGAAAAAACAAAACAAAAGAGAATGAAAAAACAACAAACAAAGCCAAAGTAATATACTCATAAAAATTATATCTGTTTGTAATTAACAGATAAAAATTTTACTAGTACATTGCTTAGAACACATGGTAGATAAATGGAATCACAGAATGGAATTTTCCCACTTTTTGCAGTCCATTGTATATTCAATATTTGTAAGTCTTAACATTTACAAAAAGTACAAAACAAGGTGATCTATATTAAACATAATGCCTGTGCTATAAATTGTCATCACAAGGTAATTATTTTACTATTGATTCGAACATTTTCTTCATTCAATACTTTTATTGAAGTTCAAAGTATACATTCTTAAGACAATAAATACCTGGCTGTTTTTTCTTAGTATCACAGAGGTACCATCATCAACTTCAAATTCTCCGTAGTCTCTTAGACACCGTACCTGAAAAGAAAATCAGATATTTTATCCAAATTACCTTTTAAAATATGCAGTGATCATAACATGAAGTGGGATTATATAAATGCCCGAACAGTAAAAGTACTGTATTTTATGTGTCTGTTTCCTCCTCTGTGTACTTAGGACCCTTACTATTCCCAGATATTTACTGTGGTCCTAAACCTAAAGATCTCAATTTCCTACGTCACCGGGAAGGGAAACATAAGCTTTGCTAATGTATACATGGATGGTATTACCAATAAGGAAACCAGGGATTTAGATAAAAGGAGACTACATAGTTGGACGTTTTCCTCTCAAACAATGCACTATATTAATCAGAAGGAATAAAAATGAGGGACATAACAGTGGCAAACAAGAAAGAAAAGAGCATTTTACCTCAACTAGATTGACCAGATCCTTCCCATAATCCATCAGGATAAAAGAACATACATCTAAAAACAAACTGTTTTTCTTTTTAACAATTTATTGGGGCTCATACAATTCTTATCACAGTTCATACATATACATACATCAATTGTATAAAGCACATCTGTACAGTCTTTGCCCTAATTATATTTTTCTCTTTTCCTTTTTTACATTTTATTAGGGACTCATACAACTCTTATCACAATCCATACATATACATACATCAATTGTATAAAGCACATCCATACATTCCCTGCCCCAATCATTCTCAAGGCATTTGCTCTCCACTTAAGCCCCTTGCATCAGGTCCTCTTTTTTATTTTTTCCCCCTCCCTCCCCTTTCCCCCCTCCCTCGTGTGCACTTGGTAATTTATACATCGTTATTTTGTCATATCTTGCCCTATCCGGAGTCTCCCTTACCCCCCTTCTCTGCTGTCCCTCTCCCAGGGAAGAGGTCACATGTGGATCCTTGTAATCAGTACCCCCTTTCCAACCCACTCACCCTCCACTCTCCCAGCATCGTCCCTCACACCCTTGGTCCTGAAGGTATCATCCACCTTGGATTCCCTGTACCTCCAGCCCTCATATGTACCAGTGTACAGCCTCTGCCCTATCCAGCCCTGCAAGGTAGAATTCGTATCATGGTAGTTGGGGGGAGGAAGCATCCAGGATCTGGAGGAAAGTTGTGTTCTTCATCGGTACTACCTCGCACCCTAATTAACCCATCTCCTCTCCTAAACCCCTCTATGAGGGGATCTCCATTGGCCGACACTTGGGCCTTGGGTCTCCACTCTGCACTTCCCCCTTCATTTAATATGGTATATAAATACATATATACATATACACACATGTACACATACATACACACATATCTTTTTTTTTTTTTTGCATAATGCCTTATACCTGGTCCCTTGGCACCTCGTGATTGCACTGGCCGGTGTGCTTCTTCCATGTGGGCTTTTTTGCTTCTGAGCTAGATGGCCGCTTTTTTACCTTCAAGTCTTTAAGAACCCAGACACTATCTCTTTTGATAGCCAGGCACCATCAGCTTTCTTCACCACATTTGCTTATGCACCCATTTGTCTTCAGCGATCCTATCATGGAGGTGTGCAGTCAATGATATGATTTTTTGTTCTTTGATGCCTGGTAACTGATCCCTTCGGGACCACTCGATCACACAGGCTGGTGTGTTCTTCCATGTGGACTTTGTTGCTTCTGAGCTAGATGGCCGCTTGTTTATCTTCAAGCCTTTAAGACCCCAGTCACTACCTCTTTTGATAGCCGGGCACCATCAGCTTTCTTCACCACATTTACTTGTTCACCCACTTTGGCTCCAGATGTTGTGTCGGGAGAGTGAGCATCATAGAGTTCCAATTTAATAAAAGGAGATATTCATGCATTGAGGGAGTGAACAAACTGTTTTTCAAAGGAAATCAAGTCTTCCAATCTCTTGTTTCTCAGGAATACTTAAAAATACATTTAAAAGATTCAGTTTCATGCTCTTTCATTTTGCTTACACAGTAACTTAGCAATCAATTAATTTTCATTTAGTATTTTAAAAATAAAACAAAATTTATGGAAGATGGAATGTTAGATTACATTAAGATGCTTGAAATTAAAGTGCCAACATCCAATCATTTTTGACCTATAAAATGTAAGCTTAATATAGTTCAGCTCACACATCACTATTACCTTAAAACTGTGAATCAAAGTTTGTTGCAGAGAGGGCACTATAAGCATTTCCATACTCCTGTCCCTCTATAGCAGTGTTTCCCAAAGTGGGGATACTGCAATGATCCAGGAGGAGTACAAAGCAGATAGCTACACTTTATCCTGGAGTATAGGCTATTGTATAAAAGTTTTTAATTTTACACACACACACACACACACACACACCATAGTGAATGAAGGGGTAAGTGCAGCGTGGAGACTCAAAGCCCATTTGTCGGCCACTGGAGATCCCCTAATAGAGGGGTTTAGGAGAGGAGATGGGTCAGTCAGGGTGCGATGCAGTACCGATGAAGAACACAGCTTTCTCCCAGATCCTGGATGCTTCCTCCCCCAACTACCATGATCCGAATTCTACCTTGCAGGACTGGATAGGGCAGAGGTTGTACACTGGTGCATATGGGAGCTGGAGGCACAGGGAATCCAGGGTGGATGATAACTTCAGGACCAATGGTATGAGGGGCAATGCTGGGAGAGTGGAGGGTGAGTGGGTTGGAAAGGGGGAACTGATTACAAGGATCCACATGTGACCTCCTCCCTGGGAGATGGACGGCAGAGAAGGGTGAGGGGGGGGGGTAAGGGGGGGGGTAAGGGAGACTCCGGATAGGGCAAGATATGACAAAATAACAATGTATAAATTACCAAGGGCACATGAGGGAGGGGAGAAAAAAAAGAGGACCTGATGCAAAGGTAAAGTGAAGAGCAAATGCTTTGAGAGTGATTAGGGCAAAGAATGTAGGGATGTGCTTTATACAATTGATGTATGTATATGTGTGGATTGTGATAAGAGTTGTATGAGCCACTAATGAAATGTAAAAAAAGAAAGAAAAAAAAAAAGAACACAGCTTTCCCCCGGATCCTGGATGCTTCCTCCCCCCAACTACCATGATCCTAATTCTACACTGGTGCATATGGGAGCTGAAAGCACAGGGAATCCAGGGTGGATGATAACTTCAGGACCAATGGTATGAGGGGCAATGCTGGGAGAGTGGAGGGTGAGTGGGTTGGAAAGGGGGAACTGATTACAAGGATCCACATGTGACCTCCTCTCTGGGAGACGGACGGCAGAGAAGGGTGGGGGGGCGGGGGGTAAGGGAGACTCCGGATAGGGAAAGATATGACAAAATAACAATCTATAAATTATCAAGGGCTCATGAGGGAGGGGGGGCAAGGGAGGGAGGGGGGAAAAAAGAGGACCTAATGCAAAGGGCTTAAGTGGAGAGCAAATGCTTTCAAAATGATTAGGGCAAAGAATGTAGGAATGTGCTTTACACAATTGATGTATGTATATGTGTGGATTGTGATAAGAATTTATGAGCCCCTAATAAAATGTAAAAAAAATGATTAGGACAAAGAATGTACAGATGTGCTTTATACAATTGATGTATGTATATATATGGATTGTGATAAGAGTTCTATGAGCCCCTAATAAAACAATTAGGAAAAAAAACAGGCCCAAAGAACAAAAGAAAAAAGGGTTAGCAATATATATACATAAATTAAAATATCTATAAAGAGATTCTATCACAGCCCTCTAGTTGATTCTAACTCACAATGACCCTATATTGGTTTTCCAAGGCTGTAAATCCTTACAGAAACTAAGAGTCTCATCTTTCTCCTGAGCAACAGTTGGTAAATTTGAACCTTAAGAACCTCAGAACCCTGGTGGTACAGCAGTTAATCACTGGGTTGCAATCTGCATGGTCGACAGTTCAAAACTACCAGTACCAGTAGGAGAATGCCTGGGCTTTCTACTCAGAAACCCATAGGGGATCCCTAGGAATCAGCATTGACTCAATACCAGAGAGTTTGGTTCTGGAACCTTATGGTTAGCAGTCCAATCAATGCCTATCCTACAATGTCAGCAGGGATCCTAAGAAAGAGATGAAGAGATGTAGTCAATGAATAAGGCCCATCTAGCCATCATCTCTTATGCATTGTATTATCAATTCTAGCCTATATGGCTATGGTTAAAATCCCATTTTGGAGGGATGGTTATGTGGAAAAGCCATCTCAGAAGCAGGAACACAGAGAAATGCTGGACCATCAAGGTGTAAGAGGCCCTAGTGGGACATACTTGAGATCTTTGTCTGAAGTGGTAGAGACTGAGATGGAGGCATCAAAGGCTGCAGCACAGAGACCATGGGACAGAACAGAGGGACTAGGCCAAGACCAGAGGCTGAGGCAAGGCGTCCATGACATAAAACAGAGGAGCAATACTGAGACTATGATACTTTGAGGCAGAGCAGTGGGCTGCCTTTCTGGCCCAAAGAGGCAAAGGGACTATGTGACTGAGAGGCTAAGGACTAAAGACTGACATGACTGCTGGATGACAGGAGAGGTACACTTACTGTTTCCTGATGCTGACTTGTGGTAACTAGTTACCTTCCTTAATAAGCCCACTAAATTGTGAATATTGTCTGTGAGTTCTGTGAGGCCAACTGGGACCGATAATTGAACCCGACAGAAAGGCAGTGTGTGAGGGAGGAGTGGGTGGTGTCAGAATAGATATTGAAGGATGAAGGATGGAAGCATGTCTGAACTCTGCCTCATGGAAACAGTGAAGCCAGAGAAAGTCAAATACGGCCCTCTGATATGTCTTCCTACATTTAAAGAAGCCAATCCAATTACTAGCACTAACAAATAAGAGAAACAACGTTACTGGATAACTCAACAGGATATTTGAGTTGGCAGAAGAACAGAACAGCTTATTGAGTCTGAGGAACAAAAGTAAAGAAACATGATCCCAAGGAACACCATCAAGCAAATCAATGCAAATATTATGGAAGTCCCAGAAGAGGGCAAAGGGTAACTAAATAAAACTTAATAGACAACAGCAGAACATTACCAAAACTTGACAAAGGACAAGAATGTACATATCAATGACACTTAAGAATTTCCAAATCAGAAGAAAGCCTGAGAGATCCACACCAAAATATCTTATCATCAAACTCTTTAAAAAAAAGATAAAATCTTGACAATATCAAATAAAATGAAGTACCAATTTACATATATAGAAACCCTGGAAACCAGGAGGTAATAGAGTCACATATTTAAAATAATGAAAGAAGTGAACAGCCATCCAAGATTCCTATAGCCAGCAAAACTTTCCTTTATAAATGAGGATAAAATTCAAGAAAACAAATAAAACCTGAGGGAATGTTGAGACATTCCTTTAGATTGAAATACAAGGAGAGTAGATTGCAAGATGAAGCAATATAGAGAAAAAGGTGTTAGGTTCCTGGATTCAGGTACCTGAAAGAATTCACACAGCAGAAGCAGGTTTGTAATCCAAGTGATTTTATGGGGAAAAGGGAAGTTTCAGGTATTACAGCCTCAAAAAATACACATTGTTTTAAGAAAGCATACAAGGATCCGCAGAACTGCACATGGGTTCACTGCTGAATGGGAAAAAAACACATAGAAAGAACAGGAACACATAACCCAGCACGTGGAACCAGGAAATCCCAGGGGCCAAAAGGGCTCCCACCCCCCACTTGTGGAGAATGCTGGAATGGAAGGAAGTCAAGGCAGGGTCTTTATTCCCTCCTCTCCACAACGGCTGGGGGAAGCATGGTTGAAGGTATTGGTTGGTTCCACTGGCTTGAGTTTAGGCCCACCTGTGTGAGGTAATGTAACTGAGCCTAATCTGTGTGCCCTGGTGGACCTCCCCTCGGGGCGGAGGGAGCTCTTGTCTGAGCATGCTCAGTTTGATTGTTCTAAAATTTAACGGATGCCTGATTTCTTCCAATCCTTTTGCTTTAGCCTTATGCAGTTACTGCGGAGACAACCCCCTTGTGGTGCTTATGTAATCTGATGTCAATTTGGGACTTGAGAGGATTAAGAGTGAAGTGGTGGAGTCTAGTTGGTCAATCAGGATAGCCAGTGAGGCCTCTGTGTGGGCATTGCCTTCGCCTGAGAATTCTGGGAACTCCAGTATTTCCTCCTTAAACAGGAGACGCTTCTCTCTCTCAGCTCACTTCCTTGGAGATGCTCTACTGGCAAGACACATGGCACTACGTCCTGGTAGCTGGGAAAGCCACACGGACCTACCCTGATGCAACAGACCTCTGGAGCCAGAGAAGCTACATAGAGAAGAACCCTGCCAGCGCTGAGATGTTTACAATGCTACTGGATCCAAAAACTTTCTACTCGCTGGTTCAAGATCGTCCTGCAATCGGAGTCATTGCATGTTTCGTGAGTCTGACGAGGCCTTTACAGATTGGTATCAGACATATGGGCTAATATTGGGCTCACGGACTTGACCTGGACTGGGCTGGGACGTTTTCGCAATATTCAGTTGTTCTTCTATATAAACCTCTTTCTTATAAACATGAGTTTCTATGAATTTGTTTCTCTTGTCTACCCAGACTAACACTCCCCCTTTATGGCCCCTATTCTGGCTACCTAACATATTTAGCCAACACCTAAGTTGAATGCAAACATTTTTCTTTGGTCTACTTTATTCAATATTCAAAAGTATACAAAAGAGGATAATAAAGATGGTTCAAAATCCAAAAATTAACTAAGCGCCAAAGTACGTGGTACTACTGGAAGAAATGAGGAGCAAAGAGAGGATAACCCACTTAACAAGTAACAAAATGACAACTATATGACAGGGACTTCAAGTGTGTGCAAATATGGAATTTAAAAACTGAAAAAAGTCCCAGAAACATTTGAAGCTCCTTGGTAAGTACTTCCTTAGTGGTAGTAACTTTCAATATGAAAGTATTAAAATGTCCAGTGTAAAAGCAGAGACCTTGTGATATGCATATGATACAACTTTGCTTATGGAAAGCTAAGAGGATTCAACACATTAATGAAGAACTGAGACTAAAGCTTTCTGTAGGGATTATGGCTCGATGGAAAAAAAAAGCCTCATGCTCGGGCCAATAAACACAATGATAAAAAGAGAAAAAAATAAATTGACACGGATTTCATTTATTTCAATGCATAATCAACATTCATGGAATTAGTGAAGAAATCAAGCCATGAGATAAATGCTGCAAAAGACTTCTTTAAAGTGTTAAAGAGCAGCAGAGTCAGCAAAATGACTGTCAGACAACAAACTCGGACAACTCTCAGCAATTATAGAGAAGGTCCACTAGGAGCGATATCCTAAACTTCATGGAAGAGAATCTCAATATGAAGTACATCCAAGCTTCTTAAACTGAGAGAGCAGTAGCAACTACTAACAGATTCCCCTCTTTGTTATAGGCTGTCCACACGCTGGGGAAGCGTCCCTCCTGCCTGGCATAGCCAATTTTTTCTGGTCCCTGAGCTAACCCAGCTGACCAAGCCTCTTGGCTTGCTGTCCTCTGGTGAAGAACAGCTTTGCAGAGTCAGCTTGGTGCAGATAGTCACTAGCCAAGCTTAACTTTTGCTTTGTTCTACAGTTCCACCAGCCCTTGCTCAACATTCCTCACCTTGCCACCCCCAAGCAGGAAATGTGTTAGCAAAACAACACAATTAGGGGGCAAGGGGGAAAGAGAAGCCTAGCACTTCCCGCACCAATCTCAAAGTAGACTTGAGAGGTTTAATTTAACCCCACCCCCCCCATTGGGTGAGAAATCCACACACCTGGCCTCTAGACCTGGCAGGAACCCCATCTTATCCCTCAAGGGGTGGAGTCAAGGGACAGAGTTTTTGTGGGTTTTGAACTGCGGACCATGCTGATCGCAACCCAATGTGTAACCACTGTACCACCAGGGGTCCTTTTATCTCAGTAAAACTATGAAAACTAGTCCTCGGTTTATCTGACCCCAGCCATGCTATTTTTTAATCACCTAATATGTATATGAAAGGTGAACAATGAATAAGACAGAGGTGAATTGATAACTATGAATTATGATATCGCAGAAAAGCACTGACAAAACATCAACAGCCAGAAGAGCAAACAAAGCTGTGCTGGAAGAGCTACAGCGGGAGTGCCCCTTAAAGAGGCCGACTCCGTGTATATGTCATCTGGATGGCAAGTCCCTGGATGGTCAAAAAGAGGAAGCCTCTCAGTGGTACACATTGACACCATGACTGCAATAATGGGCTCAAACAGCAATGTTTGAGAAGAGGGTGCGGGGCAAGGCAGTGTTTCATTCTGTTGTACATCTAGTTACTATGAATAGGACTTGGTGGCACCTAACAAAACTATATTCATATCTCCTTCTTACATAATAGGAGCATAATCCACACATTCAATAAAATCCATTCTCAAGAGGTAAAACTTACTTCAATATATAAGCTTTGGGGAGGCTTCATATCCTGTGTTATGTCCAAACCTTCATTTCCTCCCAATGACCTCATGTAAGTAGCAAGGGACTTCTTATAACAATTGAACCATTCTATCTGAAAACAGAAAAATGGTCTTTTTACCAAGTGACAAAGAAAACAAGCTTGCCAACATTGTGTAATCGTGACTTCAAACAGCACATACGCCCATGTAGACCATGAGTGTGGCATTCCTGTATTTATATAGCGAACATTAATGGTTGTCTTCTACGAGTCAGGAACTGTCTGTGCACTTAGGATGGAGCATTCAACCAAAACAGACAAAATTCTTGTTATCACATAGCTTACAAACCAGTAGACCTAAGCACAGATCTAAAAAAACCATTCAACCAGAAACAACACTACGAAAAACACATGATTCAGTTATGGTCGCTTTAAATACTGCACGGACTCTTTTTATAAGAATGGAACAACATGCTTGAGCAGACAATGCAAATGTCCCCAAAGAGAAGGAAGGACAAGCAAAATGAGGAGTGCACACAATAGAAGATAGTGAGGCTTACTTTGGAATTCAGTTCTAAGTTGTATCTGACAAGGGTAAACCTTTATCACATGTAAAGTGGCGCAAGAGGTCACATTATTTTATGACTGCATTTGTAGGAAAGTCAGTCATCGGAATTCTATAAATGTAAAAAAGTAGATTAAGAGTTGCCAAAGGGCTGGGGGAAGGAAATAATAATAAAAGGCATTTGTTATTTTTTAAAGTCTATTATGGTTAGGGTGAAAGTTTACAGAGAAAACTCATGTTTTATACAATAATTTATATATATTTTGTTTTGTGACATTAGTTGCAATCTCCTCAGAATCTTATTTATGTATAATTACAGAAAGGTAGGCAAAACAAAGATGTACAGGTTAATGACATTATTAAGAAACAGCCTGGTCAAGGAGTAACACATCCTCAGCCCCAAAATGGAGACTTATCATTTTGTTCCATTCTGAAAATTTTACATTATCACCCAAGAATGCATCCCTAAAACACTAGTTTAGTGCTGTTCATTATTTGTACTTTAAATAGATCCACACAGTATTTATTATTTTGTGACAAATTTCTTTCACTAAACATATTTTGGATTTCTGAAATTCTACTTTAAAGTGATGAAGAGCAAGGATGTCACACTTTGAGGACTGAGCAATGCCATGGGATTTTCCATTGACCTTAGCCATGGGATTTTCCATTGCCTCATAAGCATATGAAAGTTGGACAACAATTAATAAAGACCAAAGAATAGATGCCTTTGAATTAGCATGTTGGCAAAGAACACCGAAAGTACCATGGACTGCTAACTGAACAAACAAATCTGTCTCGGAAGATCACAGCCAGACTGATCCTTGGAGATGAGTATGGCAAGACTTGTCTCACAAGTTTTGGGCACGTTTTCAGGAGACCAGTCCTTAGAAAACGACACAATACTTGGTACAGTGCAAAGTCAGTGGGAAAAACAAAAACAACTCAAGGAGATGAATTGATACGGTAACTCAACAATGGGTTCAAACATAACAATTGTGAGGATGCAGAGTCCAGTAGTACTTCATGCTGATCTAGACAGGGCCACTATGAGGCGGAACTGACGAGAAGGCACCCACCACTACTATGTTGGTTAGTATTGGGTTATGTGTTGGCTAAAGCCAAGGTCAACAGTTTGACTCAACCAGTTACACCTAGGGAGAAAGGGGATTTCTGCTCCTATAAAGAAATACAGCTTCAGAAACCTAAAGAGCCAGTTCTACTTTGCTCATCCTTAAGGATTGTTAAAAGTCAATGGCAGTGGGTGTTTTACACAATTAATGTATGTATGTATGGATTGTGATAATAGTTGTATGAGCCCCAATAAAATGATTTTTAAAAAAGAAATTATGACATAAGATTATCTCTCTCTAAAGTGTCTTGGAGTCTCTAACTTGTAAACTACTATTTGTCTACCTTCATGGAAAAAAATAATACACTAATCTTTGTTAAAGATGGCATCACCTATCCCTTATCGGTGAGTTCAAAGTGAAATGTTCACATATAGAAACTGAATTTCGGTTTATGCTCTGAGGAGGAAAAGGCAGAGGCAGTGATTCTCCCCATAGACTAGACCTTGTAGAGACTCTATTAACACAGAATTTGGAGCCCAGCTATAAGGGATTTCCATTGAACTCAAGGTCAAAATGAAGTCTAAAGTATGGAAATCTAATCTCAAGACTAACATTATAATTGTTAATTATAATTTTCTGGTTCTAAAATCAGCATCTTGAAGTCTTACTTGTGTGCCTTGTCATGACTACCTTGTACTAAACTAAAAAAGTTTATGCACGACAAGTTCATGTATTTATGTTTAAAATAAAATCCTCATCTATTGGTTACTTAAATTTTAAGATAAAATCCTACAAGAACTATTACTCTTAAACACTCTATGTTTTTAAAAAAATACTATAGCTATTGTTATTAGAGAAAGAACATGTTCTGTTCATTTCACCATAATAAAGAGGCACCCCTCAAGTCCACTTAATGTAAGATTCCGGCACAAAGACCATGGAAAAAGAACCTGAAAAATTAACTGGTAACGTAATTATTTAGTAGTTCCCTCAAGAAGCTGAGGTACTTTGTTTCTTTCTCCAGAACATGAACAGAATAAAAATAAAGCATGGAAATGTACTTAGCAATCCAAGATCAGAGGAGGCAATGGTATTAGAGATTAAAACCTGAGCAGACTGCGGATGACAGTGGAAGCCCAAAAACTCCATTTGCACAGTTCCCACACAGATTAAGCCTCCAGTGAATCTCCTTAGACCATGAACAAAGAATGGAAATAGTCTTGTTATACACTGAGTGCATTGGAAAGTAGATTAACACAGATAATTTTTAACGTTATTGTTTTTCTCTCTTTTGGTCCCTTTTAAATTTGTTCTAGTTTTTATATTTTCTTTTGGATTGAGGGCTGTTTTTTTTGCATATGATTTTCTTTCTTTTTTTTTGGAGTTTTCAGTGGTTTCTTGAGCATTCAATATTTTGCCATGATGACTTAGGATAGTTAGGTGTTTTTTTTTATTTTGTGTTTTACATTTTATTAGGGGCTCATACAACTCTTATCACAATCCATACGCATATGATTTTCTTTAAGTAAAATCTAGGATAGGACTTAGTTACTGTGAAGACTATAAATGGATTAAGTTTCTTTGGGTTAGGACAGGGCAGGCTGGGGCAAATGGTGAGTTTAAGACTGAAGAAAATGTTCTAAAATTGATGGAGATCATAACTGCACAGCTCTTTTTAATATATTTAAACCACTGGGTTGTGTGGTATATGAATTATGTCAATTAAACTCAAGTTAAATTTTTTAAATGCAGTTAGCAAGTAAATTGTTTATAAAACTCATGGCAAATTTACTGAATACATGCCGTGGCAATTACATTATATCCTGTCAGCCTGTCAATAAAATTGCAGCTTGATGACCTCATTTTGAGGCATGACAGAAATAAGTAGCTCAATGGAGATCAAACCCAGTCTCTCTGCCTTCCTTTTCTGCGCTGAGACAGTCAGAGAGCTGGAGGAGACCCGTGCCAACACTGAAATGCATACACTGCCACTGGATCCACAAGACCTTCTACCCACTGGCCTGCGATATTCCTGCATTTGGCATCATTACATATACTGTGAATCTAAAGAGGAATTTATCGACTAGTACCGAACATATAGGCTAATATCGGACTTAGGAACTTGATCTGAACTGGGCTGAGATGTTTTCTCAATATATAATTGCTCTTTTATATAAAGTTCTTATACACATGAGTGTATGACTGTTCCTCTAGTCAACCCAGACTAACACTTTCTTTCATAAGTGATATACTATACCAAACTCACACAATATCAGCATTGATCACATTCCGTTCTATGCTATGTTCCAAATGGGCAGCCTTAATCATCCTGTAACAACCCTGTTAATACAGCAGTTCTCAACCTGTGGGTTACGACCTCTTTTGGGGTCAAAGGACCCTTTCACAGGAGTCACTTAAGACCATTGGAAAACATGTATTTCCAATGGTCTTAGGAACCAAGTCACTGCTCCTCTATCCATCTCCAGGAGGGTCTGCCCACATACGAGTACGCAGCGTAATGACATAATCAGACAACCCCATCACATTCAACTTGTACAAATAAAGGTGGATGTGACAGGGTTGGCACCACAATGTGTTTATGTGGACAAGTCACACATGCGTAGAGAGCAGCTGCTGTGTTAAAAGCAGCTACTGTGTTAAAAGCAGCGACAGTGTTAAAAGCAGCAGTATTGGTGGTAAATGACACTTCATGAATTATTATTTCTGGGTAAAATCATAAACTACTGCAAAAAATCGATATCTGTACCATGGGAACTTTATCTGGATGCTGATTGGTCTTTTTATATTCAGCTGTGGTTGATGTGAATACTGCTCCTTGTGATAGTAACAGGTATGTAAAAACACAACATAGAGAATGTTAAATCATAGGAAATTTTAATAAACTGTATTGACTAAATTGTGCCATGTATCATCTTTAGTACTATTTTTTTTTAAATAAGAAATTTAAACAAGACGCTTGACTTGAAGGGAAAACTATCTAGGCTTCATTGAGAGTAATTTACGCCTACTTAAAGACAGATTGCCCTACATGTAATAGCTACATACAAAAATGTTATAAAACTGTCCTTGGTTTTACAATGATAAATGAAAAACATAAAAATTCTTCAATCGAACAAGGCATGCAAGGATTTTTTTCATGTCATTTTTTTTGTTTTTGTTAAACAGTGAGAGCAAAATAACCTACTGAAATACAAAGAGAGAAGCTGAATGAGCAAGCCACTGATGGAGAAGGGGAGCTTTCACAGAACCAGTGTTTTCCCCATCCCATCTCCACCTGATGTTGATCAAAACATACCATTGGTGATTTAGTAAACGAATAAATAAACAAAGGGAAAAATTTAATATGCTTGTGTACATGCACCAGTTACTTTGTGTACAATAAAGGAATGAGGAAGGGGAAATGAAATAAAGAGAAAACTATACTGTAGTTGTCAGGAGGTGGTGGAATCAAACTGTGGTTTTCTAATCGAGAATGGATTCTTGGTCGGCTGGAAGAGAGTTCTGGAGGAAAGGAGCAGGCTCCCTTAGAAGATGCCTCCTGTCTGCTGCTGGAACACATCAATTGTATCTTCATCCTCCATTTCCAACTGTGCAGGTGTGTCTGTTTCATTGATTGGCTGTCTGTCGAATCAAATCAGATCTGACTCATTGACAAACCCTGTTCACAATAGGCTTCCATTAGCTTACTAAGTGGGTGTGCCTCTGAATCTTAAACTGCACCACAGAACCATCCTGCCCTACCACCTTCAAGTTAATCTGATCATTGTTCTCAGTCTTGACTCCTCCCTTGAGTTTTTTGTTGGCCAGGGTGAATGCTGAAGTCTTCTCAAAAGAGGTACCAGGTCCGCACCAAACGAGCACACAGGCAGCTGCAGGAACAGCAGGAGGAGGTGGCAGTGGTGGAGGAGGGAGAGCCATCTTTTGTATTATTAAAGCTATGGTTATATATTATTTTCATTAGCCAACCATCCCATGACAATGGATCATGTAGAAGAACGTTAAGAAAAGATAGTGAGGATTTTTTATGGTATGGTTTTACTTCAATGACAGCAGGAACTGAGAAACTACAATGTCTTACTTGTTGTGAAGTTCTATTAGTTGAATCTATGAAGCTGAACAAACTAATATGCCATTTTGATAGCAAATATCCGAGCTTTGCTGGCAAGGATACCAACTATTTTAAAAGCAAAGCTGATGATAAACTCAAGAAAGCCAGACTTGACACTGGTGGCAAGTACCACAAACAAAACGTAGCAGTCATTGAAGTTTCATATTTGGTGGCACTCAGAATCACCAGCGCTATGAAACCCTACACCATTGCTGAGGATTCACTGTTGCCAGGGGCCAGTAAATTGTTCGAGTTATGATCAGAGATGAATTTGTTACAAAATTGAGCGCAATTTTCTTATCAAATGACACTGCCTGCAGAAGAATAGCAGACAAGGCTGCTGATATTCTTGATCAGATAATCCAGGAAAGTAAATCTGCTCCACTTCCAATATTTAGCATCCAGCGTGATGAATCTACAGACGTTGCAAACTGTTCACAGTTACTGTTTACCTGAGGCATATTAATGATGGCGACTTTAAATATGAGTTTCTTTTTTTGCAAACCTCTTAAAATGGCAACTACTACACGTGATGTATTTGATAGTTGGTTCATTCTGAAAGAGCATAAGATCTCTTGGGAAAAGGTTTGTGGTGTTTGCAGATGATGCTCCACTATGCTAGGATGTCAATCTGAATTTCAACGTTTGGTACTGAGTCACCGAAAGTCACCGGAACTCACTGTATAACTCATCAGAAAATATTAGCAACAAATACACGGCCAAAAGAGTTACAAGAAGTAATGAGAAGCATCATAAATTCTGTCAATTTTGTAAAGGCGAGCACTTTAAACAGTCTACTGCTTTCGCAACTGAAGTGAGACGGTTGTCCAGAGGAAAAGTTTTAAAAGGTGTTTTTGAGCATGGTGATGAACTCAAAACGTTTTTTATCAGAAAACATGACCGCAGTTCAAAGCATTTTGCAGCGATAAAAGTGAGATACAGAAAATAGTTTGATTGCCATCTTTGCCATCTTGAATGAGTTACAATTTATTACTGCAAGGACAAAATGCAACATGCCTTGATTTATCTGAAAATATCTGACCATTCCAAAGGAAACATCAGCTTTGGGGGAAAAATTGGATGAAAATAAAATTTACCAAAAAAATAATAAAAAGAAAATAAAATTTACATGCCTACCCTATCTGTTTTCTTTGAAGAACATGACACTGAACCAGACAAAAGGATTACAATTTCTGTGAAAGAACACTTGCATATGCTTGCAGATGAAATTTCATCGTACTTTCCAAATCTACCCGACACCTCATTTGCACTTGCCAGAAGCCCATTTGCAGTCAAAGTTGAAGATGTTCCTGAGATAGCACAAGAGACGTTTATTGAACTAACAGCGATGCAGCGAGAACTGATTTCTCTACAATGCCAGTTACAAAATTCTGGATCAAGTGTTTGCAGTCAGGTCCTGTTCTGTCAGAGACTGTGTTGCACCTTTTTCTTCCATTTCCAACAACTTATCTTTGTGAAACAGGGTTTTCCAGCTTGTTTGTTATCAAGTCTAAATAAAGAAGTAGATTTGTTGTGGAAGATGATCTTGTGCTCTTGCAAAGACTGTCTGGAGAATTTCTGATCTAGTGAGAAAGAAACTATCTCAACCTTCTGGCTTTTTACGCACACTGTCGCAAAATGTAGCAATGTAGTTCACTATTGTTATATTAAGACTGTTACTCATGCTACACCATGCTTCAAGACAAAATTTCATTTATTTATAATTAGAAATCAGTATTTCACAAGATATAATTACCTATTTTTGTGATTAATCACTATGCTTTAAATATGTTCAATTTGTAAACTAAAAATATATCCTACATATCAGATGTTTACATTATAATTCACAACAGTAGCAAAATTACAGTTATGAAGTAGCAACAAAAATGATTTTAAGATTGGGGATCACCACAACATGAGGAACTCTATTCAAGGGTCGTGGCATTAGGAAGGTTGAGAACCAAGGCTGTAGTAGGACACACTATGACCCCATTTTGTAAATAAAGGAGTGAACACAGAGCAATGAGGTTACTTGCCCAAGATTAGAAAGCAGTGTCAGGAGTTGAAACCAAGTGTTCTGACTCTAATGTTCTATCTTGAAATACTGGTCTAGCACCCTACCTTCAGTGACAAATACTCATCTTATTCTGAATATTTATTCATGCTGACTAGAAAACTACATATCTCCTAAGAATAATGTCGGCTTTTCAACTCCACTGATGAATCACTAATAAATAAAAGAAACTCCTTTTTTCATTGTCAGTTTTCCCTGTAGCACTAGAATTACTTACTACTACTCCCTTCCAGGAGGGTACCCCAGTGGCAGTTGCTACATTTGTCACTATTAATGGAAAGGTTGGCAATTTGAATCCACTTAGCTACTCTGTAAGAGAAAAATATGGCAGTTGGTTTCCATAAAGATTGATAGTGTATATGGATTATGTGCCAAATAAGACAGTTCAAAACAAAAATAATGTATAGCCTTATAAACCTCTGAGGCAGTTTTAGTCACAATCGACTTGAGAGTAATGAGTTTGGTTTTATACTTCCCATGCCTATCGCAGTAAGTACTAACTGCTTAAAAAACGCTGAAAACTTATTGCTGAAAAGGTGATCAAATCATGGATCAAATGATAGCAACTCAAAAGATTAGCTAGGAATCTTGGAGTAGTAAGCTTATGCTAGTGAGGAATAACTCAGAAAAGTATGGTAAGAATGGTTGCTTAATTCAAAAAGTATGTGTCAATAAATTATATATACAAACTGCTGAGTTAGTAGTTTATATTTACCTCTACACATTCTCACAAACAAAATATAGAAAATTTACAGAAAACAGAGAAATACTAGTAAACATCATTGTAGAAAAAAAAAGCCAGGATCTCAGTATTTTCCCAAAATCATTAACTTGAAAAAGTGCTAACTTACTTCTTCAGCAGACATGTGAAATCGTAAAGCATTAGGCAACACACTGCCATATTCCCACCTAAGTGCACGAATCCGCAGTAACCGGTCATACCTAGGACATTGAGAGAGTATTAGCATACAAACAAGCAGGAAATCAGACACTGTTCTATCAGTAAGGACTCAAGGATCTTATCAACTAAACTGTCATTTGTGGATTTTTTTTTTAAGATTCTGATGCAAATAGATCTACTTTAGAAGACATCTTTGGGACTACCAGAAATCGGGAATAGGAACTGGGCTGATGCCCCTAGCACTGTTCATTGTCGTAACTGTGATGGTGACACAGCAGTAATGTGGAAAAAGATCAGAAAGGCCCTTATTTCTTAGAGATGTATCCTAAAGTATATAGTGGTAAAATGTTATCTGATGTTTAGTACTTAGTTTTAAGTAGCCTAACATACATATGTCATAAATTATGGAAAATGTATTGTTAAATTTATAAGACAACTCCAGGAGCTTCACTATATTATTCTCTCTGCTTTCAAGAATAGTGCAATCTTTTACAATACAAATTTTAAACTGGAAAAACGAAATTAAAATGCTTACATTAAATCAAACTTAAAAGAAATAACTCACTGCCACATGGAGTTGTTTGACTCATACTGACACTGTAAGGACAGGATAGAAGCGCACCAGTGAGTTTCCGAGATTGTAACTCTTTTTTAAG
Organism: Tenrec ecaudatus; assembly: GCF_050624435.1. NCBI lineage: Eukaryota > Metazoa > Chordata > Mammalia > Afrosoricida > Tenrecidae > Tenrec > Tenrec ecaudatus. Next base: position 335,958 of record NW_027459702.1, on the reverse strand, counting down.
AGTAGAAAGCCTCATCTTTTCCCCGCAGAACAGCTGGTGGTTTTGAAATGCTGTTTCTGGTTAACAGTCCAGCGCATAAACACTGAAAACACTCTCACTTCCATCAAGCCAATGCTGACTCATAGCAAACCCCTGTGGGTTTCCGAGATTGTAATTATTTACAGGAATAGAAACACGGCCTTTTCCCCTCGGAACTACTAGTGGTTTTGAACTGTGGACCATGTAGATCACAGCCCAACAAGTAACCATGCTACCAGGGCTCCATGCATAACCACAGAGATAAATAAATCTGAGATCTGTTGCTATCAACCAGAAACTTAATTGAGAAACCCCATGGAAAACTCTTCTTTGTTTCCTGCTACTACAAGTAAAATCACAGCAGCTTACAAGTACGCAATAGTGCAGCGTCGATTTCTTAACAAAGAACAGTGCCGAAATTTGATGGTTGGTATCAAATTGCTTCTTCCGTCTGATTTTGCTTCATTACTAGGAAGAGAATTAAAGAGAAAATGGATAAATACACTGCAGAACAACAAAAATTTTTAAGTTTTATTGACATGTAACAATTCACATCAAACAATTCAATAGTTATTAAGAATTGTACAAAAAACTGTACAATTACCACTACAATCAATTTTAGAACATTTTCTTATTTCTTGTACTCATTGTTATTAGCTTCCTCTTTCCCACCAACCACCCCTACAATCCCCACAAGAAACCATTAAATCCAGTTCCTGGCACTACAGAACCAAAAAATTAACTTTTCCATGATATTTTTCAAAGGACTGATACACGTACACATTTTTACCTATTTGTACGTAACAGTTTACCTAAGCAAATTGTGCTGCTTCTACTTCAGAACTTTTATTTACACATTACAAGATTAAATTAAGAAAAAGCCAAGTTAACTAACTTGTCAATGCAATGATACTATAATAATTTAATCTCCTTTAACCAGTTGGTATTGTACAGTTTTGCACACTGATTGCTTTCTATTATTTCAAAAGACAAGTGTCCTATTTGTTCACTGAGGTAAGAGAAAACCTGACATCATGGCCCGAAGAAGGTGGTCTTACATGATGTTTCTATTGTATGAGCACTCCGCTTCTAGGAGCACTTCCGAATCCTCACCACACTACTGTAGCTGGACATGGAGTCAGCAGTTTATTCATTCAACAAATATTTGCTATTTCCCCATCTATATTTTTTACTATACTTTAGGGTTTTTTCATATACAGAGGAAGTAGTTTCACCCTATAAAATGCACATCTTCTTAGACACTTGATATGGATCACATTTTAAAACCAGAAGAACAAAAGGAGTAAGTATCTACTTTAGCATTTTAAAGCAATTAGATGAATATAAAAAGGGTCCACCATGCTTTGTTCCACATAATGCACTAGGCCCTGAAAACAGGAAAAATGCACACCCTGTGCTGTTAGGTTTTTCTATCTGCTGTCACTCTATGGGTACCAGATTATGGTCTACATTGTACAAACTAAGCACAAATACACCTAATACCAAGTACTTAAAAACATACATCAAATGTCCTAAACAAAAATCACATTTATAGGTGGGTAAATAAAAAGATTTCTTTTGATATATAATTTAACCAGACATTGCTTACAGTGATTGTTTTCTCAGAAGGACATCAGGAAGATGGGGGACAAATTTTTAAAACAAGAATTTACAAGTGTTATGAATACAAGAAAGTAGTTCAAAGTGGAACACATCCTGGCCCACCAAGCCCTGAGGACGATATTTCCACTCAGAGAAGTCAAAGCACAGAGAGGACCATATGGCCAGTCCACTATGAGACACGATGTACCTCACTGACCCATAGTGCTACCAGGGGACAACACTGGAAACACAGTGTGGGAACTGTGCCCAATCTGACCCCATCACACTGAGGCAAAACACTAAGAGCCATGCAACAGAACAGCAAAGGAAGCAGAGCAAAGAAGTCTTGAGGGAGTACAAAAAATAGACTTTGGGGCCAGAGTGTGCCACCCCATCAGACTCAACTGGAAAACACTCCTAAAGGTCAACAAACAGACCTTGAACTATTTACAGGCTTTTCTTTTTTTTTTTTTTTGTCTTTTTTTGGTTTTCTTTTGTTGCTTCGTTTTGCTCTGTCTTGTTTTTTGTGCATATTATTATCTCTGCAATTCTATCTAGAAAAAATAGGCGGGATAAACAATCTGAAGGAGAAAACAACGGACTGCTGGTTCTGGGGAGATATGGGAGCAGGGGAGGCGGGGGTGGGGGGAAAGGAAGTGGGTGTTAACAAACCTAGGGACAAGGGAACAATAAGTGATTCAAAATCAATGGCCAGGAGGGTGCAGGAGGCCTGGTAGGGCTTGATCAAGAGCAGTATAACCTAGAGGAATTACTGAAATCCAAATGAAGACTGAGCATGATAGTGGGACAAGAAGAAAGCAAAAGGAAATAGAGGAAAGAATTAGGAGTCAAAGAGTATTTAAAGGTCTAAATACAGGTGTGTACATGCCAATATTTATATATGATGATGGAGAAGTAGATCTAATGTGCATGTATTTATAGGTTTAGTATTAAAGGACATTGGGACTCTACTCAAATACTCCCTCAATGCAAGAACACTTTGTTCTATTAAATTGGCATTCCATGATGCTCACCTTCCCTACATGATTGCTGAAGACAAAACAGGTGCATAAGCAAATGTGAAAAAGAAAGCTGATGGTACCAGCTATCAAAAGATATGGCCTCTGGGATCTTAAAGGCTTGAAGATAGAGACCCACATGGATGAAGCACACTAACCTGTGTGATCACGAGGTATCTATAGGAACAGGTACCAGTCATCAAAGAACAAAAAAAATCATCATTGTGAATGAGGGGGAGTGCGGAGTGGAGACTCAAAGTCCATCTGTAGGCAAGTAGACATCCCTTTACAGCAGGGTCACAGGGAGGAGACGAGCCAGTCAGTGTGCAGTATAACACTGATGAAACACGCAAGTTTCCTCTAGTTCTTTAATGCTTCCTCCCCCAATAATCATGATCTCAATTCTACCTTACAAATCCGGGTAGACCAGAGGCTGTACACTGATACAGATAAGAGCCAGAAACACAGGGAATCCAGGGCAGATAAACCCTTCAGGATCAATGAGTGCAGCAATACCAGGAGGGTAAGGGGAAGGTGGGGGAGAAAAGAGGAACCAATGATCCACATATAACCCCCTCCCTGGGGGTGGAAAACAGAAAAGTGGGTGAAGGGAGATATTGGACAGTGTAAGACATGAAAAAAATTTTATAAATTATCAAAGTTTTGTGAGGTAGGGAGGGAGGGAGAAGAAGGGTAAAAAATGAGCGGATACCAAAGACTCAAGAAGAAAGAAAATGTTTTGAGAATTATGATGGCAACAAATGTGCTTGACATAATAGATGGATTTATGGATTGTGCAAAGAGTTAGTTATACAAGGCCCCAATAAAATGATTTAATAAAATAAATAACCCTAACCAAACTCACTACCAAAAAAAAAATTTTCCTGTATCCATTGCTGGTAGGAATGTAAAATGGTATCGCTAATGTAGGTAGTAGTGTCGCAGCTCAACAAAAATCTGATCTACTACACCCAGATTTGAAAAGACATGCAAACAGACTTGTACACCAACATTCCTTGCTATACTATTTGCAATGGGTGAAGATAAGAACCACCTAATGCCCATGAATAGGAAAATGTGATATATATGTGTACACACTACTGCTGCTGCTGATGTTGTTACTCAGCCAATCGGAGAAATGAAGAATTGGCACAATCTACAATATGGATGGGACTCGATGTCATTAAACTAGTGAAAGAAGTCAACCACAGCACGGGACTTGGTTTCAATCTCTTGCCACCAAGAACAGTGGCCCAGAACTACCAGTCTGTTTTAATGCTTCTTTGCTTTTTATGGCAGGTGTGGCTCTGCTGTTGTAAATATTATTGGAACGTTTGCCCTATCACCAACTCCTGTTGTTTCTGTAAATAGTGCTCAGTCACTTAAAGGTTTAATTTACACAAGTCAACAATTCATGTATTGCAGTTCACAGCTGGCCCATACTTGTATAATTTCCCTTTCTCGACAATGTTCTAAATTCTGTAACATTGGCTAAACTAATGACACCATCAAAGTGTACCGGCTACACATTAGACTCCTAAGTGAAACATCAGCAGTTTAAAGTCACCAGCCAAGTCTGTGGGGGAAGGATGAGGCTTTTTACTCCTGTGATGATGTGCAGGCTGGGAGACTCACAGGACAGTTCTACCCTGCCCTATAAAGTTGTCATGAGTCAGCAAGGGGATGATAATTGATAATGTTCTGTAACATAAAATGACAATGATGTCTCTTAGGTGAACCAGAGTCATTTATAAACCATGAGTGGATTTTAGGCTTGTACTTAATTCTAGTCCCAATCTAAGAACAGCTAGTTCTTATGACATGGTCCTGCTTGGTGGTTGCCCTCATGAAGAAATCACTGAAGATATGAGTCTACAGCAAAATGTGGTGAAGAACCTAGATGGTGCCCAGCTATTAGAAAAAATAGTGTTGGGGATTTTAAAGGTTTGTTTTCAAACAAGCAGCCATCTAAGTGGGGTGTCACATGGAAGGAGCCCATCAGCCTGTGTGAACATAATCCAAATCTAAAGGCTGGAATGATATCAAAGCTTAAATTGTGAACAATTGGTTTGTAGAAGGCTATGGTTGTCAGTGGAAGCCCAAAATCCATTTAGAGGGTCCACAAAGAGATCAAGCCTCTTGTGAATTCCCTCTCGTTATAGCTGAGGGATGTGAAGAGCTCTATTATCAGACACTGTAAATCAATATGTCAGACATAGATCAAAATGCAGTATATCTTATTTGATTTTCCTTTGGACCCATTTTAAAGCTGTTTCAATTTAAAAAAAAAAGTGAAGGGAAAACACTCATGAAGCAAACCCTTGGAGCCTCACTGTGACCATGGACGAGGGGTGGAGGGCCTCGCTAGCATGCAGAGCGCAGTGGATTCCTGCGGATGCGGTTAGGTTCAAACTCAGCACCCCACCATTTGCTCTCCCTTATGAGCCATCTAAATGTGTTCTAGTTCTTAAGATACTTGTAGCTTTCTTTTGACTGAGGTTTTTGTTTTACTTTCATAGTCTTGTTAGTGTTGTTTTTATTGTTTTCACTGTTTTTCTGTATATAAAATCCAAGATAGGTGAATCAGAGGCAGTAACTGGATTCATGGTTCCTTGGGGCAGGGCAGGGGAGGTGGGGAGGAAATGGGGAGCTAATAACAATGAGTCCAAGAATGAAGAAAATATCTAAACCTGATTATGGTGATGATTCTACAACGATATGTGAATTATATACCAATAAACTGTTAAAAAGTCCATCGCAAATTATATAATTAAATGGTTCAATCATATTAAGAAGAGTTGTACAATCATTACCACAATCGAATTTAGAACATTTTCTTCCTTCTTGTACTCACTGTTATTATTGTACTCACTTCCTTCAAACCGCCCCGGCCACAACTCAGGAACCATTAATCAAGATATTGTCTCAATAGATATACCTACCCTAGATTTCATATACACTAAAACATTTAAAAACAGCAAAAAACCTACTAAAAATAACAAAGTAAAACAAAAGTATCCCAACTGAAAAGACAGAAAATATAAAAAACTAAAATCAATTTAAAATGGGTCAAAAAGGAGATCAATGGCTATGGTGCTAAATTTTAAAGGAATTGCATCTGCAATAATCCACTTTCCAATGCACTCTGCATAACAGCAAGGCTAACCACAACACTTGTCTATGCTCAGAGAGGACTCACAGAGCTTTATCCATACATATTTCCCCTGCACTTTGTTTTTACTGAAGTAAAATGGGTCAAAACAGAGGTCAAATGATATCATGCTTTATTGTAATCATCTCTATAACACTCTCTGTCTGATAGCAAGACTACTGACATCCTTCAACTGAGTCAGAGAGGATTCACCGGAATCTTAAACCACTTGTGTGGAACTTGCAAATGATTTTGGATTTCCACTGTCATCCATATCCTTCTGCAAATCAGGTGTTCACAATTTAAGCTCTAATACTATTCCCTCCTTCATATTTGAGTTTTAATTATTCACACTCCTCTGGTCACAAAGGCTGATGTGCTTCTTCCATGTGGACTTAGGTGATATTTCACTCAGAAGGCTGCTTGTTGAAAAATAAGACCCCCATGCGCCATTCTTTCTAAAAATCATACCATCTAAATTTCTTTACTACACTTTGCTATAGCATCCATATCTTCAGTGAGCATCAAAAAGGGCCAAGTCACAAGAACTAATTCTCATATTGGGCTAGAATTAAATGCAAGTCTAAATCCCATTCATGTTATCTATGGTTTACGTACATCTCTGGTTAATCTTAAGAGACATCATTGTAATTTTATATTAGAGAACATTATCAATCACCCCCAGGGGCACATGGCAATTCTATTGATAGTGTGAACTTTTTGATTAAAGAATCTATAAACGAATGCTGATCAAAAGGGAAAAATTCAAAATTGAATTTCAAATTACCAAGAACTCTAGACTTTCTAGAGCCACGTAAACTGGAAAAACCCAAGTCCTAAAATAATCCTTAAACCAAAAATATCCTCCAAAGTGGGTCACTCCACAAAGAGGTGGGATATGGGATAAGACCATCCACCTGAGGGTCTACACCAAGACAAGGCTGGGGCAAATCCCCACAGAAATGAAAGAACCTTGCCAGGAAATCAAGTTTAGGCCAGGGGAGAGGAACATCACTGATAGTTCTGTTGGCGAGCATGGTAGGTGAATGGGGAGAAATATCCTCACATTGGGAAGGTGTGCTAAACAATGATTGTAGGGAACCTATAGGGACAGATTTTATGTTCCTGGGTAAACACTACAAATATGTCTCTAGCCAAAGCTCAATAAAACATGCCATGGACTAAACACCAAGATGTCACTGGATGCTGACCTTGTGGTACGGTAAACCTTGTGGTCAGCATGGCATCACTCGGGCTACACAAGCGCTTAACACAGAGGCCCAGCAGAATGAACTGAGCCTGGCCTCAAAGGTGCCTGTACCCTTGGACTGAGGACTGGGGTGCTTAGATAGAAGAGGAAGCAGAGTGGCTGCCCTGGACCTGTGGAAGTGATGGTCATTGGACCTTGGGGGGAACCCCATTTGGTTGGAGTCCATCAAAAGGGACTCAGAATCACCATATATTTAGTACCTTGATGCTCCCCTCTCAGTGATATGACTGGCTTTGATCTGTTGGGCAGGGATTTAAACTTGGAAGAATTGATCCAGGATGTTTCCCCTGGCATCGATCCCCCCTGCTTAGGGTAAACAGAATTCAACTGAATATGAGATCTAACTGTGTGGAGCAACAACTCATGGGTTTCGGCTCAAGTTAGAACTGTACTTGCAGACTCCTCAAACCTACAGCAGAATGATGTGTCATCGGAAAACTTGATGGTGTTGCCAGTGCAATCATCTTATACTCCAGGGGGAATGATTGACAATGTGTTACTTTTCTGTTTCTATGGGTTTTTTTCCTTGCCTTTCATTTGCTTGTTTTGTTTGTGTTTGTCTTTAGTTGTCTGCTAGTTGTTTTGCTGCTGTTGGTGGGGTAGTTGGTCTTACAGGGTATTAATTTGTCATAGTATGGCTGTCAAAGTAAACCCGAGCTATGCATATCCCAGGGACAAGCAGATGGATTCTGGCCCCAATTTAACTTTAGTCCCAATCCAAAGACAGTTAGTTTGGATAACATGGCCTTGCCCACCTCATGTAATGATCACTGAAGATAAGGGTGCTATAGCTAAGTGTGGTGAAGAAAACAAATGGTGCTCACTATCAATCGGAATAGTGTGTGGAGTCTTAAATTCAAACAAGTAGTCATCTAAACGAGGAGTGAACTATGTCCACAAAGAAGAAGCACACCAGCTTGCGTGACCCAAAGGCACGCAAAACAAAATTCAAAAATGACAAAGGGAAAAGTATCAGAGCCCAAATTTCGAAGACCCAATTTATAGAATGCTATAGAAGATAGGGGGGCCCCAAACCCATCTGCAGAGTATCTAGTCAGATTAAGCCACCAGCAGATCCCCTCTAGTCACAGGAAAGTGTCTCGAACAGCTTTTCTATCAGATAGAGATCATTGTAAGTGTGATTATGCTGGAATGAACTGGATACATGGTCAGATGACCTCCCTTCTAACCTGAACTTGTTCTTGGTCAGTGGTTTTCAACCTTCCTAATATACATTTACTACAGTCCCTCATATTGTGGTGACCCCCCCAACCATAAAATTATTTTTGTTGCTACTTCATAACTGTAATTTTGCTACTGTTATGAATCGTCATGTAAAACCTGATAAGCAGGAAGTATTTTCATTGTTACAATTTGAACACAATTAAAGCAGAGTGATTAATCACAAAAACATTTTCTATTGTGAAAGACTAATTTCTAACTACAAATGAAATTAATTTTGTTGTAAAGCATAGTGTAGCATGGGTAACAGTTTTCACGCCAGTTACTCGTATGTGGGCATATCTGCATATGGGCAGCCCTGCCTAGAGACAGCTAGAGGAACAGTGTCTTGGTTCCTAAGACCATTGGAAATGTGTTTTCAGGTCTTAGGTGACTCCTGTGAAAGGGTTGTTTGACCCCCAACGGGTAGTAACCAACAGGTTGACAACTGCTGTTTAGGTGAGAGCATTTCTTGCTTGTTCTAAGACAAGGTGGTCTTTTCTTTCTTACTCATTATTTGTAATTTTATCTCTAAAGAATTGATTGTGTTAATGATTATGTAAGTCTTCTTGATATGACTGAACTATTGAATTGTGTGATATATGTGGATTAAGTACCAATAAAACTGTTTTAAAAAAGGCTCAGAAACCCACACAGGCAGTCTATCCTGTCCCATAGAGTCACTATGAGTCGGCATTGACTCAATGGCAGTGAGCTTGGTTTGTTTTTTGACCAAATCACAGGGCACTATTACTTTGTCTTACAGCTCAAATTCTTCACTGTGCCAAATCCCAGGCTGAACTTTTACTATCTGTAAATCTAGAAACCTTTTGAGCTTTCTGCAGCACTAGTTCTGTATAAACTCCACTCCAACTATGAATAATCTCTACTGCGCCGATACTCAAACCAAACTCTGCCAGTGAGTTGATTTCCACCCAAAGCAGTTCTGCCCATAGGACAGGGTAGAACTGCCCCTCTGGATTTTTAAGACTGTCACTTTATAGGAGTAGAAAGCTTCATCTTTCCTCCTCAGAGTAGCTGATGGTTCCAAACAGCTGATCTTGCAGTCAGCAGCCCAACATGTAGCTATCATGTTGTCTATTGTCTATACTGCCTACTATATATTGTCTATTCTCTTTACTCAATGCATTAAAACATCTATTAATTTTTTAAAAAAGTAAAATGTATGTATTCCACTTTGTTAGTGCTTTTACTCACTTGTATCTCAATTTGGGTCTATCCTAATTCCGTCATATCAATCAACCAACAAATATGCATTAAAGCACCCAAAATGCAGATATAACAATAAGCAATATTAAGTCCTTTAGAGCTGGGCTAAATTATATAGTTAGAATATAATCAGGTGCACAGAGATTAAAAAAACCCCAAATATGATGCAAAATCAACTAGCTAATATTATTTCTAATTAATTCTTAACTCTGATAACTTAAAAAAAATCTTATGAAAACTTACACATCGGATTGGTTTTGTTCATATAAAGCCTTCATCTCCTCCAGAATTTGTCTGAGTCCATCCTCCTGGAATATATAAACTGCTTTTGATATATATCCATGGATTCCCCAATGCATTCAATTAATCCCCTAAATCTATCTGTACTACATTTATCCTCAATTTATATATATAATTTATTTAAAATCCATAGCCATTGCATAAATTCTGGCTATTTATGTACCTATATCAAAAATAAAGGCTTAATCGAGCATGAAAGTACACATTTTCACTGCAAAAACAACAAATACAAGTTTTAAAATATTTCTCCCAATTTTTTCCCCCAAAGACACAGTTTTGGTTTGTATTGCAAGAAAAGAAAAGCCAAAGGAATTTTTCCTACCATCTACCTTAAGATAGAAATTTTTCACTTAGACAAATAAAATGTTTTAATTCTAAAATTCATAAATGTTAATAAGATAGTTGACCATTTGAAAAGAAGTGACATCACATATTCTTTCAGCCAAAATACAGTCTTGGGTTCAACCAACCCTGTAGCCAATTATATGTTGAAAATGTCTGATGATGATGAATAGCCTTGTTTACTCTTGATGTCATTTATTACCCATTTCATCTCCACAATTCTAAAAGTTACAAGTCCTGCTAGTCTTCAATCACTTAAAAAACTCATTTATCAATATCTGTAGAATTGAGTTTCAATCATCCACATTTCTCACCACTAGCTCATCTCTCTGCCTCCATTAGTTCTTCTCTTCTGATGCATTTTCCATATTGCCAATAACCAAAACCACTTCCATTAAGTACATTTTGATTAAATGACCCTATAGGACGGAGAAAATTGCTCCCTATGGTTTACACAGCTGTAAATCTTTACAGAAGCGGCTATCTTTCTCCCTTAGAATGGCTGGTGTGTTTGAATTGCTGACCATTAGGCTAGCAGCCCAATGCATAACTCCAGGCCTCATTTTACTGCCAATAAGTACTCCAAAATATAAAAACATCCCGCCACACCCCTACCTGAAAACCTCTACCTGATTCCAAATGCCTGTGGAATAATGCCGAAGTTTTTCTAATCCTAGAACCCACCATTGACATCTCCATACATAACCTTTCCAGTTGTGATCATGAGTCTTAAGCCATTGTTTATCACCTGCCTGTGTGAGGGCTAATACTTCATACAAGGCTCGAACACCCACTCCCAACCCCCCAGTAGCATTTCTCTTTATGCTCCCATCTACGCAACACCAGTTTCACTTACCACATTGCATTCTATTCACTTGTGTTTCTTGGTCCTCTCACTGACATCTATCTAGTTGCTGCCCTATGATTGTTTACTACGATGCTTAAACGTACAGGCTCTTGAGCCAGACTTCCAGGGTTCAAGCTCTAGCTCTGCTCTTTACTGGCTATATCACCACTGACAAATCTCCTAACTTCAATTCTCCACTCACATGTTTGAGGTGGGGGGAGACAGCTCAGATCTCACACAATTATGAGGAGAGACAATTGCAAGCTAAGTGCTGAACATCATTCCTACTTCCATGTTATTGTAGTGGACAAATAATCATAACAGTAACAATACGACTGTTAGCACTATTATTATTTCTTGTAGAAACAGCATACAGGGACTCAGCCCTGGGTGTGTCAGGTACAGTTCCTCACTACACCAAGAGCTCTGTACCATCATCATGCCCATTTTTGTTGGTGAGAACACTGGACGCACAGAAAGCCTGAGTCCACAGTGATCGAACAGAGTATGAATCTCAGTCTGGCACCAGAGGCCTACTTCATCATCACATTTTGCTCACTGAGTGCGTGCGCGCACACTAACGCGCATAAAACGCTAGATCCAATAAAAACGACTGGTTCTGTGGGTTTCTGAGGCTGTCAATCTTTAAAAGAACAGAAAGCTTCCAGCTTTCTTCGGCAGAATGGAGGTGGATTCGAATTTACTTTAGTTCGTATTGGCTAAGCAAAGGAAAAGCAACAAAGCTAAAAATGAAGCAAAATGGAAGGAAGTAGACTTTGAGGAAGCGCAATTGCTGAGTTGTACAGTAACTTCCTTCTTTCTCCCACAGTAACCTTTTGTTATGCTGTTACTTTCCCTTCCAGAACTTGGCTCACACCCTCAGGGGAATCTGAAGCAAACCGCGAAAAGAGCAGCCCAGGGGAGATCCCGCTCACCCTCCAGCCCCTTTCAGCCAAGCTCCCCGGACCTCCATCCCGCCCTCTGCCTTCCAGCCCGTCATATTAAAGGCGGGCAGCTGCCCTTCTGGCGTGTGGTGCAGTTCGCGGACCACCTCCGTCGCCTTTTCACAGAACATGGCGGGTAGACCTGGTACCGGGACCTCCTTGTCGGCCGCCCACTTGACCGAAGAGTCTGCGGGCTCCCTGCAGCCTAGTTCGCGCCGCGCTTATTAGCACAGGTCTAGGAAATCGCCTGCGCTTTGGCGAAAAAATCCCCAACCAATGGGAAGGCAAGGACGCAGGTTGCGTGGCTACGGTGGTTGCAAAGGGACAATTCCATACGCGGTAGAGAAATATGACCGGAAGTGGGGAGGCGGTGACCGGTGCCTTCTTCCGGTGGAACGCGGCCCTCCGGAAAGAGTCCTTGGGGTTCCATTTGACTTTATCCATGAGGTGAGACGAATTTTCCAATACTAATCTGAGCACATAGTTTAGGGAGCAGCATAGCTTGGAATAGATGTACCACCCACACCCCCCGAAACTTCCTCTTTTCCCTTTTTTAAAAATAAAAATCATTCTATTGAGGGCTCATATAACTATCCATATGTACATACATTGTGTCACGCTCATTTGTACATTTTTGATATCATTCTCAAAACATTTGCTTTCTCCTTACTCCCTTTATATCAGCTCCTCACTTTTTCCCCTGCTTCATGGAACCTTGATCATTTATCAATTATTTTGTCATGTCTTACAGTGCCCACATCTCCCTTCATCCACTTTTCTGTTGTGCAACTCCATGGAGGGGGTTATATGTAAATCCTTGTAATCAGTCGCCCCCCTTTTTTTTTATATCATTTTATTGGGGGCTTGTACAACCCTTATCACAATCAATACATCATTCCATTGTGTTTAGGACATTTGTGCATTTGTTGACCTCATCATTCTCAACACATTTCCTTTCTAATTGAGCCCTTGGTATCAGCTCCTCGTTTTTCTATCTCCCTCCCTACCCCCTCCCTCCTAAACCCTTGTTAATATTGATAGGTTTAGAATTAAGGTAGCAGATGGACATTGGACCTCCACTTCTTTTCTCCCTCAATTGCAAGAACACTTTGTTCTATTGAACTGGCATGCCGTGATGCTCACCTTATGAATTAAGGACATCAGGTATAATGAATAACTATACAGACAACTTACAACAAAGATACAAGAGATCTAGTAAAACTAGGTAATCTTGGAACCTTGAGCTTCAGAAGAAATTATAGAAAAGTGGACTAAAAACTAACTAGAAGATGAAGGGAAACAAAAGTGGTGCAAGAACAGACAGGTGAATTGTCAGCTAGCCTGACGCATTCCATCCAGACAGAAGCCTGGCACATTGGTAGCTGGCACTAAGAAAGGATCCTCACTTGTTTCCCACACCCTCCTGATATCACAATAGCCAACCCCTACCTTCACCCATACACCAGACAGAGATATCCTTGTAAGTCCATTTCTGCTTGAAGACAAAGCTATGCCCTCATGGTTTAACATCCCCATGCCTAGAGATGGATTATCACCCCCATGCCCAGAAATGCTTGAGATTCTCCTCAAAGCACTAGCAAAAAATACAATGCTGGATCCCTCGCTGCTCTTGGACACGTGGAAAGTTCCCCCATGATTAGCCATTCTGACCCAGCTGCTTCTCTACCAGAAAGAATCCCCTCAGCTATCACCTAAGCTGTAAAAACGCCCTACTGGATCAGGTGCGTGGACCACAGAAAACAGATAGGCCTGCCAAGCTCCATCTGGAATCAATATTCAACCCCCTAGAGGCTGTGACCTATACAAAAAGGTCCTCACCCCAAGTTTTCTCTTTGTTTTTCCTTTTCCTTCACTTCCTTTTATTTATTTTAATCACTTCTGCACTCTGCTTTCTTCTTTATTTCTGCTTCTACTTCTATTCTTTCCATTTTAATTTACTTTTCCAGTTCCCTTCCTTTCCTTTTTTATGTTTTGATTAGCTTCTCTTTTATTTTTCTCTACCTTGGATTTTGACACACACACACACACACACACACACACTTCTAGTTATTAAATTCCTTTCACTTGCTCTTGTTTGTCCGCTGTCTCTTGCTGGTTTCTTTTTCAAAAATTATTTCTTCGTTGGCAATTTTTTTTGTCCCTTCCTGTTCTACCTGACAGTGGACAGCAATCGCAGGCCTAGCCACCTCTATGACTGTAGTCATACCTATACAGTGACAGACACTACATACTCCTGTACCACCTGATCATCTTTACGTAAGTGAGACCACCAAACAAACCATTGCTAACTGTGCTATAATAACAACAAACAGTACTACACACATTCTCAAATTATCCTTTACAACAACCAGTAGATAGGTGGAGTGTCTGCAGTCTCAAGATACTAAGATCAATTAAACACAAAAACACTAATACTACAACATCTCAGTGGCAAAGACAATTTAAGTTTATATGAAGAAACAAGACAGAACAGCTGAAGCACATGACCAATATAGAGCTAGAAGACCTTTTTTCAGGAAGAAAAGGCATTGAAATTACCTGATAAACTATTAAAAATTATACTTTTATACTATCAATGAACCGGGAGAAAGGAAAGATTGCGAAGCTAAAGAAAAATTGAACACACACACACACACTAGAGTAATTCAGGAAAGCACTAAAATAACACATCAATTGAAACTAGAAACCGTACACCACAGCAAAGAGAAATTCAGAAGATTAATACTAAGATGAGAGAAACAGATAACGCATTAGAAGAGCAAAGGACTTTGCGAGTAGAAGGAGGCAGGGGAAGGGAGTGGTAAGCAAACAACGCCAAAGACGGGAATAACTAAGGAATTAAAATCAACAATGAGGAGGACATAGAGATCCTGGTGGTGTTGGGGTAACAGCAATTTAGCTGAGAAGAACTACTAAGGTGGAAGAAGGGTGAGTGTGATGGTGAGGTAGAAGAAAGGTAAAAAGAAACAGGAAAGATCTAGGAAGCAAAGCTATAGATAGAGGTATAAGCATAAGTGTGTACCTATGTAAATACATTAATTCATAAAAATAGAGGTATTGGTCTATGTACATCATATATGGCAAGACATTGATGTAGTAGATGGACGTTAGGTCTCTGCTCAGGGCCTGCCTTCAATACAAGAATACTTTGTTCTAAGAACCTGGCATGTTGTGATGCTCACCCTCCTGGCATGATCGGTGAAGACAAAATGGGTGCACAAGCAAATGTGGTAAAGAAAGCTGATGGATTGCCTGCAACAATGATGCAAAAATAGAGCGATACTGGGGATGGTTCAGGACTGGATGGGGTGTGCTCTCTTGTCTAGAGGGTCACTGTGAGGTGGAGCTGGTTCGACAGCACCCGACCACCACAACAACAGAAAACTAAGACTGGCTCTGACAAGTGTCAGATGCTGCTCACCCAGGCTTGGACATTAACTTTCCATCGCATTAAATGTAATCGCTTGGTGTCAGAGTTGGAGAAGCTGCTATTCATACTCTAGTGATCACGTGTTATGTGAGAAAATTACTTGTACATTTACTAGTTTGCTATTCATACCTTATTTCAGTTTAGCTTAATAACCCATTCCCTTGTTTTCTTTATCTCTGGGGAAAATAAGTATCACTAATTGGAGCAGGATATGTGAAAGTACTGCAAAAATAAAACACACCATGCTAATATTAAAAAAAAAAAGAAAGCTGATGGTACCTCTTCTATCAAAAGATATAGCATCTGGGATCTGAAAGGCTTGAGGTTAAACAAGCAGCTGTCTAGCTGATAAACAAACCCACATGGAAGAAGCACACCAGCCTGTGTGATCATGAGATGGGATCAGGTAACAGGCATCAGAAGACTGAAAACACACACACACACACACCCCAAATCCATTTGTAGATAATGGAACATCTCCTTGCAAAAGGGTCACAAGGGATGAGTCAACTAGGATGCAGTATAACACCAATGAAATATACAATATTCCTCTGGTTCCTTGAGGTTCCTCACCCCCCACTACCATGACTCCAGTCCTGCCTTTCACTGCGCGCTAGACCAGAACATGTACACAGATACAGATAAGGAATAACAATGGAAGTAGTGATACCAGGAGGGCAGGAGAAAGGTGACTCCAATGATTGACACATAACCACACCCCCACCCCAGGGGGACGATCAACAGAAACCAAGGGTGATGGGAGAGAGTGGTTGGTTAAGATATGAAAATAATAATAATTTATAATTTATCAAGGGGTCAAGGTGGGGTGGGGAGGGAGGGGAAAAAGAGGGACTGATATTTTGACCCTGGCCTCTAAACCCCTGATAAGGCCTGACCGTGGCAGCCTGCTCTCTGCTGGCTCCTCTAAGCCCCATGTCCATCACATGGCTGGTTCATTTTCTGTCAGCGCCCACGTAACTGACATATCTCCCCCACTTGCCTGAAAAGACAGCCAGGAGATCACCTCGCTAGGGTTTGAGATCAACGGTGGCCCTCTCTCCTTTGGGGACTGCCTACACCAGGGGAGCTCTTAACACTGGTCTCACTTCATGCCCTGCCTTGCCCTAGGGGCTAACTGACCCTGGGGCACAGCAAGGCCAGTATCATCACAAGGGCATAAGGACTGCACCTCTTGGCCTCCTAGTACAATCCTGCCCCTTGAGAGTCCCTGGGGTCTAATAATAAGGGCTCAAATAGAAAGTAAATGTTTAGAAAATAATCTTGGCAACATATGTACAAATATGCTTGATACAATTGATGTATTGATTGTTATAAGAGCTCTAAGAGCCCCTTTATTAGTCTAGGTACTTTGGAGAAGTAAATCTACAGCAACTTGTGTATAAGAGAGAGTTGTATGTAAAGGTTAAGTGCGCATCAAGAAAATATCCCAACCCAGTGCTGCCCAAGCCCACAAGTCCAACATTAACCCATTAGTCCAATAACAGTCCACAAAGTCCTGCTCCATCTCACAAAACAGACACAATGATGTCGACTGCAGAGGAAAGCTGAGTCAATGAATATGTAAGCATCTCAGCGCTGGCAGGGGTCTCCACGTGGGTGCTCCAGCACCCAGGGCTGCATCAGGGTACGTTCATGTGGCTTCTCCCTGGGGATGTCTTGCAGGAAGTCTGTCTTGCAAGCTGAAGCAGGGAACTGCGAAAGCAGTTGCACCCTGGTGTGACCACAAAGCAAGAGACCCGAGAACTAGAAAGGTGAGGCTCACTGAGCCATTTATCCCTCTGCCCTTCAATTAACCCCACATGTGTTTATCGGCCAGGTTGGCACAATAAACTGAGTCCCCAGTAGTATGATCTTTTAATTTTAAAAAAGAGCAAATGGACTAGAATTGAATCAGAGAGAGTTCATCAGTGAGATTAAAGAAAATCTCTCAACCTAATTTGGTAAAGGAATAATTTTTAAAATAGACAAGAAAATCTAGAGAAAATCACAGAATTCTGTGGGACAACATCAAGTACATTATGTGTGATTGGACAAAAAAACAGGAAGAAACAAACAAAACAATCAAAAGAGCAGAGAGAAGGAAACTTCCTTAATATATCATGACATGGTAACAAATGTACTCATGAAGCTAAACAAACCAAAAGCAGGGCTGACTGAAATAAAATAATCATGACATATCATGATGAAAGTTACAAATGACAGGAATCCTGACAGCAATTGAGGAAAAATAAGTTACTTAAAAAGAGGAACTGAAAACAAAAATTGTCTTAGAAAAAGTGCATCCAGAAGGCTCTGTAGCAGAAAATGACGAGACTTGGTTTAATGTACTTTGGACATTTTGTCCAGGGAGACAGACCTTGGAGACGTGTCCCACGCATGATAAAAGTACCGGGTTTTAGAACCGAGGAAAACCTTCAACAAGATGGATTGACACAGTAGCTGCATCACTGGGCTCAAAGATAAGAACAATAGTGAGGACTGCACAGTATGGGGCAGGGTTTTGCTCTATTGTCCATAGGAACACTGAGTTGGAATAACTCCACAGCACCTTCCAATAACAGCAACAACACCACCATCTATCATACACGAACACACTGAAGCAGGAAAAGTAAACATACATATTGAAAAGAGAAACGAGTCATGCAATTAAAAACTCCCAATACATTCAAAGAAGAGTTGACACCAATTTTATTCAAACCATTGTAGGACATAATAAAAATGGAAAGTCCCCAAATTCATTTTATGAAACTTGTAAAATCATTATACCCAAATCAGACAGAAACATAGCCAGGAAAGAAAATAATACAGCAATATCCCTTATGAACATAAATGTAAAAATATCTCAACAAAACCCTACCTAATAAAGCCAACAATAAATATCTCAGTAAAGTAAATCATCATGACCAACATGAATTCATAACAAGGGTGCAATGATGGTTACATATTAGAAAAACAATCAATGTTATCCACTATATAAACAAAACAACAGGAAAGAACTTTATAATCATATTAGAAAAATTCAAATCCTACAATCCTGAGAAGAAAATGGGACCGACGGTTCCAGGGGATAATAGAAAGGGAGAGCTAGGGAAGGGGGAGGGGAGCCAACAGACCCACGGACAGGGAACAACAAGAGATCTAAAATTGATGGAGAGGAAGGTGTAGAATGCCTGGTGGGGTTAGATCAAGTGCAATGTAGCTGAAAGAGGAATTACTGAGAGCCAAATGAAGGTCAAACATGATAGTGGGACAGGAGGAAAGTAAAGGGAAATAGAGGAGGAAAGGAGGCAAAAGACATTTTTTTTTACATTTTATTAGGGGCTCATACAACTCTTATCACAATCCATACAAATACATACATAAATTGTATAAAGCACACCCCTACATTCTTTGCCCTAATCATTTTCAAAGCATTTGCTCTCCACTTAAGCCCTTTGCATCAGGTCCTCTTTTTTTCCCCCTCCCTCCCCGGTCCCCCCTCCCTCATGAGCCTTTGATAATTTATAGATTGTTATTTTGTCATATCTTTCCCTATCCGGAGGCTCCCTTCCTCCCTTTCTCTGCCGTCCATCTCCCAGGGAGGAGGTCACATGTGGATCCTTGTAATCGGTTCCCCCTTTCCAACCCACTCACCCTCACTCTCCTAGTATCACCCCTCAGACCCCTGGTCCTGAAGGTATCATCCACCCTGGATTCCCTGTGTCTCCAGCTCCCATATGCACCAGTGTACATACAACCTCTGCCCTATCCAGTCCTGCAAGGTAGAATTCGGATCATGGTAGTTGGGGGAAGGAAGTATCCAGGATCTGGGGGAAAGCTGTGTTCTTCATCGGTACTACATCGCACCCTGACTGACCCATCTCCTCTCCTAAACCCCTCTATGAGGGGATCTCCAGTGGTTGACAAATGGGCTTTGGGTCTCCACTCTGCACTTCCCCCTTTATTCACTACGGTATATATATATATATATATATATATATATATATATATTTTTTTTTTTGCATGATGCCTTTGGCACCTCGTGATTGCACAGGCTGGTGTGCTTCTTCCATGTGGGCTTTATTGCTTCTGAGCTAGATGGCCGCTTGTTCACCTTCAAGCCTTTAAGACCCCAGACACTATCTCTTTTGATGGCCGGGTACCATCAGCTTTCTTCGCCACATTTGCTTATGCACCCGTTTGTCATTGGTGATCGTATCATGGAGGTGTGCACCCAATGATATGATTTTTTTGTTCTTTGATACCTGATAACTGATCCCTTCAGGACCACGCGATCACACAGGCTGGTGTGTTCTTCCATGTGGGCTTTGTGCCTTCTGAGTTAGATGGCCGCTTGTTTATCTTCAAGCCTTTAAGACCCCAGACACTATCTCGTTTGATAGCCGGGCACCATCAGCTTTCTTCACTACATTTACTTGTTCACGCACTTTGGCTTCAGCAGTTGTGTAGGGAGGGTGAGCATCGTAGAGTGCCAACTTAATAAAAGAAAGTATTCATGCATTGAGGGAGTGCTTGAGTAGAGGTCCAAGGTCCTTCTGCCACCTTAAAACTAAACCTATAAATACAGAAACATAGATCTATTTCCCCATCCTCATATATATATTTGCATGTACATGTCTTTGTCTAGACCTCTATAAATGCCCTTTGACTCCTAGCTCTTTCCTCCATCTCCCTTGACTTTCCTCCTGCCCTACTACCAAGCTCCATCCCCACCTGGGTTACAGCTATACCTCTTCTTTATGTAACCTTACCCTTGATCATTCCCTACCAGGCCTGCCACTCCCTCCTCACTACCATTTTGGGTCCCATGTTGTTCCCTTGTCCCTGGGTTTGTTAACACCACTTCCT
Organism: Tenrec ecaudatus; assembly: GCF_050624435.1. Taxonomy (NCBI): domain Eukaryota; kingdom Metazoa; phylum Chordata; class Mammalia; order Afrosoricida; family Tenrecidae; genus Tenrec; species Tenrec ecaudatus. The sequence goes on along the minus strand of NW_027459702.1, from coordinate 315,694 downwards.
TACCCCCCCACTTCCCCTATCCCAAGCCCCCCCCCGGAACTGTCGGTCCATTGTTTTTCCTCCAGATAGTTCATCCAGCCTGTCTTATTTAGACAGACCTGTGGAGACAATAACATGCACGAAAATAAGACAGAGGAAAACAAAGCAACAGTATACAACCAGACAACAAAACAACAACAAATCACTGACAAAGAACAAAACAAAACACATCAAGAAAGAAAACTTGTAGTTAGTTCAAGGATCGTTTGTTGGAGGCAAAAGACATTTATAGAGGTGTAAATATACACACATATATAAAAATATACTTATATAATGATAGGGATATGGGTCTATGTTCATATATTTATGTTTAATACCAAGGTTGCAGATGAATATTGGTTCTCTATTCAAGTCCTCCCGCAACGCAAGAACACTTCCTTCTAATAACCTGGCATTCTGTGATGCTCACCTTCCTGACATGATAGCTAAAGTCAAATGGGTACATTAGCAAATGTGGTGAAGAAAGCTGATGGTGCCTAGCTATGAAAAGATACAGTGTTTGGGGTCTTAAAGGCTTGAAGTTAAACAAGCGGCCATCTAGCAGGGAAGCAATAAAACCCACATGAAAGAAGCACACAGCCTGTGTGATCACAAGGTGTCAACAGGATCAGGTATCAGATGACCCAAAACAAACCATCATATAGATATGAATTGGGGGGGGGTGGAGTGGAGACCCAGGGCCCATTTGTAAACAATTGGACATCTCTTCACAGAAGGGTCAAGTCAGTCAGGGTGAAGTTTAGCACCAACAAAATACACACTACTCTAGCTCTTTAATTGACCTTGGCACCCCACTATCCTGACCCCAGTTCTAGCTTACAAATCTGGCTTGACAGGAACATGTACCCTAGTACATATCAGAGCTCTTGGTACACGGAATCCAGGACAGATAAATCCCTCAGGAACAGTAATGGGAGTAGCAATACCATGAGGGGAAGGGGAAGATGGGAGAGGAAAGGGAGAAAAGGAAAACCAGTCACAATGATCGACATATAAGCCACTCCCCACCTGCAGGGGACAAGCAACAGAGTAAAGGGAGACTGCAGACAGTGTAAAACATGAAAATAATAATAATTTATAATTTAACAAGGAGTCATGAGGGTGAGGGAGGGAAGGAGGGAAATAAAACAGGAGCTGATACCAAGGCCTCAATTAGAAAATGTTTTGAAAATAATGGTGACAACATATGTACAAATGTGCTTGATACAATTGATATATGGATTGCTATAAGAGGTGTAAGAGCCCCTAGTAAAATGATATTAAAAAATACATCTACCTCTCCGTCTCTCTGCCACCCCGAGTGTGGTGGTGCTCCGACTTCACCATGTCATCTCATAAGACTTTCAGGATCAAGAGATTCCTGGCCAAGAAACAGAAGCAGAATCTGCCCATTCCCCAATGGATTCGAATGAAAACCGGTAATAAAATCAGGTACAACTCCAAGAGAAGACATTGGAGAAGAACCAAGCTGGGTCTGTAAGGAGCCCCCTGAAGGATGGCACGCATGGCCGCATTTTCCCAGGCTCAAATCATGAATTAAGATTTTTGTCCCCATCTGAGGAATTGAACTTCAATCGGCAAATAATCTGGTTTATTCCTTGTTTTTTTGCTTCCTAATCAAGTTTAACAATAAATAATGTAAGGTTGTTGTTGTGAGAATAAAAATACATCTATACTACTATAATACCTCAAGTAGAAAAAGACAGAAAATGGGGTAAGATGGCCACCATATAACAAGCCCGGGAAGATGTGCTCAGCAACTACCAAAGAGTTTCCACTATGAGAGAGATTCTGCACTTCCTGGTAGCAAGAAATTCAACTTAAAAGCCAAGTTGACCCAAGTTTCTCAAAGTGGAAAGCAGCAAGGCCTGCTGACAGACTCCCCTTTACGGATGAGCAGCAACATGAGTTGCTTCTACAAGCATCGTGATTCTTCGTGGCCCCTGAGAAAAGACAGTCAGCCAGCCAACCCTCTACCTCCCTGGCCTCTAGGGACACAGATAGCTAGCAGATCACTTGGGCAGCTTGGTACACACATGCTCAGTACCCAAGGTACGCTTTGTACCATTTCCCCATCTTCCTCCTCTTTTCCTGCTTTGTTCTACAAGGCATTCCATCCCGTGTGCCAGCGCCGTGATACCGCATACATGTACACACAGACTACTAAAAGAGCAGGAATCCCCACCCACAAGGTAGCTTTATTATATATAATTTTGGATTTTGTATTTTTGTTCTATTTTAATACTCTCTCTCTCTTTTTTGATCTCCTACTTCCTCTTCTGGAGTGACTCCACCCTCCTGAGAATCCACATTCCTCCCAGGAAGAGACAGGTCTGTGTATCCCAGCATACCCACTCTAGCATGGGCTTTCCAGGACCTCCTAAGTGCACAGATATGCTCACATTCATTCACATTGCCACAATAGCAGAATCTGGTACCCACAACCATACCCAAGTCTTTTTTTTTTGATCCTTGTACTTCTATCAATTATCTTTCTATTTTTTGCTGTTCTCTCATTAAATATCTTTCCATGAAACCTATTAATTGAGATTAACTCTCTGCCCGCAAGTGTCAACTCACAGTGATCCTATAGGACAGGGTAAAACTGTCCGGTGAGTTTCTGAGACTGTAACTGTTTATGGGAATAGAAAGTCTCCGTTTTTTGGCGGAGCAGCTGGTGGTTTTAAAATGTTGACCTTTCGGATTACAACTCAATACATAACCATTATGTGACCAGAGCTCCTTATTGTGATTACCCCTCTGAAAATATTTTCCCATTATTTTTGCAAGTCTGTTGGCTTATTCACAGTCACTTATTACTATCATTACTTTATTCTTATCATTACTTTTATTTTATTCTATTTTTCCCAGCCACTATCCCCACTTAGGCACCTTTCCCCTTCTTTTCATTTCACCACTGTATGTTTTCCAGCTCCTATTAGAACTCACCTGTGTCACTAGACAAACTCTACCTCTGTATGACCAGCAGCTCACACACCACAATGCTGAAGAAACAGCAGTCAAGCACAGAAAGCTTCCAAATTCAAGAAAAACAAACATGAACAACCAAGTAGCACTCAAACCAATGGAATAGTCTGAAGATGTGATTGTGAACCACCAGTAACAGAATTCAGAAGAATGATGCTTAGGTCAAGAGATCTGGGGAATGTTCATGAGAAAAACAGAAGAAATTGAGAAACTAAAATCCTTAAACCAAAGGATTCTAGAAGACAAGCAATGAGATAACTGAATTAGGCAACATAGTAAAAGGCTAGAGGAATAAAATGGAAAAGGAAAATAAAATAAATGAGCTTGAAGACAATTACCCTCACGACAGTAGACAAGAGAAGCAATCAACAAAAAAACCCGGAAGCATCCAAATAAATCCTGTAGGACACTATCATAAGAACCCATCTAAGAAAAGAAAAAAGAAAAGAAATGCTGGGAAAAGAACACCACCAAAAAAAAAAATCTACAGAGAATAGTACAAGAAACCATGGAAGAAAATTTCAACATACTATTCAACAAGCTGAGAAGAATGGACAACCAAAGAGAAAACATCAAGACATAAAGAAAAGGAGAGAATCTGAGGGCAGCTAGAGAAAAAGGAAAAGTCATCTACAAAGGAAAGTTGAAAAGGATAAATTCAGACTTCTCAGCAAAAGACCTGCAGGCAAGAAGACAATGGAATGACATATATACAATTGTGACGGGTGGAAGGGGGGGTGGGGCGGAAGGAAGCCAGCCAAGAATATTATACTGAACAAAAATATCCCTCAAATACAAGGGAGAAATAAAGGTTATTTCCTGAGGAGGAAAAAATAAAGGAATTTTGAATTCAACAATTCATTTTCTCAGATCACAATGTTATAAAACTGGAAATCTACAACAGAAAGAAAAGGAACAAAAAGACAAACACATGGAGACTGAACAACATACCATTTCAAAATGACTGGACACTAGAGTAAACGAAAACGAGAAATTAAGAAACTCCTTAAAACAAGCAAACCTATAACACATCATACCAAAAACTCGGATACAACAAATGCAGTTATCTGAAGTCAATTTATAGCAATCAATACACACACGAAATATGAGAGAAATCCAAAACCAATACTAATAAAACACTTCCAAGAAGTAGAAAGAGGGAAACCACATAAGTCCTTCAACAATAAAGGGAAAGAACTAATAAAAATTGAAGCAGAAATAAATGAACTGAAAAATGGGGGGGAAATCAACAAGACAAAAAGTTGGTTATGAAAAGATTAACAAAATCGACAAACTGCTAGAAAACTTAACAAAGGAAAAGAAAGATGCAAATATCTAGAATTTGAGATGAAAAGGGTGCCATCACAAAAGATCCAAATGAAATAAAAAGATACATGTAGAGCAAAAGAAGAATTAGAGGTCACCAAGAGACTTCCAACCAAGAAAGATTCTAAAGAAGTATGTATGTTGCCTTCACAGGAGAATGCTAGCAAGTATTCAGGGAAGAGCCATAACTAATTCTGTGCAGACTATTCCAAAATATAGAAACTGACAGCAAACTCCCACACGCATTCTATGAAATGAGCATAATCCTCAAAACCTGATCACGATCATTTAGAAAAAATGAAAACAGGAAGTAGATAAGAGTGTCCCTCATCAATATTCTTATTCAACATTGTACTACAATAAACATCTTAGCCAGACAGACAGCAAAAAAATTTTAAAATAAAAGGAATATAATTGGGCAAAAAATAGGTCAAGCTGTCACTATTTGCAGATAGTATGATTTTACATAGTGAGAGCCCCAAGGACTCCACAGAAAGATTGTTGGAAAGTACTAACGAATCTGTTAAAGTAATGGCATACAAGATTAATAAGCAGAAATCAATTTTAATATGCTATTGAAGAGCTCCAAAATAAAATCATCAAGAAAAAAATAAAAAAAGAGAAAACAATATCATTTATAATATCCATACAAAAGATGAATACCTGGGAATAAACTTAACCAAAGAAACAAAAGACCTGTACAAAGGAAACTACAGAAAAATCAAAATGTGAATATTACTGAAAGCAATAAATCTATAGATAGAACACAATTCTGATCAAAATCATTTTCTTGGGGGCTCATACAGCTCTTATCACAATCTATGCATCCATCCATTGTGTCTAGCACATTTGTTCATTGTTGCCATCATCATTTTCAAAACAATTTCATTCTACTTGAGCCCTTGGCATGGGCTCCTCATTTTTCCCTCTTCCCTTCTTCACGAACTCTTAATAATTCATAAATTGTTATTAATTTTTCATGTCTTACACTGTCCGAGGTCTCTCTTTACCCTCTTTTCTACTGCCCATGCCCAAGGCGGGGTTACATTGTGATCAGTGCCCCCTCTTGGTACCACTACTCTCACAGCTGTCTACAAATGGGTTTGGGGTCTCCAGTCCACCCTCCCCCTCAATCACATCAATAAGGCTTTTTGTTCTGGGTCTTTGATGCCAGATACCTGATCCCTTCGACACCTCTTTATCACACAAGCTGGTGTGCTTCTTCCATGTGGGCTTTGTTGCTTCTTAGAGAGAGTCACTTGTTCATCTTCAAGCCTGTAAGACCCCAGATGCTATATCTTTGCATTGCTGGACACCATCACCTTTCTTCATTACATTTGCTTATGCACCCATTTGTCTTCAGCAATTCTGGCGGGAAGGTTATCACAGAATGCCAGGTGACTAGAACAAAGTGTTCTTGCGTTGAGGGAGTACTTGAGTAGAGGCCCACTTAATTGGACCTTTTGGACCTACTTTCTATCCAGCTCTTGGTAATCCAGGGTGTGTGCTACAGACTCGTGGACTTAATATTGTTCTTTTGAGGCACACAATATCTTTCATAGGCCACACCAGAAAGAATCCTTGTGGAAGCTACATTCACTGGAGTTTGTAAACTGGGCTTTCATTCAAACTCATCAGGAGCCCTTTGATTTAAGACTGAAATTCATCAGTGTGAGAAGATGATGACTGCTATCCCAAGTTATGGAATTGGCAGTTATTGGACTTTGGTTTGACTCTCTGGCCTTCAGGGTGCCTAATGAATGGTGATCCAGGAATACCAAATATTTACTACTTTAATGCTCTTCTTATTTTGTTATGACATGTATTAGTCAGGTATGCATGTTGCTACCTTTTGGAATGAATTTTGTTGAAAGTTTTGTTCCAACATCAACCCTAATTATTTGTGTAAATAGTGTCCAGCCCAGCCTGTGTGATCACGAGGTGTCAATGGGATCAGGTATCAGGCATCAAAAAACAAAAAGTCCTATCACTGTGATGAGTGGGAGTGCGAAATGGGGACACAAAACCCATCTATAGGCAACTGGACATACCCTTACAGAAGGGCCTTGGGGAGGAGACAAACCAGTCAGGGTATAGTATAGTAAAGATAAAACATACAGCTTTCCTCTAGTTCTTTAATGCTTCCTCCCTCCCACTATCATGATCCCAATTCTACCTTACAAATACGGGTAGACCAGAGGATGTACACTGGTACAGACAGGAACTAGAAACAGAGGCAATCCAGGACAGATGACCCTCTGAGGACTAGTAGTGAGAGTGGCGATACCGGGAGGGTGGAGGGAAGGTAGGGTAGAAAGGGGCAAGGGATTATAAAGATCTACATATAAACTCCTCCATGGGGGACAGACAACAGAAAAGTGGGTGAAGGGAGACGTTGGACAGTGTGAGATATGCCAAAATAATAATAATTTATAAATAATCAAGGGTTCGTGAGGGAGGGTGGGGGAAGGAGGGTGAAAATGAGGAGCTGATACCAAGGGCTCAAGTAGAAAGAAAATGTTTTGAAAATTATATGGCAACAAATGTACAAATGTGCTTGACACAATGTATGTATGGATGAATTGTAATAAGAGCTGTATGAGTCCCCCCAGAAAAGATTTTTTAATAAATTGTTCAGAAACTTGAATTTAATCTATATAAGTCAACAATTCGAGCATGAATTGATGTCTGAAACCAGCCTATACTTCTATATGCTTTTCTCAACCGTGTTTTAAATTCTGTATCATTAGCTAAATGAATAACACTATCGTTACCTTATGTCCCAGGAAGATGGTTTGAAAAGTTTTCGTTATCATAAAATGATAATGTTGTTTCTAAAGTGAACCAGAGACATATATAAACCACAGATATGTGAATGGATTTTGTGCTCCCATTTAAATCTAGCCCCAATCTAAGAACTATGAGTTCTTAGGATGTGGCCCTCTTTAATGCTTAAAGAAGTCACTAAAGATATAGGTGCTATAGAAAAAACAAAACAAAAGAGAATGAAAAAACAACAAACAAAGCCAAAGTAATATACTCATAAAAATTATATCTGTTTGTAATTAACAGATAAAAATTTTACTAGTACATTGCTTAGAACACATGGTAGATAAATGGAATCACAGAATGGAATTTTCCCACTTTTTGCAGTCCATTGTATATTCAATATTTGTAAGTCTTAACATTTACAAAAAGTACAAAACAAGGTGATCTATATTAAACATAATGCCTGTGCTATAAATTGTCATCACAAGGTAATTATTTTACTATTGATTCGAACATTTTCTTCATTCAATACTTTTATTGAAGTTCAAAGTATACATTCTTAAGACAATAAATACCTGGCTGTTTTTTCTTAGTATCACAGAGGTACCATCATCAACTTCAAATTCTCCGTAGTCTCTTAGACACCGTACCTGAAAAGAAAATCAGATATTTTATCCAAATTACCTTTTAAAATATGCAGTGATCATAACATGAAGTGGGATTATATAAATGCCCGAACAGTAAAAGTACTGTATTTTATGTGTCTGTTTCCTCCTCTGTGTACTTAGGACCCTTACTATTCCCAGATATTTACTGTGGTCCTAAACCTAAAGATCTCAATTTCCTACGTCACCGGGAAGGGAAACATAAGCTTTGCTAATGTATACATGGATGGTATTACCAATAAGGAAACCAGGGATTTAGATAAAAGGAGACTACATAGTTGGACGTTTTCCTCTCAAACAATGCACTATATTAATCAGAAGGAATAAAAATGAGGGACATAACAGTGGCAAACAAGAAAGAAAAGAGCATTTTACCTCAACTAGATTGACCAGATCCTTCCCATAATCCATCAGGATAAAAGAACATACATCTAAAAACAAACTGTTTTTCTTTTTAACAATTTATTGGGGCTCATACAATTCTTATCACAGTTCATACATATACATACATCAATTGTATAAAGCACATCTGTACAGTCTTTGCCCTAATTATATTTTTCTCTTTTCCTTTTTTACATTTTATTAGGGACTCATACAACTCTTATCACAATCCATACATATACATACATCAATTGTATAAAGCACATCCATACATTCCCTGCCCCAATCATTCTCAAGGCATTTGCTCTCCACTTAAGCCCCTTGCATCAGGTCCTCTTTTTTATTTTTTCCCCCTCCCTCCCCTTTCCCCCCTCCCTCGTGTGCACTTGGTAATTTATACATCGTTATTTTGTCATATCTTGCCCTATCCGGAGTCTCCCTTACCCCCCTTCTCTGCTGTCCCTCTCCCAGGGAAGAGGTCACATGTGGATCCTTGTAATCAGTACCCCCTTTCCAACCCACTCACCCTCCACTCTCCCAGCATCGTCCCTCACACCCTTGGTCCTGAAGGTATCATCCACCTTGGATTCCCTGTACCTCCAGCCCTCATATGTACCAGTGTACAACCTCTGCCCTATCCAGCCCTGCAAGGTAGAATTCGTATCATGGTAGTTGGGGGGAGGAAGCATCCAGGATCTGGAGGAAAGTTGTGTTCTTCATCGGTACTACCTCGCACCCTAATTAACCCATCTCCTCTCCTAAACCCCTCTATGAGGGGATCTCCATTGGCCGACACTTGGGCCTTGGGTCTCCACTCTGCACTTCCCCCTTCATTTAATATGGTATATATATACATATATACATATACATATATACATATACACACATGTACACATACATACACACATATCTTTTTTTTTTTTTTGCATAATGCCTTATACCTGGTCCCTTGGCACCTCGTGATCGCACTGGCCGGTGTGCTTCTTCCATGTGGGCTTTTTTGCTTCTGAGCTAGATGGCCGCTTTTTTACCTTCAAGTCTTTAAGAACCCAGACACTATCTCTTTTGATAGCCAGGCACCATCAGCTTTCTTCACCACATTTGCTTATGCACCCATTTGTCTTCAGCGATCCTATCATGGAGGTGTGCAGTCAATGATATGATTTTTTGTTCTTTGATGCCTGGTAACTGATCCCTTCGGGACCACTCGATCACACAGGCTGGTGTGTTCTTCCATGTGGACTTTGTTGCTTCTGAGCTAGATGGCCGCTTGTTTATCTTCAAGCCTTTAAGACCCCAGTCACTACCTCTTTTGATAGCCGGGCACCATCAGCTTTCTTCACCACATTTACTTGTTCACCCACTTTGGCTCCAGACGTTGTGTCGGGAGAGTGAGCATCATAGAGTTCCAATTTAATAAAAGGAGATATTCATGCATTGAGGGAGTGAACAAACTGTTTTTCAAAGGAAATCAAGTCTTCCAATCTCTTGTTTCTCAGGAATACTTAAAAATACATTTAAAAGATTCAGTTTCATGCTCTTTCATTTTGCTTACACAGTAACTTAGCAATCAATTAATTTTCATTTAGTATTTTAAAAATAAAACAAAATTTATGGAAGATGGAATGTTAGATTACATTAAGATGCTTGAAATTAAAGTGCCAACATCCAATCATTTTTGACCTATAAAATGTAAGCTTAATATAGTTCAGCTCACACATCACTATTACCTTAAAACTGTGAATCAAAGTTTGTTGCAGAGAGGGCACTATAAGCATTTCCATACTCCTGTCCCTCTATAGCAGTGTTTCCCAAAGTGGGGATACTGCAATGATCCAGGAGGAGTACAAAGCAGATAGCTACACTTTATCCTGGAGTATAGGCTATTGTATAAAAGTTTTTAATTTTACACACACACACACACACACACACACCATAGTGAATGAAGGGGTAAGTGCAGCGTGGAGACTCAAAGCCCATTTGTCGGCCACTGGAGATCCCCTAATAGAGGGGTTTAGGAGAGGAGATGGGTCAGTCAGGGTGCGATGCAGTACCGATGAAGAACACAGCTTTCTCCCAGATCCTGGATGCTTCCTCCCCCAACTACCATGATCCGAATTCTACCTTGCAGGACTGGATAGGGCAGAGGTTGTACACTGGTGCATATGGGAGCTGGAGGCACAGGGAATCCAGGGTGGATGATAACTTCAGGACCAATGGTATGAGGGGCAATGCTGGGAGAGTGGAGGGTGAGTGGGTTGGAAAGGGGGAACTGATTACAAGGATCCACATGTGACCTCCTCCCTGGGAGATGGACGGCAGAGAAGGGTGAGGCGGGGGGGGTAAGGGGGGGGGTAAGGGAGACTCCGGATAGGGCAAGATATGACAAAATAACAATGTATAAATTACCAAGGGCACATGAGGGAGGGGAGAAAAAAAAGAGGACCTGATGCAAAGGTAAAGTGAAGAGCAAATGCTTTGAGAGTGATTAGGGCAAAGAATGTAGGGATGTGCTTTATACAATTGATGTATGTATATGTGTGGATTGTGATAAGAGTTGTATGAGCCACTAATGAAATGTAAAAAAAGAAAGAAAAAAAAAAAGAACACAGCTTTCCCCCGGATCCTGGATGCTTCCTCCCCCCAACTACCATGATCCTAATTCTACACTGGTGCATATGGGAGCTGAAAGCACAGGGAATCCAGGGTGGATGATAACTTCAGGACCAATGGTATGAGGGGCAATGCTGGGAGAGTGGAGGGTGAGTGGGTTGGAAAGGGGGAACTGATTACAAGGATCCACATGTGACCTCCTCTCTGGGAGACGGACGGCAGAGAAGGGTGGGGGGGCGGGGGGTAAGGGAGACTCCGGATAGGGAAAGATATGACAAAATAACAATCTATAAATTATCAAGGGCTCATGAGGGAGGGGGGGCAAGGGAGGGAGGGGGGAAAAAAGAGGACCTAATGCAAAGGGCTTAAGTGGAGAGCAAATGCTTTCAAAATGATTAGGGCAAAGAATGTAGGAATGTGCTTTACACAATTGATGTATGTATATGTGTGGATTGTGATAAGAATTTATGAGCCCCTAATAAAATGTAAAAAAAATGATTAGGACAAAGAATGTACAGATGTGCTTTATACAATTGATGTATGTATATATATGGATTGTGATAAGAGTTCTATGAGCCCCTAATAAAACAATTAGGAAAAAAAACAGGCCCAAAGAACAAAAGAAAAAAGGGTTAGCAATATATATACATAAATTAAAATATCTATAAAGAGATTCTATCACAGCCCTCTAGTTGATTCTAACTCACAATGACCCTATATTGGTTTTCCAAGGCTGTAAATCCTTACAGAAACTAAGAGTCTCATCTTTCTCCTGAGCAACAGTTGGTAAATTTGAACCTTAAGAACCTCAGAACCCTGGTGGTACAGCAGTTAATCAATGGGTTGCAATCTGCATGGTCGACAGTTCAAAACTACCAGTACCAGTAGGAGAATGCCTGGGCTTTCTACTCAGAAACCCATAGGGGATCCCTAGGAATCAGCATTGACTCAATACCAGAGAGTTTGGTTCTGGAACCTTATGGTTAGCAGTCCAATCAATGCCTATCCTACAATGTCAGCAGGGATCCTAAGAAAGAGATGAAGAGATGTAGTCAATGAATAAGGCCCATCTAGCCATCATCTCTTATGCATTGTATTATCAATTCTAGCCTATATGGCTATGGTTAAAATCCCATTTTGGAGGGATGGTTATGTGGAAAAGCCATCTCAGAAGCAGGAACACAGAGAAATGCTGGACCATCAAGGTGTAAGAGGCCCTAGTGGGACATACTTGAGATCTTTGTCTGAAGTGGTAGAGACTGAGATGGAGGCATCAAAGGCTGCAGCACAGAGACCATGGGACAGAACAGAGGGACTAGGCCAAGACCAGAGGCTGAGGCAAGGCGTCCATGACATAAAACAGAGGAGCAATACTGAGACTATGATACTTTGAGGCAGAGCAGTGGGCTGCCTTTCTGGCCCAAAGAGGCAAAGGGACTATGTGACTGAGAGGCTAAGGACTAAAGACTGACATGACTGCTGGATGACAGGAGAGGTACACTTACTGTTTCCTGATGCTGACTTGTGGTAACTAGTTACCTTCCTTAATAAGCCCACTAAATTGTGAATATTGTCTGTGAGTTCTGTGAGGCCAACTGGGACCGATAATTGAACCCGACAGAAAGGCAGTGTGTGAGGGAGGAGTGGGTGGTGTCAGAATAGATATTGAAGGATGAAGGATGGAAGCATGTCTGAACTCTGCCTCATGGAAACAGTGAAGCCAGAGAAAGTCAAATACGGCCCTCTGATATGTCTTCCTACATTTAAAGAAGCCAATCCAATTACTAGCACTAACAAATAAGAGAAACAACGTTACTGGATAACTCAACAGGATATTTGAGTTGGCAGAAGAACAGAACAGCTTATTGAGTCTGAGGAACAAAAGTAAAGAAACATGATCCCAAGGAACACCATCAAGCAAATCAATGCAAATATTATGGAAGTCCCAGAAGAGGGCAAAGGGTAACTAAATAAAACTTAATAGACAACAGCAGAACATTACCAAAACTTGACAAAGGACAAGAATGTACATATCAATGACACTTAAGAATTTCCAAATCAGAAGAAAGCCTGAGAGATCCACACCAAAATATCTTATCATCAAACTCTTTAAAAAAAAGATAAAATCTTGACAATATCAAATAAAATGAAGTACCAATTTACATATATAGAAACCCTGGAAACCAGGAGGTAATAGAGTCACATATTTAAAATAATGAAAGAAATGAACAGCCATTCAAGATTCCTATAGCCAGCAAAACTTTCCTTTATAAATGAGGATAAAATTCAAGAAAACAAATAAAACCTGAGGGAATGTTGAGACATTCCTTTAGATTGAAATACAAGGAGAGTAGATTGCAAGATGAAGCAATATAGAGAAAAAGGTGTTAGGTTCCTGGATTCAGGTACCTGAAAGAATTCACACAGCAGAAGCAGGTTTTTAATCCAAGTGATTTTATGGGGAAAAGGGAAGTTTCAGGTATTACAGCCTCAAAAAATACACATTGTTTTAAGAAAGCATACAAGGATCCGCAGAACTGCACATGGGTTCACTGCTGAATGGGGAAAAAACACATAGAAAGAACAGGAACACGTAACCCAGCACGTGGAACCAGGAAATCCCAGGGGCCAAAAGGGCTCCCACCCCCCACTTGTGGAGAATGCTGGAATGGAAGGAAGTCAAGGCAGGGTCTTTATTCCCTCCTCTCCACAACGGCTGGGGGAAGCATGGTTGAAGGTATTGGTTGGTTCCACTGGCTTGAGTTTAGGCCCACCTGTGTGAGGTAATGTAACTGAGCCTAATCTGTGTGCCCTGGTGGACCTCCCCTCGGGGCGGAGGGAGCTCTTGTCTGAGCATGCTCAGTTTGATTGTTCTAAAATTTAACGGATGCCTGATTTCTTCCAATCCTTTTGCTTTAGCCTTATGCAGTTAGTGCGGAGACAACCCCCTTGTGGTGCTTATGTAATCTGATGTCAATTTGGGACTTGAGAGGATTAAGAGTGAAGTGGTGGAGTCTAGTTGGTCAATCAGGATAGCCAGTGAGGCCTTTGTGTGGGCATTGCCTTCGCCTGAGAATTCTGGGAACTCCAGTATTTCCTCCTTAAACAGGAGACGCTTCTCTCTCTCAGCTCACTTCCTTGGAGATGCTCTACTGGCAAGACACATGGCACTACGTCCTGGTAGCTGGGAAAGCCACACGGACCTACCCTGATGCAACAGACCTCTGGAGCCAGAGAAGCTACATAGAGAAGAACCCTGCCAGTGCTGAGATGTTTACAATGCTACTGGATCCAAAAACTTTCTACTCGCTGGTTCAAGATCGTCCTGCAATCGGAGTCATTGCATGTTTCGTGAGTCTGACGAGGCCTTTACAGATTGGTATCAGACATATGGGCTAATATTGGGCTCACGGACTTGACCTGAACTGGGCTGGGACGTTTTCGCAATATTCAGTTGTTCTTCTATATAAACCTCTTTCTTATAAACATGAGTTTCTATGAATTTGTTTCTCTTGTCTACCCAGACTAACACTCCCCCTTTATGGCCCCTATTCTGGCTACCTAACATATTTAGCCAACACCTAAGTTGAATGCAAACATTTTTCTTTGGTCTTCTTTATTCAATATTCAAAAGTATACAAAAGAGGATAATAAAGATGGTTCAAAATCCAAAAATTAACTAAGCGCCAAAGTACGTGCTACTACTGGAAGAAATGAGGAGCAAAGAGAGGATAACCCACTTAACAAGTAACAAAATGACAACTATATGACAGGGACTTCAAGTGTGTGCAAATATGGAATTTAAAAACTGAAAAAAGTCCCAGAAACATTTGAAGCTCCTTGGTAAGTACTTCCTTAGTGGTAGTAACTTTCAATATGAAAGTATTAAAATGTCCAGTGTAAAAGCAGAGACCTTGTGATATGCATATGATACAACTTTGCTTATGGAAAGCTAAGAGGATTCAACACATTAATGAAGAACTGAGACTAAAGCTTTCTGTAGGGATTATGGCTCGATGGAAAAAAAAAGCCTCATGCTCGGGCCAATAAACACAATGATAAAAAGAGAAAAAAATAAATTGACACGGATTTCATTTATTTCAATGCATAATCAACATTCATGGAATTAGTGAAGAAATCAAGCCATGAGATAAATGCTGCAAAAGACTTCTTTAAAGTGTTAAAGAGCAGCAGAGTCAGCAAAATGACTGTCAGACAACAAACTCGGACAACTCAGCAATTATAGAGAAGGTCCACTAGGAGCGATATCCTAAACTTCATGGAAGAGAATCTCAATATGAAGTACATCCAAGCTTCTTAAACTGAGAGAGCAGTAGCAACTACTAACAGATTCCCCTCTTTGTTATAGGCTGTCCACACGCTGGGGAAGCTTCCCTCCTGCCTGGCATAGCCAATTTTTTCTGGTCCCTGAGCTAACCCAGCTGACCAAGCCTCTTGGCTTGCTGTCCTCTGGTGAAGAACAGCTTTGCAGAGTCAGCTTGGTGCAGACAGTCACTAGCCAAGCTTAACTTTTGCTTTGTTCTACAGTTCCACCAGCCCTTGCTCAACATTCCTCACCTTGCCACCCCCAAGCAGGAAATGTGTTAGCAAAACAACACAATTAGGGGGCAAGGGGGAAAGAGAAGCCTAGCACTTCCCGCACCAATCTCAAAGTAGACTTGAGAGGTTTAATTTAACCCCCCCCCCATTGGGTGAGAAATCCACACACCTGGCCTCTAGACCTGGCAGGAACCCCATCTTATCCCTCAAGGGGTGGAGTCAAGGGACAGAGTTTTTGTGGGTTTTGAACTGCGGACCATGCTGATCGCAACCCAATGTGTAACCACTGTACCACCAGGGGTCCTTTTATCTCAGTAAAACTATGAAAACTAGTCCTCGGTTTATCTGACCCCAGCCATGCTATTTTTTAATCACCTAATATGTATATGAAAGGTGAACAATGAATAAGACAGAGGTGAATTGATAACTATGAATTATGATATCGCAGAAAAGCACTGACAAAACATCAACAGCCAGAAGAGCAAACAAAGCTATGCTGGAAGAGCTACAGCGGGAGTGCCCCTTAAAGAGGCCGACTCCGTGTATATGTCATCTGGATGGCAAGTCCCTGGATGGTCAAAAAGAGGAAGCCTCTCAGTGGTACACATTGACACCATGACTGCAATAATGGGCTCAAACAGCAATGTTTGAGAAGAGGGTGCGGGGCAAGGCAGTGTTTCATTCTGTTGTACATCTAGTTACTATGAATAGGACTTGGTGGCACCTAACAAAACTATATTCATATCTCCTTCTTACATAATAGGAGCATAATCCACACATTCAATAAAATCCATTCTCAAGAGGTAAAACTTACTTCAATATATAAGCTTTGGGGAGGCTTCATATCCTGTGTTATGTCCAAACCTTCATTTCCTCCCAATGACCTCATGTAAGTAGCAAGGGACTTCTTATAACAATTGAACCATTCTATCTGAAAACAGAAAAATGGTCTTTTTACCAAGTGACAAAGAAAACAAGCTTGCCAACATTGTGTAATCGTGACTTCAAACAGCACATACGCCCATGTAGATCATGAGTGTGGCATTCCTGTATTTATATAGCGAACATTAATGGTTGTCTTCTACGAGTCAGGAACTGTCTGTGCACTTAGGATGGAGCATTCAACCAAAACAGACAAAATTCTTGTTATCACATAGCTTACAAACCAGTAGACCTAAGCACAGATCTAAAAAAACCATTCAACCAGAAACAACACTACGAAAAACACATGATTCAGTTATGGTCGCTTTAAATACTGCACGGACTCTTTTTATAAGAATGGAACAACATGCTTGAGCAGACAATGCAAATGTCCCCAAAGAGAAGGAAGGACAAGCAAAATGAGGAGTGCACACAATAGAAGATAGTGAGGCTTACTTTGGAATTCAGTTCTAAGTTGTATCTGACAAGGGTAAACCTTTATCACATGTAAAGTGGCGCAAGAGGTCACATTATTTTACGACTGCATTTGTAGGAAAGTCAGTCATCGGAATTCTATAAATGTAAAAAAGTAGATTAAGAGTTGCCAAAGGGCTGGGGGAAGGAAATAATAATAAAAGGCATTTGTTATTTTTTAAAGTCTATTATGGTTAGGGTGAAAGTTTACAGAGAAAACTCATGTTTTATACAATAATTTATATATATTTTGTTTTGTGACATTAGTTGCAATCTCCTCAGAATCTTATTTATGTATAATTACAGAAAGGTAGGCAAAACAAAGATGTACAGGTTAATGACATTATTAAGAAACAGCCTGGTCAAGGAGTAACACATCCTCAACCCCAAAATGGAGACTTATCATTTTGTTCCATTCTGAAAATTTTACATTATCACCCAAGAATGCATCCCTAAAACACTAGTTTAGTGCTGTTCATTATTTGTACTTTAAATAGATCCACACAGTATTTATTATTTTGTGACAAATTTCTTTCACTAAACATATTTTGGATTTCTGAAATTCTACTTTAAAGTGATGAAGAGCAAGGATGTCACACTTTGAGGACTGAGCAATGCCATGGGATTTTCCATTGACCTTAGCCATGGGATTTTCCATTGCCTCATAAGCATATGAAAGTTGGACAACAATTAATAAAGACCAAAGAATAGATGCCTTTGAATTAGCATGTTGGCAAAGAACACCGAAAGTACCATGGACTGCTAACTGAACAAACAAATCTGTCTCGGAAGATCACAGCCAGACTGATCCTTGGAGATGAGTATGGCAAGACTTGTCTCACAAGTTTTGGGCATGTTTTCAGGAGACCAGTCCTTAGAAAACGACACAATACTTGGTACAGTGCAAAGTCAGTGGGAAAAACAAAAACAACTCAAGGAGATGAATTGATACGGTAACTCAACAATGGGTTCAAACATAACAATTGTGAGGATGCAGAGTCCAGTAGTACTTCATGCTGATCTAGACAGGGCCACTATGAGGCGGAACTGACGAGAAGGCACCCACCACTACTATGTTGGTTAGTATTGGGTTATGTGTTGGCTAAAGCCAAGGTCAACAGTTTGACTCAACCAGTTACACCTAGGGAGAAAGGGGATTTCTGCTCCTATAAAGAAATACAGCTTCAGAAACCTAAAGAGCCAGTTCTACTTTGCTCATCCTTAAGGATTGTTAAAAGTCAATGGCAGTGGGTGTTTTACACAATTAATGTATGTATGTATGGATTGTGATAATAGTTGTATGAGCCCCAATAAAATGATTTTTAAAAAAGAAATTATGACATAAGATTATCTCTCTCTAAAGTGTCTTGGAGTCTCTAACTTGTAAACTACTATTTGTCTACCTTCATGGAAAAAAATAATACACTAATCTTTGTTAAAGATGGCATCACCTATCCCTTATCGGTGAGTTCAAAGTGAAATGTTCACATATAGAAACTGAATTTCGGTTTATGCTCTGAGAAGGAAAAGGCAGAGGCAGTGATTCTCTCCATAGACTATACCTTGTAGAGACTCTATTAACACAGAATTTGGACCCCAGCTATAAGGGATTTCCATTGAACTCAAGGTCAAAATGAAGTCTAAAGTATGGAAATCTAATCTCAAGACTAACATTATAATTGTTAATTATAATTTTCTGGTTCTAAAATCAGCATCTTGAAGTCTTACTTGTGTGCCTTGTCATGACTACCTTGTACTAAACTAAAAAAGTTTATGCACGACAAGTTCATGTATTTATGTTTAAAATAAAATCCTCATCTATTGGTTACTTAAATTTTAAGATAAAATCCTACAAGAACTATTACTCTTAAACACTC
Organism: Tenrec ecaudatus; assembly: GCF_050624435.1. Taxonomy (NCBI): domain Eukaryota; kingdom Metazoa; phylum Chordata; class Mammalia; order Afrosoricida; family Tenrecidae; genus Tenrec; species Tenrec ecaudatus. The sequence continues at coordinate 297,081 of NW_027459702.1, read as the reverse complement.
TATGTTTTTAAAAAAATACTATAGCTATTGTTATTAGAGAAAGAACATGTTCTGTTCATTTCACCATAATAAAGAGGCACCCCTCAAGTCCACTTAATGTAAGATTCCGGCACAAAGACCATGGAAAAAGAACCTGAAAAATTAACTGGTAACGTAATTATTTAGTAGTTCCCTCAAGAAGCTGAGGTACTTTGTTTCTTTCTCCAGAACATGAACAGAATAAAAATAAAGCATGGAAATGTACTTAGCAATCCAAGATCAGAGGAGGCAATGGTATTAGAGATTAAAACCTGAGCAGACTGCGGATGACAGTGGAAGCCCAAACTCCATTTGCACAGTTCCCACACAGATTAAGCCTCCAGTGAATCTCCTTAGACCATGAACAAAGAATGGAAATAGTCTTGTTATACACTGAGTGCATTGGAAAGTAGATTAACACAGATAATTTTTAACGTTATTGTTTTTCTCTCTTTTGGTCCCTTTTAAATTTGTTCTAGTTTTTATATTTTCTTTTGGATTGAGGGCTGTTTTTTTTGCATATGATTTTCTTTCTTTTTTTTTTTGGAGTTTTCAGTGGTTTATTGAGCATTCAATATTTTGCCATGATGACTTAGGATAGTTAGGTGTTTTTTTTATTTTGTGTTTTACATTTTATTAGGGGCTCATACAACTCTTATCACAATCCATACGCATATGATTTTCTTTAAATAAAATCTAGGATAGGACTTAGTTACTGTGAAGACTATAAATGGATTAAGTTTCTTTGGGTTAGGACAGGGCAGGCTGGGGCAAATGGTGAGTTTAAGACTGAAGAAAATGTTCTAAAATTGATGGAGATCATAACTGCACAGCTCTTTTTAATATATTTAAACCACTGGGTTGTGTGGTATATGAATTATGTCAATTAAACTCAAGTTAAATTTTTTAAATGCAGTTAGCAAGTAAATTGTTTATAAAACTCATGGCAAATTTACTGAATACATGCCGTGGCAATTACATTATATCCTGTCAGCCTGTCAATAAAATTGCAGCTTGATGACCTCATTTTGAGGCATGACAGAAATAAGTAGCTCAATGGAGATCAAACCCAGTCTCTCTGCCTTCCTTTTCTGCGCTGAGACAGTCAGAGAGCTGGAGGAGACCCGTGCCAACACTGAAATGCATACACTGCCACTGGATCCACAAGACCTTCTACCCACTGGCCTGCGATATTCCTGCATTTGGCATCATTACATATACTGTGAATCTAAAGAGGAATTTATCGACTAGTACCGAACATATAGGCTAATATCGGACTTAGGAACTTGATCTGAACTGGGCTGAGATGTTTTCTCAATATATAATTGCTCTTTTATATAAAGTTCTTATACACATGAGTGTATGACTGTTCCTCTAGTCAACCCAGACTAACACTTTCTTTCATAAGTGATATACTATACCAAACTCACACAATAACAGCATTGATCACATTCCGTTCTATGCTATGTTCCAAATGGGCAGCCTTAATCATCCTGTAACAACCCTGTTAATACAGCAGTTCTCAACCTGTGGGTTACGACCTCTTTTGGGGTCAAAGGACCCTTTCACAGGAGTCACTTAAGACCATTGGAAAACATGTATTTCCAATGGTCTTAGGAACCAAGTCACTGCTCCTCTATCCATCTCCAGGAGGGTCTGCCCACATACGAGTACGCAGCGTAATGACATAATCAGACAACCCCATCACATTCAACTTGTACAAATAAAGGTGGATGTGACAGGGTTGGCACCACAATGTGTTTATGTGGACAAGTCACACATGCGTAGAGAGCAGCTGCTGTGTTAAAAGCAGCTACTGTGTTAAAAGCAGCGACAGTGTTAAAAGCAGCAGTATTGGTGGTAAATGACACTTCATGAATTATTATTTCTGGGTAAAATCATAAACTACTGCAAAATATCGATATCTGTACCATGGGAACTTTATCTGGATGCTGATTGGTCTTTTTATATTCAGCTGTGGTTGATGTGAATACTGCTCCTTGTGATAGTAACAGGTATGTAAAAACACAACATAGAGAATGTTAAATCATAGGAAATTTTAATAAACTGTATTGACTAAATTGTGCCATGTATCATCTTTAGTACTATTTTTTTTTAAATAAGAAATTTAAACAAGACGCTTGACTTGAAGGGAAAACTATCTAGGCTTCATTGAGAGTAATTTACGCCTACTTAAAGACAGATTGCCCTACATGTAATAGCTACATACAAAAATGTTATAAAACTGTCCTTGGTTTTACAATGATAAATGAAAAACATAAAAATTCTTCAATCGAACAAGGCATGCAAGGATTTTTTTCATGTCATTTTTTTTGTTTTTGTTAAACAGTGAGAGCAAAATAACCTACTGAAATACAAAGAGAGAAGCTGAATGAGCAAGCCACTGATGGAGAAGGGGAGCTTTCACAGAACCAGTGTTTTCCCCATCCCATCTCCACCTGATGTTGATCAAAACATACCATTGGTGATTTAGTAAACGAATAAATAAACAAAGGGAAAAATTTAATATGCTTGTGTACATGCACCAGTTACTTTGTGTACAATAAAGGAATGAGGAAGGGGAAATGAAATAAAGAGAAAACTATACTGTAGTTGTCAGGAGGTGGTGGAATCAAACTGTGGTTTTCTAATCGAGAATGGATTCTTGGTCGGCTGGAAGAGAGTTCTGGAGGAAAGGAGCAGGCTCCCTTAGAAGATGCCTCCTGTCTGCTGCTGGAACACATCAATTGTATCTTCATCCTCCGTTTCCAACTGTGCAGGTGTGTCTGTTTCATTGATTGGCTGTCTGTCGAATCAAATCAGATCTGACTCATTGACAAACCCTGTTCACAATAGGCTTCCATTAGCTTACTAAGTGGGTGTGCCTCTGAATCTTAAACTGCACCACAGAACCATCCTGCCCTACCACCTTCAAGTTAATCTGATCATTGTTCTCAGTCTTGACTCCTCCCTTGAGTTTTTTGTTGGCCAGGGTGAATGCTGAAGTCTTCTCAAAAGAGGTACCAGGTCCGCACCAAACGAGCACACAGGCAGCTGCAGGAACAGCAGGAGGAGGTGGCAGTGGTGGAGGAGGGAGAGCCATCTTTTGTATTATTAAAGCTATGGTTATATATTATTTTCATTAGCCAACCATCCCATGACAATGGATCATGTAGAAGAACGTTAAGAAAAGATAGTGAGGATTTTTTATGGTATGGTTTTACTTCAATGACAGCAGGAACTGAGAAACTACAATGTCTTACTTGTTGTGAAGTTCTATTAGTTGAATCTATGAAGCTGAACAAACTAATATGCCATTTTGATAGCAAATATCCGAGCTTTGCTGGCAAGGATACCAACTATTTTAAAAGCAAAGCTGATGATAAACTCAAGAAAGCCAGACTTGACACTGGTGGCAAGTACCACAAACAAAACGTAGCAGTCATTGAAGTTTCATATTTGGTGGCACTCAGAATCACCAGCGCTATGAAACCCTACACCATTGCTGAGGATTCACTGTTGCCAGGGGCCAGTAAATTGTTCGAGTTATGATCAGAGATGAATTTGTTACAAAATTGAGCGCAATTTTCTTATCAAATGACACTGCCTGCAGAAGAATAGCAGACAAGGCTGCTGATATTCTTGATCAGATAATCCAGGAAAGTAAATCTGCTCCACTTCCAATATTTAGCATCCAGCGTGATGAATCTACAGACGTTGCAAACTGTTCACAGTTACTGTTTACCTGAGGCATATTAATGATGGCGACTTTAAATATGAGTTTCTTTTTTTGCAAACCTCTTAAAATGGCAACTACTACACGTGATGTATTTGATAGTTGGTTCATTCTGAAAGAGCATAAGATCTCTTGGGAAAAGGTTTGTGGTGTTTGCAGATGATGCTCCACTATGCTAGGATGTCAATCTGAATTTCAACGTTTGGTACTGAGTCACCGAAAGTCACCGGAACTCACTGTATAACTCCTCAGAAAATATTAGCAACAAATACACGGCCAAAAGAGTTACAAGAAGTAATGAGAAGCATCATAAATTCTGTCAATTTTGTAAAGGCGAGCACTTTAAACAGTCTACTGCTTTCGCAACTGAAGTGAGACGGTTGTCCAGAGGAAAAGTTTTAAAAGGTGTTTTTGAGCATGGTGATGAACTCAAAACGTTTTTTATCAGAAAACATGACCGCAGTTCAAAGCATTTTGCAGCGATAAAAGTGAGATACAGAAAATAGTTTGATTGCCATCTTTGCCATCTTGAATGAGTTACAATTTATTACTGCAAGGACAAAATGCAACATGCCTTGATTTATCTGAAAATATCTGACCATTCCAAAGGAAACATCAGCTTTGGGGGAAAAAATTGGATGAAAATAAAATTTACCAAAAAAATAATAAAAAGAAAATAAAATTTACATGCCTACCCTATCTGTTTTCTTTGAAGAACATGACACTGAACCAGACAAAAGGATTACAATTTCTGTGAAAGAACACTTGCATATGCTTGCAGATGAAATTTCATCGTACTTTCCAAATCTACCCGACACCTCATTTGCACTTGCCAGAAGCCCATTTGCAGTCAAAGTTGAAGATGTTCCTGAGATAGCACAAGAGACGTTTATTGAACTAACAGCGATGCAGCGAGAACTGATTTCTCTACAATGCCAGTTACAAAATTCTGGATCAAGTGTTTGCAGTCAGGTCCTGTTCTGTCGGAGACTGTGTTGCACCTTTTTCTTCCATTTCCAACAACTTATCTTTGTGAAACAGGGTTTTCCAGCTTGTTTGTTATCAAGTCTAAATAAAGAAGTAGATTTGTTGTGGAAGATGATCTTGTGCTCTTGCAAAGACTGTCTGGAGAATTTCTGATCTAGTGAGAAAGAAACTATCTCAACCTTCTGGCTTTTTACGCACACTGTCGCAAAATGTAGCAATGTAGTTCACTATTGTTATATTAAGACTGTTACTCATGCTACACCATGCTTCAAGACAAAATTTCATTTATTTATAATTAGAAATCAGTATTTCACAAGATATAATTACCTATTTTTGTGATTAATCACTATGCTTTAAATATGTTCAATTTGTAAACTAAAAATATATCCTACATATCAGATGTTTACATTATAATTCACAACAGTAGCAAAATTACAGTTATGAAGTAGCAACAAAAATGATTTTAAGATTGGGGATCACCACAACATGAGGAACTCTATTCAAGGGTCGTGGCATTAGGAAGGTTGAGAACCAAGGCTGTAGTAGGACACACTATGACCCCATTTTGTAAATAAAGGAGTGAACACAGAGCAATGAGGTTACTTGCCCAAGATTAGAAAGCAGTGTCAGGAGTTGAAACCAAGTGTTCTGACTCTAATGTTCTATCTTGAAATACTGGTCTAGCACCCTACCTTCAGTGACAAATACTCATCTTATTCTGAATATTTATTCATGCTGACTAGAAAACTACATATCTCCTAAGAATAATGTCGGCTTTTCAACTCCACTGATGAATCACTAATAAATAAAAGAAACTCCTTTTTTCATTGTCAGTTTTCCCTGTAGCACTAGAATTACTTACTACTACTCCCTTCCAGGAGGGTACCCCAGTGGCAGTTGCTACATTTGTCACTATTAATGGAAAGGTTGGCAATTTGAATCCACTTAGCTACTCTGTAAGAGAAAAATATGGCAGTTGGTTTCCATAAAGATTGATAGTGTATATGGATTATGTGCCAAATAAGACAGTTCAAAACAAAAATAATGTATAGCCTTATAAACCTCTGAGGCAGTTTTAGTCACAATCGACTTGAGAGTAATGAGTTTGGTTTTATACTTCCCATGCCTATCGCAGTAAGTACTAACTGCTTAAAAAACGCTGAAAACTTATTGCTGAAAAGGTGATCAAATCATGGATCAAATGATAGCAACTCAAAAGATTAGCTAGGAATCTTGGAGTAGTAAGCTTATGCTAGTGAGGAATAACTCAGAAAAGTATGGTAAGAATGGTTGCTTAATTCAAAAAGTATGTGTCAATAAATTATATATACAAACTGCTGAGTTAGTAGTTTATATTTACCTCTACACATTCTCACAAACAAAATATAGAAAATTTACAGAAAACAGAGAAATACTAGTAAACATCATTGTAGAAAAAAAAAAGCCAGGATCTCAGTATTTTCCCAAAATCATTAACTTGAAAAAGTGCTAACTTACTTCTTCAGCAGACATGTGAAATCGTAAAGCATTAGGCAACACACTGCCATATTCCCACCTAAGTGCACGAATCCGTAGTAACCGGTCATACCTAGGACATTGAGAGAGTATTAGCATACAAAGAAGCAGGAAATCAGACACTGTTCTATCAGTAAGGACTCAAGAATCTTATCAACTAAACTGTCATTTGTGGATTTTTTTTTTTTAAGATTCTGATGCAAATAGATCTACTCTAAGAAGACATCTTTGGGACTACCAGAAATCGGGAATAGGAACTGGGCTGATGCCCCTAGCACTGTTCATTGTCGTAACTGTGATGGTGACACAGCAGTAATGTGGAAAAAGATCAGAAAGGCCCTTATTTCTTAGAGATGTATCCTAAAGTATATAGTGGTAAAATGTTATCTGATGTTTAGTACTTAGTTTTAAGTAGCCTAACATACATATGTCATAAATTATGGAAAATGTATTGTTAAATTTATAAGACAACTCCAGGAGCTTCACTATATTATTCTCTCTGCTTTCAAGAATAGTGCAATCTTTTACAATACAAATTTTAAACTGGAAAAACGAAGTTAAAATGCTTACATTAAATCAAACTTAAAAGAAATAACTCACTGCCACATGGAGTTGTTTGACTCATACTGACACTGTAAGGACAGGATAGAAGCGCACCAGTGAGTTTCCGAGATTGTAACTCTTTTTTAAGAGTAGAAAGCCTCATCTTTTCCCCGCAGAACAGCTGGTGGTTTTGAAATGCTGTTTCTGGTTAACAGTCCAGCGCATAAACACTGAAAACACTCTCACTTCCATCATGCCAATGCTGACTCATAGCAAACCCCTGTGGGTTTCCGAGATTGTAATTATTTACAGGAATAGAAACACGGCCTTTTCCCCTCGGAACTACTAGTGGTTTTGAACTGTGGACCATGTAGATCACAGCCCAACAAGTAACCATGCTACCAGGGCTCCATGCATAACCACAGAGATAAATAAATCTGAGATCTGTTGCTATCAACCAGAAACTTAATTGAGAAACCCCATGGAAAACTCTTCTTTGTTTCCTGCTACTACAAGTAAAATCACAGCAGCTTACAAGTACGCAATAGTGCAGCGTCGATTTCTTAACAAAGAACAGTGCCGAAATTTGATGGTTGGTATCAAATTGCTTCTTCCGTCTGATTTTGCTTCATTACTAGGAAGAGAATTAAAGAGAAAATGGATAAATACACTGCAGAACAACAAAAATTTTTAAGTTTTATTGACATGTAACAATTCACATCAAACAATTCAATAGTTATTAAGAATTGTACAAAAAACTGTACAATTACCACTACAATCAATTTTAGAACATTTTCTTATTTCTTGTACTCATTGTTATTAGCTTCCTGTTTCCCACCAACCACCCCTACAATCCCCACAAGAAACCATTAAATCCAGTTCCTGGCACTACAGAACCAAAAAAATTAATTTTTCCATGATATTTTTCAAAGGACTGATACACGTACACATTTTTACCTATTTGTACGTAACAGTTTACCTAAGCAAATTGTGCTGCTTCTACTTCAGAACTTTTATTTACACATTACAAGATTAAAGTAAGAAAAAGCCAAGTTAACTAACTTGTCAATGCAATGATACCATAATAATTTAATCTCCTTTAACCAGTTGGTATTGTACAGTTTTGCACACTGATTGCTTTCTATTATTTCAAAAGACAAGTGTCCTATTTGTTCACTGAGGTAAGAGAAAACCTGACATCATGGCCCGAAGAAGGTGGTCTTACATGATGTTTCTATTGTATGAGCACTCCGCTTCTAGGAGCACTTCCGAATCCTCACCACACTACTGTAGCTGGACATGGAGTCAGCAGTTTATTCATTCAACAAATATTTGCTATTTCCCCATCTATATTTTTTACTATACTTTAGGGTTTTTTCATATACAGAGGAAGTAGTTTCACCCTATAAAATGCACATCTTCTTAGACACTTGATATGGATCACATTTTAAAACCAGAAGAACAAAAGGAGTAAATATCTACTTTAGCATTTTAAAGCAATTAGATGAATATAAAAAGGGTCCACCATGCTTTGTTCCACATAATGCACTAGGCCCTGAAAACAGGAAAAATGCACACCCTGTGCTGTTAGGTTTTTCTATCTGCTGTCACTCTATGGGTACCAGATTATGGTCTACATTGTACAAACTAAGCACAAATACACCTAATACCAAGTACTTAAAAACATACATCAAATGTCCTAAAAAAAATCACATTTATAGGTGGGTAAATAAAAAGATTTCTTTTGATATATAATTTAACCAGACATTGCTTACAGTAATTGTTTTCTCAGAAGGACATCAGGAAGATGGGGGACAAATTTTTAAAACAAGAATTTACAAGTGTTATGAATACAAGAAAGTAGTTCAAAGTGGAACACATCCTGGCCCACCAAGCCCTGAGGACGATATTTCCACTCAGAGAAGTCAAAGCACAGAGAGGACCATATGGCCAGTCCACTATGAGACACGATGTACCTCACTGACCCATAGTGCACCCAGGGGACAACACTGGAAACACAGTGTGGGAACTGTGCCCAATCTGACCCCATCACACTGAGGCAAAACACTAAGAGCCATGCAACAGAACAGCAAAGGAAGCAGAGCAAAGAAGTCTTGAGGGAGTACAAAAAATAGACTTTGGGGCCAGAGTGTGCCACCCCATCAGACTCAACTGGAAAACACTCCTAAAGGTCAACAAACAGACCTTGAACTATTTACAGGCTTTTCTTTTTTTTTTTTTTGTCTTTTTTTGGTTTTCTTTTGTTGCTTCGTTTTGCTCTGTCTTGTTTTTTGTGCATATTATTATCTCTGCAATTCTATCTAGAAAAAATAGGCGGGATAAACAATCTGAAGGAGAAAACAACGGACTGCTGGTTCTGGGGAGATATGGGAGCAGGGGAGGCGGGGGTGGGGGGAAAGGAAGTGGGTGTTAACAAACCTAGGGACAAGGGAACAATAAGTGATTCAAAATCAATGGCCAGGAGGGTGCAGGAGGCCTGGTAGGGCTTGATCAAGAGCAGTATAACCTAGAGGAATTACTGAAATCCAAATGAAGACTGAGCATGATAGTGGGACAAGAAGAAAGCAAAAGGAAATAGAGGAAAGAATTAGGAGTCAAAGAGTATTTAAAGGTCTAAATACAGGTGTGTACATGCCAATATTTATATATGATGATGGAGAAGTAGATCTAATGTGCATGTATTTATAGGTTTAGTATTAAAGGACATTGGGACTCTACTCAAATACTCCCTCAATGCAAGAACACTTTGTTCTATTAAATTGGCATTCCATGATGCTCACCTTCCCTACATGATTGCTGAAGACAAAACAGGTGCATAAGCAAATGTGAAAAAGAAAGCTGATCGTACCAGCTATCAAAAGATATGGCCTCTGGGATCTTAAAAGCTTGAAGATAGAGACCCACATGGATGAAGCACACTAACCTGTGTGATCACGAGGTATCTATAGGAACAGGTACCAGTCATCAAAGAACAAAAAAAATCATCATTGTGAATGAGGGGGAGTGCGGAGTGGAGACTCAAAGTCCATCTGTAGGCAAGTAGACATCCCTTTACAGCAGGGTCACAGGGAGGAGACGAGCCAGTCAGTGTGCAGTATAACACTGATGAAACACGCAACTTTCCTCTAGTTCTTTAATGCTTCCTCCCCCAATTATCATGATCTCAATTCTACCTTACAAATCCGGGTAGACCAGAGGCTGTACACTGATACAGATAAGAGGCGGAAACACAGGGAATCCAGGGCAGATAAACCCTTCAGGATCAATGAGTGCAGCAATACCAGGAGGGTAAGGGGAAGGTGGGGGAGAAAAGAGGAACCAACGATCCACATATAACCCCCTCCCTGGGGGTGGAAAACAGAAAAGTGGGTGAAGGGAGATATTGGACAGTGTAAGACATGAAAAAATTTTTATAAATTATCAAAGTTTTGTGAGGTAGGGAGGGAGGGAGAAGAAGGGTAAAAAATGAGCGGATACCAAAGACTCAAGAAGAAAGAAAATGTTTTGAGAATGATGATGGCAACAAATGTGCTTGACATAATAGATGGATTTATGGATTGTGCAAAGAGTTAGTTATACAAGCCCCCAATAAAAGGATTTAATAAAATAAATAAACCTAACCAAACTCACTACCAAAAAAAAAAAAAATTTTTCCATTGCTGGTAGGAATGTAAAATGGTATCGCTAATGTAGGTAGTAGTGTCGCAGCTCAACAAAAATCTGATCTACTACACCCAGATTTGAAAAGACATGCAAACAGACTTGTACACCAACATTCCTTGCTATACTATTTGCAATGGGTGAAGATAAGAACCACCTAATGCCCATGAATAGGAAAATGTGATATATATGTGTACACACTACTGCTGCTGCTGATGTTACTCAGCCAATCGGAGAAATGAAGAATTGGCACAATCTATAATATGGATGGGACTCGATGTCATTAAACTAGTGAAAGAAGTCAACCACAGCACGGGACTTGGTTTCAATCTCTTGCCACCAAGAACAGTGGCCCAGAACTACCAGTCTGTTTTAATGCTTCTTTGCTTTTTATGGCAGGTGTGGCTCTGCTGTTGTAAATATTATTGGAACGTTTGCCCTATCACCAACTCCTGTTGTTTCTGTAAATAGTGCTCAGTCACTTAAAGGTTTAATTTACACAAGTCAACAATTCATGTATTGCAGTTCATAGCTGGCCCATACTTGTATAATTTCCCTTTCTCGACAATGTTCTAAATTCTGTAACATTGGCTAAACTAATGACACCATCAAAGTGTACCGGCTACACATTAGACTCCTAAGTGAAACATCAGCAGTTTAAAGTCACCAGCCAAGTCTGTGGGGGAAGGATGAGGCTTTTTACTCCTGTGATGATGTGCAGGCTGGGAGACTCACAGGACAGTTCTACCCTGCCCTATAAAGTTGTCATGAGTCAGCAAGGGGATGATAATTGATAATGTTCTGTAACATAAAATGACAATGATGTCTCTTAGGTGAACCAGAGTCATTTATAAACCATGAGTGGATTTTAGGCTTGTACTTAATTCTAGTCCCAATCTAAGAACAGCTAGTTCTTATGACATGGTCCTGCTTAGTGGTTGCCCTCATGAAGAAATCACTGAAGATATGAGTCTACAGCAAAATGTGGTGAAGAACCTAGATGGTGCCCACCTATTAGAAAAAATAGTGTTGGGGATTTTAAAGGTTTGTTTTCAAACAAGCAGCCATCTAAGTGGGGTGTCACATGGAAGGAGCACATCAGCCTGTGTGAACATAATCCAAATCTAAAGGCTGGAATGATATCAAAGCTTAAATTGTGAACAATTGGTTTGTAGAAGGCTATGGTTGTCAGTGGAAGCCCAAAATCCATTTAGAGGGTCCACAAAGAGATCAAGCCTCTTGTGAATTCCCTCTCGTTATAGCTGAGGGATGTGAAGAGCTCTATTATCAGACACTGTAAATCAATATGTCAGACATAGATCAAAATGCAGTATATCTTATTTGATTTTCCTTTGGACCCATTTTAAAGCTGTTTCAATTTAAAAAAAAAAGTGAAGGGAAAATACTCATGAAGCAAACCCTTGGAGCCTCACTGTGACCATGGACGAGGGGTGGAGGGCCTCGCTAGCATGCAGAGCGCAGTGGATTCCTGCGGATGCGGTTAGGTTCAAACTCAGCACCCCACCATTTGCTCTCCCTTATGAGCCATCTAAATGTGTTCTAGTTCTTAAGATACTTGTAGCTTTCTTTTGACTGAGGTTTTTGTTTTACTTTCATAGTCTTGTTAGTGTTGTTTTTATTGTTTTCACTGTTTTTCTGTATATAAAATCCAAGATAGGTGAATCAGAGGCAGTAACTGGATTCATGGTTCCTTGGGGCAGGGCAGGGGAGGTGGGGAGGAAATGGGGAGCTAATAACAATGAGTCCAAGAATGAAGAAAATATCTAAACCTGATTATGGTGATGATTCTACAACGATATGTGAATTATATACCAATAAACTGTTAAAAAGTCCATCGCAAATTATATAATTAAATGGTTCAATCATATTAAGAAGAGTTGTACAATCATTACCACAATCGAATTTAGAACATTTTCTTCCTTCTTGTACTCACTGTTATTATTGTACTCACTTCCTTCAAACCGCCCCGGCCACAACTCAGGAACCATTAATCAAGATACTGTCTCAATAGATATACCTACCCTAGATTTCATATACACTAAAACATTTAAAAACAGCAAAAAACCTACTAAAAATAACAAAGTAAAACAAAAGTATCCCAACTGAAAAGATAGAAAATATAAAAAACTAAAATCAATTTAAAATGGGTCAAAAAGGAGATCAATGGCTATGGTGCTAAATTTTAAAGGAATTGCATCTGCAATAATCCACTTTCCAATGCACTCTGCATAACAGCAAGGCTAACCACAACACTTGTCTATGCTCAGAGAGGACTCACAGAGCTTTATCCATACATATTTCCCCTGCACTTTGTTTTTACTGAAGTAAAATGGGTCAAAACAGAGGTCAAATGATATCATGCTTTATTGTAATCATCTCTATAACACTCTCTGTCTGATAGCAAGACTACTGACATCCTTCAACTGAGTCAGAGAGGATTCACTGGAATCTTAAACCACTTGTGTGGAACTTGCAAATGATTTTGGATTTCCACTGTCATCCATATCCTTCTGCAAATCAGGTGTTCACAATTTAAGCTCTAATACTATTCCCTCCTTCATATTTGAGTTTTAATTATTCACACTCCTCTGGTCACAAAGGCTGATGTGCTTCTTCCATGTGGACTTAGGTGACATTTCACTCAGAAGGCTGCTTGTTGAAAAATAAGACCCCCATGCGCCATTCTTTCTAAAAATCATACCATCTAAATTTCTTTACTACACTTTGCTATAGCATCCATATCTTCAGTGAGCATCAAAAAGGGCCAAGTCACAAGAACTAATTCTCATATTGGGCTAGAATTAAATGCAAGTCTAAATCCCATTCATGTTATCTATGGTTTACGTACATCTCTGGTTAATCTTAAGAGACATCATTGTAATTTTATATTAGAGAACATTATCAATCACCCCCAGGGGCACATGGCAATTCTATTGATAGTGTGAACTTTTTGATTAAAGAATCTATAAACGAATGCTGATCAAAAGGGAAAAATTCAAAATTGAATTTCAAATTACCAAGAACTCTAGACTTTCTAGAGCCACGTAATCTGGAAAAACCCAAGTCCTAAAATAATCCTTAAACCAAAAATATCCTCCAAAGTGGGTCACTCCACAAAGAGGTGGGATATGGGATAAGACCATCCACCTGAGGGTCTACACCAAGACAAGGCTGGGGCAAATCCCCACAGAAATGAAAGAACCTTGCCAGGAAATCAAGTTTAGGCCAGGGGAGAGGAACATCACTGATAGTTCTGTTGGCGAGCATGGTAGGTGATTGGGGAGAAATATCCTCACATTGGGAAGGGGTGCTAAACAATGATTGTAGGGAACCTATAGGGACAGATTTTATGTTCCTGGGTAAACACTACAAATATGTCTCTAGCCAAAGCTCAATAAAACATGCCATGGACTAAACACCAAGATGTCACTGGATGCTGACCTTGTGGTACGGTAAACCTTGTGGTCAGCATGGCATCACTCGGGCTACACAAGCGCTTAACACAGAGGCCCAGCAGAATGAACTGAGCCTGGCCTCAAAGGTGCCTGTACCCTTGGACTGAGGACTGGGGTGCTTAGATAGAAGAGGAAGCAGAGTGGCTGCCCTGGACCTGTGGAAGTGATGGTCATTGGACCTTGGGGGGAACCCCATTTGGTTGGAGTCCATCAAAAGGGACTCAGAATCACCATATATTTAGTACCTTGATGCTCCCCTCTCAGTGATATGACTGGCTTTGATCTGTTGGGCAGGGATTTAAACTTGGAAGAATTGATCCAGGATGTTTCCCCTGGCATCGATCCCCCCTGCTTAGGGTAAACAGAATTCAACTGAATATGAGATCTAACTGTGTGGAGCAACAACTCATGGGTTTCGGCTCAAGTTAGAACTGTACTTGCAGACTCCTCAAACCTACAGCAGAATGATGTGTCATCGGAAAACTTGATGGTGTTGCCAGTGCAATCATCTTATACTCCAGGGGGAATGATTGACAATGTGTTACTTTTCTGTTTCTATGGGTTTTTTTCCTTGCCTTTCATTTGCTTGTTTTGTTTGTGTTTGTCTTTAGTTGTCTGCTAGTTGTTTTGTTGCTGTTGGTGGGGTAGTTGGTCTTACAGGGTATTAATTTGTCATAGTATGGCTGTCAAAGTAAACCCGAGCTATGCATATCCCAGGGACAAGCAGACGGATTCTGGCCACAATTTAACTTTAGTCCCAATCCAAAGACAGTTAGTTTGGATAACATGGCCTTGCCCACCTCATGTAATGATCACTGAAGATAAGGGTGCTATAGCTAAGTGTGGTGAAGAAAACAAATGGTGCTCACTATCAATCGGAATAGTGTGTGGAGTCTTAAATTCAAACAAGTAGTCATCTAAACGAGGAGTGAACTATGTCCACAAAGAAGAAGCACACCAGCTTGCGTGACCCAAAGGCACGCAAAACAAAATTCAAAAATGACAAAGGGAAAAGTATCAGAGCCCAAATTTCGAAGACCCAATTTATAGAATGCTATAGAAGATAGGGGGGCCCCAAACCCATCTGCAGAGTATCTAGTCAGATTAAGCCACCAGCAGATCCCCTCTAGTCACAGGAAAGTGTCTCGAACAGCTTTTCTATCAGATAGAGATCATTGTAAGTGTGATTATGCTGGAATGAACTGGATACATGGTCAGATGACCTCCCTTCTAACCTGAACTTGTTCTTGGTCAGTGGTTTTCAACCTTCCTAATATACATTTACTACAGTCCCTCATATTGTGGTGACCCCCCCAACCATAAAATTATTTTTGTTGCTACTTCATAACTGTAATTTTGCTACTGTTATGAATCGTCATGTAAAACCTGATAAGCAGGAAGTATTTTCACTGTTACAATTTGAACACAATTAAAGCAGAGTGATTAATCACAAAAACATTTTCTATTGTGAAAGACTAATTTCTAACTACAAATGAAATTAATTTTGTTGTAAAGCATAGTGTAGCATGGGTAACAGTTTTCACGCCAGTTACTCGTATGTGGGCATATCTGCATATGGGCAGCCCTGCCTAGAGACAGCTAGAGGAACAGTGTCTTGGTTCCTAAGACCATTGGAAATGTGTTTTCAGGTCTTAGGTGACTCCTGTGAAAGGGTTGTTTGACCCCCAACGGGTAGTAACCAACAGGTTGACAACTGCTGTTTAGGTGAGAGCATTTCTTGCTTGTTCTAAGACAAGGTGGTCTTTTCTTTCTTACTCATTATTTGTAATTTTATCTCTAAAGAATTGATTGTGTTAATGATTATGTAAGTCTTCTTGATATGACTGAACTATTGAATTGTGTGATATATGTGGATTAAGTACCAATAAAACTGTTTTAAAAAAGGCTCAGAAACCCACACAGGCAGTCTATCCTGTCCCATAGAGTCACTATGAGTCGGCATTGACTCAATGGCAGTGAGCTTGGTTTGTTTTTTGACCAAATCACAGGGCACTATTACTTTGTCTTACAGCTCAAATTCTTCACTGTGCCAAATCCCAGGCTGAACTTTTACTATCTGTAAATCTAGAAACCTTTTGAGCTTTCTGCAGCACTAGTTCTGTATAAACTCCACTCCAACTATGAATAATCTCTACTGCGCCGATACTCAAACCAAACTCTGCCAGTGAGTTGATTTCCACCCAAAGCAGTTCTGCCCATAGGACAGGGTAGAACTGCCCCTCTGGATTTTTAAGACTGTCACTTTATAGGAGTAGAAAGCTTCATCTTTCCTCCTCAGAGTAGCTGATGGTTCCAAACAGCTGATCTTGCAGTCAGCAGCCCAACATGTAGCTATCATGTTGTCTATTGTCTATACTGCCTACTATATATTGTCTATTCTCTTTACTCAATGCATTAAAACATCTATTAATTTTTTAAAAAAGTAAAATGTATGTATTCCACTTTGTTAGTGCTTTTACTCACTTGTATCTCAATTTGGGTCTATCCTAATTCCGTCATATCAATCAACCAACAAATATGCATTAAAGCACCCAAAATGCAGATATAACAATAAGCAATATTAAGTCCTTTAGAGCTGGGCTAAATTATATAGTTAGAATATAATCAGGTGCACAGAGATTAAAAAAAACCCAAATATGATGCAAAATCAACTAGCTAATATTATTTCTAATTAATTCTTAACTCTGATAACTTAAAAAAAATCTTATGAAAACTTACACATCGGATTGGTTTTGTTCATATAAAGCCTTCATCTCCTCCAGAATTTGTCTGAATCCATCCTCCTGGAATATATAAACTGCTTTTGATATATATCCATGGATTCCCCAATGCATTCAATTAATCCCCTAAGTCTATCTGTACTACATTTATCCTCAATTTATATATATAATTTATTTAAAATCCATAGCCATTGCATAAATTCTGGCTATTTATGTACCTATATCAAAAATAAAGGCTTAATCGAGCATGAAAGTACACATTTTCACTGCAAAAACAACAAATACAAGTTTTAAAATATTTCTCCCAATTTTTTCCCCCAAAGACACAGTTTTGGTTTGTACTGCAAGAAAAGAAAGGCCAAAGGAATTTTTCCTACCATCTACCTTAAGATAGAAATTTTTCACTTAGACAAATAAAATGTTTTAATTCTAAAATTCATAAATATTAATAAGATAGTTGACCATTTGAAAAGAAGTGACATCACATATTCTTTCAGCCAAAATACAGTCTTGGGTTCAACCAACCCTGTAGCCAATTATATGTTGAAAATATTTGATGATGATGAATAGCCTTGTTTACTCTTGATGTCATTTATTACCCATTTCATCTCCACAATTCTAAAAGTTACAAGTCCTGCTAGTCTTCAATCACTTAAAAAACTCATTTATCAATATCTGTAGAATTGAGTTTCAATCATCCACATTTCTCACCACTAGCTCATCTCTCTGCCTCCATTAGTTCTTCTCTTCTGATGCATTTTCCATATTGCCAATAACCAAAACCACTTCCATTAAGTACATTTTGATTAAATGACCCTATAGGACGGAGAAAATTGCTCCCTATGGTTTACACAGCTGTAAATCTTTACAGAAGCGGCTATCTTTCTCCCTTAGAATGGCTGGTGTGTTTGAATTGCTGACCATTAGGCTAGCAGCCCAATGCATAACTCCAGGCCTCATTTTACTGCCAATAAGTACTCCAAAATATAAAAACATCCCGCCACACCCCTACCTGAAAACCTCTACCTGATTCCAAATGCCTGTGGAATAATGCCGAAGTTTTTCTAATCCTAGAACCCACCATTGACATCTCCATACATAACCTTTCCAGTTGTGATCATGAGTCTTAAGCCATTGTTTATCACCTGCCTGTGTGAGGGCTAATACTTCATACAAGGCTCGAACACCCACTCCCAACCCCCCAGTAGCATTTCTCTTTATGCTCCCATCTACGCAACACCAGTTTCACTTACCACATTGCATTCTATTCACTTGTGTTTCTTGGTCCTCTCACTGACATCTATCTAGTTGCTGCCCTATGATTGTTTACTACGATGCTTAAACGTACAGGCTCTTGAGCCAGACTTCCAGGGTTCAAGCTCTAGCTCTGCTCTTTACTGGCTATATCACCACTGACAAATCTCCTAACTTCAATTCTCCACTCACATGTTTGAGGTGGGGGGAGACAGCTCAGATCTCACACAATGATGAGGAGAGACAATTGCAAGCTAAGTGCTGAACATCATTCCTACTTCCATGTTATTGTAGTGGACAAATAATCATAATAGTAACAATACGACTGTTAGCACTATTATTATCTCTTGTAGAAACAGCATACAGGGACTCAGCCCTGGGTGTGTCAGGTACAGTTCCTCACTACACCAAGAGCTCTGTACCATCATCATGCCCATTTTTGTTGGTGAGAACACTGGACGCACAGAAAGCCTGAGTCCACAGTGATCGAACAGAGTATGAATCTCAGTCTGGCACCAGAGGCCTACTTCATCATCACATTTTGCTCACTGAGTGCGTGCGCGCACACTAACGCGCATAAAACGCTAGATCCAATAAAAACGACTGGTTCTGTGGGTTTCTGAGGCTGTCAATCTTTAAAAGAACAGAAAGCTTCCAGCTTTCTTCGGCAGAATGGAGGTGGATTCGAATTTACTTTAGTTCGTATTAGGCAACCTTTTACTTGGCTAAGCAAAGGAAAAGCAACAAAGCTAAAAATGAAGCAAAACGGAAGGAAGTAGACTTTGAGGAAGCGCAATTGCTGAGTTGTACAGTAACTTCCTTCTTTCTCCCACAGTAACCTTTTGTTATGCTGTTACTTTCCCTTCCGGAACTTGGCTCACACCCTCAGGGGAATCTGAAGCAAACCGCGAAAAGAGCAGCCCAGGGGAGATCCCGCTCACCCTCCAGCCCCTTTCAGCCAAGCTCCCCGGACCTCCATCCCGCCCTCTGCCGTCCAGCCCGTCATATTAAAGGCGGGCAGCTGCCCTTCTGGCGTGTGGTGCAGTTCGCGGACCACCTCCGTCGCCTTTTCACAGAACATGGCGGGTAGACCTGGTACCGGGACCTCCTTGTCGGCCGCCCACTTGACCGAAGAGTCTGCGGGCTCCCTGCAGCCTAGTTCGCGCCGCGCTTATTAGCGCAGGTCTAGGAAATCGCCTGCGCTTTGGCGGTAAAAATCCCCAACCAATGGGAAGGCAAGGACGCAGGTTGCGTGGCTACGGTGGTTGCAAAGGGACAATTCCATACCCGGTACAGAAATATGACCGGAAGTGGGGAGGCGGTGACCGGTGCCTTGTTCCGGTGGAACGCGGCCCTCCGGAAAGAGTCCTTGGGGTTCCATTTGACTTTATCCATGAGGTGAGACGAATTTTCCAATACTAATCTGAGCACATAGTTTAGGGAGCAGCATAGCTTGGAATAGATGTACCGCCCACACCCCCCGAAACTTCCTCTTTTCCCTTTTTTAAAAATAAAAATCATTCTATTGAGGGCTCATATAACTATCCATATGTACATACATTGTGTCACGCTCATTTGTACATTTTTGCCATCATTCTCAAAACATTTGCTTTCTCCTTACTCCCTTTATATCAGCTCCTCACTTTTTCCCCTGCTTCATGGAACCTTGATCATTTATCAATTATTTTGTCATGTCTTACAGTGCCCACATCTCCCTTCATCCACTTTTCTGTTGTGCAACTCCATGGAGGGGCTTATATGTAAATCCTTGTAATCAGTCCCCCCCTTTTTTTTTAAAATCATTTTATTGGGGGCTTGTACAACCCTTATCACAATCAATACATCATTCCATTGTGTTTAGGACATTTGTGCATTTGTTGACCTCATCATTCTCAACACATTTCCTTTCTAATTGAGCCCTTGGTATCAGCTCCTCGTTTTTCTATCTCCCTCCCTACCCCCTCCCTCCTAAACCCTTGTTAATATTGATAGGTTTAGAATTAAGGTAGCAGATGGACATTGGACCTCCACTTCTTTTCTCCCTCAATTGCAAGAACACTTTGTTCTATTGAACTGGCATGCCGTGATGCTCACCTTAAAAGCTTGAAAATAAACAATCCGCGATCTAGCTCAGAAACAGCAAAGCCCACGTGGGAGAAGCACACCAGCATGTGTGATCACGAGGTGTTGAAGGGATCAGGCATTAAAGAACAAAAAAAATCACATCATTGTGAATGAGGAAGGGTATGGAGTAGGGACGAGGCCAAAACCCATCTGAAGGAAAGTGGACATCCCCTTACAGAACGGTTGTGGGAAGAGAAGAGGTGTTCAGGGTGCAGTGGAGCAACAATGAAACATACAGCTTTGCTCTAGTTATTTTCTATTTATTTATGTATTTGTTTGTATCATTTTATCAGGAGCTTGCACATCTCTTATCACAACCCATACATACATTGTGTCGAGCACATTTCTACATTTGTTGCCATCATTATTCTCAAAACCTTTGCTTTCTACTTGAGCCCTTGGTATCAACTCCTCATTTTCTCCAACCCTCCCCGCTACCCCCTCCCTCATGAACCCTTGATAATTTATAAATTATTATTTTGTCATATCTTACACTGTCCGACATCTCCCTTCACCCACTTTTCTGTTGTCCTTCCCCCAGGGTGGAGGTTATGTAGGTCCTTGTAATCGGTCCCCCCTTAATACCCCACTTTCCCTCCACCCTCACGGTATAGCCATTCTTAGCACTGGTCCTAAAGAGAGCGTCTGACCTGGATTCCCTGTGTTTCAAGTTCCTATCTGTACCAGTGTACATCCTCTGGTCTAGCCAGATTTGTGCGGCAGAATTGGGATCATGATACAGGAGGGGGTTGGGAGAGGAAGCATTTAGGAATTAGAGGAAAGTTGTATGTTTCATCATTGCTACACTGCACCGACTGGATCATCTCCCGACAACCCTTCTGAAAGGGGATGACCACTTGCCTACACATGGTTCTTGGGTTCCCAATCTTCACTGCCCTCATTCACAATGATATAAATTTTTTGTTCTTTGATGCCTGATACCTGATCCCTTTGAAACATCATGATCACACAGGCTGGTGTGCTTCTTCCATGTTGCCTTTGTTGCTTCTGAGCTAGATGGCTGCTTGTTTACCTTCAAGTCTTTAAGAGCCCAGACGCTATCTCTTTTGACAGCCAGGATTTGTTTCACCACATTTGTTTATGCGCCCATTTGTCTTCAGCAATCATATCGGGAAGGTGAGCACACAATTATATGACTTTTTTTGTTCTTTGATGCCTGATAACTGATCCCTTTGGCACCTCATGATCACACAGGCTGGTGTGCTTCTTCCATGTGGGTTTTCTTGTTTCTGAGCTAGACAGCTGCTTATTTACTTTGAAGTCTCTAAGACCCTATATCTTTTGATAGCCATTTGTCTTCAGTGATCAGATCATTACACACCTCTTTTTAACAAGTTTAAACTATTGTATTATATGACATCTGAATTATATGTCAATAAAACTGAAAAAATTTTAAAGATTAAAGGAATATATGGAGTCGCTATACTAAAAAGAACTAGTCAATATTGCATCATGTTAAGAGGTATCATATAAGAACCAAAGGTACTGAAAGAAGAAGTCCAAGTTGCACTGAAAGCATTAGTCAAAAACAAGGCTCCAGGAATTGTTGGAAAACCCACTGTAGGCAGTTACATAATCTAATAATAACTTGAGAAAGGGTAAAGTCTAGCCTGTCAATAGGGTCACAGCGAATGAGGCCTCTGTGGGGCCTGGCTTTCTCCAGAGGATTTTGGGTATTCCTGTATTGCTATCTTGTGGTGGAACACACTGTCTCTTTTCTACACAATCCTGTTGACAAACCACATGGAGACACACTGAGAGAGCCAGAGCCCTGGAGCTGGAGGAGCCACATAGTGACCCCTGCCAGCACCAAGATCCTTCACCGCTACTGGATCTACATGACTTTCCACCCACTGGTCTGTGATATTCTTGCATTTGGCATTATTGCATGGCTACATGAGTCTAAAGAGGAATTTATTGACCAGTATTGGACATAGGGGATAATATTGGACTTACGGACTTGATCTGGACTGGGCTGGGATGTTTCTCAATATACAATTGCTCTTTTATACAAAGCTCTTTCTTATACACATGAGTGTCTGTGAATTTGTTTCTCTGGTCTACCTGGACTAACACATTATGCTACCTGGAGTGGTGTACTAGAGAAACAAATCACAAAGATGGAGAGTGGATGCTTGTTTGACGTCTGCTCATGGTAGTACTTTTTTGGCTAGCCAGAGGTTAGATCTGGCCATTCAGTTTGCTGGGTTGTTTTATGGAAAAAATACAGGAAGTTAAACTTTTTATGATTTCCTTTGATTGCTGTCTTTGGTGATTCCTGTACTAACTGGTAAAAATGAATGTGATTAATGTATATTTGGAGCTCAGGGGTAGAAATCCAGATTGGAGACTGGAAAGTCAACTCGGTGCTCCTCAAGGGGACAGGCACTCCCCTCTCTGGATCTCACTTTTAACATCGATACACAAAGGTCGATTCTGTGAGGGTCACAGACTGGGGACTCCCATGGCCAAATGAGGACCTGTGTGGACTCTGGTTGGCCTGCTTATTCACTGCCATCTAGAAGATTCCAACTCACAGTGACCCTGTAAGACCGAGCGGAACTGCCCCTGTGGGTTTCCGAGGCTGAAATTCTATATGGACTAGAAGGTCTCATCTCTGCACAGCCCCCCACCCTATCCCCCAACCCCCGCTCCCCCAGTGTGACTGGTGGTTTCAAACTACTGACCTTCTAGTTAGCTGCCCAACACATAACCCACTGTGCCATCAGGGCTCTTTGGCCTACTTGGCTTCTATTCAATGTTATTGAATCGCCTTTGAAAAAATCAGGAGGTTTTTAAGAAAACAGGAATTTTGACTTTCTCTAGAAAAATCGATCTGGCATCACTGGAACCTAAACTAGAGGATCCACAATTCCACGTGGCTCTGGGAATCTCAACATTTCTTCCTCCTGCTCAAAGTAAAATGGTTTAAGGGGACCTTTCACAGCTGGTGGGCTGGTCTCCTTTCTAGAAAGTTGCCTCTGTAAAGAAAATGCAT
Organism: Tenrec ecaudatus; assembly: GCF_050624435.1. Taxonomy (NCBI): domain Eukaryota; kingdom Metazoa; phylum Chordata; class Mammalia; order Afrosoricida; family Tenrecidae; genus Tenrec; species Tenrec ecaudatus. The sequence goes on along the minus strand of NW_027459702.1, from coordinate 273,987 downwards.
CTTTCTTCCCTTTTACCTAGTTGGGGGTGGTGAGGGTAGCAGGAGCTATTGGGTTAAGAAAAAACAGTCCAGGTAGCTTCAGTCTGCCCTGCCAGGGCTTTAGAGGCCAAGCCTTTTTTGCTCCAGCTGACTGACCTGCTGTTTCCAGGGCAGCCCCACCATCTGTTCCCAGATGCAGGGAGGGAGCCGACTTTCCTCCATCACACCTGCCCCAAACTCAGGCCCAGAACTACTGTCTAAACACAGAACAACTTTTGTCTGTGGCCAAATGTGGGACCCCAAATTTCTTCCCTCTTTCCCGATACTCCTTCAGTGACTTGATGACCTGGGCCAGGCTGAGATGAATTAGCTTGCTCCTCACAGCTGGCTGCTGGGTTCCAGTCAACTCCCAGAGGCCACTGGCTGTGCCCATCAGTAGAAGTGGGAGTTGAGAACCCTCAGCTCTTGGCTGAGCAGCTCTGTCAGTCTGTAGCTGTTGACTGTAGCTGCTTCTGACAGCCAGTCTAGCTGGTGCTTTAAGTCATTTCAGTCGCTCCACCTCAGCTGTGATTAGTCTAGCCTCTGTAGCCTCAGAGGGAGGGGAAAACAAAACACCTCAATGACTTTGAATCAGAGTGGGTTATCCTCTTTTAAAAGGCAGAAAGTCTGAATTGGAGGATATTTTGGGGGGGTCTCTTTTATGCATTTCACATTTATGAAATAAGAACTAACAGTATTTGTTCCAGTAAGTGGATCAGAACCACCTAAGGGCACACTCCTCCCACCAGGCCACGCCTCACTAAGAATAGAGGTCCATCACTTGTCTGGCATTTTGTGGTACTGTGGTGACTTTTGTTTTGTGAGATACTGGGAGCTATGTGATTGGCATTTCATATACGAGCAGGGTCACCCAAAGAGCTTCCAGACAAAGAACAGACAATGAAGAAGGAATTGGCTGCCTGCACGGGAAGAATGAGCCATTGAAAACCCTATGGATAGCAGCAACACTGTCAGTTACTAGACCCCCCATGAACAACAGAAGAACATTGTCAGAACGTGTGCCAGAAGATGAGCTCTTCAACTTGGAAAGTACTCAAAATACGGCCGAGGAAGAGGAAGAGCTGACTTTTCATAGGCAAGTCGACCATAATGATGCAAATCGAGTATAGCCATCAGGACCTTCATTTGCTGATGGGGCACAACTCAAAATGAGGAGAAACAGTTCAAATCGTCATTAATAATTGAAACTTGGGATGTATGAAATATGAATCTAGGGACATTGGAAGTCATTAAAAATGAAATGGAATACATAAAGATTGATATTGTAAGCATTAGTTAGCTGAAATGGACTGATATTGACCATTTTGAAACAGAAAATCTTACGGTTTACTCTGCTGGAAATGACACAATCAAGAGAAACAACATTGCATTCATCATCAAAAGGACATTTTAAGATCTATTTTAATGTACAATGCTATCTTTGATAGGATGCTATCTATGCCCCTTCAAGGAGAACCAATCAATACAACTATTGTTCAAATTTATGCACCAACCACCCAAAGCTGGTGATGCAGAAATTGAATAATTCTACCACCATATTCAGTCCCAAATTTGTCAGACTTGCTATCAAAATGCTATTGGAATGCAAAAGTTGAAAACAAAGAGGAAGGATCAGTAGTTGAAAAATATGGTCTTGGTGATAGAAACCAAGCTGGAGATCGCATGACAGAGTTTGCAAGACCAATAAATTGCTGATAGCATATACTATATTTTCCAACTTCTGTTCTTTCCTCTTTGGTTCCAACATTTGCACTCCAATCACCAATAATTACCAATTTATCTTGATTGTATGTTAGAATTTTGCATGATTAATGATTTCTTCAAACATTTGATCAACAACAAAAAAGGTGACCATAAATGTGGACTTCTCCAGATGGAATACACGGAAATCAAATTGACTACACCTGTGGGAAGAGACAATAAAAGAAGCTCAATATCAGCAACTGAAACCAGTCCAGGGACTGATTGTGGAACAGATCAGCAATTGTTCATATGTGAGCTCAAGTTGAAGTTCAAGAAAATGCAAACAAGTACACGAGAGTCGATATACAACCTTGATAATAACCAACCAAATTTTGAGAACATCTCTGAATAAAGCACAGTGTCATTATAAAAAAAAGGAAATAAAGAAAAGATACAAGTGCATGTCCAAAGAGACTCTGAAACTTACTCTTAATCAGAGAGTAGCTAAAGCAAAAGGAAGAAATGATGAAGTAAAGAGCTAAATAGAAAATTTCAAAGGACAACTCGAGAATACAAAGTAAAATATTATCACAAAATGTGCGAAAGCCTAGAGTTAGAAAACCAAAACAGAACATATTCAGCATATCTTAAACTGAAAGAACTGAAGAAAAATGTCAAGTCTTGAGGTGCAATATTAAAAAATTCTATGGGCAAAATATTGAATGATGAAGGAAACATCTAAGGAAGATGGAAACAATATGGAGTCACTGTATCAAAAAGAATAGACCAACATTCAACCATTTCAGGAGGTAACATATGAGCAAGAACCAATGGTCAGGAAAGAAGAAATTCAAGATGCATGGAAAGCACTAGCCCAAAACAAGATGCCAGGAATTGCTGGAATATCTATTGAAATGTTTCCACAAGCTGATAAAGCACTGGCAGCACTCACTCATCTATGTCAGGAAATTTGGAATACAGCTACTTGGCTAACGGACTGGAAAAGATCCATATGTGTATACATACCAAAGAAGGGAGACCAACAGAATGGTCAAATTATGTAACACTATCATTGGCATCACATGTGAGTCAAATTGTACTGAAGCTAATACAACAACAGTTGCATTGATTCATTGACAGAAAGTTACCATATTCAGCATTCAAGAGCCATCGTGGCACAGTGGTTACAGGTTGGATTGCAAACCCCAAGGTCAGCAGTTCAAAACCACCAGTCACTCCGTGGGAGAAAGGCAAGGTTTTCTACTCCCATAATGAGTTACAGTCTCAGAAACTCACAGGGGCAGTTAGTTCTACCCTATACTATAGGGTCAGGATGAGTTGTCATCAACTACAAGGCAGTGAGTTTGGTTTCCCAGAGATTTAAGCCAGATTCAGAAGAGGATGTGGAACAAAGGATATCAGATATCAGATGGATCTTGCCTGAAAGCAGTGAATACCCTAAAGATGGTTACTTATGTTTTATTAACACCCAAGCTATCTGACTGTGTGGATCATAAGAAAACATGGATAGTTTTGAGAAGAGAATTCCAGAACACTTATAGAACAAGGGTAGATTGCATGGTTTAAGAACCAAGAAAGGTGTGCATCCTGGTTGCACCCACTTATTATACTTTTTCAATTGTATGGTGAGCAAATAATCAGAGAAGCCAAATTATATGAAGAAGAACACAGAATCAGATTTGGAGGAAATATTATTAACTACCTGCTATATGCAGACGACACAGTTTGGCTTGCTGACAAGGATGGGGGACTTGAAGCACTTGCTGGTGAAGATCAAGGATTGCAGCCTTCAATGTGGGATACAACTCAACACAAAGAAAACCAAAATCCTCACAACTGAACCAATAGGTAACATGATGATAAATCGAGAAAAACCTGAAGTTGTCAAGGATTTTGTCTTGTCTGGATCCACAAGCAATGCTCCTGGAAGCAGCAGTCAAGAGATGAAAAGATACATTGCACTGGGTAGATCTGCTGCATAAGAGCTCTTTAGAATGTTGAAAAGTTAGGATGTTACTTTAAGCAGGAAGTACACCTGATCCAAACCATAGTATTTTCATTTGCCTCATCTGCATGTGAAAAGCTTGCCATTGAGTGAAGAAGACCCAGGTAAACTGTATGAATTTGAACCATGGTACTGGCAAAGAATATTGACAGTACCATGGACTGCCAAAAGAACAAACAAAATCTGTCTTGGAAGTACGGCCAGAATTCCCATTAGAAGTAAGGATGGTGAGACTTTGGACATGTTGTCAGTGGAGACCAGTCCCTGGAGAGGCATCATGCTTAGAAAAATGGAAGGGCTGTGAAAAAAGGTTGAAGGCCCTTGAAGAGCTGGATTGACACAGTGACGACAACAAGAGGACTGAGCATAGGAACACTTGGGTGGATGGAGGAGGAGCTGTTATTGTTACATTCTGCTGTGAATAGGTTTGCCATGGACCAGAACCAACTGGATGGCAAACTAACAACAACAACAACAACAACAGGGAGAGACATTAAAAGCCAAACTCACTGCCATTGAGTTGACCTTGATTCAGAGCAACCCTGGAGGACAGGGTAGGACTGGCACCCGTGAGTTTCCCGAGAGTGTAACTTTTCACAGGAGGGGAAAGCCCCTTTAACCTATTACTTAGCAGCCCAGCCCATCACCAGGGCTCCACAAGGATAGAGAGAAACACTGTTAGGGCTGGATAGGGCAGAGGCTGTACACTGGTACCAATGAGGGCTGGAGGTACAGGGAATCCTTGGTGGACGATACCTTCAGGACCAAGGGTGTGAGGGGTGATGCTGGGAGAGTGGAGGGTGAGTGGGTTGGAAAGGGGGAACTGATTACAGGATCCACATGTGACCTCTTCCCTGGGAGAGGGACAGCAGAGAACCGGGGAAGGGAGACTCCGGATAGGGCAAGATATGACAAAATAACGATGTATAAATTACCAAGGGCACATGAGGGAGGGGGGGAAGGGGAGGGAGGGGAAAAAAAGAGGACCTGATGCAAAGGGCTTAAGTGGAGAGCAAATGCTTTGAGAATGATTGGGGTAGGGAATGTATGGATGTGCTTTATACAATTGATGTATGAATATGTATGGATTGTGATAAGAGTTGTATGAGTCCCTAATAAAATGTAAAAAAGGAAAAGAGGAGAAAAAATTATTAGGGCAAAGACTGTACAGATGTGCTTTACACAATTGATGTATGTATATGTATGAACTGTGATAAGAGTTGTATGAGCCCCTAATAAATTGTTAAAAAAAATGATCCTCAATTCTATCTGAATCTTTGCCAGAGCTGCAAGTTGCCTTAATAAACACGTGCAAAAAAAGTACCTCTGGCAGCAGACCGCTCAGGTTCAAATCCAGGCTCTCTAACTTATTGACTATGTGACCTTGGGCAAACCTGGACCTCTCTGTGCTTCCAAAGACTCACTTTCCAAAAGGGAAGTCATAAGCCAACTTTTCTTATTCCTCACTGGGTTGCTTTGAAGATGAAATGAGACATCTGTCTAAAAATGCTTCTGACCATCCCTTGGTTCTCAGAGCTCCACAAATGCTATGGATTATTGTTATAAGATTATGAATGATTTTTCCAAGGGTAGTGCAAAGATTAACATCAGTGCTACTTCTCTCTGACAAAATATCAATCCAAATTTCTAAATAGCAGGGTCTGAACGGATGCGCTGTTAACAGCATCTTGCTTTTCTCCCATCACTTGTCACAGTAAATCTGATAAGAAATGCTGGGCTAGGGCCTGCAGCCAAGCCCCTCACTGGCAGCGTGCAGGACCTCAGGTTGTTGCCAGGCCAAGGGACATCACAATGGCAAGAGGAGACTCCACAAAGGGCCCCTGCTTCCTCCCCCACGCCACCCTTCCCCACATTCAGGGTGAAACGTCAAAATACAATTTTTTTTGTCACCTGGTGAAATAATGAGCCCCCATTCCCGTTGCCTTGGTATCATCAGAGCGCAACAGCCACGTGGGGTAATCGCTGTCTCCGTGTTAATGCTGCTCACTTCAAACATTTTCACAGGCCCTGGCGAAATGAAACCCGTGCTTTCTACCTAGGTAGAGTTTGAGGCGATTCAGCCCATTTGCTTCTGCTGAAGAGGCTACCTCAGAAAAACAGGAAATAAAAACATAGAGGGTGTCATTGACATTAGGTTTCTCGTTTTCTTCCTTTCTTCCCTACCTTCCTTTCTTCTTGCCCTTCTCTTTCTCTTTTCTTCCTTCCCTCCCTTTGCTCACGTCTTCCTGCCTGCCTTCACTTTCCATCTTCCCTCCCAAACTCCTCCATTTCTTCTTCGCTCCTCTCTCCCCACCGCCACCTTTCTCCTTTCCTTCCCTGCCTTTTCCCTTCAGCCTCCCAGTTTCCCTCCTTCACTCTCTCCTTTGCTCCTTCCTTTCCCCACCTTGTTTTGATCCAGTGATTTGTACTCCTTTCTTCCTCTCATCCCACCCCTCCCCATTGCTGGAGAAACATCAGTTCCTTGTGGTGCTGGTTTCTTGGCGCCAGACCCTGTTCTTTGGGTGTTCACAAGTCTGTGTCCTGTGTGCAAACATAAGACAGACATATGATCAGGATTGGACAGAAGATGGGATTTGACAGGTGTTCTGCATCCCAAATCTCCAGGAGGCAAAGGTAAAGTCAGGCTCCTGCCTTTAAGGTTATGTCTCCCATTGTAACTGCATCCCACAAAGGCTCCTGCCTCCTGGCCACCTGAGGCCTGCTGCCTGCCTTCCTCTAGCTCCTGGGGAATTGGGGCAGCAGTGGCAAGAACAAAAAAAATCCCCAGGAGTTGACAAGAAGGCAAGCTGCCTTGCTCGAGAGACGGCCCCCTCACCCACCTGCATGATGTTGAGATACAGGTTCTCATCCCTGTGGATGGGCAAGAAACACCCCCTCCCCAAACGCAGTGGCTTCAAACAAGGACCATCATCGTGTGGTTGCTGGGAGGCCACTGGGTCGTGCTTGGAGTCTCCCATGAGTTGGCAGTCACATGGGAGCTGGGGCAGGGGCCTCTGGTGACTCCAGTGCCTACATGTGCACTCAGAGGGCTGGAAGCTGAAGCTGGGTGCTTAGCTGGGTTGTTGGTTGGAGTGTCTCCACGTGGCCTTTCCAGGCGGCTCAGGCTTCTTTCAGCATAGTGTCCGGGTGCTGAGAAGTGTCCTGAGAGGTAGCACGTGGAGGCTGGACATTCTAAGGGTGAGCACTCAAGAAGAAGTCTTTGAAGGGATTTTTCAGAAGCTGTGAAGCACTTTGTGGGAGGGAAGGGGGTTGCCCAAACTAGATGTCACAGTGTCATCTTCTCCATAATCTATTGGTCACAGAGGTCATGGAACATCCCAATTTAAGGGGAAAGGGCATAGACTCTACCTTTCTATAGGTAACCTGTCAAGGAATTTGGGGGTCACATACGAAGACTGGGAGACCCTGGGTGGCACAAATGGTTAAGGACTCAACGTATCAAGAGGTGGGCAGCTGCACCCCTCATAAGAAATAACTAATGGCCTGCTTCTAGAAGCCCACAGGCTTGAGAATCCTGTGATGTGTAGTTTCTCCCTGGCACCCAGGGGGTCCTCGGGAACCAGAACCAACATAACAGCAATGGGTTGGGTTTTTGTTGGTTTTGTTTGGGCTAATATTAAAATGACTAGTATGAAATTATATATGTATTGTGTTTAACTCTCAGGACTCTGATTATGCTGAAGTTGAACAAAACCGTCTGCCTCTTCTATGAACGCCAGCCGATGGAGGCAAAGGGTGAGGGTCTAGAGGAAGAATGAATGTCCCATTCCCGTCCTTATGTTTCAGTTGTCCTTAAAGGGCACAGGGGACAAACCAGACGTCTTTGATATGATTTTAGCCTAATGATGTGCTAGTATGATGATGAGCAGCCTGAAAAGTGGTTTTAACTAATGTGATCCAATATTTGAAAAGTTGACGATTTCACATCGAATTTTATATTCTCAGCATCTCAGTTACAAACAGAAAATCAGGCCTTAAAATCCTTGCATTTCCCCAAGGCAACAACAGTCTGGAGCTAGAATTTGAATGTCCCCTGTGGATGAGCTGACACGTGCCTGTTAACCACAGTCCCCATCCATCCCTATTGCCCCCAAAACAGAGGTTGGCTACAAGTATCCTTTATCTATATGGCTAAATAGATTAGTTAGTTTGGATTGGGTTGCTAGTTTTTCCTGTTTTGTTTTGCTTACTTTTGACTTTTTGGGGGGCTAGGAAATGGTGTGTATTTTGGTACCATGTCTTCCAAAGCGAGAAAACCAAACCCAGTAAGCCAAGAAGGTCAAACAGTCTAGATTAATGATGAAAGGAGGAGCCCTGTTGGTGTGGTAGATTATGAGTTGGACTTCTAACTGCAACATCAGAAGTTCGAAACTCCCCCCACCCCCACTCCACAGGAGAAAGATGAGATTTTCTACTCCTTTAAAGATTTACAGCCTTGGAAACCCACAGGGGCAGTTCTATACTCTGTCCAAAGGGTTGCTATATGTCAGAATTGATTCCAGGGTAGTGAGGTTTTCTTGATTGATATAAATAATTTTTGGTGAGTATTGAAAAAACCAGTCAATATTATTTTTAATACACATCAAAGAAGGTCCACATTAATTGTTCACACAACCCTGCCACCTTCTTTCTTTATTCCCTTGCCTCCCACTCTCCTTTCTTCCTTCCTATGGTCTTTTATCTCATTCATTTTCTTTCAAGGGTTAGCCTAGGAGTGGGAAAGTCTGACTAATTCCTAACCAAAAGACTAAATTGGTTTTATTGTTGGTGTTATTACTTGGGTTAAATTTTTTTCTTTTCTCTTCTTCTATTGGTTTGTGTCATGTAACCCAGAAAATGGGGAAACATTTGGAACATCAAAACACTATCCTTTCTCAGTAGACTACAAGCATTAAAGGCAACAGAGATAAATACTCCAATAATAACAATAACATACAAGGATAGCTAGAGAGATAAATAGATAGATAGAAAAACCACAAAATCTGAGCAGTTGTGGGAAGGGGAATGGGAATAGCCCCATGAATAAATATAGGTTTGCCAGAGAATAGTTCTATATACATATTAGCATATACTACAAATATGACCATGAATATAATAGTGCATCCAGGAGGCATAGTTAGGAAATGTCTTAGCTAGAACAAAACCCCTTGAGGGAGCGTGTCCTAAATATCGGGGATCAGGAACATAGCTCTGAGAGACCTCAAGATCAATTGGTACAAACTAGCTCACAAAGACAATGTTCTGTATCCATCAGGGAAGTGACTGGGATCTTCAAAAGCTAGTGAGTAGCAAACTAAAAGTCGGTTCTTGGTCTCACCCTATGTGTTGGACAGGGTTCTCTAGAGAGACAAAACCATATTGCTAGTAATTATATATAAATATATTTATAAAGCTAGATATGCAATACAAGAAATGAACCACTAAATTATATACAGATAGATAACACAAGAAACTAACAGTTAAATTATAAAACAGTGAGACACTAGCAGTCCTTTAAGGCTTGAGAGCCGCCAGTTGCCAGTCCCTTTCTGTAGAGAGAGCTGGGCTATATATACCCAGGCAGCAAACAGCAAGGCAAGTCACCAACTGTCACCAACTGTCGGTCCCCAGCTCCAGAGACGAACATTCCAATCCTGTGGGATTAAATGGACCTCAACTTACAGCGACAGAGTCCACAAGCTAGGCATCCCACAGGTAGTGTACCCCTTTAAATTGAGGCATAGAACAAGCAAGGCGAGGCTCACGAAGCCATTTATCCCTCTGCCCTTCGATTAATCCTACTTGTGTTTATCGGCCAGGCTGGCACAATAAACTATTGCACCCTGTCTGGAGCGAATAACATTGAAGAAGCTCAAGATGCCTGGCAACAATTAGTCCAAATCAGTAATGGACTATGCGTACCTCAGCCTCTATGATGCTAAGGTCAGAAGAACTAAATGGTGCCTGCCTATGACAAACAGCTGCTCTGAAAGGGATCATGGTACATGGTCCTAGATAGAGTGGGGAGTAATGTGTAAGAAAACTGAAAGTCATACTACTACTACCAATAGTAATAATAATAATGGTAAAAGATGAGGTTTATTGGTTAGATAGACTAGTGAGATCCCCACTACTATGGTCCTTCATCACCCTTCAGGTCTGGAACTGAATTCAACCCCCTGAAAAATAGACAGGTTTATAAAGTGAACCTTATGAGAAAAGATTGCAGCCCTCAGTATGGTTTACAACTCAATGTCAAGAAGACACACATCCTCACAACTTGATCAATAGCTACCATGATAAATGGAGAAGTTTGTTGTTTTTTTTACTTGTTGTTATTTGTTGAAGTTGTCACGGATTTTTTGTCTTGATGAGGTCTATAATCAATGCTCTTGGAAGCTGCAATCATGAGATCAAATGACGCATTCCATATGGATACATTTGGTGCACAATACGTCTGTAGAGTGCTAAAAAGCAAGGATGTTACTTTGAGGACTAAGGTGCACCTTACCCAAGCCATAGTAATTTAAATTGCCTCATAAGTATGTGAAAGTCAGACATTGAATAAGGAAGGCTGAAGAAGAATTGATATGTCTGAATTGTGGTGCTGGTGAAGAATATTAAAAGTAACATGGACTGGCAAGGGAACAAACAGATCTGTCTTAGAAGAAGTATGGTCAGAGGGCTCCTTAAAGGCAAGGATGGTGAGACTTCCTCTCACATACTTTGGTCATGTTATTAAGAGAGACTAGTCCCTGGAGAAGGACATCATACCAGGTGAAGTAGAGGGACAGTGAAAGAGAGGAAGCCCCTTAAGGAGATGGATTGACAGTGACTGAAACAAGGGGCTCAAGCTTGGGAACAATTAGGAGAATTATTCAGGGCTAGGTAGTGTTTCTGTCTGTTTGGCATAGGGTCAATGTGGGTTGCAACTGGCTCAATGGCACCTGATAAGAACAACTACACCAAAATGAATCATAGCACTGAGGAGCACACATTCCTCAGAACCATCAACCATTCAAAAGCAAATAGGCAGTATTTGCCCAAGGCCAAATTCAAAAGGCAGGCAAGGTTAGGGCAGAAGGGTGAATGAAAACAGGAAGCAGAGTTTCAATGGCATGAGTGATATTACATTGCAGGAGATTGTCATCAATGTCACATAACAAAACGTGTATAAATTGTTACGTGCAAAGCTGATTTTCTCTGTAAACCTTAACCCACCTTACAATAAAAAGTTTCTTTTTTTAAAACAAAGACACCATCGTTCATATTATAGACACAGCCAAAGAAAGATCTCCTGGACAATCCTAAAAGGATCTCCCAAATGATTTGGGTAGTTAGCCCTCCCCAGGGAGTTCTACCCATTGAAACGCTGGGCGGTTATGGCTGCAATTATATTTCAGGCCAGAAGAGGCAGCAGAGGCCTGGTTGTTCAAATGCTACAAAACTACCAGACAATGGGCAAACAGTTTCTTTCCACGGACGACTAGCGGCTCTGTCATATCCATGTCTGGTGTTCAACACTTGGCGACAGAATCCAGCCCGCTGGGTTTGGGTGGGGTCTGTTTCTCACCCATGCTTGGCTTGGGATTGTTCTATGGCATCCACAAAGTGGAGTCCTTTCCTTTCTGATGTCCCGAGAAAGCTGTTTTCTCCTTTTTCTCTCTCTGGCCCTCTTCCCAAGAACCCTGGGGTTCACTCTGCTTTCCTCTGGTTGATGTTTCTCAGGCAGTTACTTGACCTCGGTTCATCTACTGCAGGTGACCATTAGCAAGTAACTGTACCGTCCTTGGATGGTATTGTTCATGAGCTAGGCTGCGAACTACGGGTTAAAGGTTTGAGTTCACCCAGAGGTGCCTTCCAAGAAGGGCCTGGTGCTATGCCTCTGGAAAAAAACCCACCCCAGCCATGGAAAATTCTAGGGACCGGACTTCTCTAACACACTTGGGCTCTCCATGAGTCCGAGTTGACTCAATGGCAATTGGTTGCTGGTATTCCTGTAAGTAGAAGACAACAATCTTTAAGCAGTCCCTCTTGGATTCATGGGAGGAGGATGGCTTCCTCTGAGAGAACTTCTCAGGGCTCCAAGGGCTCAATGATCTTACAAAAAATGAGAGAAATGATGAGCCTGATGACAGATGATATTGCTATGCAGGCCTCGTTTCAGGATGCTCAAGTTTCCAGGTCTTTCCCTGACTCACAGTGTAGCCCTGTGAGGTTCCAAATAGAAGGGCACCCTTGCTCCCAGGACCTGGAGCCTTGTAGCTGAGCAGAGCAGTCATGATGAGAAAGAGGACCCAAGGGGGAAGTCAGGGGGCTGCTTCACTTGTCTCAGTGTCAAGCAAACAAATGTTTTGGCAGGAAATTTCTCTTCAAGAGTGTTCTGATTTCTTGAAGGAAATCTTTTTCTGAACCATTTCCTCAGGGGAAAACCACTCAACTACCTCGGGAAGGAAGATTTTTCTCCTTCCAAGCTTACCAGGCTGTGCTAACTCACAGAGGAGGTGTGACTAGCAGGCAATGAAACTGATTTCCAGACTCCTATGAAAATCAGCAAGTGCTCGGCTACTAAGTGAAAGGTCGGCAGTTGGAAAACCCCAGCTGCTCTGCAGGAGAAAGTGGTGGCTGACTGTGTCTGACAAGATGACAGCTTTGGAAACCCAATGGGGCAGTTCTCCTCTGTGTTCTACAGTTGCTTTGAGTTGGAGTGGACTTGACAGTGATAGATCTGATCTTTTTCCCCATGAAAATCAACTTTCACGAATACATGTGCATTCATGGATGTCTGTGTCTGCTTTGGCATGCATGTGCACATATGTGCCTATTTGCACGTGGATGAATACGTCTGTGAATGTAGGCGTCTCTATTTACTTTGCCATGTGTGTGCACATGTCTGCCTTTGTCAGTATGCATGCGGGCTCAGGCAGCATAAAGAGATCACAGAGAAACTTGGAGAGAAAGAGAAAAGTAACCTATTTTCTCATGGGTCTCCCATACCTGACGGTCTACTGGCATCCACCGCCACGAAGACCAGAGGTCACTTCATGCCATGTGTCCAGCTGCACATTGCTGGTTGAGGTCAGTCACCAGGGAGGCAAGTGAGACTGGCCTCGCCAACCTACCACCCACCTGCAGGAGTGATTCCCACCATCTGTCCTGGAGCCCCTCCCACCTTACTCAGCCTCCCTAGACCTTGAGTGAAAGGCGTTTCCAACGTTTTTACATAAAGATTTCTGAGATTGACTGAAGAAATTATTTCATTTGACAAAACAAGAAGCTTTGAATTTAAAGATTTGAGGCAAGTGCCCTTCAGAGAGGGGCCACAGGACGGGGCCATGCTCCCTTCCGGTATGCACAGGGGTTGCTATGAGTTGGAACCAACTTGATGAGCACCTGCCAGCAACAACAACAACCAGAAGTTGTCCAAACTTCTGTGGCCTCAACTCGGAAATGAGAATATTATTATTGCCTCCTAGAAAGAACTCAAGGTATGTACAATTGGTTAATAGGCGTTTGGAAAGTGAGTACATTAAGTGGACTGATGACATTGATAAGGCAATAAGAAACTGAGAAGGCTTCACTAACAGGTGCTTTCACATCTGTAACCAGTAGATTCCTTCCTTCTTCATCTCTTGCCATCTTAATCAGCTCCCACACTTTCCAGGCAGCTTGAGGGATTAAATGTTCAGTCTGATCCTATTATAAGCCTCAGCCTCAGAATCAGAGGCTTTACCTGAGGTTTGAGGAGCTATACTGGGAATGAGGGAGAGTAACCTGTCTTTTCTATTGCTCTCCTATCGCTCCCTCTTCCCTAGCCCTTCCCTGTCTCTGGGCCTGCCTTTCCTCCCTAGAGCATTGGCTTCCGGGAGAAGGGGATGGAAACAATGAGCACAATGAGCACATTCCTGACCAGGCCTCTTACCATGCTATGTTCCAACCCTCTCTTGGAAGGGCCTCCACCAAGTCCTCTTATGTCATCTCACAATAACTTGTTAGATACCATTGAGTGAGCTCCTGACTCATAGCAAAAGTACACACAAGAGATTGAAGCACCACCTGGTCCTGCACCGTCCTCACAATGGTCCTTGTGTGTGAGCCCATGGTTGCAGCAGTGTGGAGGAGATCCTGTCCAAGAAGGCTGCCAGTGGGTGGGAGGGGCTGCAGCTTTCAGAGACTTTGGAGGATGCCAATGTGGATAGTTCACGGCGTATCATATGAGGTCAGCCAGCGGGCCTTGGGGGCCCTTCCCATTATCCATAGATATATGAAATAAATGGAGGCCCTCAGCAAGATGGGCTGCAGACACCTCCAGGACTCACTTGATCCTTGGCAAGCTCCCTTAGCCTTAGGACACCACCTGCTGGAACTGTGGCTTTGCTGCCTCTCCTGGCTCTCAACTTCCCTCCTAGAGGACTCCAGCCACCCTTCTCCTTCCAGATCCTTCCAGCAGGAGGCAGATATTGGTCTCTATGCTTTTGCATGTGGCCAGTTTTCTAGGGACAGATCAGCCTCTCCCAAGAATTTGGGTTCACCAGAGTGAGCGTGCCCACAAGTCTGCAGAGCGTACGGCCAGGCCTCTGAAGAGAGAACTGCTGGAAGATTTGCCCCTTTTCAAAAGCGCTAATTCCACAGTTGAGAGCTCATCTCCTGGGGACTCAGCTTGAGTCTCAAGGAGCACATCCCCTTTGACACTGCTGGCAACTCGAGGTGCTGTGGGTCATTTTCTTGCCTTTGAGGAGTGCAAGGGAAATGCTACAATATGTCCCTTCACATGAACCACCAATCCTTATCTGGAGAACTCTCTGAGATGACAGGGATGAGAGGGAGATGTTCCTGGGGCACGCTTTCACCTGCACATCTCTCAGGTGAGTCAAACATTTGACCCCCAAAAGTTGAGTATGATGGTGAGAGTTCAGGCTGGGAGATAGAGTGTCTGGGTTCAAATCAAGAGACTGCACATCTCAACTCCCATGGTTCTCCTGCATAAAACCCAAGCCAAGCAGTTTATCACTTCCCGGCTGAGTATCCTACTGAGGCCAGCTAAACTCATTCTTTGCTGATGACAACGTTGCTTGTACCAAATGGCTTTGCCATGTAGCCCTTAGCAATGGCCAGAAGGGCTGCTCATCAAACCGCAGAGCAGGGCTTCTGGCGCACACGTTAAGAAGGGGGCTATTCACAACAAGGTCAGTAATTCAGAACCCACTAGCTGTTTCTCTGGAGAAAAACTGTGGCTGTGTGCTTCCATAAAGATGCCCAGCCATGGAACCCCCCTGGAGAGGGCCATGATGAGCTGGAGTGAGCTCTACAGGAGTGGGATTTTTTACTGTGGATGTAATCCCACCTGGGCAGAGATTTTCTTTGTGACTTAAAGAGGCTGTACCTTACACCAATGACTTGGCTGATACAAAAGGATTCAATTCAACACTGAAGCAAACCAACTCCAAGGGAAGAAGGCAGCTGCCATGCAGAGAGCTCCAAGGACCACCAACCATGGAGGTCATTGAAGCCAAAACAAGAATACCGCCCACCAGCCCTCAGCCCCCAGGGATGGACAAAGAGAGCGTGCCCATCAAGCTGGTGCACTGGCATGATGCTGTCAGCCTCCGGTGCTGTGAGAACATTGACTTTGGTGTGTTAAAGGCACCCACTTGCGGTATGTTTGTGATGTCAGCGTGTGGAAACTATGGCAAGCCCCCCTCCCTGCCTCACAGCAGCAAAGCCTCAGCATTAAAACCCTGTGCCTTCTGTGGCGCTTGCCAGCTGTGAGAGGGCAGGAAATGCCCTTGGCTTTTCTGCTCCTTGTTGCGACCTCCCTCTGAGGCAGGGAGCAGAGGATTTGAGGTTGGAATCTGTTTTGTTTCATCACTACCCTTTGTCATCTCTCTGAACACTGTCATGTGCTCCTCACCAGTGCTTCGCCCTCTCTATCACCACGCCATGTGCTCTTTAAAACATGCACACACACACACACACACACACCTAATGTTCACATTTTGAGGCACATTTGTCTTTAATTCACTAATAATAACAATAATTATTCAAAGCCACTTTACCATCTGAAAAGAAATCTCTATGCATACACTTAGATCATGGATGCCAACTGCCTTCTTAACATTTCCCAATGAAATATTCAGCAGCGATTATATTAAGCCTGAAGCTGTTCATCCAGTTTGTGTTAATCAAAACAAAAACAAGAGATGAAGGGATCCAAAAGGACATGTAAGATCATAGACTGAAAGTAGCCCCATCGAGCACCAAAGGCTTGTCCAGAAGGGCAGAGCCACAGGGTAAAGCTACATCTCTCTGGAGTTGCTGGCATTTAACTAGATGCAAAATGTCAGCGCAGGAAATGGCTTGCCCAATGCAAATACTAACAAGGGAGGCATGTGTTCCTGTGTAAATGGAGCTTTAGCCAATCCGGGCCTTCAGGATCCAGCTCCCATCGCAGCATCCACGGGAAGCACCAGGGGAATGTTCCGTTTGCTTATTTTCCCTCTCTTTGCTAAGAAGAAAAAGAGCCTTTGTGGCCTAGTGGCTACAAGTTGGGCTGCTAATTGCTATATCAGCAGTTTGAAACTACCAGCTGCTTTGTGGGAGAAAGATAAGGCATTCTGCTCCCATAAAGAGTTCGAGTCTCAGACACTCACAGGGGCAGTTCTACGCTGCCCTATAAGTTGGCTGTGAGTCAGCATGGATTCGATGGCAGTGAGTTTTCTAAGAGTAAGAAGTATCTAGGGGTGTAAACAGTTAATGAGCTCTGCTATTAAGGGAAAAGTTGTCATTCCCAACCCACTTAGAGGAGCAGTGAAAGAGAAGCCTGGCAATCTTCTTCAGAATCCTCGGCCATTGAAAAGTTTATAGAATGTATTGACCTAGGTTGTTAAATAGATCCAGGTATATGGTGGAGCATACAGGGACCAATGTCATAAAACGGGGTGGGGGTGGAAAAAAATCTCTGAGACATGCAAAAACTGTGAGGGAATGAGTTGTTGAGGCTGGGGGATCAGGACCATCGTCTCTGGGATTTTCAAAGTTCCTGAGCAATCAGGAAAGGGGCAAGAGTTTGGTCTCTCCCCATCCAGAGGACAGCAGAAGAGGAGAATTGATTGGGCACAATGAATCAATGACTAGTGACTCAAGCAACGATCACCCTCCACCACTGGAGACCAGAAGAACTAGATGGTGCCTAGCTCTCACTATCGACTGCTATGAAAGAGATCACATTAGAAGGGCTTGATTAGAGTAGAAGGGAAATGTGGGGCAAAACTCAAAATCATGATTGTCGCGCGCCAGGTCTCGCCAGCAAGAAAAGACGCACCACAACAGGATTCTTCCACAAGCATTTAATTTTTCATAATGCGGTAAAAGACCCCGAAACCCCAAACTACTGCTGCTTATATATGCTCTATGGGGACGTGCTGTGCCCTGATTGGTGCATTTGCCAAAACCTCATGCATTGATTGGTGAGTTCGCCAGAACCTTCGTTTGCATACTCCAGGGTGGAGTTATGACTACGTCATCTCAGCATCGCGCATGCGCTAAGTGGTTGTTTATCACTTAGTTGGACCACCGCCCTGACTGCCCGGCGCCATCTAGTAATGGCGGCGAGAGCTGCGGCTACCCACATCACGAGAGCTGTGGCTTCCCACATCTCGCGAGAGCTATGGCTTCCCACATCTCCTCCTTTCTTTTTTATTTTAAGCCTAATCCATCGATCAATTCCAGAGCCTCCAGCAGCTCCAAAAGATCAAGATGGATATAAAGTCCATCGATCCATCCCGGAGCCTCCAGCAGCCCCAGGAGATCAAGATGGATATAAAAACCCAAATCTGGTCACCCTAATGTGTGCAATGAGCAAAGCTCCACATGGTGCAAGGGCTGACCAAGATCCAATTTCTGTCACTCTTCTCAGTGCAATGGGACAATTCCCTTGGGGTGCAGGAGCTGACAACTTATGGGGGTTAGTTTTCTCTTAACAAAGAAAGCCAAAGATCATGGGAACCACCGCGCTCAATCGCTAAGAGCGCCTGCGTGATGATGACTTTGTCACGTTTTTGCTGGGCTTTAAGCTTGCAGAGCAACCATAGCAACAACACTCCTCCACAGCACATTATTGCAGCAAATGTAAACACCCCCACCCACTCTTTAAAGTAGGAAAAGGCAGTAGAAAGCCAAGAAGTAAAATCTCCAACAGTTATGGGTTTCATTCTTGTGCCATTAAGAGTCGTAATCTGCATCCGGAGTTGTTCTTGAAGTTCTTCCAGCTCAGCTGTCCATTGTCCTGTAAGATACTGGGATATATTCTTGCTGCTAAAAGAAGACTCATTCAAGAATTTTAAAGGTGTTATGCACAAATTAGGTGTTGAAGAAACTCAACTTAATTGCACCATGCTCGTAAGAGTATCCACTTGGTGTTGTAATAAATCAACTCTCTGGTTCACTAACAGTAAACCAGACATTAATCGAGCATCCAACATATGGACTGTAGATAAAGCTTCTGATGTAGATTGCGTAATATTGCTAATGACATTTGCTGTCATTACTTGATTAGACATAGCCAATCCTGCTGTAACCGCTGCTGCAGCTGAGATAGTAATAGCTGTAATAATTGCTGCGGTAATGCCAAAATCTCTTTTATATCTATAAAGTGTAGCAATAGGAAAAGTATTGGGATCTGCTTCAACCGGTACAGGTATCATAGTGGGAATCTTTACTATCAAGGCAAATGGCTCAGAGCCAGTCCAACATTCAGCAAGCCAACACTGACTGCTAAAGCTATTACATGAAGCTTCCCAAAATGTATCAATTGCATGACTAAAGTTGAATGTTAACAGAAAGAAAAATGGGGGCTGGACACAAACAGGTGATGGCTGAAATTGCACTCTTGATATATTAACCATAGTATTTACTTTCAACCTCTTTGTAGTGGTATTGTATACACCAGTGACATTGTATAAAGTATCATTAATTCCAAACATTTTTGCAAAAGGAGTTACTATGGTAGATGCTCCACGTTGATTATATACCATCCATTCATACCATGGCCAGGTATTATCAGGACCAGTGGTATTAGTATTACTATTCCATTTTGCTTTACCTAAAGTCGGAGTCATATCAAAACCTGGTATAATAGGGTTGCTCCGATAATTTGGAGACTGACATTGAGTAAAAGTAGGCGGAAAACTTTTTTCAGGTGAGCAACTAGGTAATATGACACGTCTGGTCACATTAGGTGGCACTACTGATCCATTAATGGGCCCAGAGGGCCTGGATCCTTCACGAATCACCATAAGTGTTGTTGTATTTACACGTTTTCCTTTCTCAGAGGTGCCACTTCCACCTGTAGCACCTTGTGCAACTTTCATAAGGGTGGATATAATATTATTAAATGTAGAGTCTCCAGAAGGATCCACCCAATTGACTAAAGATCCATTTCTTACATATATACAAGGTGCACTAGTATTGATGGTGGTAAAACACAAACTATATGCCAATGTAAAATTGCTTGCATTATATACTTTAGGAGGCTCCCCTCTAGGCGTAATACATGGTATTCCCAAATCACATTGCGTTGATAAGAATAAGGGTAATATTGACGCATTCGAGTGTATGGGAATAGGTACAGGCCAAGTTTTAGCTATGGCCCATAAAAAAACTCCTTTAACTATTGGGGTCCATATTACCATCAGTATCAGCAACATTATTAGGTTGATCATCGTCTTCTTCATTCTTCCTGCTCGCACGATCTTCATCCTCCTTAATTAATCTCACCAGTCTCTCTGGCACCCAGATGGGGTTTTCTTCTTTCTGTGGAAAAACACAAATTGCTCCCCTGGACCTGATTAATATGGGGTCTGGGCCATACCATTTGTTGTCTAGGACATTTTTCCATCGGGCCATTTCCTTTGGTGGCTTTGGCCATTGTCCATGTCTGTCTGCAGCTGATTGGCCTTTCTCATCCAGATTTAAAAAAATTTCAGTTTCTCCCTATTGAGTAAGATGCTGGCAGTTGGTTTTTCATATATGTCCCTGATTTCATTGAGAATTTCCCTTCGATTCCTATTTTTTAGTATTTGTATCTAGAATGGCTGTTAGATATTATCAAATACCTTTTCTGAATCAATTGAAATGCTCATGTGGTTGTTTTTCTTTTTTATATGGTAGATCACGTTCATTATTTTTCTCATTTCAAACCATCTTTGCATCCCTGGAACCAATCTCACCTGCTGTGGTTCTTTTGCTTAGCTTTTTGATAGATTGTTGGATTCTGTTGGCCAGGATTTTGAGATTTTGCCCCTATATTCATAAGGGATATTGGTTTACAGTTTTGTTTTGTTTGAAATATTTATTTCTGTTGACAAATAAATGAAATTTTGTCTTAAAGCATGGTGCAGCATGGGTAACAATGTTCATTCACGGTACTCACATGTGGGTGTATCTGCATGTGGGCGGACCCACTTAGAGACAGATAGAGGAGCGGTGTCTTGGTTCCTAAGAACATTGGTAACACAGAAAAATATGAGAAAAAAGACAAAAAGGATGGTAATAGAAATAAATTAATAAAAATATCTATTAAAGGCAACAAAAGAGAGACAATGGGAAGAAAACATAAAATTTAAATTTACAAGACATATTTTTGTTTTAAATTCTATACCATTGGCTAAATTAACTACACCATCAATAAAATTGCCTTTTGCCCAAGGGGATGATTGATAATGTTCTCTAACAGAAAATAACAATTATATCTCTGAGGTGAACCAGAGCCAGATGAACCATAAATATGTGAATGGATTTTGCGCTTGCACTTAATTCTAGCCTCAATCTAAGTACAATTAGTTCTTATGAAATGGCCCTATTTGATGCTCGTCCTCATGAAGAAATCACTCAAGACATGAATGCTATAGGAAAGTGTAATGAAGAAACTAGATGGTGCCCACCTATCAGAAAAAAATAGCCTCTGGGGTCTTAAAAGCTGGTCTTAAACAGCCATCTAAGTGAGGGATCAACTAAGTCCATGTGGAAGAAGCACACCAGCCTGTAAGATCCTAGGATTTTAACTCATGAAATTCAAATCTGAAGGAGGGAATGATATCAGCTTCAATTATGAACACCTGGTTTTAAGGTTGTGGATAACATTTGCAAGCTCTGGGGAATCCTCTCTGACCAGAGCCATGGGATGTGAACAGCCCTGTTATCAGACAGATAGCATTGTAAAATTGGTTATTGCAGATGTATTTAAGTTAAAATTTATACATCTCCCTTTTGACTCATTTTAAATATATTCCAGTTCTTTTAACCTCTGCTTTCTTTTCTAGAGCTTTTTTTAATCTGTTTTCTTTGTTATTGTTGTTAGGCTTTTAAAAATACATTTTTCTGTATATGAAATCCAGGATAACTAAATCTATATAGACAATGGTTTGGGGGCTATGGCAGGGGAGGTTGGGGGAAATAACATGAATACAATAAAGAAAAAATGTTCTAAAATTGATTGTGGTGATAATGATTATTACAATTTATCTTAATATAATTGAGCTATTGTATGGCATGTGAGTCATATGCCAATAAAAGTGTTTTTGTAAATGAATTAAAACAATTTTTCCAAGCTGTTCTCAGCCTGCTAATTGTTTCTGTCTTGGAAATTTCAACGACAATATGTTCCAGTGTTTTCTTTTGGGATCTGTGGTGTTTTGGGTTCTCTCTGCTTCCTGGAGAATTATTTTCTCCTCCTCTGTTCTGTTAAGGAAGTATTATTCCGGAATTTCTTATATGGATAGAATCCCACTTCATTCTTATGTTTTCTTCAGATTCTTTTGTTCTTTTAGCTGATTGTATCACTCATAAATTGGAGTTAAGAGATATGCCTTCAAACTCACCAATTCAGCTTTCCATTTCTTCAATTCTCTTACTCTGTTCTTCTAAATTGTTGCCTAATTCTCTTATCTTAATATTTTCTGCATTTCTTTTTAGAGGTTTTTGTTGAAGATATCTAGCTTTTCTATTCTGACCATTGTTCTCGCAGACTCTTTGTTGAAAGTACATGACAACATTTTTCTGAATTCAATTTATGATAGTTTCAGAGCCTGTTCTTTTTAAGAAAATTCCTTGAGATCTGAGTGTTGTTCATTTGTTAATCCTTCTTCTGATGAATCAGGAGTGACTGCTGCCACTGCAGCATCGTGGCCGGGTATTACGGTTGGGAGGGCTGCTAGATTTTGTGGGAGTCGATGACTTTGTTGAGTAGTGCCAGAAATGAATAATAGAAGAGGGACGGGAGAGGGAAAAAAGGCTTTGGGCAGTAAAAGGCTGTACTAAGAAAAGTTGGGAGGGGGAGGAACACTGTACTTGAGTGTATTCTTCCCTAAGGCCAAGAGCTTCTTAACATAGTCCGTCAAAGCACAGGCAATCTTCAGGAAAACCATCATGGTGCCAAGTTTGTCCTTGGGATAGCCTAGGCTGGTCCTTTGGGACCTATGCTCCGGGAACTGTGCAGGCCAGCTTGCTTGGAGAGCTGGAAGCCACATGGGACCTGCGTGCTTATTACACGTGAAGCTTTGGACCCTGCTCACAATGATAGTCTTTGAGGAGTGGAGCTGGGTTGCTGTAGCCAGCAGTGCAGAATGGAGCTACAGATGGGTAGCAGGAGACCACTGGGCGCCTCTTCAGTGGACCTGCTCTTTCCTTCCCTTCTCTGCTTGCTCCCACAGTCTCTGATATATGGAAGCCTCCTTTTACTTCACTTTCAAGCCATTGTCTGAGATCACAGGCCACCTGTCTTTTCTTAGGGCCTAGTCTATCCTGGTTGTTACATAAGGATCTACCTGTGTGTATGTGTTCAGTTGGACATGTTCTAGTCCCCTTTCTTTAATGTTTTTAAAAGTTTCTATAGAACTGGTGTCAGCACTTCTGAATTTTTTATGAAATATCCCAGTGAAGCCATCTTGCCATTGACTTTTCTTTTTATATATATTTTTGGTCTTTTTTGAAGGGGTGGAGCAGGGGGTTAATCACATTCTGAATTGCTTATTTCATAATTACTCTGCTTAAACCTATTTCTATTCATATTAGTTTAGGTATGTCGTATATTTTCAGGAATTTGTCCCATTCATCTGCACTTTCAAATCTGTTGCAGTTCTTTTTCATAGTGTTATGATTCTTTATTCAATGAATATGTTGTGTTGTCTCCAGATTCATTTCTTTTGATTATTTACCCTTCCCCCCTCCCCCAGTATATCCAGTAGTTTGTTTCAGTGATTCTTTTCAAAGAACCAACTTCTGGTTTGATTGATTTTTTTCTGTTGTTTAACTGTATTCTATTTCATTTCTTTCTCACTGGTATTTATTATTCATTTCAGCTAGTATCTTTGGCCTCTTGCTCTTCCTTTCCTTTTTGTTCAAGTTTTCATTTAAACAATTGATTTTCATCCATCTTTTTAAATATGGGCATGTATTGCTATGAATTTCCCTCTGAGAATGGTTTGTGCTGTGTCCCAAAGGATTTGGTATGTTGTGCTTTCCTTTATATTTGATACCAAGTATATTTTTATTTCACTTTTAATTTCTTACATAGAGAAATTGTTTTCTAGTCGTACAATATTTAATTTTGGTATAATAATAATTATTCATTTTTATTCTTCCTGTGATTGATTTCTTACTTCATACCATTATGGTCAGAAAGTATGCTTTGTATGATTTTAATGTTTTAAAACTTGAGATTTGTGGCATAATCTGTAGTTGGTTCTGGAAAAATTATCCTGTGAAAATGTCTGCTGATGATGGATGGAGTGTTCTAAGTTAAATTGGCTTATGATTTTCTTTATGTTCTTAATGTCCTTATTGATTCACTTTTTAAATGTTCTGTCGAGAACTGAAATTGAAGGTTTCAAAACTACAAATATTAATAGCGGCACTGTAATTTTTCTTTGATATTAGTGTTTGTGTCATGTTTTTGGACAGGTTAGGTGAATATATGCTAATAATTGTATCTTCTTGAAGTATTAGCGCTTTTATTATGTAATAGCCTTTATCAGTATGACCACACTCCTTTTTTTGGGTGCTGGTTGCACGGAACATTTTTTCCATCCTTTATTTTCAGTCAGTTTGTGTCCTAATGTGAATGTGTGTTTTGTGTAGGTAACAAAAGATGAATCATGTTTTTTATCCAGTCTATCACTCTGCCTTTTGTGTAAATATTTTGGCTATTTACATTTTCTTCATTCTTTTAGCTAATTGGGTTTTGAGTTTCTTTTATCTGGTTTCTCTTTTTATCAATTTTCCTGTTATTTTTTGTATTTAGCATCTTTTGTTATGAGCTTTAATTCCTCTTTACATATTCTCTTAGTGGTTACTACAAATATTATACTATACAACATGCAATTACAGTAACATTTAGCATGCAATCAACAATGAATGTGAAATATTAAGTATTCCTGGTTTACTGTTCCCTCTCCTTTTTCTGTTGGTGAACCTCCAGTGACAGTAATGTGCACCCTACATCCAGTAGTCGTAATATGTACTTATTTTCTGAGATCTCTGTCTGACTCCTTCCTCCCCCTTTGTGTACATTTGAGTGTTTGATTAATGTTCTTTCCTTTCCATTTAGAAAACTTCCTTAAGTACATGTAGGGCTGGTCTGGTATTGCCAAATTCCCAAGGCTTCTGGTTATTTGGGACTCTTCTTCCCTGTTTCAAAGAAATGCCTTGGCTTAGTGCTTTTCTGTTGTTTCCTTTTTAATTAAAGTAGGGCGATGCCATCTATCGGTTGGCGTGTGTCACATATTGGTATAAGGAGCCCTGGTGGTGCAGATTGGTGTGATACTGCTAACCACAAGTCAGCAATTCACATCCATCTTTCTCTGTAGGGGAAAGATCAAGCTATTGCTCCCATAAACATGTACGCTCTCAGAACTCTAGGGTAAAAAAAGAAACCAAGAAACCATGGGGAGCAGTTTTACTCTTCCCATAGGGACACGAACAGTCAGAATCAACTTGAAGGCAGTGGGTTTTTACCTGTTGTTATGGAATTAAAGAATTTCCGATTTATTACCAAAGGTTTATAATTCATTACTGTGCTTAGATTTCTGGTGTTCAAATTGTGCCAGACAGGTCAACCTATCTGCTAAGTTTTTGCACTGCACCATCATTGTTTTGGTTGTTTTATTACGTGGTTCCTGAGATACTCCAGATTTACCTTGTACATTGCTGCCATTTACCCCAGAATCAGCCATTTCTCCAATGACTGCCGGTTCATTTGACAAGAGAATGATTCTTGAGGTCGATTAGGTTACCAGATGGGCTCATTGCTACAGGGATATCCTTGCTTGTTGGCTGAACTCAGTGTCTTACACTCATTCTACAGAAGGAGAAATAGCATGACCTTTTCCCCTGCATAGCGCCCATTCTTTTCCAAATTTTAGCGTAAAGTTTCACTGTAATTTACAATGCATATTGCAAAGCACAACAACCATGCTTCTTCCCTTTGTCGCTGAATTTTCCTCCAATTTAGCTATCATTTTAACTTTCTTTCTCTCAGCTGGTAATCTTTGTTTTCTCGATGAGGCTGCCCTTGGCAAATATAAGATTTTAGTCAGATCGCTTTCAGTGGCAGTTTTTACTGCTATTGTGGACACTACAATGGATTTATCAAATGTTCTTTCTCTTTAAGCATCATTTCAGCTTTTTCTTTTTTTTCCCAACTGTCCATCTTGATTTTCCTGGTGAGGCTGCCTTTGATAAAAGGAAATATAAGATGGTAACCCGCTATCTTTGGTTTGATACTTTTTTCTGCTGTGTATTTTGCTGGACACCATAATGGCTTTCTGTGGCCTCTGTAAGAAACCCAGAGTCCTTTGTTCTTAATGCTGTGATAGACCTTAGTGGACTTGCTACTTCACAAGACTTTCCCCAGATTCCTTATCACCTTCAACATCCACAGCCACCCACTTAAGCAAGTGATAACTTAAAAACAGTAGTCTGACTTCCATCCTTCCAGAGAGCCACCAAGTAGATGTGCTAAGGCCCTGCTGCTCCAGCTCAGGCTCCACACATCTCTACCAGTTGTAATGGACTATGCTCCTAGGTTTTGTGTTACTAAATCTCAAGACAGAGAGACTTCGACTCGTTGTATATCAGGCATCAGCTTTCTCACACCACTGAGTGGTAGGGATGTGTCTAAAGGAGTCCTAGTGGTACTTAGTGGCTATGTTTGGGTGCTGTTAAAATCTAGGTCAGTCGTTCAAACCCATCAGCCAGTCTGTGGGAGCGAGATGAAGCCGTCTGTTCCTGTAAAGATTTTCCACCTCAAAAACCGAAAGAAGTAGTTCTCTGCCCTATATGGTCGTTGTGAGTCAGAATCAACTTGTTATCAGCAGTGGACATTTTCAGAATACCTATTTGGAATATAAGAAGAACCACACAAGAAGCAGGCCACCAGATAAATATGACTGTGGATGTTTCTTCCAAGATCCGTGCTGCCCAGTGGAAAGGGAAATGAGCTGCAAGTGCACACAGTTGACGCATCCCACTGCCGACTGCGAGGCTGGCAGTTTGAGTCCACCCACATTGAAAGGGATATTGAAAGAAAGACCTGGTGATCTACTTCTGAAAAATCACCATCGAAAACCCTGTGAAGCACAGTTCTACCCTGACACCCATGGGATTGGCAGTACTACTCAACCGGTTGCCTAGCAAGACACCATTCTTTGTGGGATTTTTCCTATTTTAATTACCATCCATTGCTTTTTATTTTTTTAATCATTTTACTGAGGGCTCGTACAACATTTATCACAATCCACACGTACATCCATTGTGTCAAGCACATTTGTACATTTCTTGCCATCATCATTCTCAAAATATTTCTTTCTGCTTGAGCCCTTGGTATCAGCTCCTCATTTTCCCCCTCCCTCCTAACCCTTCTCCCTCATGAATCCTTGATAAATTTATAAATTATTATTATTTTGCCATGTCTTACACTGTCCAGCATCTTCCTTCACCCACATTTCTGTTGTCTGTCCCCCAGGGGGTGGTTATATGTAGATCCTTGTGATCAGTTCCTGCTTTCTACCCCTCCGTCCCTCCACCCTCCCTGTTTCGCCGCTCTCACCACTGGTCCTGAGAGGGTCATCTGTCCTGGAGTGCCTCTGTTTCCAGTTCCTGTGTGTACCAGTATACATCCTTTGGTCTAGCTGGATTTGTAAGGTAGAATTGGGATGATGATAGTGGGGAGGAGGAAGCATTGAAACTAGAGTAAAGTTGTATGTTTCATCATTGCTACACAGCACCTTGACTTGCTCATCTCCTCCCTGCGACCCTTCTGTGAGGGGATCTCCACTTGCCTACAGATGGGCTTTGGATCCCCACTCTGCACTGCCCCTCATTCACAGTGATAATAATATTTTTGTTCTTTGATGCCTGATACCTGAACCCATCAACATCTCATGATCACACAGGGTAGTGTGCTTCTTCCATGTGGGATTTATTGCTTCTCAGCTAAATGGCCTCTTTATTTTTAAGCCATTAAGACCCTAGGTGCTATATCTTTTGATAGCCAGGCACTACCAGCTTTCTTCACCACATTTGCTTACGCACCTGTGTTGTCTTCAGCGATCGTGTTGGGAAGGTGAGCCTTATGGAATGCCAGTTTAATAGAACAAGTGTTCTTGCATTGAGGGAGTACTTGAGTAGAGGCCCAATGTCCATCTGCTACGTTAATACTATAAATATATGCACATAGATCGATTATTTCCCCATTGTCATATATAAATATGTTTGCATATGTACATGCCTGTATTTAGACCTCTATAAATGTCCTTTGCCTTCTAGTTCTTTCCTCTATTTCCTTTTACTTTTATCTTGTCCCACTATCATGCTCAGCCTTCATTTGGGTTTCAGTAATTCCTCTCAGTTACATTACCCTTGAACAAGCCCTACCAGGCCTTTTACACCCTCCTCATCACTGATTTTGGATCACTTGTTATTCCATTGTCCCTGGGATTTATTAACACCACTTCCTTTCCCCCACCTCTCCCTCTACTATGTCCCCTGGAACCTTCGGTCCTGTTGTTTTCTGCAACAAAAAAGAAAATAGTTCAAGGTCTATTGACATTTAGGAGTGTTTTCTGGTGGAGTCTGATGGAGTGCCACACCATGGCCCCAAAGTCTATTTTTGGTATTCCCTCGAGACGTCCTTGCTCTGCTCCCCTTGCTGTTCTGTTGCACGCCTTTAGTGTTTTGCCTCGGTGTGGTGGGGTCTGATCAGGCATAATTCCCTCACTGTGTATCCAGTGTTGTCCCCTATAGGGCTATGGGCCAGTGAGGGATGTCATGTCTCATAGTGGGGTTGACCATGTGGCCCTCTCTAGCTATTGGCTGCTCTGAGCAGGGATATCATCTTCAAGTCTTGGTGGGCCAGGATGTGCTCCACTCTCTCTTCCTCCCCCCTCATTTGCTCCTGTGTGCTCTGATCAGACATGTCCCTCTCCCTGAGCTGTAGCTTCAGTGCTGCCCCTAAGGTAAATTCTTCAGGGGGCAGGGGTGGTTGTCCACATAGTTGGGATTGGGGGCTGTCTCTCAGACCCCTCTACTGGTTCCCTGCTTCATGCCAGTATGTTGCATTCACATCTTAGAGCACCGCTTTGTAGTCTGGTCCCTCTTTCCCTGAGAAGATATGAATAATACACTCCCCTTGGGGGAGTTAGTGCCCTGTTCCCCAACTACTCATTTGTTTTTGTTTTTTCTCTCTTTCCCCTTCCTTTTTAGTTGTCTACCATATGTATTCCTGGATTTGGTCTGGTCCCTGCCATACTCCCTGAACCTGAACCCAGGAATGTTTATATACAATAGTTTTTTCCCTAAGCCCGTTTTGCACTTTTTTTTTTTAAGCTTTCCTCATCAGACTCATATAGTACTTCTCATTTTCTGCTTGGCTTACTTCGCTTAGTATAATTTCCTCCAATTCTTTCCAATGTGCTTCATGCATTCATCACTACTTTTTTTCTTATTTTTTTAATCATTTTATTGGGGGCTCATAGAATTCTTATCACAATATGTTCTTGATCCATTGTGTCAAGAACATATGTACATTTGTTGCCATCATCATCCTCAAAACATTTGCCTTCTATTTGAGCCCTTAATATCTGCTGCTTATTTTCCCCCTCCCTCCCCACTGTCCCCTACCTCATGAACCCTTCATCATTAATAAATTATGATTATTTTGTCATATACTACACTGTCCGATGTCTCCCACCGCCTTCTTCTCAACTGTCCCTCCCCCAGGGAGGAGACTATATGTAGATTCTTGTAATCAGTTCCCCCTATCCACCCCACATTCTCTCCACCCTCCAGGCATCGCCACTCTCACCACTGGTCCTGAATGAGTCATCTGTCTGGGGATTCCCTGTGTTTCCAGTTGCTATCTGTACCAATGTACATCCTCTGGTCTAGCCAGATTTGTAAGGTAGAATTGGGATCATGATAGTGGAGGAGAGGAAGTATTTAAGAACTAGAGGAAAGTTATATGTTTCATCGCTGCTACCCTGCACTCTGACTGGTTCATCTCTTCCCCACAACCCTTCACTAAGGGGTGTCCAATTGGCTACCAATGGGCTTTGAGTCTCCACTCTGCACTCACCCACATTTTCAATGATATGATCTTTTGTTCCTTGATGCTTGAAACCTGATCCCTTCGACAGCTCGTGGTCACACAGGCTGGTGTGTTTCTTCCATGTGGGCTTTATTGCTTTTGAGCTAGATGGCCACTTGTTTATCTTAGAACCTTTAAGAACACAGACGCTATATCTTTTGATAGCTGGGCACCATCACTTTTCTTCACTACATTTGCTTACACACACGTTTGTCTTCATTGATCGTATCAGGGAGGTGGGCACCCATTGATATGATTTTTAGTTCTTTCATGTCTGATAACCAGTCCCTTCTGCACCTTGTGGTCAGACAGGCTGTGTGCTTCTTCCATGTTGGCTTTGATGCATCTCAGCTAGATGGCCGCTTGTTTATCTTCAACGCTTTAAGATCCCAGACGCTTTGATAGCCACGTACCATCAGCCTTCTTCACCACATTTGCTTATGCACACATTTTTCTTCAGCAATCAGGTTGGGAATGTATGCATCCTGGAATGCCAATTTAATAGAACAAAGTGTTCTTGCATTGAGTAAGTGGAGGCCTAATTGTTTTATTAGGAGTTCACACAACTCTTATCACAATTCATACATACATCAGTTGTGTAGAGCACATTTGTACATTCATTGCCCTCATCATTCTCAAAACATTTCCTCTCCACTTAAGCCCTTGGCATCAGGTCCTCATTTTGTCCCCTCCATCCCCGCTTCCCCCTCCCTCATGAACCCTGGATAATTTATAAATTATTATTTTGTCATATCTTGCCTTGTCCGACATCTCCCTTCACCCACTTTTCTGTTGTCCACCCCCTAGTAACAAAGTCAAATGCAGATCCTTGAAATCGATTCCTCCTTTCCAACCTACTCTCCCTCTACGCTTCTAGTAGTGCCACTCTCACCACTGGACCTGAAGAGATCATCCACCCTGGATTCCCTATGTTTCTGGTTCCTATCTGCACCAGTGTACATCCTCTGGTCTAGCCAGACTTGCAAGGTAGAAATCAGATCATGATAGTGCAGGAGGATGAAGCATTTAGGAACTAGAGGAAAGTTGTATTTTTCATTGTTGCTACATCACACCTTGACTGGCTCGCCTCCTCCCCTACACCCCTCTGCAAGGGGATTCCGGTGACTGACAAATGGGCTTTGGATCTCCAATCTGCACCCCGCCCCCCTACCTCATTCACTATGGTAAGATTTTTTGTTCTGATGATGCCTGATACCTGATCCCTTCAACACCTTGTGATCGCACGGGATGGTGTGGTTCTTCCATGTGGGCTTTGTTGCTTCTGAGCTAAGTGGCTGCTTGTTTGCCTTTAAGACACCAGACGCTATACCTTTTGATATCCGGGCACCATCAGCTTTCTTTGCCACATTTGCTTATGCACCCATTTGTCTTCAGCGATCATATCATGGAGGCAAGCACAAAATGTTATGATTTTTTGTTCTTTGATGCCTGATAACTGATCCCTTTGGCACCTTGTGATCACACAAGCTGGTGTGCGTCTTCCATGTGGGCTTTGTTGCTTCAGAGCTAGATGACCACTTGTTTATCTTCAATCCTTTAAGACCCCAGACGTTATATCTTTTGATAGCCGGGCACCATCAGCTTTATTCACCACATTTGCTTATGCACCCGCTTTGTCTTCAGCAGTTGCGTTGAAAAGGTCAGCATCACAGAATGTCAATTTAATAGAAGAAAGTATTCTTGCATTAAGGGAGTACTTGAGTGGAGGCCCAATGTCCTTCTGCTACCTTAATACTAAACGTATAAATATATGCACATAGATCTATTTACCCATCCTCATATATAAATATATTTGCATATATACATGTCTTTATCTAAACCTCTATAAATGCCCTCTGTCTCCTAGCTCTTTCCTCTATTTCCCTTGACTTTCCTTCTGTCCCACTATCATGCTCAGTCCCGACCAGGGTTTCAGCAAATCCTCTTTGTTACATTACCCTTGATCATGCCCTACCAGGCCTCCCAGCCCCTCCTCACCACTGATTTAGATCACTTGTTCCCTTGTCCCTGGGTTTGTTAACACCACTACCTTTTCCCCCACCTCTCCTATGTCCCTCCTGAACTGTCGGTCCTGTTGTTTTATCCTCCAGATTGTTCATCCAGCCTATCTTATTTAGAAAGACCAGCGGAGATAATAACATGCACAAAAACAAGACATAAAAATACCAAGGAACAATATACAACCAACCAACAACAATAAATCAATGACAAAAAAAAACACAAGAAAGAAAAGTTTGTAGTTAGTTCAAGGATTGTGTGTTGGCCTTTAGGAGTGTTTTCCAGTTCAATCAATTGGGGTACCACACCCTAGCCCCAAAGTCCACCTTCATCATTCCCTGAGGACCTCGCCGTTCCATTCCCTTGCTATTCTGTTGCACCCCCTTAGTGTTTTGCCTCGGTGTGGCGGGATCAGATCAGGCGTAGTTCCCACACTGTGTCTCCAGTGTTGTCCCGGTAGAGCTATGGGTCAGTGAGGGGCGTCATGTCTCATAGTGGGGCTGGCCATGTGGTCCTCTCTGTGGACTGGCTGCTCTAATCGGGATAATCGTCCTCAAGACCTGGTGGGCCAGGATGTGCTCCACTTTCTCCTCCTCCCCCTTCATCATCACCCATGTGCTCCCATCAGATATGTCCCTCTCCTGGAGCTGCAGATTCAATGCCGTCTTTTGAAATAAGTTCTTCTGGTGGGAGGGCCAGGCGTCCTCTTAGTATTTGTCATCACTGCTTTTTAGTGATGTGTAGTACTCCATTGTATGTATATACCACTGTTTTTTAATCCAATCATTTGTTGGTGGAAATTTGGGTTGTTTCCAACTCCTTGCATTCGGATTTGTACCCTTGTGGAACTGCTGTTCAGGTCCTTTGCCCACCTCCTCGGTGGGCAATTAGTTTTTTTTTTCTCTTTGGAAACTAGCAGAGTATTGTAGATTTTAGTAATAAGGCCTTTGTCTGATGTGTCAGGCTAAAGATGTTTTCCCAGTCCGTGGGCTCTCTTATTACTCTCTTGGTGAATTATTTTGATGTATACAGATGTTTTATCTTCAGTGTATCCCACATGTCAATTTGTGACTCATGTGTATTTGTGTCCTTCCCTGTTTCTGCTATCCCATGTATTCCCAGTGCCAAAATTCTCAGATTGGTCCCAGTTCCCTTATTGATGGACCTAATAGTTTGGAGTTTTACCTCAAGGTCTGTGATTTACCTTGAGTTTATTCTTGTGCATGGAGTCAGATAAGGGTCATGCTTCATTTTTCTGCAGGTAGATATCTATTTTTTCCAACACCGCTTGTTAAAGAGGGTACCTGCTTTTGATATTTTGGGGGCTTTATCAAAAGTGAGTTGTCTGTATCCTGATGATTTTATTTCTGGGTTTTCAGTTCTTTTCCAGTAGTCTAAGTATCTGTCATTATACCAATACCTCCCAGTTTTGACCATGATGGCATTATAATATGTGCTAAAGTCAGGTAAAGCAAGCCCTCCCACTGTGTCCTTCTTAGGGAGTCTCTGCTAATTCTGGGCTTCTTCCCTCTCCATATGAATTTGGTAATCAGTTTTTCCATTTCTTTCAAGAAAGATGAGGGTAATTCTCTCAGGATTGCATTAAAGTTATATAGTGCCTAGGAGAGAACTGACATCTTTACTATATTGAGTCTTCTGATCGACAAAAATGGGATATTCTCCCATTTGTTGAATCACTCTTGGTTTCTTGTAATAGTGTTCCATAGTTTTCCTCATATAAATCTTTTGTTCTTTTAGTCTGCTATTTCCCTAGATATTTTAATTTGTGCTTGGCTATTGTGATGGGTACCACCTTTTTGACCTCCTCTTCTGTTATTTTAGCTGATATGTATAGCAGTCCAGTGGACTTCTGTTTGTTGATCTTGTATCCTGCCACTCTGCCCCTTTTGGATCTTTTGGGATTTTCCATTTATAAAATCATGTCATCTACATATAACGATAGTTTTACCTCTTCCTTCCCCAGACGAATACCTTTGATGTCGCTCCTTTGCCTTATGCTGCGAGCTAAAACCTCCAGTACGATGTTAAATAAGAGTGGGGACAAGGGGCATCCTTGTCTGGACCCTTTTTCTGTGGAATTGTGTTCCTCTTTTCTGCATTGACTACCATGTTGGCTGTTGGTTCTTCATATATAGCTTGTATTGTCTTGAGGAATTGTCCTTCCATTCCTATCTCCTGACGTGTCTTAAAAAGGAATTGGTGTTGGATGTTGTCGAATGCTTTTTCCACATCTATCAATATTATCATGTGGTTCTTAGAGTTTTTCATGTCAATGTGGCACATGATACTAATGGTCTTTCGTATGTTGAACTATCCCTGGTATGAATCTTGCTTGGTCATGGTGAATTATCATATATACTCGTGTATAAGCTGAATTTTTCAGCACAAAAAATGTGCTGAAAAACTGGGGTTTAACTTATACGAGGTGTAATATCTCACAGGTGATTGTCGTTCCTCCGCTGTTCATTCAAAGCCCCACTGATACTGCAGGGCTTTGAATGTTTGTTACTCACATCTAACCAATCAGAGCCATCCTATGACGTGGAAGGCTCCAATTTGCAGAAGCACCCATAGTGATTCACTTACGCTGGCAGCTGAACTGGTCAGGATGTGTCCGTGGCTGCGCTCCGTCTCTCCCCTCTGGTCTCTGTGTTAATTCACATCCTGCATTTCCCACCCTAGGCTTATACTCAAGTCATCAGTTTTTCTAGTTTCCCAGGTAATAACTAGGTACCTAGGCTTATACTCAGGTCGGCTTATATTCAAGTATATATGGTATTCGTTTTATATACATTTGTATTCTATTGGCAAGTATTTTGTTAACAATTTTTGCATCTGTGTTCATTAAGAATATTGGTCTGTAGTTCTCAATTCTTGTAGGATTCCTGCCCTGTTTGGGTATCATATTTATACTTGCTTCAAGAGGTTGCCGTCTTTTCTAGGTTCTGGAAGATTTTGTGTAGGATTGGTGTCATTTCTTCCCTAAATGCTTGGTAGAATTGTCCTGTGAAGCCATCTGGTCCAGGGAATTTGGGGTTGGTAATCCCTTGATATCCTTGTCTATTTCTTCTATTGCTATGGGTCTATTGACATTCTTGATGTTCCTCTGGGAAATTCGAGGGAGGGATTGTTTTTCAAAATTTGACCATGTCTTCCAAGTTGTTGAATTCATTGGAGTACAGTCCTTCGTAATACTCTTTAATTATCATTTTGAATTCATTAGAGTCTGTTGTAATGCCCCCTCTTTCATCCCTCATTCTTGCTATTGAAATTTGTTCCCGTCTTTCTTTGGTTAGGTTTACCCACGATATGTTGATTCTGTTTATCTTTTCAAAGAACCAACTTTTAGCAGCATTAATTTTTTCCATAGTTTTCTTATTTTCCCTCTCCTAAATCTCAGCCCTGATTTTTATTATTTCTTTTCTTTTGCTATTAGCATGATTGTGCTGTTGACTCAGCCCTAGTTGCTGTAAATTTTGTGCCAGCATATCAATCATATGGCTTTCTTCCTTTCTCAGGTGTGCATGTATTGCTATGAAACTTCCTCTGATAACTGCCTTTGCTGTGTCCCATAAGTTTTGGTACGTCTTATTCTCATTCTCATTGGTTTCTAGAAATTTCCTAATTTCATCTATGATCTGAGCCAGTACACACTCCTTTTTCAGTAGAGAGTTATTCATCCTCCAATTGTTTGCCTTGTTTTATTCATCTTCATTTTGCTGATTTGCAGCCTTATGGCACAGTGGTCAGTGAGAGAAGTCTATATGATATCAATGTGCTTAAATTTATGCAGATTTGACTTATGCCCCAGCATGTGGTCTATCTTCGAATATGTGCTATGTGGGCTTGAAAAGAATGTGAAATATTTTGTATTTTCATGAAAAGCTCTGTAAATATATATCAGGTCAAATTGACTAATTGTAGTGTTTAGATCTCTGGCCTCCTTGTTGAGTTTCTTTCCCTGTGATATTTCTTTCTCAGAGAGTGGTGTATTGAAGTCACCTACTATAATTGTTGAGGCTGTGACTTCCTTTTTCATATTTTGAAGCATTTGTTTGACGTATTCAGCAGGTCTGTCATTTGGGGAATATGTTTACAATGCTTAGTGGTTCTTTGCCTACTGCTCCCTTGAGCATTATATAGTGTTCCTCATCTCTTTTTATGGTTTGCACTTTGAGGTCAGTTTTATCCAAGATTACGATTGCAACCCTTGGTTTTTTTTTAATTGCTGTTTCTTTGGTATGTTTTTCTCCAGCATTTGATTCTCAGCCTAGTTTTGTTTGTAGTCTTGACATGTGTCTCCTGTTGGCAGCAGATTGATTAGTTGTATTTCTAAACTAGTCTAAACTAGTCTGCTAGCCTCAGTCTTTTAATGCCTGAGTTTAGTTCATAGATATTCAGGGGTATTATTTCCATCCGTGGACTCTGTGATGTCATCTTACACCTTTTGTGTTGGGTGTTTTCCCACCTCCCTTTCTTTTTAATGTAGTGTGTGTGTGTGTGTGTGTGTGTGTTTCATTCTTGACTTCTTTTCACCCTTAATCCAATGCTATCTTGGGGGCTGTTTTCTCTTTGTTTCCCTCTGGGTGAGGTTGTTCTCTGTGGCAGTCTCTTACTTATGCTTGGTGAGTGCTGTTCTTCTGCCTATACTGGATCGACAAGGATCCAGGCTGGGTTTCTTCTAATGTATTCTTTGAGTTTTTCCTTCTCTAACAAGACAATTACTTCTTCATCTATCTTGATCAGTAATTTGGCTGTGTAGAGTATTCTTGGGTTTGCATTATTTTCCTTCAATTTTTGCAATGTTACTCAACAACTCTCTCCTCTTCTTCATAGTGTTCTCTGATACCCTGTTTCCCCGAAAATAAGACAGTGTCTTATATTAATTTTTGCTCCCAAAGATGCACTAGGTCTTATTTTCAGGGGATATCTTATTTTTCCATGGAGAAGAATGTGGTACACGTTTATTGTTTTATTAAAAGAGACCTCGTACTACCTGTCTGCTCTGACTGCGCTGCAGCCAATAGTGAGCTGCGTGGTGGTGCCCACCACTATGATCCAGAGTCCAGAGTTACGGTAGCTTCGGGGGTGCTGATTTTTGGGGAGGTCTTATTTTTGGGAGATGCCTTATATTTCAGCCCGAGGCAAAACTGTGAGTAGGTCTTATTTTGGGGGGATGTCTGACTTTTGGGGAAACATGATAGGTCTGAGCATATTCTTATTTGGGAAACTATGTGATTGCTTGTTTTTCCCTAGCTCTTCTCATGATTTTCTCCTTTTCCTCAAAGTTGGATAGTAAGTATGATGTGCCTTGATTTCTTCTTGGGTTTCAATCTGACTGGTGTTCTTTCAGCTTCCTGAATGGTTGCCAGGTTTTCATTCATTAAGCTCGGGAAGTTTTCCTCCAAGAATTTCCTCTCTGTTGCAGTTGACTTCTTTGTGGTGTCTTCCTCTGGTAATCCAATAATTCTAATGTTGTTCCACTTCATAGCATCAGACCTAGCTTTTAGCTTCTCTTCATCTTCACTAATGATCTTATTAGATTTTTGTTCGCATTTAAAGTCTCCTTGGCTGTCCTCTAGGTCACTGGTGCAATTATCTGCCTCCTCCAGTCGATTCTCGTGGTCTGCGTGTCTGCTACTAGTTTTTGTTATCTCTTCCCTGATCGCTTGTATTTCCCTTTGGTGTATGGACTTAATCTCCTCTTTCATTTCATCTTTTTTTCTGTATTGTTTTTCTCATATCCTGTATTACAGCAAGAAGTATTCTGAAAAATTCTTTATGTGGCAGATAAATATCTGCTTCTTCTATGCATGTCGTTCGGTTCAGGACATCTCTGCCATTGAAGTTTGTTTCTCATGTTTTTTTGTTGAGGTCATTGGGCCTGATTGCTGTTTGTTTTAGAGGAGCCAGGTGCCATTTTTCAGGGAGTCAAAGAGCACTGGCTCTCTCTGGGAGACTCGTAGGAAAGCTTCTTCGAACTGCTACAGCTAATTTCACTATGGAATTAGCCAACCACTTTATCCTCCTGTGGCTTCACTCTTTCCCTAGTCAACAAGTTGGATGGGCCTCTCCGGAGATGCTGGTTGGGTTGTTGTGGATCCACGAGGATGGTGCTTTACTGGGTGATCTCACAAGAATCCATGATGGTGTGGCCCATGACGGCTTGGGTTGCCACAGGTGGCATGCAAAGGTGCCCGCTGCAACAGGAGTGTCACAGAAATCTGGTTGGTTGCCTGCTTTGGTATAGAGCACCGTGAATGTTGGGCGGAATTTCCCTGATCAGGTAGATCACTGCATAGGTTAGGCAGAGGTTCCCACTGCTCCGTGGAAAGCTGGTGAGTGTTTGATAAGCTTTCTTAGTCTGTGAGGCACTACAGCAGGCGGGAGGAAGCTCCCTCAGTAACGTGGGACCACAGAGGATGGATAGGAGCTCCCCAAGGCACACAGGCAGGATTTCCCCCAAAGAAGGGGTGCCGAATTTCTCCAGCCATGTCTTAAGCACTACAGAGGACCGGCAGGTGGGCTTTTCCAGGGAAGAAGTTGGGCAGGATATCCCCTGTTGGAGTGTGGGTGGGCTTTCCCAGCTTCCGGTTATGCTGCAGAGGGAGGAGCTCGCCCAGCAGGGTTGAGTGCAGGCATTAATGCCCTAGGCTAAGGGTAGTGGTCAGGATGTTGGCAGTGCTGTGTGAGAGAAAGGGGAAGAGAAAAAGAGAAGGAAAAAAACAGCCCACTGAGACAGGGGGATGGGGGGAATAGAGAGAAGAGAGGGAAACTGAAGCATCAATATAAATGAACCTGATCCTTGACCATGGGGCTGCAGGGGTTCAATCCCTGCCCTGAGATGGTGTCAAACTGTGGCTGTGTTGAGATAAAGCCCCTGTGTTGGCTACAAATGATCCTGGCTCCAGCCAAGACAGTGGCCGGGCCAAGGTAAGGTGACCAGATTTTAACATTGGTATAGCGGGACACCATTGATAAAACTCATATCCTGGTGAAATTGCCACATGGCAGCCGAAAACCGTACATACCCTCACTTGTTGTCCATTCTTTCCAAAAATTGGGACTTTTTAAAAACACCATAGACACGAGAAAAAATGTTTAAAAAGCGGTACGTCTGGTCACCTTAGGCTAAGGTCAAACCCTAGCTGGCCTCCATTGTGGTAAGCCAAAAGACCCAGCTCCTTAAAACCTATTGGATCTCTGCCTACTTATCTTTCTGATGCTCCTTCTGCGACCTGGCGGTGTGGAATTTCCCTCTTAGTGACTCTCCTGCACAGATTTCTGTGGAGTTCCTCTGCTATGTGTTACTCAGTCGCCATCTTCCTGGAAGTCTCTACCATCCATTTCTTAACAGATTTTTGTGAGAACTTTTTTTTCTCTCCCACTTAAAATTAATATACTTTTCCCCTCAAGAGACTGTAATTTACCTTTGTAAATTACAGAAAAAGGGCTTCAAAAATTCATGGAAAATTCCTTTACCTTTTAATCCTATTTCCATGAGCTATTTGTGACTCACTCATACATGTTATTCCAGTTACTATGGCTCCATAAGAAATTATCGCCAACACTTAATGGCCTAAAATAGCAATTAAATATGCTCATAGATTTTATATTTTGTGGGAAGGAACTCAGACATAGCATAACAAACATGTTTCTTCTCTGCCCTATGATGCCGGGGCCTCAGCTACACACCTTACTGGCTAGACCAGAAATGTCTGAAAGCTCGCTTACCATGTGGCTGCCTGATGGGCCAGTTTGGGCTTCTTCACAGTTCAATGTCTAGTGTCCCTCCAGAGTACGTTTCCTAAAGGAGAAACCAGGTAGAATCATACTCCTATAGTCCCTGGGAGCACTGCTGCCGTATTCATTAGGTCTGAAGAGTCCCAAGTCCCCCATCCCCAGGTGCACAAAAGGGAAAGTGACCACACACCTCACATTCCTTCACGAAGGGATCTAGGGTCCCTGAGTAAACCGCATGGAGTGCATAGCTGACCTCTGGCTACATCAAGGAGAAGAATCCTACGTAGCTCCATCAATCAAGGCCGATTGCCACAAAATAGAGATCAGGCATGCCTCCACCCTCCATCATTCTTTACCCTTTTCTGATAGTAACTGTTTCTTCCACAGCATTCTACTTTTGTGCTGTGTTCTATAATCCATTGCACTGGTCGCACAGAGCTCACAGGCAATACTCACAATTAAGGGAGCTTTTTAGAGAACTTAATGGGTTACTACAAGCCAAGATCAGAAAACACTAAGGATACACTCATTGGTCCACAGTATCATCTCGCCTCAATCAAGTCTTTCTCTAGTCCTTAGTCTCTGTGTTGCTCTTCAATTCTGTCTCGTGTCTCCTTGCCTCAGCCTCTGACTTTGCCTTGTTCTTTCAGTCTGTCCAGTAATTTCTGTTTCACAGCCTCTGGTTCCTCTTGTCTTTAGACAGAGATCTCATTTGTTCTCCACTGGAAGTTCTTTATCCCTTAAGTTCATGGGATTCCTCTCTGTTCCTGTTCTAAGATAACACATCCCTATGGCCAGGGAAGTGGCAACGAAAATGAACCAGTCCACTCTGTTTTGTGT
Organism: Tenrec ecaudatus; assembly: GCF_050624435.1. Taxonomy (NCBI): domain Eukaryota; kingdom Metazoa; phylum Chordata; class Mammalia; order Afrosoricida; family Tenrecidae; genus Tenrec; species Tenrec ecaudatus. Next base: position 233,977 of record NW_027459702.1, on the reverse strand, counting down.
TAGACATGCCCTATTTGCAAAGTCCCACCTAATCATCAATGGGAATCACAAAGACCTAGACAGAAGAGCCATGCCAAGAGAGTTCACACCACGATAGTCCCACAGACAGGTGCTTCTTGCCTTCTTACCCTTAAATCTACAAGTGAGAGCTGTGTCTTGGGAGATTCGCCTCTAAACCCTGGCAACCAAGTGTGCTTTTTACAGTGCATTTCCTCAACTCCTGTGCAGACAGACCACTGCAGCCAGGTGCTGATTCAGGGCAGCCTCCCAGCATTGCCTGTCTGTCCTGCAGCCCCCACTCTATGTGCCTCATTGGGCCTCAGCCATCCATGTGGCCTTTCTGCTCTGCTGGGTGGCATTTTGTTTTAAGATGATGGCAACGCCTTGACAGTCAAAGCTGCAGAACCCTCTGGAGAAAGGACACCAGTGAGTTGCTTTTCTTGCCCACACCCCATCACTGTGGTGGACTTGCACACATTCCTGTTGAGTCAGATGTTGGTGATCTGCATTTCTCCTCCACATTCACTTCACTTAAAAAAAAATTTAGCCCCTGCTATGATTCTAGTGATAGAAGGCGATGTAGGATTTAAGAAAGCTGAATTATCCCTGTCATGTTTAACTCACTGCATAGTTGGAAACTTATAGTTTGAATGTTACATGTTTGCTGTCAGGAATTGAATTTCCTTTCCACTGGGCATCCTGCAGACCCTGCGGTGCTGCATTGCTCCTTGGACCTTGCTGTGTAGCATGGGGATTGCAGGGCCATCTCTACTCTGCTTATGGGACCTGCAGGACCGCAATGATGAGTTGCAGGCTGCGCTGGAAGGCCTACAGACATGGATGCACAAGACACAGAGTAGCCCATCTAGTTTCCGGCCAGATGGATGCCTGCCCCCAGCAGATTGCTCCGAAGGTAGAGGATCTTCTTGGGGAAAGGGTGGAGTCCTTGTTCCAGCAAACTGGGCTATCTCTCAGACCTACCCGTAGTTTGTGTCATGGGCCACTTCCAAGCATCATAGGGTATATTGAGGCACAAACACCTGCCCCAGACACACTGGCACCACCCGGCTGAGTTCCTTGTAGCTGGGAATTTATGGAAGGGGATGGGGGCTTTATCAACTGTAATGAAATGGCAGCAGTTATGTGATCTCACAATGACCTCATGAGAGGCATGTCCATCACTCGTAGATGTTCCAAAGCCACCTCCAGAGTTGTGATTAAGATGAAGGGACTTGGTGGTGAGGTTTCAGCATAGGCTAGAGACAGAGAGAGTGAGGGTATGTGACAGTAAATAAAGGAGCTATATTTCCTTTGCCCAGGTCACAGACCAGTCTCTATACAGATTGTCCTCTGAGCTGTAAGCTGGTTGATGTGAAAACTCTTTTAATAAAAGAGATAAATTATATCTAAAACATATTAATGACTCCCTGATGTTCAGAGAGAGCTTGAGATTTGTCCCCTTGAGTGTCAGAATTCGTCAGAATAGACCTGTGCCAGCGGCGCCTGCGCAGGACACAGGTCAAGCACTGGAAGCAGTTGGGACCTGTGTGCATAGGCGTGCATATCTGCTTAAAAGTAGATATCTCTGGCTTCAGGATCCTCTTAGTGCTGAGGTTTATGACAAATTCCACCTACAGTGTAGACTGTGTTTGATTAATCTCAGCTCCTTCAAAAGACAAGAACAAGGAGGTAACACAGCTGCCCTAGAGTTTTGTCATAGTCCTGTATAGCCAGGGGTTGGTTCTTGGATCAGTGCCCCCAACTGTGCATCAGCAGACACCGTGGCAAGTCTCTCAGCCCTGCTGCCAAAGCTCTGATACACAGTGGTTTTGTGTGCTAAGTTTTGGCCACTCCCTCACCCCAGGGAGATCTGTGGACACTGACAGGCCACTCCCTCACCCCAGGGAGATCTGTGGACACTGACAGGCCACTCCCTCACCCCAGGGAGATCTGTGGACACTGACCTGTGGATCTTTGGCAGTCGAGCATTTTGCATCCTCCTCCCTCCCAGTTTTGTAGTGCTCTAAAGCTATTTATTTAATAAAATGTAAATGAATTATAGCTAAAAGAGCCAACCTGGGAACCTTAAGTTTTCTCTGAATGTGGGTACAGCGTCTTTGGACCCCAACATAACCTGCTCACCTGCAAATGGCAGATTGGTGTCTTGAAATCCTGTGAGTCAACAGCCAAAGGCCATTAGACTCATTTGGGAAATGTGGGATGGAGCCTGACACAGCCAGCTGCACCACATCCAGAGATGCCAAGGGTGCTGTGACATCCATTTAAGGCATCCTACGTATTCTTCCACACAACAGACAGGTCAGCCATCCCCAGGGAAATGGACACTGTGTCCCCTCAACTACACAGAATTTATGGCCCTCAGCACGAACCACTGACCCAAAACCTGGGAGACAAGGCCCTGAAGTCTTGGGTCTGCTCGAGACTGGGGACTGCGGCACCAGATCACAGACCTAGGCTTCATGCCATCGCTAATGAAACCTAGCAGTTTCACAATGTGGCCTTTTTATGTACTGTCCTCCCATCCCTCTGATGGAAACCATTTTAGAAGCAGCACCAAGGCTCAGTTGACCCTTCCGATGTTTGTCTGCTGCTGAGAGAATAGTAAGAAGCTGGGTTGCAGTAAGCCTAGTGATGTGGACTGTCCAGCCTCACGGACCTCCTGTCAGCCCAGGTGACTGCGCAAGTTGACAGTTCTCAGTTTCCAAGGCAAAGTAATTCTTTCCAGAGGTTCTCATTCAGGTTTTTGTCTTGTCCCTTATGTCAAAGTTTGTCACCATTTTCAGGGTGACAATGAGAGTAGAGGATGACTTTGCCACGTCCCATCCTTGACACTGCAAAATGAAGACTGAGTCATGGCATAAATGCAATTCTGAGTCTCAGACCAGCTCTCTTCCAAGCCCTAGCAACACACGTAGTTCAAAGATGTGCCCTGTGTGCCTGGTGTGCGGAGTGGTGATTCAGGTCGGAAAGCGAGTCCTTGCAGTGCTCTCAAGCACCATTCCTCATTCCACACGTATGGAATGTGCCTGACTGCTTTATTTATTCATTTATTATTATTATTATTATTATTATTGTATTTTAAAATCATTTTGTTGGGAGATCTTACAAGTATAACATTCCATAGTTAAATCACATCAAACAGTGTTGTACAGTTGCTACCACAATCCGTTTCAAAACATTTTCTTTTTCTTGAACTCCTTGATATCTGCTCCCCATTTATTCCCTCCTTTGCCCACCATACCCCGCCCCAGGAAACCTTACTTTATTTTTTTCCATATCTTGCACATCCAATATATCCACTCACATACAATTCTGTTGTTCAATCCCATTGAGTGGGGTTATTCAGTCATCAGTGCTCTCAGCTCCCTGTTATCTCCTCCCCCCTTCCTGTACCCTCAGGGAACCGTTACTCCATTTATTGTTTCTGAAGGGTTATCTATCTTAGATTTCATGTATCAAATGATATTAAATATACGATGAACCTACATCAAATCTGATATGATTAAAGAGGCAAAACAAATAAAAACCATAATCATAAGGGGAGGGGATATTAAGGAACTAGAGGATAATTATGTAGTTCATCAGTGCTATACCACACCCTGGATTTATCATCCCTTCCTGTGTCCCTTCTGAGCGTGACTGTCCAATTACCAGAGGGGCTGTGATTTCTGGGTCTCTACTACATCCATGCCCCTTCACATCAATTTGGTTGCTTATCTTTTGAACTTCTGATACCATTTCTCCTCAACACCTCATGATCACACAGGCTGGTGTGCTTCCTTGTGGGCTGTTTCTTACCTGCTAGTTGGGCACTTATTTAACTGCAAAGCATCTAAGACCCCATATGCTATTAATAACCAGGCACCATCAGCTTTTTTCAACCACATTTGCTTATGCACCCATTTTGGCTTCAGCAATCATCTGACCAGTTTATCGAGCAACACACAGACTTACTGCCATCAAGTTGATGCCAACTCATAATGACCCTATAGGACATGGGAGACCTGCCCCTGTGGGTTTCTGAGACTGTAACTCTTGATGGTGGTTTCAAACTGCTGACATTTCAGATCACAGTCCAATGCATAAACACCATGCCACCAGAGCTCCTACATATCCTGAAACCCAGCATTATTTGTGTGATATAATAATGTGGAGGAGGAGGAGGCCAATTTGAAGTCTTTAGCTAATAAACAGGCCATGAGGTGTGTCTGGCCACCTTCACACACAGTGAGGCTCATTCCCAGGCATCACACTGCCCAGAGGCATGTGTCACCAGGTCACCCCACTTCTTCCATCTCCCCACCTCCTCTATGATCCTGGCATCACCAGGGAATAAACTTGAAGTGAAGTACAAGGGGGCCTTACATTCATGGACAATTCCATTATCTTTTTCTTCCGTGTTCTGGAGGTTTTTTGAAGTCCCTTCACACGATATCACTGCCACTTTGTAGGAACTTGAAGGGTGTGATGGGCTGCAGGAGCCTCCTGAGCAATCTGTTCTGGTGAAAGTGTGAAATGGTTCTAAATGAGTGTTTCCTAACGTGGGCAATGCTGCCCCCTGGGGGGCACTGGAATAATCCGTGGGAGCTGCCAAAGCAAATAACCTACACCCTATCCTGGATTAGGGATGGGCTATTGTATAAAAGTTAATTGCCAGAGGGTTGCTGGGTAACTATTTTTCTGAAAATTGGACAGCTGACCAAATAAGTTTGAGATCCTTTATTCTACATGGATACAACATAGCAGATCACCAGTGATGCGTGCTGTTGTACGCCAGTGCGGCAGGACTCCACCATCACTGCCTTTCCCTTGAAAAAGCACATGTAGAATCTGTGCTTTGTTGTCCCTTGGGAATAGGAAAGCTGTAAGAAACCTGTAATGTCCTCACTGAGCTAAGCTGAGATTTCCTCTTCTTCGCAGGCTTTTTCACATGCGTTACAGCTCCTACTCCAGTGAGCCTCGAAACGGAACTCATGATGGAGCAGGTGAAAGAACATTACCAAGACGTCAAGAGCCAGCTGGAGACGAAGGTAGGTGTGAGGGGTGCCCGAGGGGGAGCCTGGGGCTTCCTTTTGTGCACAGAGAGCCGTGCTTAGTGCTGACCCTTCTCCAGGCAGCTGCCTTGGATTTCTCTGGTTGGTGAGCGGGCACTAAGAAGACAGTTTGAGGGAAATACAAGCAGAAATGACTGTCAGTGCCTGGCCCAAAGTCGCTGGGGGCTGGCATGCTGAGTGCAGCCCTGCCAACTGCTGTGCGGGAATTCACACCACCTACCTCATTCTTAGCATAACTTATCCTTGGCTTTGCCTCTCTTGGGATGCTGCATAGTTTCTCAGCCAGGATTACCCTGGCTGACAAGGTCTTCTCAGATGAAGTTAGCTCCTGCCTCTCCTTAGATGGTGACTAAGAGAATGTCCGCACACAGTTGCCATGTGCCGCGTTCTTTCTACTTTCAGGACTCAGAGAGCCAGCCACCCTGTTTCCACCGGGACCTCTGAGCTCCTGGGTGCAAGTTACTTACCTAAACGGAGCTTGCCAGCCAACGGCCAGACAATATCTTCTCCCACGGGAGGTTATCCAACTGGTCCAGACAAGGCTGTGCCTACATCTTGAGCACTGAGTCTTGGGGATGTCACCGCTGCCTTTTCATCCCTGACTTCTGCAGGCCTCAGCTCCTTGGCATGCCCGACAACCTTGCTGTTTCCATGTCATATTGTCAGGGGCTAATGTTTCTCTTTCCAGGTAAACTACAAGCAGGAAATTGAACTAATGAAGAAAAACTTTGAGAAGGAGAAAAGGGAAATGGAGCTTATGTTCAAAAGTGAAGTCAGCATGCTAGAGAGCCAGAGAGCAGACCTGGAGGCGCTCCATGCACAGTCTCAGGATGCCCTTTGCAGCCTGCAGGGGCAGCTGTGGGAGATAAGGAGTGGGGGCCCACATTGCCCCAAGGAGTTGGCCACCTTAGCTCAGTGGCCAGACGAGAAGCTACGCCTGAGACACCAGCACGGACTACCACAAATCAGGTCTGCTGCCCTGTTTTCTTCTGGGTCCTCCTTCAGTCTGAAGTTCTTCCCCAAAACCCACATTAGATATTTAATTCAGGAAATGACTCAACTGCAGTGCATGCTAAGTGGGTAGTTTTTCTCTGGCCACAGAGAGGAAGGTAGGAAAAAATAGGGCTTTGTATGAGTTGTTTTAACTTAAATTAGAAATATATATATTAAAACTTAAGTTATGAAGTAATTTAGTTTGTAGACTACTTTTAACACATTCATATTTATTTTCTGCCTCAGACTTCTCTGTAGCAAAGGAACAAAGTAGCAAAGCATCTTCCTTATTTAATGTCATGTTCTAATTTTCCAGTGCACGCGGTAGCATGTGGGCAAATGGAGAAAAAGGCTAAAAGCTCCTTTGCAATAGGGAGGCCAGTTATCTGCGAAGGTAGCTTTTCAAAGCTGTCCTAAGCGAAAGGAGCCCTGCTGGGGCTTTGGGTTAGCATCAGGCTGCTAACTACAAGATTGGTGATTCCAACCTCCCAACTGCTTTGTGAGAGAAAAACAGACTTGCTCCTCCAAGAAGAGGGACCATCTGAGAGCCTCGGCAGCAGTTTGCTCCATCCTGCAGAGCATAGGAGTTAGAATCGGTTTCATGGCAGCGAGTTGCTGTGTCATCACAAAGAAAAGCAATGAAAGATTTCTTTGGAAAACTGAGCGTATCAAGTAGGCTTCACTTAGTGGAATGATAACTGGTTGCTGCCAGCCCATGCCTATTTATCATGACCTCACTCTCCCACAGAGAATCTTGGCCCTTGCCAACTTGGACACCAAGCGGGCTAGAGCCCTGCTGACCAGACCTGCAAAGCCTCCTTGGGAAGCATTCTTAGCTGGGAACATGGCTCGGGTTAGAAGTGGCACTACGATGACCACAGTGGACCAAGCCATCTCCCGTGTCCTGTGACCTGGGGAGGTTGATGATCCCAGAGCCAGTCTGCCTTTCTGTCATGGTGCAAGGAAATTGAGGCAGCTTGAGTATGGGCGGTAAAGAAAATCCTGGACTACTGAATTGTACCCTCTTCTGTACCCTGCCTTTCTGTTCCCCAAAAGATGACCACACAGTGGCCTCAGACCTGGGCGTTGCAATAACACATACTGCCCGCTAGGATGATCCAGAGCTTCCTCCTGAGAATTTTGCTTCATAGTATCTGAACCTGTGAACTGTCTGGTAAAGGGCGGGCTACTGTCCAGAACACCTTATAGACCATTGCCACTATTCCCAAGCCCTCTCAGGCTCTAAGAAGCAGCAAAGGGACATGTCTGGTCCCAGGAGTTTCCTTAACTGGCTGGAAGGCTGCTCCCACCCCCATTCCCACCCCATGTCATGATTGTGAGTCGAGCCATATTGCATGACTCTGATGAGCTGAGTTACTCTTGTTCTCCCAGGCTGACTGCTCTCAGCTGGGCCTCACTCCACCGCAGTGTTATTTTCCTGGGGCTTCTAAAGGCCTCTTTCCTAGATGTTTAAAATACTTTTTAGAGTAATTTCGACTAAAGGTACTTTTTTTTTTCACTAAACTTTAGGCCAGTACTGCCCAATACAGCTTTCTGTAGTGATAGACATATCTTGTGTTTGCCTGCCCATTACAGGAGCCACTGGCCACATGGGGTCACTGAAAGTGACTGATGTGACCAAGAATCTGAGCTTTGATTTTATTCCATTTTAATCCGTCTAAATGTAAATTTAGTCCCATTTGACAAGTCGTGTCTGCTGCATTATCAACTAGATCCTGTGCATGCACTCTCTGAGCGCAGCTGGCACGAGTAGCGAGGAGTTGTGCACTTAGAACGTGCGCTTGGGCAGGCCTTTCTAACCCTGTGATACATGTGACATTCGTGTTTCTGAGCCAGGTCCATGTGAAAGTTTCTGTAGAAAGGGGGCAAAGGCTGAACTGAGCCAGAAACTCCTGTGGATGGAAGCAGCGCACTTGTTACAGCAATGGGACTGTAAAAAGAAAAAGATGCTTCAGAGGCAACTGCAGCTAGTGACAGACATGGGAGCCCAGCTGGACTTGGACAAGGGATAGAGAAGAGAGGCAGAAGGAGATGCTAGCCCAGTGCAAGAAGCAGCAATGCAAGTTGGGTGGGGGGTGGAGGGTGGAGGGTGGCAGGGAGGGCTGATGAGTAAAGAGCAAGCTAAAATTTGCAAAGTGTTTGCACTTGAAAAGTTAGAAACCACATATAGGAAGCAATTAAAAGGGCTTTCCCTGGAGGCAGAGGGGCTGAAAGCCTTCTTGAAGGAGGGAAAGGCAACTGCCTCCAGGCCTGCTGAGGTCCACAGAAGTCAGAAAGGAGACGGGACCAGCAGGGTCAGAACGTGGAGAGGCTGAGTTCCTGCGTATGCCAGGGAGGCATCTCACTGCAGATCCTGTCCAGAGCCCGGTCCCGAGAGCAGACCCACAACCCAGAGGACCCTCTGCATAGCTCACTATCAGGGCCATCCCATCTTGGTGAATGATATAGAGGTGGCTCCTGCTCCTTTAGAGACATGGGTGATCTATGCTATCCCCTAGAGGGGCAAGGCCCATGTTCCTGGAGAAACCCGTACCTTTGGCTAGCAGCCTTGCTGGTCAGAAGCAAAGATCATCTGAGCAGCAGGAGTCCAAAGCCACAGAGCAGCCCTTACTGGACATGGCTGGACACAAGCTGCCCCTCTAGGAGCCTCTGTGTCTTGGAAGGTGAGCATGGGGTAGGGACCACTAGGACAGGACAGCAGAAATTAGAAGCTGCTGTACCGATAACAGAAGGTAGAAACTGTGCTGGAGAGAGAAAAGAATGACATGAAAACCAGGCTCCTACAGCTGGAAGATAAGCTTCTGGCTAGGGAGAAAGAAGCAGACTCGAGAGAGAATAACAGGTTTGCCCTCTATCCATTCTTAAACAAGTGGAACTGAGTCATCTCAGTCCCTGATGACTTGATTGCATAACCCCCTTTCCTCCTAGCAGGCTGGTAGACTCGGCACCAGGAGAATACCACGTAGCCCAGGTGTGCCCAAGTTTACAAGCCCAGTCTGGCCTGTACTCGGGCCGTGGTGTTGCTAGGTGCTGTGTGAATGCGAAAAGAGAAATTTTCCATACAGAAACCCCCAGAACTTCACCAAGAGGACTGCTGTGGCTTAGACTCAGGTTTTCACTATCTCTGTCGGCAGGAAATCTGTGCTTGTCTCACGGGGCCCACGAAAGACTGCCCTGAACCCCATTTCATTCCTTTGGGGTCTCTGAAGGTCTCTGCCTGCCAGCTCCAAGCACCTTCCTTTAGTCCCACTGTGTGTATTTATTGAAAGTGTCCTTGGCGCAGATCTACTGCTTCGTGAATTCTGTGAGAGCCCCAAGAACTGACTGGGACACTCGGATGTTGGCCGCAGAAGCCAATGCCTTCTAGAGAAAGCTGAGCTGAGAGGGAGTTCTTAATTCCACCAGCTGGGCAGGCTGCTTGAAAGGCCACAGGTGGAACTGGCCTTCTCGCTTGAGGACTTTGGCTGGCAAATGCTCTATCTCAAAAGCCTGGGATATAGGAAGGCCTTTCCCAATATTTTCCATAGATGGACCCATGTCCCTGAGTGGCTTAAAACAACACAGATTTAATATCTTACAGTTCTAGACGCTACAGGTCAGAAATAGGTTAAAATTTAGCTAATTTCTTGACAGCTTAGTTGCATGTTAGCTAGAACTGAGTGCTAAATTGTACTCTAATCGAGGAGTCATCAGGGTTGTGCCCCTTCCAAGGGGTTCTAAGGAGAACCCATGTACTTACTTTTTCCACCTTCTAGAAGCCACTCACATTTCTTGACTCGTGGCCTCTTCCACTTTTCAAAGCGTCCAATGGCTGGCTGAATCTAAGGCTGTGCCTCTTCTGCCTCTTTCATTTAAAAGGACCCTAGTCTGTACAATAGGCCCACTAGAATAGTCCAGAATAATCTCATTATCTCACAGTCAGCTGATCAGCAGACTTAATTTCATCTTCAACTGTAATTCCCCTTAGCCATGTAACATAATATTCACAATCGGGAATTAGAACATGAATAATGTTTTACCAACTGCCATCGAGTTAATTCTGACTCATATCCACCCCAAAGGGCAGAGTAAAACTGATCCCTAGGGTTTGTGAGGCTATAAATCTTGATAGAAGCAGAAAGCCCCATCGTTCTCCTTTAGAGCAGTGAGTGGGTGGGTCTTTTAGCTGCTGGCTTTCCAGTTAGCAACCTAGAGTGAAATGCAGATGAATACAATACCAACTGCACCACCATGGCTTCCCAGAACAGTCTTTAGGAGGTCATTAATCTGCCAACCACAGCAGTGATCTGGATGTTTTTTATCTCTGATACATTCATGATCACATATCTTTGGTGTATTTAGGTGTGTATTTTTTAAAATATTCTAATGTTATATGCAATAAAAAAAGTGTACTGCTATGATTTTATAAGAAATTGATCAGATCGTTTTACCAGCACCCAAAACAAGAAATAGAACCCTCCTGGATTCCCCACACATAGCCAGTATCCTGACTTCTAACTCCTTAATTTTGCCTGTTTTTGCACTTTATATAAAAGAAGCATACCATCTGTCCTTTCTTACCATATGTTGTTTGTGAGATTCTTCCATATTGTTGCTTAGAGCTATAGTTATTTCATTTGCACTTTATTTTTCATTCTCTTGCCTGCATTTTTCTACTGCTATGAAAGTTCTGGGTCAATGCAATATGTTTGTATGGAATGGAATTTTTTAGATTTTAAGATATAATAATGTTTACCTTTTTATTGACATAAGAAACAATGTGTCTTGTGCAAAACTCAACTACAACTCTTTTTTTAATGAAGTTTTTATTGTGAATTAAGGTTTACAGAGCAGATCATACTTTAACACTCTGCAATTCATACATATTTTGATGCCATTCATTCATTCCAGTCCCCTTAATATGCCCTCCCTTAGTCCACGACTTCCCTGTTTTCTATGTCCTTTTCTCCTCCTTTCCTAGCCTTCTGTCTTTGGGTGAATGCTCCCCATCTCATTTTAACGGTTGACTTTTCTAACACAGTAGTGAGTTGAAGTCCAGACCCAAGGGAGCACGGTCTTAGGGGCCCTACCAGACGCTGTCTGACCAGTAAGCCTGGTTTCTTTTAGGATTTTGATTGACAGGTTCTTCTTCTCTTTCCAGGACTCTCTAGTGTGATTTTATGCAGAGCTGGTGGTGGTGGCGCCAGGTATCACCCCGTTCTTCTGGGCCCAGGATTGTGGAGACCGGTGTTCTCACTGTCCCTTCGACTAAGTGTTTTCCCTGTGTCTGTGTAACTGCCACCCCGCTGCTCTGCTCTGGACAGGGAGAGATCAGTCCTTGCACCCTAGACGGCTGCTCAGAGACCTTTAAGACCGCTGCTACTTACCAGATTAGAATGTAGAGCACTGTCTTTGTGAACTATGATATGCTAATGGATCATTTTGTCCCCTGCAACTATTGTGATACCACTCCCCCAAAGCCCAGTACCTTATTCCTTCAGAGTATCTGCTTATATTTAAGAAGTTGTCATAATTTTGTCCTCTGTTCGCCCCACCACATTCATGGATATATTTGCAGTAAAAGTAAATATACAAATACTCTCTTTTAAACACACACACACACACACATATATATATATATATATGTATATATATATATATATATATATGTTTGTAAAAGTCTCCTATCTGTTCAGCCTGTGTGTATGTCCAAGTACTCACTTGTAGATTCCCCAATACCCCACTGTTGTAGGACTTTGAATCTAACAGTGTTTGCGTCTGTAGTTTCTCACTCTTGCAAACTACCGGTGTACTCGCCTGCCTGCCTCCATCGTTTCTCCTGTGTGTTGCATTCCCCTCCGCCCAGGCTATCACTTGCCTGTGTTCTAGCCGCACCTCCCCACCCTCCTTTCCATCCTCTGCAACCATCAAAGAATGTTTTTATTTCCATAAGAAAACTTACTGTTGATTTTTATAGTGGTGGTCTCATACGATATCTGTCCTTTTTGTTTTTGACTAATTCCACTCGGCGTACTGTCCTCCGTGTCCATCCCTCTGTGAGGGCTTTGCAGGTGCATCGTTATTCTTCGACGTTGCATAGCATTTCATTGTGTGTTTATTGCACCCAAGTTTGTTCATCCATTCTTCCACTGCAGGGCATTTAGATTGTTCCTGTTTTTTGCTATTGTGAATAATGCTATGATGAACATGGGTCTGTATCTATTTATTTGTGTCATAGTTTTTATTTCTCGAAGACACATACCAAGTAGAGGGATTGATGTGTCATGGTATTTCTCTTCCCAACTTTCTCAGGGTGCACCATACTGCCTGCCACAGTGGCTGCACCATTTCCCAGTTCCTCCGGCAGTGTATGAAAGTGCCAGTCTTTCCACACCCTCACCATCATTTGTTGTTATCTGTTGTTGTTTTTTTAACCTTCCAGTTAATTTGGGGGGTGAGGTCGTATCTCATTTTGATGTGTATTTCTCTAATGGCTAATGATTAAGAGCATTTCTTCATATATTTTTGCCCCCCTGAATGTCTTCTTTGGTGAAGGATCTGTTCACATCCTTTGACCATTTTTTAAATTAGATTGCCTATCTCTTTCTGTTGAGATACTCAATTTTCTGTAAATTTTAGAGATGAGTCTCTTGTCCAGTATGTCATTGTCCAATATGAAATTCCACAGCCTTTGGCTGCTCTTTTGACTCTTGGTGGAATCTCTTGACACACACAATTGTCTACGTTTTCGGAGCCCCTAGTCATCCATTGTCTTCTGCTCTGAGTGTGTTCTCCATTACTTCTGTGAGGGCAGTTACATACTTGGCTTCACATAGTCTCTTAATTGTTCAGCAGATAGGATGAGCAATCTTCAGTGTATCTGCGCTCCAAGCAGCCAAAAGTAGAATTCCACCTCCACCTAACACAGTGTACACACCTAGAATCAGTCTGTTTCCCATACTAGAGCCAGAGTGACCATTTCAAATTTCATGTCCCATTTATTTGACAGCCCTACTCTAAACCCTTTGCTGCTTTTAAAGTTCCCATGACTTCTTTTTCTCTATTTTTCCCTTAGTGCCCCATGAGATCAAATGAAGTCAGATGAGACATACTTGTGCTTGATACTAGAACATAATGCATAAGATACGCATGGAAAGGTTATATCGTACCTTGATTACTTAGATTGGGAAAATTAGAATCTAACAAGATGCCAGACAAAGACGTAGTTGGGGGGATAAATATCGACATGTGTTCAGGACAGAAAGTATGGGTTCAAAGCTCATTAGGGATTTTTTTGTTGGTAAAAATACTTGCCTGTCATAAATCACTTGTGTTGTCTTGGCAGAGATTCTTTAAGAATTGTTTGTCAGGAAATAATGTGGCCCAGGGTAGCCTTGGTCATGGAGTAGATAGTGACACCTGCCTTTCTCTGCTGAGGTATTCACTGTGCATCAGGCCGCTCCATAAATCAATATGTATTCTTCCTCAGTTTTTCCTTCCAGTGATGACCTTGGAGTATAGCAGGTGACAGTCTCACTAAAGAGGAAAATGTGTGCATATATTTTAAGCTCTGGTCATTCTTGTTTCTTAGATCCCTGCCGGGATTCACTAGCAGGGAATAGTTTTTGGAATGCCCCAAGGTCTCACATTCAGTATTACGCATTGATACCAACCATGGGCACATGGTTCCCAACTTACTTCTGATTGTCAATTGTGCTTGCAGAGCCGAGCTACAGAGGCTTTCTGAAGAAAACACATCGTTGACAAATGAATTGGGAAGGATTCAGCAAGAACTTAAAGTTGCAGAAAGAACAAATGATGTACAGAGGTAAAGGCTTGTCCAGGTTCAACTTAGGACCTTTGAGCTTGTGACCCAGTTTTCACATAGCAGAATGAGTGGTTTCCTCTCAGTAAAGTGAGTGTAGAAGTTACTGAGATAGAAAGTGGGGCATATTCTCAAATCAACCTCACTTTCCAGAAAGCCAAGAGTGGATGAACCTAATTGGTCTCTGACCATGACATGACACATATGTAAAGGGCCCTGGCCTACCTCCACATGCAGGCAGCCCCTCTCATACTTGAATGCCTGGTCTCAGACGTAAAAGGTAGAACACGTATGTATGTGGCAGCATTGCCCACCCCACAGTGAGCAGCTGCTACACCCATCCTTCTTACTTCTGCCATCGTGGCATACCACCTTATTCCCTGTATGAAAGTACTCCGCATCACACCTGATGGTGAGGACAGGTGGACATAGTTTAGTACAGTGAAATGATCCTAGGGCCTTCCTAGACAAATACAATATCTATGTTCATGACTCAGTAATAATTTCAGGTGGACTTTTCACCACGGTTTATATTTGTATGTAGATATCGGCATTAGGGGTAGGTCTGGGCCCTAGGACACTGAGGCAGGAACAAGGGACAGGGAGTGGAGTGCTAACACTGGTCAGTGAGTTTTCACTGCTGTAGCCATATCCAAGGGCAGTCTGCCTTTTGATTTTTCTTCCAAATAAGAAGTTCAAGATAAAGTCAACTCTGACCTGCTGCGAGCATGGAGCATAGTTGATGGAGTAGCCATGACGGTCAGAATATGGATGGCAGGGGAAGGGACCAGCGGGGATTTGCATCATTACAGTTCTGAAATCCAGGAGGTCTTCCCTTGAAACCATTTTCTCCTAAGTTTACTACCAGACTCCATTCCCAGCAGATCGCAGTGAGGGTAAGATGGTTTGTGTTTGTGTTGCTGGGTGGCTAGTTCCATACTTTGCTAAATCCGTAGTAATTTGCTTGACTAAGGATTGCCACGGAGAATGCTCCTTTTGTACAATCTGGCAAAATCTTGCAAGCGAAAACTAAACCCACTCTCATTGAGTCTGTAGAGGGTTTCTAAGACTGAATCGTTAAGGGGTGTGGGAGGCTATTCCATTGACCTTGGCAGTTACCAGCACAAACCAAGGTGACACCTGGCTTTGGTTTCACCCTCCCTGCTGAAAATTTTCATTTCCGCCTCAAAAAGAGTCACCTGACGAATCCCATCTGACCCTAGACCAAGGATGGGACCAGCCTTGTTCTCATGTAAAATGCATTGGAAAGGGGATTATTGGAGATGCAGTTAGTTTAAAATTTGGCACCTTGTCTTTTGATCTCTCTTAAGTTCCATTTTTAATTTGTTCCAGTTTTTAATACTTTCTGCTTTCTTTTCTAAAGGTTCTTGTCTGTTTTACTTTGTTATTGTTAGTTGTTTCTGTTGTTTTCAAAGTATGTTTTCCTATAGATGAAGTCCAGAATAGGTGCATCTATACAGACCCTAACTGGATTAATGGTTCTTTGGGAGTTTCACACAGTTGGTTAGAAGGAAATGGGAAGCTAATAACGACGAGTACAAGAATGAAGAAAATGTTCCAAAACTGATTGTGGTGATGATTATACAATCTTGATATGATTGAACTATTGAATTGTATATATGTGAATTATGTATCAATAGAACTTTTTTAAAAATTAAAGAATCGCCTGAGAACTTTGCTAAAATATTGATTGTGATTCAGTATATTTAGGTCAAAAATTCAAATTATCAACAGGGGTTGGAACTGGAATGAATCGGTTTGAAGTCCTAAGGGTAAACTTTCCTAAATTCTTCTGGCTTTAGGAGCTTGGGATCAAGATTGAACCATCACCACTATTGTCAATCATAGCAGTAGCAGTAGTGTAGAGGGATCTGGGCCGTAGAATATGAGGGGAGGTAGGGGTGGGCCTTTTTGTCCAAGCCATGGTGGACTGTTACTAGAAGAAGAAAACTCATTAATTGGCAATGATATTGTTAATTTTGCTTTTTCAACAGGAAAGAAATTGATATTTTAAAGAAAGAGAAATATCAGGCCTGCCTTGAAATGGAAATGATCAACAGTCAGGTTTAGTATTACCACCTGATGTGAAGCTAATGAACTTTTCTTTCTCTCTTTCTTTCTTTCTTTAAAAACTATTTTCGAATATTATAGAGGACTTTGTTCCTCAACGATTTCAGAATGCAGTAACTACCTCCCTTGTCAAAAATCAGAAAGTTCGTGTGGATACATTACTGCCGTCAGGGACACCGCATTTTGGTGCTGCCAGCCATCCTGATAATTCTTAGAATCACATGTGGCATTTATATCATGTCTTCTTGTCTCTTTCTCTCGGTCTATTCTTTATTTTGGAGACCATGGCACTTTTGAATATTACATGCAATTGTTTTGTTCCGTGTCTTGAAGTTTGGGCTTGTCTAGTCATTGATAATAATTAGATTGAGATGAGGCTTCTTTGGCAGAAGTACAAGAGTAAGAGTTGTGCAGTCATCAGCACCATCAATGTCAGAACTCTTCCTTCTTCCACTCATTGTTAACTTCCCACTTCCCGCATCCTCCCTGCCATGCCCCTAGCCAACTATCACTCCAGTTACTGTCTCTAGAGATTTACATAGCCTGGATTTCATACACAGAAAATCACACAAAGCACAAACAATGACAAAGCAAAACAGAGAAAAACCTCAGCCAAAAGAAAATATAAAATGTTAGAAACTGCCACCAGTTAGAACCTCCTTGGGAATTCAGCCAGTCTCAGCCAGAATCTTAACAGTGAGACACACTTTCACATAAACTAACAAGTACTAGCAGACCCCTTAAAATCCCCTTTTTTAATTTATCAGAAAACCACTATAACCAGAACACCACTTATGATTATTTCTGTCACCTAAATCCTACTCATGTATTCCTATCTCCTATTCCTTCTACCCAGTCAGCTCTATCATTTCTTCCTCATCTCAACAGAATACATTTCCAGCCCCTATCTGAACTTTCTCCACTAACCCAAAGAGCAAGTCCTGTCCCTCCCTCCTCCACCTACTCACACACAATCCAGAACCTTACATACCATCTACAGTTGGATCACTATGCCATGCAAACAACAGTCAACAGTAGTAACCACAAAAAATCAAGATAAACAAAAGTCAACAACTGAAGATTACGCAACTTCATTGGAATACACAGAAAGTGAAGACCTTAAATTACCAGAAAGAGAATACAGGTGAATGATGTTTGTGACCATACAAGAGATTTGGGGATCAATTCTGAAAAAAGGAAGAAAGTGTGATACTAAAAACCTCACACCCCAAAGAAACCGAGAAACAAAACAATGAGATAACAGAATTAAAAAACATTGTATGAGAACTGAGCAATACCGGTGTTCATCGCAGCACAGTTTACAATTGCAAGGAGTTGGAAACAACCCAAATTTCCATCAACAGATGAATGGATTAAAAACCTATGGTACAGATGTGCTTTACATAATTGATGTATGTATGGATTGTGCTAAGAGTTGTATGAGCCTCTAATAAAATGATTTAAATAAAAACTATGGTACATACATACACTGGAGTACTACACATCACTAAAAAGCAGTGATGAATGCATGAAGCACCTTGCCACATGGGAAAAACTGGAGAAAATGATGCTAAACAAAGTAAGCCAAGCACAAAACACAAATACAACATGAGTCCGCTGAGGTAAACTTAAAAAAAATGCAAAAGAGACATAAGGAAAAAGCTACTGTATACAAACATTCCTGGGGTGAGGTCCAGGTAGTATGGCAGGGGCCAGACCAAATCCAGGGATACATATGGTAGACAATTAAAAAGGTTGGGGGGTGGGGGATGAAAATGAAATAAATGGGTAGCTGGGGAACAGGGAACTAACCCATCCAAGGGGAGGGTCTTGTTCATATCGTCGCCGGGAAAGAAGGACCAGACTTCTACCCCATGCTCCAAGATGTGAATGCAACATACTGGCATGAAGCAAGGAACCAGTAGAGAGGTCTGAGGGGTTGGCCCCAATCCCAACTTCATGGACAGCAGCCCTTGCCCCCAGAAGAAAGTACTTCAGAGGATAGCATTGAAGCTACAGCTCCGAGAGAGGGACATGTCTGATCAGAGCAAATCGAAGCAAATGAAGGGGGAGGAAGAGAGACTGGAGCACATCCTGGCCCACCAAGCCTTAAGGACAATATCCCCACTAAGAACAGCCAATGCACAGAGAGGACCATATGGCTGGTCCCACTATGAGACAGGACATCCCCCACTGACCCATAGCCCTATAGGGGACAACACTGGAGACACAGTGTGGGAATTAGACCGATCTGACCCCACCACACTGAGGCAAAACATGAAGGGCATGCAACAGAACAGCAAGGGGAGCAGAGCAAGGAAGTCCCGAGGCATTATCAAAAATAGACTTTGGGTTCAGAGCATGGCACCCCATCAGGCTCAATCAGCAAACACTCGCAAATGTCAACAAACAGACCTTGAACTATTGACAGGCTTTTCTTTTTTGTGTCATTTGTTTTTTGGTGGTGTTGTTTTGTTTTCTTTTGTTGCTTTGTTTTGTTCTGTCTTGTTTTTGTGTATATTATTATCTCTGCAGGTCTATCTAGATAAAATAGGTGGGATAAACAATCTGGAGGAGAAAACAATGGGACTGACAGTTCCGGGGGGACATGAGAGAGGGGAAGGTTGGGGGAAAAGAAGTGGTTAACAAACCAAGGGACAAGAGAACAACAAGTGATCCAAAATCAGTGGTGAGGAGCGTGTAAGAGGCCTGGTAGGGCTTGATCATGGGTAATGTAACCGAGAGGAATTACTGAAACCCTAATGAAGGCTGAACATGAAGAAGAGCAAAGTAAAAGGAAATAGAGGAAAGAACTGCAAGGCACATAGCATTTATAGAGCTCTAAATATAGGCATGTACATATGTAAATATATTTATATATGATGATGGAGAAATAGAACTATGCATATATTTATAGGTTTAGTATTAAAGTAGCAGATGGACATTTGGCCCCTACTCAAGTACTCTCTCAATGTAAGAACACTTGTTCTATTAAACTGGCATTCCATGATGCTCACCTTCCAGACACAATCACTGAAGGCAAATGTGGTGAAGAAAGTCAATGGTGTCGGCTATCAAAAGATATAGCATCTAGAGTCTTAAAGGTTTGAAGGTAAACAAGTGGCCTTCTAGGCCAACCAAAGCCCACATGGAAGAAGCACACCAGCCTGTGTGATCATGAAGTGTCAAAGGGATCAGGTATCAGGCATCAAAGAACAAAAAATAATATCATTGTGAATGAGGGGAGTGCAGATTGGGGACCCAAAGCCCATCTGTAGGCAACTGGACACCCCCTTACAGAAGGGTCACGGGGAGGAGATGGGCCAGTCAGGGTGCAGTGTAGCAATGATGAACATACAACTTTCCTCTATTTCTTAAATGTTTCCTCCCCACCACTATCATGATCCCAATTCTATCTTACAAATCTGGCTAGACCGGAGGATGTACACTGGTACAGATAGGAACTGAAAACACAGGGAATCCAGGATAGATGAACCCTTCAGGACCAGTGGTGGGAGTGGCAATACTGGGAGGGTGGAGGGAAGGTGGGGGTAGAAAGAGAGAACCAATTACAATGATCTACATATAACCCCCTCCCTGGGGGATGTACAACTGAAAAGTGGGTGAAGAGAGACGTTGAACAGTGTAAGACATGACTAATAATAATTTATAAATTATTAAGTGTTCATGAGAAAGGGGGGCAGGGAGGGAGGGTAAAAAATGAGCTCATACCAAGGACTCAAGTAGAAAGCAATGTTTTGAGAATGATGAGGGCAACAAATGTACAAATGTGCTGACACAATGGATGTATGAATGGATTGTGATAAAAGTAGTATGAGCCCCCAATAAAATAATTACCCCCAAAAAAGAACTGAACAATAGAATGGAAGAAAATGAAAATTGAATCTATGAACTTGAAGACAACCATGCAGACTTCAGCAAATGAGAGAAACAAACAAAAAAGTAAAATAATCTGAAGTAAACCTGAGGATGATGTGAGAAACCATGAACAGAAGTAATGAATGTCTTGTTTGGAATACTGGAACGGGAAGAAACAAACAAATCTACATATAAATTAGTAAGAGAATTTGTGGAGGAAATTTTCCCCAGTACTATAAAGGAGGAGATAATATCCATTCAGGAGACAGAGAGAACTCCAAGGAGGTTAGACCCGGGGGGTGGGGGTAGGGGACATGTATAGGAGGGCATCAGGACATATGATAGTCAAAATATTCAACTTCAAGGAAAAGGAGAGAATCTTGAGAGCAGCTAGAGAGGGAAAAAGTCACCTTCAGAGGTAATCAGATTGGAATAAGCTCAGAGCTCTCAGCAGAAAATATGCAGGAAATAAGAAAATGGAGCAACATAGATCAAACTTTCAAAGTAAAAACCTGCCAACCAAAATCCTGTATCCAGCAAAGCGATATATCACATATAAAGAAGAAATAAAGGTATTCCCAAACAAGGAAATAGTTAGAGAATTCATAAAAACAAAACCAGCATTGCCGAAAACACTAACCATATCTCTATGGTCAGAAAATCAACAGCACAAAAACATTATGAGATCGCCACAGTCCGTGCTACTATCCAGAAGTCAACACACTAAAACAACACCCAAAACAGTAGATCTAGACGGGAAACAAGGACATGAATAGATTCCTCCCTCCCAAACACAGATAATACAATATGATAGTAACTCACCTGCATTTGGAATTAATACCAATGAAAATCAATGGGCTAACTACCCCAGTCAAAAGACAGAGTAGCAGACTGGATTAGGAAACAAGATCCATCAATCTGCTGCCTTCAAGAAACACACCTCAAACTCACAGACAAAAACAGACTGAGAGTCAAAAGATGGAGAAAAATTTACTAAACCAATGACAATGAAAGGAAGACCTCACACAAATAGAAAACTACAAGCCAATATCTCTCATGAACATAGATTCTCAACAAAATCCTGTTGGAAATAATTGGAGCTTGTTTCAAATAAGCACCCATCTAAGTGAGATGTCAGTAAACTCACCTGGAAGAAGCACACAATCATCGATGATCCAAGGATTATCAATTATATAAACCAGATCTGAAGAAGGGAGTGCTGTCAGAGCTGAAATTTGTGACATTCTGGTGTTCACAAAGCTATGGCTGACAGTGGGAGCCCAAAATACATGTTCAGGTTCTCCACAGGGAATAAGCCTCCAGTGGCCCCCCTCTGACTATCACTGAGAGATAGGAATAACCTGGTTATCAGGCAGCTGGTATTGGAAAGACGATTATAGTAAATTAAAATGATAAATAGGGCTTGAATGGTTAAAATCTTGTTATTTGAGCTCCCTTTAGATACACTTTGACTTTTATCTAGTTTTTAATATTTTCTGGGTTTTGCTGTTGTTTTCTAGATTAGGTCTTATCTCTGCTGTATTTTGTTATTTTGGTACCTTTCTTGATTCTCTGTTATGTATCTTTCTGTGTTTGGGGGTTTATCAAACCCAGATTGGGTGAATCTGTAGAGGTAATAACTGGAGTAAGAGTTCTTGGGGTGTATTGATGGGGAGGAAAGAGGTAATGGGGAGCTGACATCACGTAGTATGAAAAGGAAGAAATTGATTATATGCAGTAATTGCACAACGCTGCTTGATCTGATAGAGCTATTGGTATGATGTCTGGATTATGCCCTAATAAAATGATCTGGGAAAAACATAAATTTTAAAAAATCCATTTTCATTTACATCAGGGCTATCACATTTTTAACAAAACTCAAGTGAATATTCCCAAATTAATTAAGTTTTCCCACAAGTTTACAGGAATGCTGCTGCTCCACATAACACAATACTTTTTAGCGTTTTAATGAAGGTCGGGAAGACCTCAAAGATGAATTCAAGGCAAGTCACCTCAGAAGGCTTTGGAGACTCTCTTTCTGGGTTTCAAAGGAATCCTCTGTATATTTTCTCAAGGATGATCACAGAGACTTCTCAGGAAGACATCTGAAGAGAATGGAAAGCTGCGCTGGGGAGGAGGAAGAAGGACAGGAAAATGTACCACGGCGTGTGTTCTGTTACGGCGCCATACCTGCTCCTCCTGGAGGGTAGCAAGGACTGTCTGACGAGCTCCTCATTGGGAACGACCCATCCACCTGACGCAGCCTTATCTGCCTTCCACACTGCTCTGTGTTCCCAAGCTCAGAGGACATTTAAAACGAACATGATTTGCATCCCTTGAACATGACAAAACTCCCATTTGACATGACATAAATTGAAGAGTGAGAATTCTTTGGGAAATGAATAGAAAGATGAAAACACTTCAGAAGCATATAGGCATAGATAAAGATATGACATGAAACAGTAGCTTCATATTTTGATAGTTTTGTTTAATTAAGGTTTCTTTTTTTAATCCTTTTATTGGGGGCTCATACAACTTATCACATTCCATACATACATTCATTGTGTCAAGCACATTCATACATATGTTTCCATAATCATTTTTAACAAGTTTCTATTATACAATGCTTTGATACTTACCCTTGTGTGTGCGTATTAAACCTACAAGATAAAAATGATATGATTCTGCTCATTGCTGAACCATAGGTATTCACACCAACGTGGGAATACCTTGGAACTGTGGTTGATCTCTCCCCTGAAAACTAATTGTTGTGAGAAAAAAAGAAAGGCAATCCAACAAAAATGTAATTTGATTCTTTTAAATTGTAATTTATTGAAAGATGCTCCTGACCAGTGGTTGACAGTAACTGAAATCTCTATGGTGAAAAACTGAGAAATTTTCTAGCAACTGTTGGAACACACGGCCATTTGTGTATACACCAAGAGGACATCTGTCAGACACTCTAATTTCCTGGCCCAGTGGTACTGAGAATATCAACAACTTACTGCCAGATAGATTTGGATATCAGGGACTGGTCAGAGGTCCTTTTGAAGAGATTCATATGCTTTAAGTTTCTTCATCCCCCCCCCCCTTAACACGATGTTTTAAATAACTTAGATAAAAGTGGGAGGCCTTCAGAACAGTGGTTTGAATGTTCTTAATGGTCTAGATGTATTCTCACTTCTTCTCAGGAATAAAGCAGAGTTCTCAACTTCAGCATCATTGCTGTGTGAGACTGGATAAGTCTGTATAGGGGCTGTCCTATACACTGTAGGATATTTAGTAGCATTTCTACATGTCAGTAGCCACCCCTACCTACCCCAATTATGACAATGAAAAATGCCTCCAGATGTTGCCACGTCCCACAGTGAGATCTGCTGGGGCTTCGTTTTTGTTTTCAATCATTGTTTTACCCCTTTTTGCTCTAGAGTCAGAAATACAAGGATCAGTTATCTCAGCTCAACCATAGGATCCTTCACCTGGGTGAGGAGGCCTTTGTCCACAAGGCTCAAAATGAGAAAAATCAAGTACCCGTTCAGTTGCTGACACTGAAGATGGATCGGGCTGGTCACCAGGTGAAAGAGCAGGTGAGTGGGCAGTGCAGAGTGGGAATATGAGAGCAACAACTTAAAGATATGGAGACATACACTGCCCCACACATAGCCAGGAAGCCTGGGGGAAAAGAACATGGAATATCATAGTTTTTTATAAATCTGCTTTATTTAGAAGAGTAGCATAAAGGAATTAAATCTTAAAAAGAGAGTAAATTCCTACAACCTTTCTGAAAAGACAAGTTGAAAATATAGATAGCAAGAGCCTCAAGAATCTCATTATAAGAAGTGAAACTTCACTGTTTGCAAATAATATGATTTTATATATTGAGAATCCTAAAGGGTCCACAAGAGACTAGCTGGAAGTCATAGAGGAGTTTAGTAGAGTAGCAGTATACAAGAGTAACAATTGACTTCTTCTATGCCAGGGATAGGGGTACAGAAAAAGATACCAAGGAATCAGTATCCTTTGCAAAAGCTGAAATACCTGGGAATAAACTTAACCAAAAACCAAGACTTGTACGAAGAAAACTATAGAACATTACTATAAGAAGCCAACCGGGATCTACACAAATGGAAGCATATTCCGTGTTTGTGGATCAGAAGACTCAGTATTGTGAGAATGTTGATACTATCTAAAACAATCTACAAATAAAATGCATTGCCGATCCAAATTCTAACATCATTCTTCAAAGAAATGGAAACACTGATTATTAACTCCATATAAAAAGGGAAGAAACCCAGGATAAGCAAAGAACTCCCCAAGAAAAAGAACAAAGCAGGTGATCTCACATTACTTGACCCCAAAACCTACTTATACAGCCACAGTTGTCAAAACAGTCTGATACTGGTATACTGATACATGCTCCCTGTCACTAGCCACCCAGGAAATGCGAGTCAAAATGACCATAAGATCCCACCTAATGCCCATAACTAGCCCAATTAAAAAAAACCAGAATGTGAAAGGGAGGATAGGGCGGAGGTAGGGGGAGGAATGAGGAGCTGATGCCAAGGGCTCAAGTAGAAAGAAAATATTTTGAAAATGATGATGGCAACAAATGAACAAATGTGCTTGACACAATGGAAGGATTACAATAAGTTGTACAAGTCCCCAATAAAATGATTTTTCAAAAGAAACAGAACAACAAATGTTGGAGAGTGTGTGGTGAGATAGGAACTCTTATCCCCTGCTGGTGGACTGGTAAATATGTACAGGCACTCTGGAAGGCAGTATGGCGATACCTAAAACAGATGGCAACTGAACTACCATATGATCCAGCAATACCATTGCTGGTATGTACCCCAAAGAAATAAGAAGCAGATCACGGACAGATGTTTCCCTCCCCTATGGTCATCACAGCAGAGTTCATAGTAGCAAAAAGCTGGTGGGTGGGCAGGAAGAAGCTGGAAACAGCCTACATTACCATCAGTACAAGAGTGGATAAAAACTCTGGTACATACATACAATGGAATACATCCCTAAAAACAGCAATGAAACACCTCAAGTTGTAGAGGCATCTGGAAGATATTATGCTGAGTGAAGCTAGTCAAGCACAGAAGGATAAACACTGTGTGAGTCCACGATAATAGGAACATGCAGCAGAACGGGCACAAGTTCAAGTGTGCAGGCCATCCAGTCGTCTGGCTGGGGACCAGGCAGGCCGCTAAAGAGCCACACATCATCTGCTCAAAGTAAGTATCATGTAGGTCACTTGGCCGAAGGTCACCTCATGAGAGCTGGAATCAGATGGATGGGGTGGGGTTGATGCTGGTCCCTGAGAGGTAGCCATGTGGATTTGGGGTGAGGTCTCCCAGAGAGGGAATCAGCCCTGTCAGAGGAATGGGGCTTACTGATGTGAGGGGCAGCACAGGAAAGAAGAAAGGCAATGGTCAAATTTGGGGGAACATAGGTGCATGCCTGTTGAGGGGAGAAGAGGGAGGGCTGACATTGTGGGGGGAGGGGTGTCCAGTGAGGTTGCTCTTGGGAGGACCTGATGCAGAGGGGTTAAGTGGAGAGCAAATGCTTTGAGAGTGATTAGGGCAAAGAATGTATGGATGTGCTTTATACAATTGATGTATGTATATGTATGGATTGTGATAAGAGTTGTATGAGCCCCTAATAAATTGTTTAAAAAATAATAATAAATTTTTTTAAAGTTGTATGAGCCCCTAATAAAATGATTTTTTAAAATACTGTAAAAAAAGAAACCAAACTTGACCAACAGTTACCATGGGTGAAGGGGAAAGATCTGTTGCTTTGGGAGCATTGAGTTTCTGTCACTGTGGTCGATAGTTTGAAAAAGGATAACAATGATAGTTGTACAACATGAAGAATATTATTGAGCCTCTTCTCTCTCTGAATTATACAACTAGAAGTTGTGCAATTGGAAAATATTTCTGTATATTTGTGCCACAGTTAGAAAAAAATAAGTACATGAATTACAATGAGTACAAGGAAGAAGAAAAAGGTTTTGAATTAAATATTGTAACAATTGGACAACTTTTCTTGATCTGATTGAATTGTATGACGTGGGTGAAGTGCTAATACAACTGTTTTAAAAGATGTGATGCAAAACAATAATATGGATTATTCGGGAGAACATGATGCTGAGTGAAATTAGTCAATCACAAGAGACAGATATTGTATGAGACCACTACTGCAAACGGTTTTCATATTGAAAAATAAATAACGAGATAGAAAGAAACTCCATGTGGTTACAGATCAGATCAGGTTTTCTGGGATGTTAGAATTACAGAGTCAGATCATGACCAAGAAAGCCCCATGGAGCACTTCGACTCTGACAAATACATGTGTTGCCGTGAGTTAGAACTAACTCCACAGCATCAGTTTTCGTTATTAACTGCTGTCTCTTGTTCCCATTCAGGATGACGCTTAGGGTTGCCCGTAGGCATGCCCTGTACCCAAGATTAAAGTTTCATGCAGAATAATTTCACTGCCCTTAAAATTCTCTGCTCCACCTGTTTGTTCCTCTATTGTTCCTTGAACTCCTGCTAGTCGCTGACCTTGTTTCTGTCTCTTTAATTTTGCTTTATAATTGGAATCATGCATTATGTAGCTTTTTCAGACTGGTTTCTTGTACTTAATAAGTACTTAAGTTTCCTCCATATTTTTTTCATGGCTTGATGGCTCATTTATTTTTTTTGCTAGATAATATTTCCGTGATACAGATATGCTCGTTTGTTTAGCCATTGACCTGTTGAAGGACCTCTTGATTACTTCCAGTTTGGGGCAATAATGAATAAAATTACGATAAATATTTGTATGCAAGCTTTTATGTGGATACAGATTTTCAACTCATTTGAGTAAATACCTAGGAACACAACTGCTAAAACATATGACAGGCCTTTGGAATAGTGGTTACATTACCAGATAAGTATTGGACTGCTGACAGCGAGATTGACAGTTCAAATCCACCAGATGATCCGAGGGAAAAAGATAAGCTTATCTATTCCCATAAAGAAATCCTGTCAGAAACTCTATAGAGGGACGCTGTGAGTCAAATTGGCTTGATGGCATTGTTTTTGTTTTTTTGTAAGCCTATGTAAGAAACTGCCACTGTCGGATTCCTATGCAAAACACTACGCCCTGCGCCACACCTATACTCCTGACAGAGCTTGTTAGCATCCCATGTTCAGACAGAGGCTCGTAGCTAGTAACTTGTAGATGTGTACATTTCGCCCAAATACCATTTTAAATGTCTTGAAGTTAGTTCTTTTAAAACATAATTTTTTGATTGGTAACCTCCTTTTGTCAGGAAATACATGAAAAACAACTTAATACCACAGAAAAGCAAGTGGATAAAGTGGAAATGATCTTAAAGAATATGGAAATGCTTCTACAAGAAAAAGTAGATGAGCAGAAGGACCAGGTGAGTGATAAGTTCTTGTCATTTCCTCACAAACATCTTATATCTGCACACTTCTACCTCCTGGGTATTCACACAGCTGGTGTAGTAAGAGACTGTCTGGTCACAGACTCCGAGAGGCCATGTTCATTAGTTACCCCTCAGACTGAGCCTCTGTCAACACCTTATTCTTGAACATAAAGTAATTTGCCACAGGATTCATAATTGATAGCAGTCAATAAAAGATTCTATTATATATATATAACTAGCTTGTTTATTGACTTATTTTCTTTTGGGTATCATTTTAAGGTTTCTTTTTTGAGATGGCCACATAACCTCAGGAAGGTTATGGATTTATTCATGCATCCTTCATTCAGCACATTGCCTACTGAGCACCTACTGTGTAGGAAAGCATTTTTCTAGGTAGACCTGAGATAAATAAGCCCTCATGGAACTTAAATTCTAGAGCTGATGAGAGCTAATAATAAGATTGTAGTTGGCCAAGGGCTTTGAAGAAAACACATTTTCCTGGACTGTAGAGTCAGGGTGTTAGGGGAGACTATACTGCACAGATAAGGTATCTGAGCAGCCCCTTAATCATGACCTAACATATATGAGTGGGTAAAAAAGAAAAACAGGAAAACTCCACTCTGTGGAGCTTTCATAGGATGCATTGTTCCTACTAGCTGAGCATCGAGCAACTTGTTCTGAGTTAGTGCACCCAGCGGCGTCGCCTGGGAAGGTTCTCTGGTCACAGTGAATTTTTTCATAAAAGCAGTTTTGCTCACACCTTGTTTTTTTGTGATGGCTCATTTAAGAGAACTGCGTGTGGCTGTGAAAGTTTGCTTTCTGCTCCAGAAAAATGTCACAGAAACTGTTGTGATGTTGAATACAACTTACAAGGATAGCACTCTGAAAAAAACTCAAGTGTACCAGTAGTTTTCTTATTTCCAAAAAGGTAAAATGTCGATCGATAACAAACCTTATTCTGGATGTCCATCAACTTTCCAAACAGACAAAAATGTCCAAAAAATTCATCCACTTTTGCTTGAAGACCAATGATGGACCATTAAAAAGATGGGGAAGTTATCTGGACTATCTTGGAGCTTAGTTCAGTGAAGTTTAACAGAAGATTTGTGACAGGCCACCAAGAAGGAGTGTCAACTGGAAACAAGTCATTCTTGGAAAGAACAACTCTGAAGTGATCCAGACTTTTCTCAAGGTCATTACTGGTGACAAGCAAACTTCAGTCAAGCCAGGGGAAGACACCATCATCACCTTGCCCAAGAAAAACTCGTCAAGTGAAATTAAAGATCAAGATTATGCTCATTTGATTTTTTTGATGTCCATAATATAGTGCATTTAGAGTTCCTTCCACTAGGTCAGACTGTTAATCAAACTTTCTATTTAGAGGTTTTGAAAATATTGTGTAACAATGTGCAACAAAAAAGACCTGATTTGTGGCAGATGGGGGACTGGTTTTACCATCATGACAATGCAACTGCTCACATGCCATCTCAGTGTGCCAATTTTTGACAAGAAACAGCATGCCTCTCTTGTCCCATGCACCTTACCTGACTTCACTCCATGCAACTTCTTTGTGTTTCCACCAATGCAGAGGAACATGAAAGGACAGCTAGTTGATGATATAGAAGAGATGAAGCAAAAAAATGAGAGAGGTGCTGTCAGCCGTCCAAACAGCTGAATTTGAAAAAAAACAATGTTTCCAAGAATGGAAGCGCAGAATTGACAAATGTATTAGGTGTAATGGAGAGTACTTTGAGGTGATAAGGTTGTTTTGTAAAAAAAATTTAAATACAAAGCTTTGAAACAAAATTCCAGGTTTTGGGGGTACCCCATCGTATACCTCAAGTAGAAAACAGATTAGCATTGGGGGAAGCATGTTGCTCACTGGTGGAATATCACATGTGTTGTACTTGAGAATCCTTCCTGACAGGTGCTAAATACCGGTAACATTTCCTGATCACCAGACAGCCATAAATAGGCACCCACACACTTACACTTCCCTGTTCGTGGTTGTGGGAAAATAGTCTCGGCCCTGTAAAAGGTTTTGCTCTACCGAGTGCCAGGCACCATGCCTGTCACTGTTCTACTGTTCCTTTACTTCCTCCTGCCCCTCCCCTACTCCTCTTAAGTCCCCTTTCTCCTCTTCTTTCCATCATGCCTTGCTCTTTTTTATTCCCCCACTCACTGGGAGCCCTCCTTGCCATAAGTATGTAAGCCCATTGTAAAGAAGCCTGGCCCTCTGGCCTAGCCCTCAGCCCTCCTCTCTGCTCTTTAAATGCCCTTCAAAGACTCTGTGCTCACAACCCTGCTTCTCTCCCTTCCATGCTCCTCTCATGGCTCAGCCACTGTTCGTCCCCCCTGCCTGGGTCTACACCTAATTCGCAGCTCAGCTTTCAGAATGGATATAGACTCCAAGCACTCGTACCCCACTGATCTCACTCTGGTCCACACCCCCTCACTTTATGCCCTCTCTCTGGCCTTCCTGGTTCTGCCTTGCATACCGGCCTTGATTTCTTCTTAGCACAGGCGCTGCAATACCTCTGAGATCTCAGCTCACCACGCCTCACACCTTCCCATCTTCTTCAAAGTAAAAGTCAACCTTGTCACGGTGTCCTTTAAGGCTCTCTTAGATTTAGTGTCCACTCCTGCCCTGACTTCTTGTCTATGTTTCCTCAGGAGCACACACCTTCAGCTATGGTGGCTGCCTGCTGCTACCTAGTCACCCGAGGCCCTGACCAGCTGCAAGGTCTTTGTAATCTCTCTTCTTGCTACCTGGTGTTCACATAGCCCCTAGATTCCTAAACTTACTTGGCCTACCACCCCTTTTTACAGGAAAAAAAAATCACTCATTGTCCACCTGACCATTAAAATCTTTTGTACTATTGCCCTTAATTCAGGATACGGTTTGGGTGTCTGCTTGTGTAGCGCCCCTGGATGCTTTGAGGCCCAGACATCGTCACTGGACTGTTTCACTGCTACCCAACGGGCAGTACCGCCCCCTTTGGGAAATACTGGGATAGTCTCTGGACTCTCATTTTACTCAGAACTCCGTTCACATGTCATCTTACAGGAACAGCCTCGGGGTTTCTGTAGACAAGCAAAACCAGTAAAACATGTATGTAAATATATTGAGAAAATTGTACTTCGTGACTCACACACATGGGGGGGTTAGCACGTCCCATATCCGTGGGTCCAGTGGCAACTTGGAGACCTCTGCTGGTTCATGGGGTAGCAGAGGAACAGATGTCTGCAGGTTTATGAACTAGAACTGCAGGCCAGGCGTTAAGCAAAAACATAACAAAGAATCGAGACGGCTAACCACGATGACAAAATACAACAGAAATAAACCCCCATAGTTTTAACTGTTCGAGATTTTAGCTATTCAAGTCAGAGTTATCATTTTAATTTCCTATAGTCATCTTCAGTACTCTCATCTGGTAACCAGGTTCTTCCCATTCCTCAGTTTCATCGGAAAATCACTGGAGACTTATTCGCTGAGTAGCTCCTGCAAATGTATTTTGGCCTTCCGCTCTCATCCATTCCCTTCTGAAAACCAGAATCTCGCCTGCTAAGCTTTGATACTATTCCCTTCTTCCGATTTGGATTATATAATTTACAATCCATGGATAACAGATGTTGGTGTGCTTCTTCCATGTGGATTAGTTGACATCTCACTTAGATGGCTGCTTGTTTGGAAACAAGCCTTTAAGATCCCAGATGCTGTTCTGTCTGATTAGTGGGGCACCATCTAATTTCTTCACCAATGCTACCCTTAAGGGACCTGATCTCATTCAAGAACTTTTTGAAGCCCCCTTGTATTCTTGACCTTGATAGCTAAAGGTACACTGCTTCTGACAGGTATCAAGAAAAAGACATTGATTAAAGCAATAGCTATGTGCTGTCTTCCAGGAAATGTACTAATGTGCTCAAGCAGTGAAACCACATCTGGATTAGCAGTTACAATCAGAGCCACCACTGGTTAAGTTTATATCAATTCACTGTCACTCTCTTAAGATCCTTTTTTTTTTTTTTTTTGCACAAGACAGATAGGTAAGTTGAATGAGATTGTGGTGGAAATCATCCCCCTCCATTCTTCAAGTCTTTATGGTGACATTAATCTCTGCAGGTTCTCCAGCAATGTAATACTGCTTTTGGTCTAATATTTCTTTGAGGAAAGTTCTAATGGCTTCCACTTGGCCTTTCTTACTGTAATAACCCTTTCTCCATGTGTCAGGGATCCAAAATTCTGCCAATTGCATATTCTGGACCTGGAGAGATTATTACAGGATTATTTCAGAGACCACTGTACCCACTGTTGGATAGGCATGAGCTGACATTTGGGCCTCCTAGAATGAGTGTCAGTTTAGTGCCATAGGGATCCTTTGAGAAATATTAACTATCTATATTCTGACAGTGTAGTGGATTTCTACCTCAGAGGATTCATAGGAGTTGTGGGCCTATACACTTGCTCATCTTGGAATTGATAGAGCCCTCTAAGCATCCCCTGCATGTGTGGGTATGTCCATCTTGATAAATCTACTCTAACATTCCAATTTACTTCAGCTTTTAGATCCCTTTTCCAGTATATAAAAGCAATTCAACTTCATTCAGTATAGGCCACTTCATAGTCCTCATTGTCGTCCCGCAACAATGTAACTACTAGGTACTTTTCTGACGCCGTGAGCTGAAACATCGAATGAAGACTTGCCACTTGGCAGGCTCATAGCACTACACTCAGACTGACACAGTTCCCACACCTAATCCCGAGGCCTTTGTTTCTCCTTGTGTTCAGTAGGAAAAGCAAGCAGTCTCTGTCTGGAGTATGCCATACCTCCTCCTGGGCCACACTTTATGCCTCAAAGAAGTCGTGTCACGGGACAGTGGACTTCACACTAGTTATTGTTCTAAAAGCAAAAAGTGCATCTTGCAAAGCATTTGCCTCATACAAAGATTCCTGGGACACAGCTGTGGGACTATGGTCAGATGAGGATAAGAGGGCTGATTTTACTCTCGAAGGTGATTCAGGCAAAGAAGGTGGGTTAATCCCTTCAGATGGGGGCAGGAGGCTGGTCCTTCTGAAAATAAAAAAAGGTAATTCAACAATAAGGGCTCCATGTCCCTAGCTTGATCCTTTTATTGTCCACATTTTCCCATCTCAATTTTCAGGATCTCACATCTTCCCCGTCAAACCTTTCAACATAAGGGATTCAGTTGATGGTGTAATTAGCTATTCTTCAGCTAGGACTCAGGAATGATGGTGGTGTGTGTGTTACAAACTGGACTGTTAGCTAAAGGTCAGCGATTTTAAAAGCACCAGCCACGCCCCAGGTAAAAGATGAAGTTTGTGCTCCGATAAATATTTATAGCCCCCAGAGCCCTCGAGGACATTCGATTTTGGCTTATGCAGTCACTGTGCATTGCAGCCAACTCAGTGGTAGTGAGGATAAGACTCTGGATGGGTTTTCAGCAATCTCAACACTGCTACAAGAAATAAGACTTTATTTCAAGACCCAAATAGCAACTTTCAGGTCCTTTATGTACTGCTTGAGCCAGGACTTTGAAGCTCTGGACTCATCATTTTCTCTTTCCGCGTTGTGTATCTGAAAGCTGAACCATCCAGCTTCACTATGCTTGTGGGTGTAACAAAAATGTTGAAAGATAATAATGAAATAGTAGTCACTCACAGCATTGTCTCTCACAGATGTTTGATCTAATGGTGGGGATATTATGCTTGTCTTTATTGCCACCTCATGCCATGGATTACTATGCCTCTTTACTATTGGAAGTCGAGCAATTAGTACTTTTAAATCCAGCCAGACTTGAGAATAAGTTCAGAAAGCATGCTGTAGTGGAGTTAACAAACCCAGGGACAAGAGAACAACAAGTGCTCCAAAATCAGTGACGAGGATGGTGTAAGAGGCCTAGTAGGGCTTGATCAAGGACAATGTAACTGAGAGGAATTACTGAAACTCAAATGAAGGCTGAGCATGATAGTGGGACAAGAGAAAAGTAAATGGAAATAGAGGAAAGAACTACAAGGCAAAGGGCATTTATAGAGGTCTAAGTACAGGTGTGTACATATGTAAATATATTTATATATGATGATGGGGAAATAGATCTATGTGCATATAGTTATAGATTTAGTATTAAGGTAGCAGATGGACATTGGGCCTCCACTCAAGTACTCCCTCAATGTCAGAACACTTTGTTCTATTAAGCTGGTATTCCATGAAGCTCACCTTCCTGACATGATCGCTGAAGACAAATGGGTACATAAGCAAATGTGGTGAAGAAAGCTGATGGTGCCCAGCTATCAAAAGATATAGCATCTGGGGTCTTAAAGGCTTGAAGGTAAACAATTGGCCATCTAGCTCAGAAGCAACAAAACCCACATAGAGAAAGCACAACAACCTGTGTGATCATGAGGTGTCGAAGGGATCAGATATCAGGCATCAAAGAACAAAAAATCCTATCATGGTGAATGAGGGGAAGTGCAGAGTAGGGACACAAAGCCCATCTTTAGGCAACTGGAGATCCCCTCACAGAAGGATCATGGGGAGGAGACAAGCCAGTCAGGGTGCAGTGTAGCAATGATGAAACATACAACTTTCCTCTAGTTCTTAAATGCTTCCTCTCCCTCCCCCGCCATCATGATCCCAATGCTACCTTACAAATCTGGCCAGAGGATGTAGACTGATACAGATAGGAAATGGAAACACAGGGAATCCAGGATGGATGAACTCCTCAGGACGAGTGGTGATACCGGGAGTGTCAAGGGAATGTAGAATAGAAAGGGGGAACCAGTCACAAGGATTTACATAAAACCCCCTCCCTGGGGGACAGACAACAGAAAAGTGGGTGAAGGAAGATGTCGGACAGTGTAAGACATGACAAAATAACAATTTATAAATTATCAAAGGTTCATAAGAGAGGGGGTCTGGGGAGAGGGGGGAAACAAGGAACTGATACCAAGGGCTCAAGTAGAAAGCAAATGTTTGAGAATGATGATGGCAACAGATGTACAAATGTGCTTGACACAATGGATGATTGTGTGGATTGTGATAAGAGATGTAAGAGTTCCCAAGGAAAGTATATAACTAAAAAAGAAAGAAAGCATTCTGTGTTGGGCCGGGTTGACTAGAGAAACAAATCCAGAGATACTCATATATGTATAAGAAAAAGTTTTATCTCAAGAAGTAATTATGGATCAATAAAACATTCCATCCAAGGGGGCGCCGGGGCGGGGAAAAAAAAAAAAAAAACATTCCATCCCAGTCCAGCTCTTCAGTCTATAAGTCGCTCTTCAGACTCATTAAGTCACATGCAATGATGCAGAATGCAGGACAATCACAGGCCAGTGGGTGTAGTTATGTGGATCCAACTGACCGTATCGTAGTGCTTGCAGCAGCCAGGAAAGTGAAGGCACAGAGAGTGGGGGAGGTGCCCAGGACCCTGCTTATGAGAAAGTCTCGCCCACAGAGAGTCACCATCAGGGTGTGACCTGATTGACAGACTAAACTCTACCCTTACACTTTCATATATCTTCAAGTTGACATGAAATGATGTAACTACCACTTATTCTTTGAGTTTTGTTCTTCTAGAATCACTCTTGGTGCCAAATAGCTAAGTCTGAGTTCTCAAGAGGGGTGCATCAGTGAGATGCACACATACATACATATAAAGAGATTTGCTGCACGGTAGGGGTTTATGCAGTTGTAGAGGTTGGCAAGTCCCAAACCTACCGTTTGTGTCCAGTGGAAGCTAAGGATTTCTGATGACTTGTGGGGTTGTAGGACTGGTGAATCCACGACCTGCTGGTTAGGATGGAGACTTCTTCAGGTTTATAACACAGAAACTGCAGATCAGGCAACTAGAGTGCAGGTCAAGAAAGAGAGCAAACTTTGCCACAACTTCCACTTCGATAAAGGAAGCTGGCCACACTCCCGAGGCAATTTCCCTTTCAACTGATTGGCTATTCATATCAGATTACAAAAATGAAAGTTGATTCCATTATGAAAAAGCACCTGTCAGACTGATGAGAATCACAGTCTAGTCAAATTGAGGTTTACATTAGTCGTTACAGTTCCCTCAACCAACTAGCTGCCCCCCTCTTGCTCCTTGCTTGGTTTTCTCAGCACTTCCCCCATATGGCATACTAAGTTTGGTTCTCATTAGCATATGTGGTGCACAGCCCAGAGACTACGTTCACCACTGCTTCGCTAGTGCTAGAGCAAGACCTGGCATGTGGGCGCTTACTGACTATGTTCTACAAGTGAAATTTGGTGTTGACTGAACCCCATGCTGGGATTCTTGTGCCCTTGTATTTTGAATGAGGTCATTGCTAGTGTTTCCTGTCATTCACATCTGTGAAACCGTATGGGTTTGGCAGAAAGCTCAGACCCAGGAAACAGCAGTGGGGGTCAGGGCCACAGTGATTCCTAGGGCAAGGGGCAGTAAAGAACCAAAAATTGTTGTCATTCTTTGCAATTCATTATTGTATCGTACAATAGCCTTTCTGAGAACTGTTGATTTGTGACTCTTGGGTCTTCCGGTTAAACTGATTCCCACAATTTCCCTTAAATTTTCTCCAGTACATAATTCATCACACCCTCAGTTGGAGGTCTCACTTCAGGGTAACAAGAAGTGTCATACACGCAATATTTTTGTTATATCCTTAAGAGCCTAAAGTTATCATTTCAACGACCGTGGAATGAACAGGGTCGGGAGCATGTACCCCTTCCCTGCACTCACAGTAATGGGTGGCTCTCTTCCCTCTCTAGTTTGAAAACAGCGTGAAGTCCAATTTGCTGCTCAAGGAGCTTTATGTGGAGAACGCACACCTGCTAAAAGCCCTCCAGGTTACTGAAGAGAAACAAAGAGGAGCTGAGAAAAACAGCCTCATCTTGGAAGAAAAACTCAGAGCTCTCAACAAATTAATCAGTAAGATTTCTCCGGCATCCCTCTGTGTGTAAAGACTGCTTGCTTTCTTGGAATTCATTCTGAAAAGAAAATCTTAAAACCTGAGCCACTGTGATGCCTTAATCACTTGCAGCTTATTGGCCATGGTCCTCAGACACAGGGCGACTGTGGTGTCTGGCTCGTTCCAGCAGCATCTGCTCTGTGCCAGATCCTGGGAACATACACGTGTTGGACAAGAGCACATTTTTATAAAACTCCCAATTTTACCACTGGGAAAACATGATGGAAACACTTGGTCAGGCCTGACAGAGAAAGTGGGTTAAGATAATGCAGTTCCAATACTGCATTTTCGACTTAAGCTCTCATTGCCATCGAGTCAATTACAATTCGTAGTGACTTTGGCTTCAAAGATTAAAATGTAAAGTAGGGCTCTAGACAGCTTTATCATATTTTTCCTTTTAAATTTCATTTATGTTTTCTTAAGCAGACACACAACAAAACATACATCACTTCAGCAGTTTTTAATGTATACAGTTTGCTGATACGGATTTTATTCCTCCGGTCTGTAGCCATTTTCAGCTTTTTTGAGTTGTTGCTCATCTGTTAGCATAAATTCACTCCCCTTAGAGTTCCAGGGGAGTCCAGGTGGCATGGTGATGACAGCGCTGGGCTGCTAGCCACAAAAGCAGCATTTTAAATCCAACAGACTTGGGAGAAAGACATGGCTGTCTGCTCCCATGAAGAGTTGCGGTCTCAGAAACGCACAGGGGCAGGTCTACTCGGTCCTGTAAGGTCATTGTGAATCAGAATTGATTTCATGGCAGTGTGGTTGGCTTTGTTTTTTGTTTAAAGTCCCAGGCAAATACTTCAAGTTGTTTTCCATTTTATTCCACATACATAGTTGTTAAAAGATCATCAAGCTCAAAGCAGACTTTTTTTTTACTAGTTAAGCCAAACTATTACTTGGTTTCAAGAAGACATTATGGTACATTTCTGGTTTAAGGCAATAGTTTTAGGAGTTCAGCCACCCTCCATGGCTCCAGAAAGTTGGGAATTATGAGAATTTTCTATTCTTGTCTGTATTTTTGCCCCATTTTGTTCAGGATCCTTCTCTGAACTCTTTGATCAAAATGCTCAGCAGTGGTAGCCAGGCACCATGCAGTTCATTTGGACTCGTGACAAAGGAGGGCATTGTTTATGGAGGCAGCTAATTAGCCATGCATTCCAGAATCCTACTCTATTCGATTCTGTTGTTCCACATGAATCGACACCAACTGTGCCTGACAACTGAAGGAGGAGGTAGAACAGAAGCACCAAACATGTTAATAAGCCAAATAATGGTATGTCCCATGAAACCATTACCCTGAACCTAAGAGCTTTACTGTCTGGTTATTCAGCTCTGTCCTCTGTTACACTTCCCAATGGCTGCTGAGTGCAGACTTTCCAGAAGGGCTTCCCTCTGTAAGCAGAGTGTCCTCTAGACAATAAAGGGGAGGACTCTTGTTCGTTTGGAACCACTTTACCACATGTAAATATTGGTACTGTGGTTACTTCTGTAGGCTTGTATTTATTGTACATTAATCTTTTTTTCATTGGAGTGTTTTTGCACTGGGAATTGAACTATATGTTAAAAAAGATAAAAATATAGTTTTATACCAAAATTGATGGTCATTTGTTTATCTGAATGTACTACTGTAATGTGAAATGAGTCACTGTATTTGCAGTTTTTCAATTAAAAAATTTCAATTTTGTCCTTTGTTCTTCAATTATAAAATATCTCAAATAATTAGAAAATACAGTTTTAGGAGAAAACCCATATACCCATCAACTAGATACATTTAATATAATATTTTGAAATTTTTCTTTTTAAAAGGTATAAAATATTTTAGATAGAGGTGAAGGTCGTATTCTATTGATTGCAACCTTTTACTCGTCCTAAAGGCACGCACTATCCCAAAGATGGTAAGTAAGTCTCCTGGTCTCTTTGTACATTTATTATACATGCATTATATAGTCTTGATTAGTGTCCACTCTTTTACTTTTGCATGTATCCATTGCAACGGCTACACAGAAACTCACAGACAAAATGCGTGATGAAAGAATTTAATAACTCAATAAGTTATAGTGCCAAGAGAAATGCTCAGGGTAGGTGTTTAACAGGACACATTACAGAGTTTCAGGTATGCTAATAAACACCCGAAGTGGCATACAACTCTGCTATGAGCCTCAACCCAAAGACATTCAGCTCAGGCTCTGGTCAAACCCAGGTCAGCAAACCCAGGTCTCCGAATTAAGTGCCCAGACTGAAGGACCAGGAAAACGTCAGTCTTCACAACCTAGAAATTGAAAACATTGTTCGGCACCCAGCTACCATGACCAAGTGTTATGAAAAGGATCACAACAGAAGGTTCTGTCTAGAGTGTGGGAGAAGTTAAGAACATAACCCTAAAGGATGCCAGGTTTACTGATCGAACAGAGATAGGCAGGACCTCCAAGATTTGCACTCTTCCCCTACAGATCGGGAACTGAACTCAAATGGTACATTGACGGTATTGCTGCAATTAATGGGTTGAATCAGAATGCATATGAATTGTGGTAAATGATGTAAAAATATCACCTGATCTTTTGAGGGCAGGCCAGGTATGAGTGATAGGCTTTTTCATTGGGGTCAAGGAGGGGAGCCAAGCCCTTCTTTCAAAAGATATTTTTAATTAAAAGTTTCTTTTTTCATATAACACTGTTTAGGAATGAATAAAATGTAGCACAAAACCTGTCTCTTTCAGCACTGCCATGTTCCCAAACATGCTCCGCAGTGTTCCCCTTGCTCATATGATAAATATGATTATATCTATCCATACTTGTTTTATGAAAAATGCTCACACTGTACAAGTTGTAAAGCGGTCCTTCAAAAATTAAGGACTGTAAAAATTGTCCTTCAAAAAAAAGTTAAGTATTCCAAGATAAAAGCTGAGCGTTCATAGCTATTAGACTCCCATACAAGAAAACTTAAATCCAGTCCTCCAACGTGAGAAATGTGAAGGAATGATACTAGAAAGTCACTCAAAGTTGAACACAAAAGGGAAAATGATGAGAACAAATGTACAAATGTGCTTGAAAATTGATATATTTATGGATTGTGATAAGAGTTATACAAGCCCCCAATAAAACTATTTTTTAAGTTGTACGAGCCCCCCAAAAACTGATTTAATAAAAAAGAAAGAGCTAGATCTGGAAATGGTGGAATGTCACCTGGCTTATATTCTTTTCTTATTTTTTGTACAATGACTATATTCCTTTCTCTCTTTTTTAATCATTTTACCACAATCCATATCTACACCCATTGTGTCAAGCACATGTGTACATTTATTTCCATCATCATTCTCAAAATACTTTCTTTCTACTTGAGGCCTTGGTATCAGCTCCTCATTTTTCCCCTCCCTCCCCACCCCCCTTCCCTCATGAACCCTTGACAATTTATAAATTACTATTATTTTGTTATGTCTTACACTGTCCAACATCTCCTTTCACCCACTTTTCGGTTGCCTGTTCCTCAGGGAGGGGCTTATATTGTAGATCCTTGTAATCGGTTCCTCCATTCTATCCCACCTTTCCTCCACCCTTGAATTATCGCCACTCTCACCACTAGTCTTGAGGGGTTCATCTGTCCTGGATCCCCTGTGTTTCTTTCTGTACCCGTGTACATCCTCTGGTCTAGCCAGATTTTAAGATAGAATTGGGATCATGATAGTGGTGGGGAGGAAATATTTAAGAACTAGAGGAAAGTTGACTCATCCTTCCCTGTGGTCCCTCTGTGGGGAGATTGTTCCACTATCTACAGATGAGCTTTGGATCTCTGCTCCAGCCCTCTCGTTTTTATTTGTTATGTGTCTGCTGATGCCCAGTTCCTATGACTCCTCATGATCACACCAGCGATGTGCTTCTTCCATGTGGACTTGTTGCTTCACTGCTGAATGGCAGCTTGTGTGACATCAAGCCTTTTAGACCCCAGACACTATATCTTTTAATAACCGGGCACCATTTGCCCTCTTCACCACATTTGTTTATGCACCTATTTTGTCTTCAGCGATTGTGTCAGGAGGGTAAACATCTCATGCTGCTGACTGGTTAGAACAAAACTTTCTCTTTTTTAAAAAATTTATGTATTGGGGCTCATGCAATTCTTATCACAATCCACACATACATCAATTGTGTAAAGCACACTTATACATTCATTGCCCTCATCATTCTCAAACTTCGCATTCCGCTTTGGTTCCTGGAATAAGCTCCTCATTTTCCTTTTTTCTCTCCTCTCCCTCCCCGCTCCCCTCTCCCTCATGAACCCTTGATAATTTATAAATTATTATTTTATCTTATCTTACACTGCCAGGCGTCTCCCTTCACCCACTTTCCTGTTGCCCATTCCCCAGAGAGGAGGTTATATATAGATCCCCGTGATTGGTTTCCCCTTTCTACCCCTCCTTCCCTCCCGGTATCACCACTCTCACTGTTGGTCCTGAGGGGGTTCATCTGTCCTAGATTCCCTGTTTCCAAATCCCAACTGTACCGCTGTGCATCCTCT
Organism: Tenrec ecaudatus; assembly: GCF_050624435.1. Lineage (NCBI taxonomy): Eukaryota > Metazoa > Chordata > Mammalia > Afrosoricida > Tenrecidae > Tenrec > Tenrec ecaudatus. The sequence goes on along the minus strand of NW_027459702.1, from coordinate 193,172 downwards.
GGTCTAACCAGGTTTGCAAGGTAGAAGTGGGATCATGATAGTTGGGGGGAGGAAGTGTTTAAGAACTAGAGGAAAGTTGTGAGTTTCGTTATTGCTACACTGAAGCCTGAGTGACTCATCTCCCCACTACCGCTCTGCAATGGATGTCCAGTTGTCTACAGATGGGCATTGGGTCCCCATAGAACAAAGTGTTCTTGAATGGAAGGAGGATATGAGTGGATGCCCAATGTCCATCCCCTACCTCAGGGTATTGCCATATAAATATATGTACATGGGCCAATACCTCTATTTTTGTAGATTAATGTATTTACATATGCACACCACTATGTTTATACCTCTATCCATTGCTTTGCTTCCTTGGTCCTTCCTCTGTTGCCTTTTACCTTCCTCATGTCCCACTGCCACTTTCCCCTTATTTCTGCCTCTTGGTAACCCCCTTAGCTAGTCTGCTGTTGCTCCAACATTACCACCACCCCCACCTTGGATCCCTATATCCTCATTACTGGCTCTGACACCCCAGTTGTTCCCCTGTCCATGGCGCAGTCTGCTCAGCACCCCCTTCCTCCACCACTCTGACCTCCCAGGTCTCCCTGGAACCGTTGGTCCCAATGCTCTCACCTCAAGCATGCCTCCCATACCTATCCTATATAGGTAGGTACACCGACTATGACATAGCCCAAAATGATTTTTTAAAATAAAAATAGTAAATCAATAAGAAAAATTTTTTAAAAAGAGAAAAGAACTATACAAAAATCCTGGGTCTCTTCGCTGGCCTTCAAGACTGTCCAGGAGCTGCCTCTCCCAGCCTGGAGTGCATGTAGACCCTACTATGAAGCACCAAACCATGAGGACAGCATGGTCACATGGAAGGATGCATGAAGAGAGAGAGCTACAGGCTAGGGAGAGGAGCCAGCATGCTACACCCACACAGAGGCAGGCCAGGAGAGAGGAAGAGAAAGAGAGCGGGACTAGACCCCACGCTGGCACGCCAGGCTCGGAGGATGACGTCCCTGGGGGAAGCTAATGGGACACAGAGGGAACTGGATAACTGACAACAGCTGGTGGCATGCTGTCCCCTTGCTGGAGCAGACTGCGACAAAGTATATTTCTTGATCACAATTGAATGTAAACAGAATTTGGTAACACAATGAAACTGAAATACACAATTATATGGAAATTAAACCATTATACAAACAACCAGTGAATATTTAGAGTCAAATGAAAATGAAGATACAACACACGAAAACATTTGAGACTCTGAAACTGTTAGGGTGGGGGAAGGGAAGTATACTTATTACCAATTAAGTGAAGGTTTACAGAGAAGTTCATCAGTTTTACATCGAAAAATTCATACACATTGATTTTGCACATCCACTCCAATACCTTCCATGTGCCATCCTACTTCCCCACTGGGCTTTCTCTTACCATCACTCCTTCTTTAGTAACCCTCTGGACTTTGTCATTGGGTAAATGCTGCCCTTTGGGTTTTAAGCTGTTGATGGTTTTAAAAAAGGTCATTTCAGTTCCACGCCTAGAGGACATTGGCTATATTCTTGGGGTATGCTACTAGACTCCACTCAACCAGTAAACCCAGTCTGTTTTATGATCATGAGTTCTGTTCCACATTTTACCCCCATTCCATTGAGGACCTTCTAATGTGATTGTGTTCAGAGTAATAGGTAGCGGTAGTCAGGCACCATTTAGGTTTTCCAAGCTCAAGATTATAGAGACTAATGTTTGGGTTGTTCATCATTCTATTGTAATAATTGTATTCAACATGTCTTTTGACTTCACTCTTGTTTCCTCCGAGTGCAGAGAGACCAATAGTTACTACTGGCTGCTCATGCACAGTTTTTCTTATTTAAGTCACTTTTTTAAAAAACAAAAATTTCAAAAGAGGACCTGATGCAAGGGGCTTAAGTGGAGAGCAAATGCCTTGAGAATGATTGGGGCAGGGAATGTATGGATGTGCTTTATACAATTGATGTATGTATATGTATGGATTGTGGTAAGAGTTGTTTGAGTCCCTAATAAAATGTAAAAGAAGAAAAGAGAAAAAAATGATTAGGGCAAAGACTGTACAGATGTGCTTTATACAATTGATGTATGTATATGTATGAACTGTGAAAAGAATTGTATCAGCCCCAATAAATTGTTAAAAAAATAAATTTAAAAAAATTCCTTTTATTTTTTTTGTACTGTCCGACGTCTCCCTTCACCAACTTTTCTGTTCTGTTTTAATGTAATTTTTATCATTAAACTGTGAGTCTAATGGTAACAAAATAGAACGTGTGTGTGTCTGTGTTAAAACAGTCATTAAAGAATAGAATTCAGAGACAGAGAATTTTTTTAAGTTTTTAAAAATATTTTCTATTGTTACTTAGGTGAAGGTTTATAGAGCACACATCAGTTTTACATTAAATAACTCGTTAAATCTACCATTGTCTTTTCATTTCCAATATTTTTTGCCAATCTCTTGTTTTATATTGTCTTCCCTTCACAAAAATAACACCTGTCTACCCTCTAGCTTCCACAGACAGAGAACTTATTGTTGACAAAGGCCTAAAAAACATTAAATGGGAAGCAGACACCTCTTCAATAAATGCTATTGGAAATACTGGCTATCCACTTGCAGAAGAACAAAAAAAAAAGACGACTGCCTCACCCATGCACAGAAACAAACTCAAGATGGATCAAATTCCTAAATGTAAAACCCAAAGCTCTCAGGATCAGAAAACTGGGACAAAACTAGGAACCCTAGTGCAGTAGATGGGCTATCAGAAATAACAAAGCTGACACAATCCATAGAAAACAAAATAGTGGGACATATTAAAAAATAAAAAAACATGCATACATTAAAAGACTTCATTGAAAGAGTAAAAAGACCCATAGACTGGGAAAAGATATTTAGTAATGACATAACAAAGGACTAATTACTAAAATCTACAGAATTTACAAGGTGGCAAGAAAAACAAACTAGTAGCCCTATGAAAAAGTGGGCAAAGGACCGGAGCAGATGATTCACAAAGGATGATACGCGAATAACTAATAAACATATGAGTAAGTTCTCTCAGTCATTAGCTATCCAGGAAATGCAAGTGAAAGCAACCATGAGATACCACCTAACACCCATAACTGTAGCCCAGTTAAAGTAAAAAAGCTGAGAACAGCAAATGTTGGAGAGTGTGTGGTGAGATAGGAACTCTTATCCTCTGCTGGTGGACTTGTAAATATGTACAGACACTCAGGAAGGCAGTATGCCGATACCTAGAACAGATGGCAACTGAACTACCATATGATCCAGCAATACCATTACTGAACATATACCCCAAAGAAATAAAAAACATCATAAGCAGACATTTGCTCCCCCATGTTCATCACAGCACAGCTCACAATTGCTAGAAGCGGCCTCCATTCCCAACAATGGATAAAAAACCTCTGGTACATAAACATGATGAGTACTGCGCATGCCTGAAGAACAGCAATGAGACCCCTCACGTCGTGGAGGGCTCTGGAAGACATGCTGAGGGAAGCGAGTGAAGCACGAAAGGACAAGCACTGTGTGAGTCCAGAGCAGCAGGAACAAGCAGCAGAAGGGGCGCAAGCTCAAGCGTGCAGGCCATGCAGTCGTCTGGCTGGGGTCAGACAGGCCGCTAACGAGCTGGACCAGTGCCAATGACCTACACATCATCTGCTCCTGGTGAGTATAGTGTAGGTCACTTGGCCGGAGGTCACCTCACGACAGCTGGGATCAAATGGAGGGTGCGAGGGGGTAGTGGCTGTTCGCGGAATAGTAGCCATTTAGATCTGTGGTGAGGTCTCCCAGAGAGGGAGGTAGCCCCGTCGGAGGAATGGGGTTTACTGATGAGAGGTGCCGCACAGGAGATGAAAGGGAATGGTCAAATTTGGGGGTACATAGGTGCATGCCTGTTGAAGGGAGGGGAGGGAGAGCTAACCTCCAGGTGGGGGACAAAAGACTGAGGATGCTCTTGGCAACAATAAATGGGAGGTGTCGTCAGTGGCATGCAATGGGTGGGCAGAACTGGTGTAGGGCATCTGGGGGGGGGGGTATCCCAGGAAAGCAAACCAGGTGCCATAAAATGCTGGGACACCAAATCCTGGATCTTTGGGGTGCATGCATGCTCCAGAGGCTACATCAGTGAGCCCCATATGGGAATCCCACTGGGTGAACTAGACTCTACCTCAGACACACTTGTAACATGAGGACTTAAGCGGGGAATACATGGTGCCTGAGGAAGCAGAAAACAGCTGTACCAAGAGTGGTGTACTGATGGTTGGTGGACAAATAAGGTCATGTTACATCAACCCCCTTTATGCTGGGTTAAGATATCTATTATTCTGGAAATCTTGTGACAGCCCCTCTACTGTGTGTTGCATGTGCTTGGGTATATTAAGGTGTGTCTCAGGGGTGCAGCACCATGGGGGTCACTTTCTTGAAGCTGTTATTTGTTTCTGCTCTTTAGTAAATGAGACCCAGAGACTTTGAGAAAGAAAATATAACAATAGTTTGGGGGGGGCGAGGATAAAGAGGGTCGGGGGAAGTAAGAGGGAGATGATGTCAAGTAGTCTAGGAGGGAAATGTATGTGTGGAGACTGATTGTGGCAGCAATTTTACAATTCTGTTTGATGTGATTGAACTATGGAATAATATGACATTTGTATTAACTCCTAAGTTAGCAAATTTTTTAAAAAGCATAGATTCAGGAATGGTTTGGGGGCTCACACTTAAAAAGAATTATCATGGCCCTGCTCAGTACTCACCTTCATGAAATGATCACTGAAGATAAAGGTACTACAGCGAAGTGTCGCAAAAAAGTAGATAGTAGCACTCCCTCAATGTATGAATACTTTCTTTTATTAAATTGGCATTCTGTGATGCTCACCCTCCCGACACAACTGCTGAAGCCAAAGCGGGTGAACAAGTAAATGTGAAGAAAGCTGATGGTGCCCGGCTATCAAAAGAGATAGTGTCTGGGGTCTTAAAGGCTTGAAGATATACAAGCGGCCATCTAGCTCAGAAGCAACAAAGCCCACATGGAAGAACACACCAGCCTGTGTGATTGCATGGTCCCGAAGGGAACAGATATCAAAGAACAAAAACACAAATCATTGGCTGCACACCTCCATGATACAATCACCAAAGACAAACAGGTGCATAAGCAATTGTGGCGAAGAAAGCTGATGGTGCCCGACTATCGAAAGAGATAGTGTCTGGGGTCTTAAAGGCTTGAAGGTGAACAAGCGGCCATCTAGCTCAGAAGCAATAAAGGCCACATGGAAGAAGCACACCAGCCTGTGCAATCACGAGGTGCCAAAGGGACCAGGTATAAGGCATCATGCAATATATATATATATATATACACACACACACACACACACACACACACCATAGTGAATGAAGGGGGAAGTGCAGAGTGGAGACCCAAAGCCCATTTGTCGGCCACTGGAGATCCCCTCATAGAGGGGTTTAGGAGAGGAGATGGGTCAGTCAGGGTGCGATGTAGTACCGATGAAGAACACAGCTTTCCCCCAGATCCTGGATGCTTCCTCCCGCCACCTACCATGATCCGAATTCTACCTTGCAGGACTGGATAGGGCAGAGGTTGTACACTGGTGCATATGGGAGCTGGAGGCACAGGGAATCCAGGGTGGATGATACCTTCAGGACTAGGGGTGTGAGGGCCGATGCTGGGAGAGTGGAGGGTGAGTGGGTTGGAAAGGGGGAACTGATTACAAGGATCCACATGTGACCTCCTCCCTGGGAGATGGACGGCAGAGAAGGGGGGGGGGGCGGTAGACTCTGGATAGGGCAAGATATGACAAAATAACAATCTATAAATTATCAAGGGCTCATGAGGGAGGGAGGAGCGGGGATGGAGGGGGGAAAAAAAGAGGACCTGATGCAGAGGGCTTAAGTGGAGAGCAAATGCTTTGAAAATGATTAGGGCAAATAATGTATAGATGTGCTTTATACAATTGATGTATGTATATGTATGGGTTGTGATAAGAGTTGTATGAACCCCTAATAAAATGTTTTTTTAAAAAGTACTAAATCTAAAAAAAAAAAGAGTGGCTGAATTACAACACTAACTGAACCCTCTACTTAGAATGATTTCTGATGTTAATAGGAGAGCATGGATTGGGACTAAATGGGAACCTGAAAGTTACGGTGGAGAGGACTGTGCTACGCTGAGTTTTCTAGAGAAATAAATCAAACTACACTCAAATAACTTTATAGCAAAAATCAATCTACATCAGGAAGCCCAGCCCAGTTCAACTCAAGTCCATGGGTCAGATGCTAGATGAAGTCCCCTTTAGACTCACCCAGCTTCCAGCCAATGAAGCAAAGGCAAAGCAGGAATCGGGAAAATCACAGGCCAGTAGGGGCAAGAGCATCTGGATGTAAGGTCAGCAGGAAGAGGGCAGGGCACTGCAGCTCCTATGATCAGCAGGCCGGCTCGGCCATGAATCCTAGAGATGCAGAATCAAGGTAAGCAGGATGGAGGGAGAGGGAAGGAAAGTTGTCCATGGCATCTCTCTAAATTGGGCACCTCCTCCAAGGAGAGGGCCTTATTGAGATTGAACTCTACCCATACTTTCACACAGATGCATCAAACTGATATAAAATCGAACCATCATAGGGACACACGGAAAGATTATTCTCAGAAATATCAGAACATGGATCCTTGACATGCCATTGAGTTACTTCAGCCAACAACACTACCACTCACATCTGAAGAGTTTAATCCATCATTAGTAAAGCCATTGTCCCCTCCACCTGCACTTGAGCTTAGCCCAACTTTCCCTGCTGATAGGGAACCTCGAGTTGTATCTGGAGCATTCCCTGCAGCAGATGCCTTGCAAGATAATGCTGACACTTGCTGGGAAACACCTTCGACACTCATGCCTGCTTCGACACTGCCTCTAAACTTGTCTCAGTAATCCCAAAGGTGACCTCCAAATATTGATCCAGAAAGAGCTGTGCTATCCTCTTAAAGGACTGCTAGCATTTTCTAGTATGTACAGGCAGAGACCCGAGGAATGTGTGCGGGAGTGAGATGATGATGCAAGGAGCGAACGGTTGCATCAGTCTGAATGTGTTGACGTGGACCAACTAAGCACTGATCCTTCAGTCAGTGTTTCAGCACCAGACGTTAGGACAGAATCTAATAGTTTATCTGTTTGGTTTACTGAAGCAAAGCTTCTGCAGTGGCTTAGAGCAAGTTAAGTTGAAGTACCAGACCTAGCTTGGTATACTTTAGAGGATTAAGGGAATGGGCGTGTTTCAGGGCAGACCCATAGACTCACAAATGGAATGCACTGAGGACACACCTTTTCTCTCAGTGGGAAACAAATTTCTGAAGGGATCATAAGTATCTCTAAAGACTGCTGTGATTGATATTTTATTTTGAGCCAGTTTTGACAGTGGAAAATACCCTAATTAAGACGTTTGCACATAACATGGCTGATTGGGTCCCATGGTAGTAGGCGGTAAGCAGTAGCATTTAACAGAGACAAGGTGGGTGTGGTTGCCAAATGGTTAGCAGAGTCAAAGTAGTAACAGAATAGCCTGATTTGTATGGCATTGGATACCTAAGCAGAGTGTCCCTAGGAGTGAAATAAATGAGAAACCTACCAAATCTATCATTGATCTGTACAAGTTGAAAAATTCTAGGCCAGTTGAATAGCAGTCTAATTCAAATAGCCAGATATAGAGTCGCAAATGCTCGATCAATTCCCAAAAATTGAGCCAGTTCACAAACCCTTCATTTACGGGGAAGCCAGGTCCCTTTGAGGAAGGCACCCACTACACTAATAAAAAAAATGCATAGTTAGCCTTTCTCCCAGGCCTGCCCAGTGGAAACTGCGCCTTTTATAAGTGACAATTCATTGGAGAAAGGAAATAATCAGACGTTGGGGATGGTTACTGGACATTGGCTCCAAACTGACATTAATCTAAGTGACCCTAAATTTTAAGGTCCCACAATCAGACTAGGAGCATATAAAGGTCAAGTTATAATGGAGTCTTAGCTCAGGTTGATCTCACAGGGGATCCAGTATGAGCCCAAACCTATTCTATAGTAATTTCCCTGTTCTAGAACACATAAATGGAATAGACAGACTCACTGACTGCCAGTACCCCATATGGCTACCTGACTCTAGAACATGGACTACTATGGCAGGGGCAGGAGTGGAAACTAGTAAAGCTACCTCTACTTAGGAAAATGGTAAAGCCAACGCAATTATGTTTTCCTGGAGGGATTGCAAAGATCAGGGTGCAAAGATTGCACCATCAAGGAATTGAAGAATATAGGGCTGGAGACCATTACTTCCGAACTGAGCTGTTGTCTATGGGGGGACTAGCAAACTCTAGACCTATGTGGTTTGTAAGGGTCCAGGTATAAGCTGTGCTTACACACACACAAGCACCAGCAGCGGTTAAGCCAGTTTTTAGTGTGGGGTTTTTTAATCACTTTATTAGGGGCTCTTACATCTCTTTTATAACAATCCATACATCAGTGGAGTCAAGCATATTTGTACATATGTTGCCATCATCATTTTCAAAACATTTTCTTTCTACTTGAGCCCTTGATATCAGCTCCTTTTTTCCCTCCCTCACCCACCCTCCCACCCTCAAGACCCTTGATAAATTATTATCGTTTTCCTATCTTACACCATCTTCTGTCTCCCTTCACCCACATTGCTGTTGTTTGTCCCCCTCAGGGTGTGGGGGTTATGTCTACATCATCATTGTAATCAATTCTCTGTTTCTCCCCCTTCTCCCCCTACATTCCCCCTAAGTGGCCTACGCTGATAGTATTGCTACTCCCATTACTGTTCCTGATGTGTTTATCTGTCCTGGATCCCGTGTGACAAGAGCTCTTATCTGTACCATCTGGTCTAGCTAGATTTGTAAGCTAGAACTGGGATTTGTAAAGTAGAAGTGGGGTCATGATAGGTGGGTGGGGTGGGGTGCGGGAAGCACTAAAGAACTAAAGAAATGTGTGTCTCGTTGGTGCTGTACTGCACTCTGGCTGACTTGTCCCTCCTGTGAGGGATGTCCAATTGTCTACAGATGGGCTTTGAGTCTCCATCCGACTCCCTTCATTCACATCATATGATGGTTTGGGGTCTCCTGATGTCTGATACTGTTAGATTCCTCAGGTGGAAATACCTGGGTCATTGGCTTCCCATGAGAATGAATTCACACCGAAGCCTGGTTTGTGATCCAAGTGAATTTTTATAAAGGATAGAAGTGTAAAGGTGAAACTGAGGTACAGGGAGGAAGACAGACATAACTGACAGGACAAGGAAAGCAGAAACAGAAATAGCTTTATTAGGTGGGGCAGTAGGGCGGCTCCTGCGGCTCCCTGCCGAGGTTTCGTGACCTAGGCGGACAGGTCAGGGAAGTCCCATTCAGCAGCTGGGGGTGAGGGTTTTTACAGGGGTAGTGAGGAATGTATGGCAATTAGCATATGGGGTCTGGAGACCTGGAGAATTGCTTGTCATCTCCTTGCAATTCTGACTTTTCAGGGCCCTCCACTGGGAGGCGTGGTTGACAGTACTGGTTGACTCCATTGACTCAATTAAGCTCACCTGGCCTAGATTGAGGTCCTCCCAAGAGTACTGGCTTCGTCTCAACTGCCTGAATTTATTCATGCCATCCAGCCTGGAGCAGCTTCCCACAGTCTGTAAGGGTGGAGGGAGGCCTTGGCAGGTAGAGGTAGAGGTTTCTGCCTCTAGCTCCCTAACACTTTCTGATCCCATCTACACCTTGTGATCACACAGGCTGGGCAACAATTTTATTAGAGCATAGATAGAATCATTTCCAAAGAAAGTATGTGAGTCCTTCTGGCATGGTGAAAAGGATACCTTAAGCATAGATAAAATATGCTTTGTTCCCGGAATGTAGTGGGGGCCCCTTTCACAAATTAAGAAGGGTCATTCATTGTCTAGGGGAAGACTCCTAGTTTCTAAAAGACAGTTTTAAAGGGGAGGAGTTTGCCACTCCACAGATGTACAATTAGCTTTCTAATTAGTTATTTAGACCACCCTTGAGGCTCTTTAAATTACAATCTCAGCTTTTGTCTCTGGATCAGTGTGCTGTCAGATTTATCTCCAGCAGCACTGCTGTGTGAGGACATTCATTAGGGCCTAGCTTCAAGGTTGACCTGCTTACTAACCTGTTCTCACAAGGTCTTCTGTTAATTCCCATATTGCAGGCAGAAAATGCCTCTTCTGTCCCTGTCAATTTGGTCAGTGCAAAAAACAGATGGATCTTTGAGAATGGCAGGGGGTGCCTGGAAACTTATCCAGGTGGTGACTCCAATTGCAGCTACTGTCCCAGAAATGGTTTTATTGCTTGAGTAGATTAATATCTCTTCTAGTATCTGATAGCAGCTACTAATTGGGCAAATGTGTTTTTCTCAATTCCAGTTTTAAAGGAGCAGCACAAGCAGTTTGCCTTTAGCTGTTGTGGCAGTTAGATGTTATGTCAACGTGACCCTGTGGGAAACTGTAGCACTAGTCCCACCTATCAAACAGGTTACAGCCTGATGACTCCTCCTAGGGGATATGAACTTTCAAATAAGAAAGACAATGAGAGCAGCAAGAGGAGATAAGCAGCACTTGAGAGGGGATTGAGGGGCAGCTGGGAGGAGGAGGATGACCAAGCAGCACACACTGCAGAGAACAGCGCAAAAGAGTTACTGAAAGGGATAGCACTTCCAGACCACAGGATTGTCACCATAAAGATAGGTAGACACAAATAGACTACAACGAGAGAGCAGAAACACCAGCCAATTAGAACCGCTTAGGGCATCTCCTCGGCCGCCTGAGGGGAGATTCCCGGGTCTTTGAATTGGGAAGCTAGCTGAGGGGGTGGGGGGTACGTGCCAGTGGGGTGTGATGGAGCAAAAGGATCATAATTCGAAGTGACCAGACTGGGACCAGGGAAAATAAAAATATAAATTTCTTTGGCTTCCTGCCAAGACCAGAAGACTGCCAGTGGAGATCCCCCATCTAGGACTCACTCCTAGTAGTGGGTACTTCACAGCTTACTGAGCCTCACAGGGCTGAGAACAGGGCAGCTGAAAAGCAGGTGTTAAGTGATTAACACCAAGAGCTCCAGCCCCCTCCTGAGGTACCACTCAGCACAACCCCTGATCGGAAGACACCCCAAAGGCCTGGTACCTTAAATAATTGGGCCACTCTGAGGATTTATTTTCATATTACTTGTTACACATACCTGGATTGCATACACCTGACTCATTGACTAAGTATTTGCATCACAAAACAAGAAGCTGGAGCAGGTTTGGCAGGCAGAACAGGTTTTACAAGCCCAGGCAAGGAATTTATATAAGGGAGTTTATATATATCATTTGTATATATTTGTATGATATATTACTTTACGTTTTTTCCTTCCGATCTCATTGGTTTATTTCCTAGACCCCTAACACCCCATCTACCTACTAGTTCGCACCCACAACAGAGACTAAGCTCTGTGTGAAGTTTAGTGTCCCGGACAAACATACATTAACAGCTCTCCTGCATCTTATGCTAGTATGATTTTTCCTATTACTATTATTAAAACTTTCATCTCTTACCCCTTTTCTTTCATTTTCCTTTCTTCAGTCTAAATATCCAAAGTTTTACTTCATAACATCATTAACCTGTCTTTTAGTTTCACTGTACTGATCATCAAAATTTTTCTTACATTTTCAGACTCATAAAACCAAAGACTAATACTACTATCACAATATTTAAAATTGTTTTTGCTCTCAAATACTAGTACCCATTGATCCATCATTGCAAATGAGGCATTTCAGGGCCAAATACCCCTTCCTTTAACCTACTATATAACGCTACCTGATCCTCCACCCTCTTTTTTAACCTACTGCTTCTTTCACTCTCCCAGCACTCATAACATTTCCTCCCCAAATTTCATATGACTCCCTTAACACATAAATTAGCAACCTCCCTCAGACACTTAATACAAACTATCCATTAGCCCTCTACTGCACCACCTAATAGAGTTAACCAGTTCCAAATAACATCGCCTACAAAACACTCCCAATAGACTCCAAGATGACAAGGAAACAACAGAAGATATTAGTCTCACACACACACACACACACACACACACACACACACACACAACAAGAGAAACAGAAACAAATAACCAAATAGCAATCAGACGTAAATGTAATACCTGAAACTGTACAAGTTATGGATTTCCCAGAAAAAGAATGTAAAGAATGATGTTTGTGCTCATGCAACAGCTGAAAGAAGTCTGAAAGGAAAAATAAAACAATAGAAAAGCTATAACCTCATTAGAGAAACAAACAGAAACACAAAAATCAAACACTACAATAAATAGCAGAATTACAAAGCAGGGGTGTCAAACTCAATTAAAAAGCGGGCCATTTGGTGCAACAGGCAAGATTCACATGGGCCACATCACATTTACAAATTTTGTTCAATTTCTATTTTGAAGTGAGGATTCAGGAATATGGATAAGATAATTAAAATACTATAATAGCTTTTATTTAAATATTTATTTTATTTAATGTATTTATAAAAGTAAAATTATTGTTTTACCCTTAACTTGACAGTGCTTTCCTTCTACTAGTTTTCACTACGTCTTATGTTGTGACCGGAAAATATAACAAGGTAACTAATAAAAAACACCAAGATTTGGGCAGCTGACAAACGTGATGCACAATTGTAATGGCTTCCCTCTAAAAATGTTCACTAGCACTGCTGCTAGGTATGATCATAACAGCACAACCCAGAGTGCTATTTTTCACCTTTTCACTATTGGGATCTCTTTACATTATGTGACACTGAGAGTGGCAGACAGATCGCTTCCAATCATCACTGGAACTAGGTCAGTGCATTTATACACATCCACAGGCCCCCCAAAAAGCACTGGGCCACATGTATACTCATCTTCAGATAAAGGGTTAACGAGGGAATTGTGTGTACGGTATTGCCTCGATCTCCCCTAAGTGCTATTTTCTTCATAACAATTTTTTTCTATTTTCATTTTATTTCAGAGCATCGCAGGCCACAAAAAAAGCTCCTCAGGGGCTACATGCGGCCGACAGGGCCAGTTTGACACCCCTGCTATAAAGGAAAAGCGGGAGGCTGTAAAAGAAATAGAGATACAGAATTGAAGAGATAGAAACCCAAATTAGTGAACTGAAAGACAAATCTATAGATTCCAATCTAAAGGAAGGACAAATAACCAAAAAATGCAAAAGAGACTGAGAAAAGCTTGATAATAATGTGGGACACCATTAAGAGGAACAACCTGCATCTTGTAGGAATTCCAGAAGAGGAAGAAACAAACAAAGTTACATCCACACAGAGAATAGTCCAAGAGCGCCAGTCAAAGAACTTTGCTCAATGTCTAAAAGAGAAAAAGATGATTATTTAGGAAGCCAAAAGAACCCCAGCCAGGAGAGATTCTAAAAGGCAAACTCCACGGCATATTGTAGTCAAGATGTCGAACATCAGAACGGAAACAACAAACAATCTAAAAGCACCTAGAGAAAAAGATCAATTACACACAAAGGTTCAGCAACTAAATATGGTGGTATAATACAATTATTTCAAGACAAGAAAAGCCAAAAGCAAGACCACCATTACAAAAAATACTCAATGAAGTACTGTGGCCAAAAAAACCAACAGCAACAACACACAAACCTGAAACCAACATTCAAGACAATTCCTCACAAAAACCAGCACACACGGAACAACACCCAGAGCAAGGGAACGACACAGGAAGAACAAAGAAACTGAACATAATACACATCCAAACACACAACACACGCATATATAAACCAAAATGGTGGAAACAAATACACATACATGTCAATAATTTCACTGAATGTTAATGTACTAAATACACCAGTACAGAGACAGAGAGAAGCTGAATGGATAAGAAAGCAAGCCCCATCAATATGCTGCCTACAAGAAAAACACCTCACAAACAGAGACTTGAAGACATTAAAAATCAGAGGTGGAACAAAAGCATACCCAGCAAACAACAACAAAACTCAGCAGGGGTAACAATATTAATTTCCAAGAAGATAAACTTCAAGGTAAACAACATAACGAGAAAAGATTGAATACTACATAATGATAAAGGGAAAAATAGCTCAGAAAACCATAACTTTAATAGTCATCTATGCACTCAATGAAATACCTTTGAAATACATCAGATCCTCATAGAATTGAAAAAGGACCAAGACACATCGACAGTAAGAACAGAAGACTTCAATACACCACTCTCAAAGAAAAAAAATGTCAAGAAAAAAGGCAATGAAGACCAAAAAAAGTTTAATAACACAATCAGTAAAAACTATCTTGGATGTATGAGCCCCTAATAAAATGTTTTTTAAAAAAACTATCTTGGAGGGAAGATGGTGACTGAGTAACACATACCAGAGGGACTCCACAGAAATCAACCCAGGAGAGCTACTAAGAGGGAAATTCAACACTGCTGGGTCACAGGAGGCGCATCATAAAGATAAGTAGGCACAGATCCACAAGGTTTGAAGGGACTGGCGGGCCCTCAAAGTTTAGTATTAAGGTAGTAGATAGACATTGGGCCTCCATTCAAGTACTGCCTCAATGCAACACTGTGTTCTATTAAACTGGCATTCCATGATGCTCACCTTCCCAACACAATCGATGAAGACAAATGAGTGCATAAGCAAATGTGGTGAAGAAAACTGATGGTGGCAAAAGATATAGTGTCTAAGGTCTTAAAGACTCAAGGTAAACAAGCGAACATCTAGCTGAGGAGCAACAAAGCCCACATGGAAGAAGCACACCAGCCTGTGGGATTATGAGGTGTCAAAGGGATGAGGTAGGAGCCATCAAAGAACAAAAAATATTATCATTGTGAACGAGGGGGGTGCAGATTAGGGAACCAAGAGAGACTCATCTGTAGACAACAGGACATCCCCTTACAGAAGGGTTGGGGGGTGGGGCGAGACAGCCAATCAGGGTGCATTGTAGCAACAATGAAACTTACAACTTTCTTCTAGTTCTTTAATGCTTCCTTCCCCACCACTATCATGATCCCAATTCTAATTTACAAATCTGGCTAGATGAGAGGATGTACACTGGTACAGATAGGAACTGGAAAAACAGGGAATCCAGGACAGATGATCCCTTCAGGACCAGTGGTGAGAGTGGGGATACCAGGAGGGTGGAAGGAGGGGGGGGAGGGGAAACCAATTACAAGGATGTACATATAACCTCCTCCCTGGGGAATGGACAACAGAAAAGTTGGTGGAGGGCGATGTTGGACAGTGCAAGATATTACAAAATAATACATTGCCAAGGGTTAATGAGAGAGAGGGCAGCGACGGGTGGGGGGGGGGAATGAGGAGCTGATGCCAAGGGCTTAAGTGGAGAGCAAATGTTTTGAGAATGATGTGGGCAACGAATGTACAAATGTGCTTGACACAATTGATGTGCTATGGATTGTGATAAGAGTTGTATGAGCCCCCAATAAAATGATTAAAAAAAATAAAGATTTATTTGAACATAAAAAATAGATATAACTGATGGCATATATTCAATCTTGTTTTGTTAGGTGCCACCCAGTCAGTTCAGACTCGGTGACCCTATCAACAACATAAGGAAACAGTGCTTGTTTCTTGTGTCATCCTTACACACGTTTTCTCTTTGAGCCTATGATTTCAGTCATGTCAATCCATCTTTTTTGCTGTGCCTTTTCTGTAACAAGCATTCTTTCAGGGACTGGTCTCTCCTGAAAACCTGTCCAATGTCCAACATCTTGCCATCCTTGTATCTAAGGAGCATTCCGGCTGTACTTCTTCCAAGACAGATTTGTTGTTGTTTTTTGGCAGTCCAATTACTTCCAATATTTTTCACAAGCACCATAATTCAAATACATCGATTCTACATTGATCTTCCTTAATCAATGTCCAATTTTTACATGTGAATGAGATGATTAAAAATGCCATGGCCCCCAAAAGACTGGACTGGAAAACGCTCCTAAGGGCCAGCAAACGATCCCTGAACTAACTACAAGCTTTTCTCTTGTGAACTGTTTTGTTCTGTTCTTTGTCAGTGGTTTGTTTTTGTTGTTTTGTTGCCTGGTTGTATATTGTTGCTTTGTTTTCCTCTGTCTTGTTTTCGTGCATGTTAGTGTCTCCACAGGTCTGTCTGAATAGGACAGGCTGGATGAACTATCTGGAGGAAAAACAACGGGACCGACAGTTCCGGGGGGACTTGGGGTGGGGGGGTAGAGGGGTATAAGGAAGTGGTGTTAACAAACCCAGGGACAAGGGAAAAACATGGGACCCAAAATGGTAGAGAAGGGGGAGTGGCAGGCCTGGTGGGAAATGATCAAGGGTAAGGTTGATTAGAGAAGAGGTATACTCTAGCCCAGGTGGCGATGAAGCATGGTAGATGGGCAGGAGGAAGGTCAAGGGAGATGGAGGAAAGAGCTAGGAGTCAAAGGGCATTCATGGAGGTCTAGACAAAGACAGGTACATGCAAATATATATAGGAGGATGGGGAAATATATCTATGTGTCTATATTTATAGGTCAAGTATTAAGGTGGCGGAAGGACCTTGGGCCTCTACTCAAACACTCCCTCAATGTATGAATACCTTCTTTTATTAAATTGGAACTCTATGATGCTCACTCTCCCAGCACAACGGCTGGAGCCAAAGTGGGTGAACAAGTAAATGTGGTGAAGAAAGCTGATGGTGACCGGCTATCAAAAGAGATAGTGTCTGGGGTCTTGAAGGCTTGAAGGTGAACAAGCGGCCATCTAGCTCAGAAGCAAATAAGCCCACATGGAAGAAGCACATCGGCCAGTGCGATCCCGAGGTGCCCAAGGGACCAGGTATAAGGCATCATGCAAAAAAAAAAAAAAGATATAAGTGTGTGTATGTATGTGTATATATGTGTATATGTATATATGTATGTATATATGTATATATATATATCATAATAAATGAAGGGGGAAGTGCAGAGTGGAGACCCAAGGCCCAAGTGTCGACCAATGGAGATCCCCTCATAGAGGGGTTTAGGAGAGGAGATGGGTTAATTAGGGTGTGAGGTAGTATCGATGAAGAACACAGCTTTCCCCCAGATCCTGGATGCTTCCTCCCCCCAACTACCATGATCCGAATTCTACCTTGCAGGGCTGGATAGGACAGAGGCTGTACACGGGTACATATGAGGGTTGGAGGTACAGGGAATCCAGGGTGGATGATACCTTCAGGACCAAGGGTGTGAGGGACGATGCTGGGAGAGTGGAGGGTGAGTGGGTTGGAAAGGGGGAACTGATTACAAGGATCCACATGTGACCTCTTCCCTGGGAGAGGGACAGCAGAGAAGGGGGGAAGGGAGACTCTGGATAGGGCAAGATATGACAAAATAACGAGGTATAAATTACCAAGGGCATACGAGGGAGGGGGGAATGGGGAGGGAGGGGGGTGGAAAAAAGAGGACCTGATGCAAGGGGCTTAAGTGGAGAGCAAATGCCTTGAGAATGATTGGGGCAGGGAATGTATGGATGTGCTTTATACAATTGATGTATGTATATGTATGGATTGTGGTAAGAGTTGCTTGAGTCCCTAATAAAATGTAAAAGAAGAAAAGAGAAAAAAATGATTAGGGCAAAGACTGTACAGATGTGCTTTATACAATTGATGTATGTATATGTATGAACTGTGAAAAGAATTGTATCAGCCCCAATAAATTGTTAAAATAAAAAAATTTTAAAAAAAAAGCAAAAAAAAAGATGTAAGTGTGTGTATGTATGTGTATATATGTGTATATATATGTGTATATATGTATATATATGCCATATTAAATGAAGGGGGAAGTGCAGAGTGGAGACCCAAGGCCCAAGTGTCGGCCAATGGAAATCCCCTCATAGAGGCGTTTAGGCGAGGAGATGGTTTAATTAGGGTGCGAGGTAGTACCGATGAAGAACACAGCTTTCCCCCAGATCCTGGATGCTTCCTAACCCCAACTACCATGATCCGAATTCTACCTTGCAGGCCTGGATAGGACAGAGGCTGTACACTGCTACATATGAGGGCTGGAGGCACAGGGAATCCAGGGTGGATGATACCTTCAGGACCAAAGGTGTGAGGGACGATGCTGGGAGAGTGGAGGGTGAGTGGGTTGGAAAGGGGGAACTGATTACAAGGATCCACATGTGACCTCTTCCCTGGGAGAGGGACAGCAGAGAAGGGGGTAAGGGAGACTCCTGATAGGGCAAGATATGACAAAATAACGATGTATAAATTACCAAGGGCACATGAGGGAGGGGAGAAAGGGGAGGGAGGGGGAAAAAAATTAGAACCTGATGCAAGGGGCTTAAGTGGAGAGCAAATGCCTTGAGAATGATTGGGGCAGGGAATGTATGGATGTGCTTTATACAATTGATGTATGTATATGTATGGATGGTGATAAGAGTTGTATGAGTCCCTAATAAAATTTTAAAAAAGAAAAAAATATGCCACGGCATGGTCAGGTGCAACTTGGTACTCAAAATATTCAGTTACCCAAATACATGTCTTCTGATCTCTTTGACTGCTGCATCCATGAGCATTGATTGTGGATCCAATCAAGACAAAATCCTTGACAACTTCAACCTTTTCTCCATTTATCATGCTGTTACCTACTGGTCCAGTTGTATTTTGGTTTACCTTATAGAGTAGTAACCCATACTGAAGGCTGCAATCCTTGACCTTCATCAGCAAGTGCTTCCATTTCTCTTCATTTTCAGCAAGCAAGGTTGTGACATCCGCATATTGCAGTTTGTTAATATGCCTTCCTCCAATTCTGGTGTCACATTCTTCATATAATCGAGCTAATCATACAGATTGAGTAAGTATGGTAAGACAGTATAAACCTGACTAACACCTTTCATGATTTTAAACTATGCAGTATTCCCATGTTTGATAAATTACAGAATGGAGACATAGGTACATAGGTAGAAATTTTCAATTTCTGTATCACTAGCTTGAATGGTTGGTATGTAAATTTGAATAATCACAATTGTTTGGATTTCCTTATATGAGGATAGATTTTGCATCACAGACAGCATTATACTCTAGATCTTGAAATGTCCTTTTTGACAATGCATGAAACACTATTCCTCTTGAATCTATCATTCTCAGCAAGCTACATTTAGATTCAGAATGGCCAATGCTAGTCCATTTTGGTTCACTAACACCACGAATATCTATTTCTGTCTTCCATTTCATTTTTTACAACTCTCAATTTTCCTAAATCCCTACATTCTAAGTTCCATTACTGTATATACTCAAGTATATGACCTGAATATCTGCCGAAGCACCTAATTTTACCACAAAAATTACATTAAAATGTGCTGAAAAACGTGGCTTACCCACATGGAAGAAGCACACCGGCCAGTGCGATCACGAGGTGCCAAGGGACCAGGTATAAGGCATCATGCAAAAAAAAACAAACAACGATATAAGTGTGTGTATGTATGTGTATATATGTGTATATGTATATATATACCATATTAAATGAAGGGGGAAGTGCAGAGTGGAGACCCAAGGCCCAAGTGTCGGCCAATGGAGATCCCCTCATAGAGGCGTTTAGGAGAGGAGATGGGTTAATTAGGGTGCGAGGTAGTACCGATGAAGAACACAGCTTTCCCCCAGATCCTGGATGCTTCCCCCCCCCCCCAACTACCATGATCCAAATTCTAACTTGCAGGCCTGGATAGGACAGAGGCTGTACACTGGTACATATGAGGGCTGGAGGTACAGGGAATCCAGGGTGGATGATACCTTCAGGACCAAGGGTGTGAGGGACGATGCTGGGAGAGTGGAGGGTGAGTGGGTTGGAAAGGGGGAACTGATTACAAGGATCCACATGTGACCTCTTCCCTGGGAGAGGGACAGCAGAGAAGGGGGGAAGGGAGACTCCGGATAGGGCAAGATATGACAAAATAACGATGTATAAATTACCAAGGGCACATGAGGGAGGGGAGAAAGGGGAGGGAGGGGGAAAAAAAAGAGGACCTGATGCAAGGGGCTTAAGTGGAGAGCAAATGCCTTGAGAATGATTGGGGCAGGGAATGTATGGATGTGCTTTATACAATTGATGTATGTATATGTATGGATGGTGATAAGAGTTGTATGAGTCCCTAATAAAATGTAAAAAAAGAAAAGAGGAGAAAAAATGATTAGGGCAAAGACTGTACAGATGTGCTTTATACAATTGATTTATGTATATGTATGAACTGTGATAAGAATTGTATGAGCCCCTAATAAATTGTTAAAATTAAAAAACAAAAAACGTGGCTTACACTCAAGCATATATGGTAATTGGTGTTTTCAGCTATCTCTTCTCCTTTTGAGTCATGTCCCATCAGTAAATGAAGGTCCTGAAGGCTTTACTCATGTAGGGTGTATTCCACCCACATCACAATAGACTCTACTTTGTGAAGGCAGTTCTCCTGGACTCATACTGAGTGTCTTCTGGACTGAAGGCTCATCTTCTGGCACCATCTCTGACAATGTTGTTTCTACTCTTAAGGTTTTCTGTATCTGATTCACTCTGTTTGTCTCCCTGTGAGACATTCCTGTTGACAAGCCACTGGGAGCTACACTGATGGAGCCAGGGCCCTGGAGATGGAGGAGTCATATGGAGACCCATGACATCGCTCAGATGCTTCCACCACCACTGGATCCGGATTTTTCACCCACTGGCCTGTGATTTTCCTCATTCAACATCATTGCATGTGTTGCTTGAGTCTGAAGAGGAATTTATAGACTGGTATTGGACATATGGACTAATATCAGACTTATGGACTTGATCTGGACTGGGCAGGGATGTTTTCTCAATATACAGTTGCTCTTTTATATAAAGTTCTTTTTTATACACGAGTGTCTCCCTGGATCTCTCTACCTGGACTAACACACACAACCACCACAGTAAACCTGAGTCATGAATATCCCCGGGAGAAGCAGCTAGATTATGGGCCCCAAATGAACTCTAGCTCCAGCCCAAGAATAGTCAGTTCTGAAAACATGGCCCTGCTCAATACTCACTCACATGAAAAGATCACTGAAGAGTGTCCTACGCATTGTGGTGAGAAAGCAGATGGTGCCTGGCTCTCAAGTGGAATCGTGTTTGTGGTTTTAAGGTGTGTATTCAAATAAAAAGCCATCTAAGTAAGGAGTCCACTAAGCCAACATGGAAGAAAACCAGCTCGTATGAGTCAAAGATGACAATAAACTCAAATATGATGAAAGAAGTAATATCAGACCTAAAATTATGAACACCCAATTTGTGGAAGGCTATGGAGGACAGTGGGAGCCCAAAATCCATCTGCAGAATATCAAGACAAATTAAGCCACTGGCAGATCTCTAGTTACAGGCAAAGGTCTGAAATACTTACTACCAAACAAAAATCATTGTCATCCTGATTATGCTGGATCAAACTTGGGATTTGATCAGTTGACCTTCTAGATCCATCCTGAATTTGTTCTAGGTGTAAGGATCTCTTGCTTACTCCATGATAAAAACTTCTTCCCTGGCCTTTAAAATATTGATGGTGGTGGGTTAGGAAAAAAAAAATGATGGTGGTGCTTTTTATTTGTCTTTATATATTATTGTCTTATCCATATCATTTTATTTTTTGTTATTATTTCTGTTGGATTTACCAGTTGAAGCACAGGAGTGGATAAATATAGTTAACTGATGAAAGGGTTTCTAGGAGATATAGGGGTGGGTGAGCAGGGATTGGGGAGGGTGAGGCTATTTCGGGAGTAAACAATGAAGGTGGGAGGGGGAGTGAGTACTAGGACTCAAGGTGATTACACAACTCAATTTAAAGATGATTTAACCATGGGAGTGGGGGGGTATAGAGAAAATATTCTGAAATTGTGGTAATGATTGTACAATTCTTCTTGATATGACTGAACTATTGAATTGTGTGAATGTGGATTAAAGAGAATTTCAAAACTTAAAGTACAATGCTTTCTGTAATATGAAAATATCTATATACCTACAAGGAAGCCCAATTAGTATGACTATTATTCTAATTTAAGAATAAAGAAATTGAATTCTACCAACTTCAGTCTGAACTGATCACAAATATAATCAAGATGCATTATTGATAATTGGAATGAGAGCTGGAACAAAGAGGGACAATAGTTTGAAACTATGGCTTCAGAGAAACAAAAGTTGCTGATTGCATGATAGAATTTTCTGAGATGGACTTAAATGCAATACCTTTTTCAACAACATAATGTGTACTTGGATAGACAGCATGCAGAATGTATAGATAGGTCTCATACTGACTACCTCCATGGGAAGAGATGACAGAGAAGCTCAGTAATAGCAGCCAAAAGGCTGACTGTGAAACAGAACATCAATTGCTCACATAAAAGTTCAGGTTGATGTTGAAAATTAAAACATGCCCACAAAAGCCCCAATATGACCTTGCATATATCCCACCTCAATTTTATAGACACATCAAGAACAGCATTAAATATTAACAACACTGATGACAAGTGATATGCTGTGGGATGAAATAAATGACAAGGTTATATAATAAGAAAGCAATATGCCAATAAAAAGAAAATAAAGCAGATATCAGAAGAGACCCTAAAACTTGCAGTTGATCATAGATCAACTGTAATAAATTTAAGAAATGAAGTTCACAGAAAATCACAAAGGGCAGATTAATGAGACAAAGTATCAAATATGCAGACTTGAAGTTAGAAAACCAAAAAGGAAGAACACACTCAACATATCTCATGCTGAAGGACTGAAAAAAAAAATCCAAGCATTGAGTTAAACATTAAGGATTCCTATGGGCAAAATATTGAACAAAGCAGGAAGTACCCAAAGATGATGGGAAGAACACTCACTGTACTGAAAAGTACATTCAGCTATTTTAAGAGGTAACTTCTGATCACAAACCAATGGTATTGAAGGAAGAAGTCCAAGCCCTATCAAAGGCATTCGCAAAAAATAAAGTTCCTGCAATTGGTCAATGGAAATGTTTCTTCAGCGAAGTAATATACAGGCTCGTCTATGCCTAAGAAATTTGGCACAAGGTTACAAGGCCAACTGAAAATCTGTGCCTACGTCAAAGAAAGGTGACACAACAGACTGCAGAAGTTATCAAACTTCTTATATTAATATCTGTTAAATCAACTTTTGCTGAAAAAAATTCATCAATGGTTACAATCAACAGAGTGCTGCCAGAAATTCAAGTCAGATTCAGGAGAGGATGTGGAACAAAGGATTTATCATTGATTATATGAGATGGATCTTGGCTGAACAAAGATAACAACTGTTGCTACTTGCGTTGTAAAGGTAACAGGGTACATAGATCATAACTATTGATCACATTTGGAAAAATGGGAATTCCTCAACCCTTGATCATCCCTGTACAAACCAAGTGGTATTTGAGGCATTCATTGGAGTAGAACAATATGGGGCTGTTTAAAAGGAGCTAATATTCATGTCAGAGCTGCTTTCTTTCGCCATATTTAATCAAAATATATGGTGAAGTAATAATCTAAGAACATATGAAGACAGGCCCAGGATTGGAGAGAGTGTTTATTAACAACTTACAATATACAGATGACACCTCAACTGCTACAGGTGAGGACCTGAAACACTTGCTGATGAAGATCAAGGGTTGCAATCTTCAGTATGGAATACAACTCAATGCAAAGGAAACCAAAACCCTTATAATCAGTAGTCAACATTATGGTAAAGACTAATATTATCTAAAATGTCATTCTGCTTGGATTGACAAGCAATGCCCATGGAAGGAGCAGTCAAGAAAACAAACAGTATTGCACTGGACAAATCTGCTGCACAAGACATTTTAGTGTTGAAGAGCAAGGGAGTCACTTTGAGACTGAGACCTGTCTGACCCAAGTGAGTGTGGCATTTGGGCATTAAGACCAGAGAAGAATGGATACATTTGAATCATGGTATTGATGAAGAACAGTGAGAAGACCAGGGACAGGCAGAACAAGTAGTCTAGAACAAATACAGCTAGAATGATCCTTAATGGTAAAGATGACAAGATTTCATTTCACATACTTTGAGCATATTGTCTCAAGATGTTGGACATCAGACTTGTTAAAATAGGGTAGTAAAAAAGATTCTCACAATGGACTGATAAAATGGTTACAAGTTCAAACCTAATTGTGAAGAGGCACAGGACGGTAGTATTTTGCTCTTTTGTACACTGGGTTGCTATGAGGAACCAACTAAATAGCACCTAAAAATGATCAGCTTAATGAGCTTGGTCTTCTCTTGATGAATGTTTCTTCTTGATTACATTTCATTGACTTACCTTCAATGCTACCTACTTCTGTAATCTTTTGGATTTTAATTTGCTGTGTTGGTATAATTTCTAATGTTTCATTTATTTTGTTATTGTAGTCGTCCCTGAATTTTCCCAAAGTTTTGTTTGCCTTGCAATATTCTCTATGTAAAATGCCCAATTATTAACTATTAGGAAGTTCCCATGACATTTCTTCCTTAGAAAGGGTTTCTAGATCTTTATTTTGGTGAATTGTTTCTTTGGGTGAAATGAAATTGAATTCTTCAGTGTACTGTAATGGTACTATTTGTACTTAATTGGTGATTATATGTTGTTAGGTGCTAAGCACCTGTCTCCTTATGGGTGTGACACAGAACGGGAATGACTATAATTCTCTGTTCACTGCGGAGTGCAGTTGAGAACAGATTTAGAAGATGTTGGCCACTATCATTAGTCAAAAAGTGGCCCCCACCTGTAGGTAGAACTCCTATGGTAAATGGGTGGGGGGAGGGGGAGGGCTGGGCACCTGGGCTGCCAGCTATTGATATGGGGCAGTTGTCAGCTCATTGTTCTGATCAAACCCTGTTCACAAAACTTCATAATGTTCAACAGCAATGGGTACAAGAAGAAAATCTTCCAATGTTGATTATAGTGATGATTTCACATTAAACACAAATTTCATAATGGATGTGTTGTAATGTCAGTTGAGAATTTACTAGTCTCGTGTCTTCATATTTAGATTTTATTCAGCTTCTTGTAGTCAGCATTCAAATAATCTCTCTATCCTCTCCTCTAAAACTGAGGGTCCCTGGATTTTCATTCGTGTTTTATTTGGTCTTTCACATATTTCTTGTACAGGATCTTGGTAGTGTGTCTGTTTGGGCCAGGTCCGGACCAGGCAGCCCCTTGCACCAGCCTCTCAAGAAGACAAATGACCTGCTGAACTTCAAAGCAGCTGCCTCCAGCATGTCACAAAGCTTACCCCCGGGCAGAACACAGACTCCCCCCCAGCGTGCCAGGAAGCAAGTTTGCTGAGAACAAGATGATTTATGGACAGGTCATCTCCTGCTCCGAAACTTGCAGCCGCAGTACAAAGAACCTCCCTTCCCCTTACCGGCCCATATGCCTTTAAGCTCATATAATATGTATATATCCTGCCACCCTAGCACCATGCGCGACTTCCTTAACCTATTCTTGTTGGGTTGCGGAATCCATCTGGGAGTTCTTTTCCCTCAATAAAATCTTTTTCTTTCACTCATTTTTGTCTGAACCCTGCCTCTGTTCTGTGACTCTGTCTCAATCTCTCGGTGTCTATTTAATCTTGGCAGAAGTCCTTCTTGATTATCTTTTAGTTCTATTTCCACATGACTTTTTGGAAAAGCTTTACTCACTTACTTAACATTTCATCATTTCATAATTTAAAATATAGTAGAGATGACCAAAACTACAGCCCCAACAAACACTTATGGGGTTGCTGAGTTGAAAATCTTAAACAGCACCCAACATGCACAGCAACAACAATCTAATACTAAGTTTTTATTTAATTAAAGAACACTTCATCATTGTACCTGTTTACAGAATTAGTTTCGCATTCAACAATTCTTAATTTGTTTCTTTTGTGACATTAGTTGTAATCCCTTAAACATCCTTTTTGGGTTCCCATTTCACCCTCTTCCTGCCTTCTGAACTTGGCTTTTAGCAACATTTCTTCTCATATGATTGTCAGTATACTTTGTTCTCATGAGTCCTCACAAGTGTTACTATTTTACAGGTCTGTCCAGTATGGCATAAAAATGATCTCTGGGAATAGGTTCATTTTCAGGTTTGACGGATGTTTAAGGGTTATAGTCTTAGGGGGAGAGGGGATTCTCTACCTGTCTTTATCAGACCAGTGAAGCTGGTCTTTTCTCTCCTACTCTGTTCAGGATCTTCGATTTTTACTAGAGTGGTAGCCAGGAACCTTCCAGTTCTCCTCGTCTTAAGGTTAGAGAGGTTGTGGGATACAGAAAGGTTTTCCCCAGGTTGTCACAACCTTATTATGACACATGGTAAATGACTGTACACTTGGAGGTCAGCTGCTTAGAGGGTATCTTGTCACAGGTGTATCCCCAGTGTTTCCCCCTTCCTATTGTGTGTGTATTCCTAGCTCGTCCCCTTCCTGTCACGCATAAACCTATTGTACAGCCCCTTCCTGTCACGCATATGGTTACCTGTCACTAGGGGGCTTGAATGTCCTCAAAATGTATATACAGCATGATTAGAAATATGATACATTTTCTCTCTGTGTGTGGACCTGGCTGTTGAGATCATGGCGGTCCTGAAGGTGAGCAATTGTATACTTTATTTTGTCTGTTGTCTCTTTAATTTTACCCCTCAATTACACAACTGGACCCGTTTGATTGTGGGAGTTGGTACCCCTCAGGAGGTAGGAGTTCATGTGGTCCAATAGTTCTTTAACCTAATTGTTTGGGTCTTTGATTTCAACTCTTTTCCAAATGGAAAGAGACTAACAGTTGGAACTTAACTGGTCACCACGCAAGCTTATAAGACTCCCTGTAACTGCTACTCATCCAAATAAAATGCAAAACATTCGGTTTAAAGACTGTTACACCAATTGCCCTAGACAGTCTCCAAACTATGGTCTTTACCCTTCCACTCCAGTGCCTCAGAACTTGAAGGTGTTTTTGGATATGAATAAGTTTTCATAACTTTGTACCCTGTATGCTCTATCACATACGTGGACATATTGACATATTTACAGTACAAATAAGTATATCAAAATAGTCCCTGCCACACAGGTATACTCCCACAGACCACCGGTTCAACTCATATCTACCTATATATATACATACACTTATAAATTATTATTTGCTTTCACTGTTATTTCAAAATGGTGATTGGTATCTTTAAAAGGCATTTGAATCCAAAAACACAAGTAAATAGATAATGAATGATTGACTACAAGCTAAGCAACTCTAAGAATTGCTGGCAGTTCCCAAAAGCTGAGAAAAACGATATACGGACCTCCCTTATTTCAGAGAGAGAACAAGGTGCTGTCAACACTTGCCTTCAGATTTCTGGCCTCCAGAACCGAGAATAAACTTCCCTTTGTTTTAAGCTACCTTGCTTATGGCATTTAGTTGTTGCTGATGCACAAGTTTATTGATAGTCATGTGCCAGGCTAGCCATTACTGTCTGCCTTCGCAAATCAGATGATAAACAATTGTGGTTACACATTAAATATAGCAAGAGGTCTTACACATCATCGTAACTTGCTTGTGTGAAACATTAATAAATATTCAAGAATCTTGGGCTTCTTGGCTTCACCAGGAATGCTACAGCATCCCTGCCGAATGTAAGACCCATGAGGGTCTGCCTTCTTCTTGTACAGCCAAATGCAACTGTGTTTGGGGGGAAAAGAGGAAAAAGACTCAAAGGTAATTAACAAACCACTAATATAAAATGTTATATATATGGATAGAGATTACTGCAAGGATGAGAATTCTTAGGATTCTAATAAATTCTTAGAAATGAGCACTAAAACTATGTAGTCAAGTAATTCTGGTTTTACATAAAGAATGCCTGTAATTTTAACAATTAAACAGTGGTGTCAGGTAGATGGAAAGATGTACAGATGTCTCCAAGAGCTGGACTCTGTCTAAATGTGAAGCTATGACAGCACATGTTCCAGAATTCCTTGTCTGATTAACTGTTCACACTTCCAACGAGGTAAAAAATGCTGAGGGAAAAAAGGGACACAGAAAAGAAATTATTGGAAAATAACCTCTTGGATTATATTTTACATCAATAAAAAACAAACTAATAGCTTATTTTAAAATTCCAACAGTGATAGATCATAATCAACTCAACAGCAACAAGTAGTTAATAAGGAATTAAGTTAACTTTACTATATTTATTGCTTTATTCAAATTTTGTTAAAGCTATTGGTATTTTAATCAGAATTACTTAAATGAATTGTATAGTTTAAATTAAATTCAATAAGAAACTTGTAAACACAGAAGTGGTTTTTTGCCCAACTTTAATAAACCCTGAATTTTCCAGGAGTGTAACTAGTATATATTTTTTTTAAAAAAAGAAGAACTTATGAATTAAGGACATCAGGTATAATGAATAACTATACAGACAACTTACAACAAAGATACAAGAGATCTAGTAAAACTAGGTAATCTTGGAACCTTGAGCTTCAGAAGAAATTATAGAAAAGTGGACTGAAAACTAACTAGAAGATGAAGGGAAACAAAAGTGGTGCAAGAACAGACAGGTGAATTGTCAGCTAGCCTGACGCATTCCATCCAGACAGAAGCCTGGCACATTGGTAGCTGGCACTAAGAAAGGATCCTCACTTGTTTCCCACACCCTCCTGATATCACAATTGCCAGCCCCTACCTTCACCCATACACCAGACAGAGATATCCTTGTAAGTCCATTTCTGCTTGAAGACAAAGCTATGCCCTCATGGTTTAACATCCCCATGCCTAGAGATGGATTATCACCCCCATGCCCAGAAATGCTTGAGATTCTCCTCATAGCACTAGCAAAAAATACAATGCTGGATCCCTCGCTGCTCTTGGACACGTGGAAAGTTCCCCCATGATTAGCCATTCTGACCCAGCTGCTTCTCTACCAGAAAGATTCCCCTCAGCTATCACCTAAGCTGTAAAAACACCCTACTGGATCAGGTGCGTGGACCACAGAAAACAGATAGGCCTGCCAAGCTCCATCTGGAATCAATATTCAACGCCCTAGAGGCTGTGACCTATACAAAAAGGTCCTCACCCCAAGTTTTCTCTTTGTTTTTCCTTTTCCTTCACTTCCTTTTATTTATTTTAATCACTCTGCACTCTGCTTTCTTCTTTATTTCTGCTTCTACTTCTATTCTTTCCATTTTAATTTACTTTTCCAGTTCCCTTCCTTTCCTTTTTTATGTTTTGATTAGCTTCTCTTTTATTTTTCTCTACCTTGGTTTTTGACACACACACACACACACACACACACACACACACACACACTTCTAGTTATTAAATTCCTTTCACTTGCTCTTGTTTGTCCGCTGTCTCTTGCTGGTTTCTTTTTCAAAAATTATTTCTTCGTTGGCAATTTATTTTGTCCCTTCCTGTTCTACCTGACAGTGGACAGCAATCGCAGGCCTAGCCACCTCTATGACTGTAGTCATACCTATACAGTGACAGACACTACATACTCCTGTACCACCTGATCATCTTTACGTAAGTGAGACCACCAAACAAACCATTGCTAACTGTGCTATAATAACAACAAACAGTACTACACACATTCTCAAATTATCCTTTACAACAACCAGTAGATAGGTGGAGTGTCTGCAGTCTCAAGATACTAAGATCAATTAAACACAAAAACACTAATACTACAACATCTCAGTGGCAAAGACAATTTAAGTTTATATGAAGAAACAAGACAGAACAGCTGAAGCACATGACCAATATAGAGCTAGAAGACCTTTTTTCAGGAAGAAAAGGCATTGAAATTACCTGATAAACTATTAAAAATTATACTTTTATACTATCAATGAACCGGGAGAAAGGAAAGATTGCGAAGCTAAAGAAAAATTGAACACACACACACACACTAGAGTAATTCAGGAAAGCACTAAAATAACACATCAATTGAAACTAGAAACCGTACACCACAGCAAAGAGAAATTCAGAAGATTAATACTAAGATGAGAGAAACAGATAACGCATTAGAAGAGCAAAGGACTTTGCGAGTAGAAGGAGGCAGGGGAAGGGAGTGGTAAGCAAACAACGCCAAAGACGGGAATAACTAAGGAATTAAAATCAACAATGAGGAGGACATAGAGATCCTGGTGGTGTTGGGGTAACAGCAATTTAGCTGAGAAGAACTACTAAGGTGGAAGAAGGGTGAGTGTGATGGTGAGGTAGAAGAAAGGTAAAAAGAAACAGGAAAGATCTAGGAAGCAAAGCTATAGATAGAGGTATAAGCATAAGTGTGTACCTATGTAAATACATTAATTCATAAAAATAGAGGTATTGGTCTATGTACATCATATATGGCAAGACATTGATGTAGTAGATGGACGTTAGGTCTCTGCTCAGGGCCTGCCTTCAATACAAGAATACTTTGTTCTAAGAACCTGGCATGTTGTGATGCTCACCCTCCTGGCATGATCGGTGAAGACAAAATGGGTGCACAAGCAAATGTGGTAAAGAAAGCTGATGGATTGCCTGCAACAATGATGCAAAAATAGAGCGATACTGGGGATGGTTCAGGACTGGATGGGGTGTGCTCTCTTGTCTAGAGGGTCACTGTGAGGTGGAGCTGGTTCGACAGCACCCGACCACAACAACAACAGAAAACTAAGACTGGTTCTGACAAGTGTCAGATGCTGCTCACCCAGGCTTGGACATTAACTTTCCATCGCATTAAATGTAATCGCTTGGTGTCAGAGTTGGAGAAGCTGCTATTCATACTCTAGTGATCACGTGTTATGTGAGAAAATTACTTGTACATTTACTAGTTTGCTATTCATACCTTATTTCAGTTTAGCTTAATAACCCATTCCCTTGTTTTCTTTATCTCTGGGGAAAATAAGTATCACTAATTGGAGCAGGATATGTGAAAGTACTGCAAAAATAAAACACACCATGCTAATATTAAAAAAAAAAAGAAAGCTGATGGTACCTCTTCTAGCAAAAGATATAGCATCTGGGATCTGAAAGGCTTGAGGTTAAACAAGCAGCTGTCTAGCTGATAAACAAACCCACATGGAAGAAGCACACCAGCCTGTGTGATCATGAGATGGGATCAGGTAACAGGCATCAGAAGACCCAAAACACACACACACACACCCCCCAAATCCATCTGTAGATAATGGAACATCTCCTTGCAAAAGGGTCACAAGGGATGAGTCAACTAGGATGCAGTATAACACCAATGAAATATACAATATTCCTCTGGTTCCTTGAGGTTCCTCACCCCCCACTACCATGACTCCAGTCCTGCCTTTCACTGTGGGCTAGACCAGAACATGTACACAGATACAGATAAGGAATAACAATGGAAGTAGTGATACCAGGAGGGCAGGAGAAAGGTGACTCCAATGATTGACACATAACCACACCCCCACCCCAGGGGGACGATCAACAGAAACCAAGGGTGATGGGAGAGAGTGGTTGGTTAAGATATGAAAATAATAATAATTTATAATTTATCAAGGGGTCAAGGTGGGGTGGGGAGGGAGGGGAAAAAGAGGGACTGATATTTTGACCCTGGCCTCTAAACCCCTGATAAGGCCTGACCGTGGCAGCCTGCTCTCTGCTGGCTCCTCTAAGCCCCATGTCCATCACATGGCTGGTTCATTTTCTGTCAGCGCCCATGTAACTGACATATCTCCCCCACTTGCCTGAAAAGACAGCCAGGAGATCACCTCGCTAGGGTTTGGGATCAACGGTGGCCCTCTCTCCTTTGGGGACTGCCTACACCAGCGGAGCTCTTAACACTGGTCTCACTTCATGCCCTGCCTTGCCCTAGGGGCTAACTGACCCTGGGGCACAGCAAGGCCAGTATCATCACAAGGGCATAAGGACTGCACCTCTTGGCCTCCTAGTACAATCCTGCCCCTTGAGAGTCTCTGGCGTCTAATAGTAAGGGCTCAAATAGAAAGTAAATGTTTAGAAAATAATCTTGGCAACATATGTACAAATATGCTTGATACAATTGATGTATTGATTGTTATAAGAGCTCTAAGAGCCCCTTTATTAGTCTAGGTACTTTGGAGAAGTAAATCTACAGCAACTTGTGTATAAGAGAGAGTTGTATGTAAAGGTTAAGTGCGCATCAAGAAAATATCCCAACCCAGTGCTGCCCAAGCCCACAAGTCCAACATTAACCCATTAGTCCAATAACAGTCCACAAAGTCCTGCTCCATCTCACAAAACAGACACAATGATGTCGACTGCAGAGGAAAGCTGAGTCAATGAATATGTAAGCATCTCAGCGCTGGCAGGGGTCTCCACGTGGGTGCTCCAGCACCCAGGGCTGCATCGGGGTACGTTCATGTGGCTTCTCCCTGGGGATGTCTTGCAGGAAGTCTGTCTTGCAAGCTGAAGCAGGGAACTGCGAAAGCAGTTGCACCCTGGTGTGACCACAAAGCAAGAGACCCGAGAACTAGAAAGGTGAGGCTCACTGAGCCATTTATCCCTCTGCCCTTCAATTAACCCCACATGTGTTTATCGGCCAGGTTGGCACAATAAACTAACTGAGTCCCCAGTAGTATGATCTTTTAATTTTAAAAAAGAGCAAATGGACTAGAATTGAATCAGAGAGAGTTCATCAGTGAGATTAAAGAAAATCTCTCAACCTAATTTGGTAAAGGAATAATTTTTAAAATAGACAAGAAAATCTAGAGAAAATCACAGAATTCTGTGGGACAACATCAAGTACATTATGTGTGATTGGACAAAAAAACAGGAAGAAACAAACAAAACAATCAAAAGAGCAGAGAGAAGGAAACTTCCTTAATATATCATGACATGGTAACAAATGTACTCATGAAGCTAAACAAACCAAAAGCAGGGCTGACTGAAATAAAATAATCATGACATATCATGATGAAAGTTACAAATGACAGGAATCCTGACAGCAATTGAGGAAAAATAAGTTACTTAAAAAGAGGAACTGAAAACAAAAATTGTCTTAGAAAAAGTGCATCCAGAAGGCTCTGTAGCAGAAAATGACGAGACTTGGTTTAATGTACTTTGGACATGTTGTCCAGGGAGACAGACCTTGGAGACGTGTCCCACGCATGATAAAAGTACCGGGTTTTAGAACCGAGGAAAACCTTCAACAAGATGGATTGACACAGTAGCTGCATCACTGGGCTCAAAGATAAGAACAATAGTGAGGACTGCACAGTATGGGGCAGGGTTTTGCTCTATTGTCCATAGGAACACTGAGTTGGAATAACTCCACAGCACCTTCCAATAACAGCAACAACACCACCATCTATCATACACGAACACACTGAAGCAGGAAAAGTAAACATACATATTGAAAAGAGAAACGAGTCATGCAATTAAAAACTCCCAATACATTCAAAGAAGAGTTGACACCAATTTTATTCAAACCATTGTAGGACATAATAAAAATGGAAAGTCCCCAAATTCATTTTATGAAACTTGTAAAATCATTATACCCAAATCAGACAGAAACATAGCCAGGAAAGAAAATAATACAGCAATATCCCTTATGAACATAAATGTAAAAATATCTCAACAAAACCCTACCTAATAAAGCCAACAATAAATATCTCAGTAAAGTAAATCATCATGACCAACATGAATTCATAACAAGGGTGCAATGATGGATACATATTAGAAAAACAATCAATGTTATCCACTATATAAACAAAACAACAGGAAAGAACTTTATAACCATATTAGAAAAATTCAAATCCTACAATCCTGAGAAGAAAATGGGACCGACGGTTCCAGGGGATAATAGAAAGGGAGAGCTAGGGAAGGGGGAGGGGAGCCAACAGACCCACGGACAGGGAACAACAAGAGATCTAAAATTGATGGAGAGGAAGGTGTAGAATGCCTGGTGGGGTTAGATCAAGTGCAATGTAGCTGAAAGAGGAATTACTGAGAGCCAAATGAAGGTCAAACATGATAGTGGGACAGGAGGAAAGTAAAGGGAAATAGAGGAGGAAAGGAGGCAAAAGACATTTTTTTTTACATTTTATTAGGGGCTCATACAACTCTTATCACAATCCATACAAATACATACATAAATTGTATAAAGCACACCCCTACATTCTTTGCCCTAATCATTTTCAAAGCATTTGCTCTCCACTTAAGCCCTTTGCATCAGGTCCTCTTTTTTT
This sequence comes from Tenrec ecaudatus, assembly GCF_050624435.1. NCBI lineage: Eukaryota > Metazoa > Chordata > Mammalia > Afrosoricida > Tenrecidae > Tenrec > Tenrec ecaudatus. The sequence continues at coordinate 158,906 of NW_027459702.1, read as the reverse complement.
CCCCCTCCCTTACCGGTCCCCCCTCCCTCATGAGCCTTTGATAATTTATAGATTGTTATTTTGTCATATCTTTCCCTATCCGGAGGCTCCCTTCCTCCCTTTCTCTGCCGTCCATCTCCCAGGGAGGAGGTCACATGTGGATCCTTGTAATCGGTTCCCCCTTTCCAACCCACTCACCCTCACTCTCCTAGTATCACCCCTCAGACCCCTGGTCCTGAAGGTATCATCCACCCTGGATTCCCTGTGTCTCCAGCTCCCATATGCACCAGTGAACATACAACCTCTACCCTATCCAGTCCTGCAAGGTAGAATTCGGATCATGGTAGTTGGGGGAAGGAAGTATCCAGGATCTGGGGGAAAGCTGTGTTCTTCATCGGTACTACATCGCACCCTGACTGACCCATCTCCTCTCCTAAACCCCTCTATGAGGGGATCTCCAGTGGTTGACAAATGGGCTTTGGGTCTCCACTCTGCACTTCCCCCTTCATTCACTATGGTATATATATATATATATATATATATATATATATATATATATTTTGCATGATGCCTTTGGCACCTGGTGATTGCACAGGCTGGTGTGCTTCTTCCATGTGGGCTTTATTGCTTCTGAGCTAGATGGCCGCTTGTTCACCTTCAAGCCTTTAAGACCCCAGACACTATCTCTTTTGATGGCCGGGTACCATCAGCTTTCTTCGCCACATTTGCTTATGCACCTGTTTGTCATTGGTGATCGTATCATGGAGGTGTGCACCCAATGATATGATTTTTTTGTTCTTTGATACCTGATAACTGATCCCTTCAGGACCACGCGATCACACAGGCTGGTGTGTTCTTCCATGTGGGCTTTGTGCCTTCTGAGTTAGATGGCCGTTTGTTTATCTTCAAGCCTTTAAGACCCCAGACACTATCTCGTTTGATAGCCGGGCACCATCAGCTTTCTTCACTACATTTACTTGTTCACGCACTTTGGCTTCAGCAGTTGTGTAGGGAGGGTGAGCATCGTAGAGTGCCAACTTAATAAAAGAAAGTATTCATGCATTGAGGGAGTGCTTGAGTAGAGGTCCAAGGTCCTTCTGCCACCTTAAAACTAAACCTATAAACACAGAAACATAGATCTATTTCCCCCATCCTCATATATATTTGCATGTACATGTCTTTTTCTAGACCTCTATAAATGCCCTTTGACTCCTAGCTCTTTCCTCCATCTCCCTTGACTTTCCTCCTGCCCTACTACCAAGCTCCATCCCCACCTGGGTTACAGCTATACCTCTTCTTTATGTAACCTTACCCTTGATCATTCCCTACCAGGCCTGCCACTCCCTCCTCACTACCATTTTGGGTCCCATGTTGTTCCCTTGTCCCTGGGTTTGTTAACATCACTTCCTAACCACCCCACTTCCCCTATCCCAAGCCCCCCCCGGAACTGTCGGTCCATTGTTTTTCCTCCAGATAGTTCATCCAGCCTGTCTTATTTAGACAGACCTGTGGAGACAATAACATGCACGAAAATAAGACAGAGGAAAACAAAGCAACAGTATACAACCAGACAACAAAACAACAACAAATCACTGACAAAGAACAAAACAAAACACATCAAGAAAGAAAACTTGTAGTTAGTTCAAGGATCGTTTGTTGGAGGCAAAAGACATTTATAGAGGTGTAAATATACACACATATATAAAAATATACTTATATAATGATAGGGATATGGGTCTATGTTCATATATTTATGTTTAATATCAAGGTTGCAGATGAATATTGGTTCTCTATTCAAGTCCTCCCGCAACGCAAGAACACTTCCTTCCAATAACCTGGCATTCTGTGATGCTCACCTTCCTGACATGATAGCTAAAGTCAAATGGGTGCATTAGCAAATGTGGTGAAGAAAGCTGATGGTGCCTAGCTATGAAAAGATACAGTGTTTGGGGTCTTAAAGGCTTGAAGTTAAACAAGCGGCCATCTAGCAGGGAAGCAATAAAACCCACATGAAAGAAGCACACAGCCTGTGTGATCACAAGGTGTCAACAGGATCAGGTATCAGATGACCCAAAACAAACCATCATATAGATATGAATTGGTGGGGGGGGGTTGGAGTGGAGACCCAAGGCCCATTTGTAAACAATTGGACATCTCCTCACAGAAGGGTCAAGTCAGTCAGGGTGAAGTTTAGCACCAACAAAATACACACTACTCTAGCTCTTTAATTGACCTTGGCACCCCACTATCCTGACCCCAGTTCTAGCTTACAAATCTGGCTTGACAGGAACATGTACCCTAGTACATATCATAGCTCTTGGTACACGGAATCCAGGACAGATAAATCCCTCAGGAACAGTAATGGGAGTAGCAATACCATGAGGGGAAGGGGAAGATGGGAGAGGAAGGGGAGAAAAGGAAAACCAGTCACAATGATCGACATATAAGCCACTCCCCACCTGCAGGGGACAAGCAACAGAGTAAAGGGAGACTGCAGACAGTGTAAAATATGAAAATAATAATAATTTATAATTTAACAAGGAGTCATGAGGGTGAGGGAGGGAGGGAAATAAAACAGGAGCTGATACCAAGGCCTCAATTAGAAAATGTTTTGAAAATAATGGTGACAACATATGTACAAATGTGCTTGATACAATTGATATATGGATTTCTATAAGAGGTGTAAGAGCCCCTAGTAAAATGATATTAAAAAATACATCTACCTCTCCGTCTCTCTGCCACCCCGAGTGTGGTGGTGCTCCGACTTCACCATGTCATCTCATAAGACTTTCAGGATCAAGAGATTCCTGGCCAAGAAACAGAAGCAGAATCTGCCCATTCCCCAATGGATTCGAATGAAAACCGGTAATAAAATCAGGTACAACTCCAAGAGAAGACATTGGAGAAGAACCAAGCTGGGTCTGTAAGGAGCCCCCTGAAGGATGGCACGCATGGCCGCATTTTCCCAGGCTCAAATCATGAATTAAGATTTTTGTCCCCATCTGAGGAATTGAACTTCAATCGGCAAATAATCTGGTTTATTCCTTGTTTTTTTGCTTCCTAATCAAGTTTAACAATAAATAATGTAAGGTTGTTGTTGTGAGAAAAAAATACATGTATACTACTATAATACCTCAAGTAGAAAAAGACAGAAAATGGGGTAAGATGGCCACCATATAACAAGCCCGGGAAGATGTGCTCAGCAACTACCAAAGAGTTTCCACTATGAGAGAGATTCTGCACTTCCTGGTAGCAAGAAATTCAACTTAAAAGCCAAGTTGACCCAAGTTTCTCAAAGTGGAAAGCAGCAAGGCCTGCTGACAGACTCCCCTTTACGGATGAGCAGCAACATGAGTTGCTTCTACAAGCATCGTGATTCTTCGTGGCCCCTGAGAAAAGACAGTCAGCCAGCCAACCCTCTACCTCCCTGGCCTCTAGGGACACAGATAGCTAGCAGATCACTTGGGCAGCTTGGTACACACATGCTCAGTACCCAAGGTACGCTTTGTACCATTTCCCCATCTTCCTCCTCTTTTCCTGCTTTGTTCTACAAGGCATTCCATCCCGTGTGCCAGCACCGTGATACCGCATACATGTACACACAGACTACTAAAAGAGCAGGAATCCCCACCCACAAGGTAGCTTTATTATATATATTTTTGGATTTTGTACTTTTGTTCTATTTTAATACTCTCTCTCTCTCTTTTTTGATCTCCTACTTCCTCTTCTGGAGTGACTCCACCCTCCTGAGAATCCACATTCCTCCCAGGAAGAGACAGGTCTGTGTATCCCAGCATACCCACTCTAGCATGGGCTTTCCAGGACCTCCTAAGTGCACAGATATGCTCACATTCATTCACATTGCCACAATAGCAGAATCTGGTACCCACAACCATACCCAAGTCTTTTTTTTTTTTTTGATCCTTGTACTTCTATCAATTATCTTTCTATTTTCTTGCTGTTCTCTCATTAAATATCTTTCCATGAAACCTATTAATTGAGATTAACTCTCTGCCCGCAAGTGTCAACTCACAGTGATCCTATAGGACAGGGTAAAACTGTCCGGTGAGTTTCTGAGACTGTAACTGTTTATGGGAATAGAAAGTCTCCTTTTTTTGGCGGAGCAGCTGGTGGTTTTAAAATGTTGACCTTTCGGATTACAACTCAATACATAACCATTATGTGACCAGAGCTCCTTATTGTGATTACCCCTCTGAAAATATTTTCCCATTATTTTTGCAAGTCTGTTGGCTTATTCACAGTCACTTATTACTATCATTACTTTATTCTTATCATTACTTTTATTTTATTCTATTTTTCCCAGCCACTATCCCCACTTAGGCACCTTTCCCCTTCTTTTCATTTCACCACTGTATGTTTTCCAGCTCCTATTAGAACTCACCTGTGTCACTAGACAAACTCTACCTCTGTATGACCAGCAGCTCACACACCACAATGCTGAAGAAACAGCAGTCAAGCACAGAAAGCTTCCAAATTCAAGAAAAACAAACATGAACAACCAAGTAGCACTCAAACCAATGGAATAGTCTGAAGATGTGATTGTGAACCACCAGTAACAGAATTCAGAAGAATGATGCTTAGGTCAAGAGATCTGGGGAATGTTCATGAGAAAAACAGAAGAAACTGAGAAACTAAAATCCTTAAACCAAAGGATTCTAGAAGACAAGCAATGAGATAACTGAATTAGGCAACATAGTAAAAGGCTAGAGGAATAAAATGGAAAAGGAAAATAAAATAAATGAGCTTGAAGACAATTACCCTCACGACAGTAGACAAGAGAAGCAATCAACAAAAAACCCCGGAAGCATCCAAATAAATCCTGTAGGACACTATCATAAGAACCCATCTAAGAAAAGAAAAAAGAAAAGAAATGCTGGGAAAAGAACACCACCAAAAAAAAAAAATCTACAGAGAATAGTACAAGAAACCATGGAAGAAAATTTCAACATACTATTCAACAAGCTGAGAAGAATGGACAACCAAAGAGAAAACATCAAGACATAAAGAAAAGGAGAGAATCTGAGGGCAGCTAGAGAAAAAGGAAAAGTCATCTACAAAGGAAAGTTGAAAAGGATAAATTCAGACTTCTCAGCAAAAGACCTGCAGGCAAGAAGACAATGGAATGACATATATACAATTGTGACGGGTGGAAGGGGGGGTGGGGCGGAAGGAAGCCAGCCAAGAATATTATACTGAACAAAAATATCCCTCAAATACAAGGGAGAAATAAAGGTTATTTCCTGAGGAGGAAAAAATAAAGGAATTTTGAATTCAACAATTCATTTTCTCAGATCACAATGTTATAAAACTGGAAATCTACAACAGAAAGAAAAGGAACAAAAAGACAAACACATGGAGACTGAACAACATACCATTTCAAAATGACTGGACACTAGAGTAAACGAAAACGAGAAATTAAGAAACTCCTTAAAACAAGCAAACCTATAACACATCATACCAAAAACTCGGATACAACAAATGCAGTTATCTGAAGTCAATTTATAGCAATCAATACACACACGAAATATGAGAGAAATCCAAAACCAATACTAATAAAACACTTCCAAGAAGTAGAAAGAGGGAAACCACATAAGTCCTTCAACAATAAAGGGAAAGAACTAATAAAAATTGAAGCAGAAATAAATGAACTGAAAAATGGGGGGGAAATCAACAAGACAAAAAGTTGGTTATGAAAAGATTAACAAAATCGACAAACTGCTAGAAAACTTAACAAAGGAAAAGAAAGATGCAAATATCTAGAATTTGAGATGAAAAGGGTGCCATCACAAAAGATCCAAATGAAATAAAAAGATACATGTAGAGCAAAAGAAGAATTAGAGGTCACCAAGAGACTTCCAACCAAGAAAGAGTCTAAAGAAGTATGTATGTTGCCTTCACAGGAGAATGCTAGCAAGTATTCAGGGAAGAGCCATAACTAATTCTGTGCAGACTATTCCAAAATATAGAAACTGACAGCAAATTCCCACACGCATTCTATGAAATGAGCATAATCCTCAAAACCTGATCACGATCATTTAGAAAAAATGAAAACAGGAAGTAGATAAGAGTGTCCCTCATCAATATTCTTATTCAACATTGTACTACAATAAACATCTTAGCCAGACAGACAGCAAAAAAATTTTAAAATAAAAGGAATATAATTGGGCAAAAAATAGGTCAAGCTGTCACTATTTGCAGATAGTATGATTTTACATAGTGAGAGCCCCAAGGACTCCACAGAAAGATTGTTGGAAAGTACTAACGAATCTGTTAAAGTAATGGCATACAAGATTAATAAGCAGAAATCAATTTTAATATGCTATTGAAGAGCTCCAAAATAAAAACATCAAGAAAAAAATAAAAAAAGAGAAAACAATATCATTTATAATATCCATACAAAAGATGAATACCTGGGAATAAACTTAACCAAAGAAACAAAAGACCTGTACAAAGGAAACTACAGAAAAATCAAAATGTGAATATTACTGAAAGCAATAAATCTATAGATAGAACACAATTCTGATCAAAATCATTTTCTTGGGGGCTCATACAGCTCTTATCACAATCTATGCATCCATCCATTGTGTCTAGCACATTTGTTCATTGTTGCCATCATCATTTTCAAAACAATTTCATTCTACTTGAGCCCTTGGCATGGGCTCCTCATTTTTCCCTCTTCCCTTCTTCACGAACTCTTAATAATTCATAAATTGTTATTAATTTTTCATGTCTTACACTGTCCGAGGTCTCTCTTTACCCTCTTTTCTACTGCCCATGCCCAAGGAGGGGTTACATTGTGATCAGTGCCCCCTCTTGGTACCACTACTCTCACAGCTGTCTACAAATGGGTTTGGGGTCTCCAGTCCACCCTCCCCCTCAATCACATCAATAAGGCTTTTTGTTCTGGGTCTTTGATGCCAGATACCTGATCCCTTCGACACCTCTTTATCACACAAGCTGGTGTGCTTCTTCCATGTGGGCTTTGTTGCTTCTTAGAGAGAGTCACTTGTTCATCTTCAAGCCTGTAAGACCCCAGATGCTATATCTTTGCATTGCTGGACACCATCACCTTTCTTCATTACATTTGCTTATGCACCCATTTGTCTTCAGCAATTCTGGCGGGAAGGTTATCACAGAATGCCAGGTGACTAGAACAAAGTGTTCTTGCGTTGAGGGAGTACTTGAGTAGAGGCCCACTTAATTGGACCTTTTGGACCTACTTTCTATCCAGCTCTTGGTAATCCAGGGTGTGTGCTACAGACTCGTGGACTTAATATTGTTCTTTTGAGGCACACAATATCTTTCATAGGCCACACCAGAAAGAATCCATGTGGAAGCTACATTCACTGGAGTTTGTAAACTGGGCTTTCATTCAAACTCATCAGGAGCCCTTTGATTTAAGACTGAAATTCATCAGTGTGAGAAGATGATGACTGCTATCCCAAGTTATGGAATTGGCAGTTATTGGACTTGGGTTTGACTCTCTGGCCTTCAGGGTGCCTAATGAATGGTGATCCAGGAATACCAAATATTTACTACTTTAATGCTCTTCTTATTTTGTTATGACATGTATTAGTCAGGTATGCAAGTTGCTACCTTTTGGAATGAATTTTGTTGAAAGTTTTGTTCCAACATCAACCCTAATTATTTGTGTAAATAGTGTCCAGCCCAGCCTGTGTGATCACGAGGTGTCAATGGGATCAGGTATCAGGCATCAAAAAACAAAAAGTCCTATCACTGTGATGAGTGGGAGTGCGAAATGGGGACACAAAACCCATCTATAGGCAACTGGACATACCCTTACAGAAGGGCCTTGGGGAGGAGACAAACCAGTCAGGGTATAGTATAGTAAAGATAAAACATACAGCTTTCCTCTAGTTCTTTAATGCTTCCTCCCTCCCACTATCATGATCCCAATTCTACCTTACAAATACGGGTAGACCAGAGGATGTACACTGGTACAGACAGGAACTAGAAACAGAGGCAATCCAGGACAGATGACCCTCTGAGGACTAGTAGTGAGAGTGGCGATACCGGGAGGGTGGAGGGAAGGTAGGGTAGAAAGGGGCAAGGGATTATAAAGATCTACATATAAACTCCTCCATGGGGGACAGACAACAGAAAAGTGGGTGAAGGGAGACGTTGGACAGTGTGAGATATGCCAAAATAATAATAATTTAGAAATAATCAAGGGTTCGTGAGGGAGGGTGGGGGAAGGAGGGTGAAAATGAGGAGCTGATACCAAGGGCTCAAGTAGAAAGAAAATGTTTTGAAAATTATATGGCAACAAATGTACAAATGTGCTTGACACAATGTATGTATGGATGAATTGTAATAAGAGCTGTATGAGTCCCCCCAGAAAAGATTTTTTAATAAATTGTTCAGAAACTTGAATTTAATCTATATAAGTCAACAATTCGAGCATGAATTGATGTCTGAAACCAGCCTATACTTCTATATGCTTTTCTCAACCGTGTTTTAAATTCTGTATCATTAGCTAAATGAATAACACTATCGTTACCTTATGTCCCAGGAAGATGGTTTGAAAAGTTTTCGTTATCATAAAATGATAATGTTGTTTCTAAAGTGAACCAGAGACATATATAAACCACAGATATGTGAATGGATTTTGTGCTCCCATTTAAATCTAGCCCCAATCTAAGAACTATGAGTTCTTAGGATGTGGCCCTCTTTAATGCTTAAAGAAGTCATTAAAGATATAGGTGCTATAGAAAAAACAAAACAAAAGAGAATGAAAAAACAACAAACAAAGCCAAAGTAATATACTCATAAAAATTATATCTGTTTGTAATTAATAGATAAAAATTTTACTAGTACATTGCTTAGAACACATGGTAGATAAATGGAATCACAGAATGGAATTTTCCCACTTTTTGCAGTCCATTGTATATTCAATATTTGTAAGTCTTAACATTTACAAAAAGTACAAAACAAGGTGATCTATATTAAACATAATGCCTGTGCTATAAATTGTCATCACAAGGTAATTATTTTACTATTGATTCGAACATTTTCTTCATTCAATACTTTTATTGAAGTTCAAAGTATACATTCTTAAGACAATAAATACCTGGCTGTTTTTTCTTAGTATCACAGAGGTACCATCATCAACTTCAAATTCTCCATAGTCTCTTAGACACCGTACCTGAAAAGAAAATCAGATATTTTATCCAAATTACCTTTTAAAATATGCAGTGATCATAACATGAAGTGGGATTATATAAATGCCCGAACAGTAAAAGTACTGTATTTTATGTGTCTGTTTCCTCCTCTGTGTACTTAGGACCCTTACTATTCCCAGATATTTACTGTGGTCCTAATCCTAAAGATCTCAATTTCCTACGTCACCGGGAAGGGAAAAATAAGCTTTGCAAATGTATACATGGATGGTATTACCAATAAGGAAACCAGGGATTTAGATAAAAGGAGACTACATAGTTGGACGTTTTCCTCTCAAACAATGCACTATATTAATCAGAAGGAATAAAAATGAGGGACATAACAGTGGCAAACAAGAAAGAAAAGAGCATTTTACCTCAACTAGATTGACCAGATCCTTCCCATAATCCATCAGGATAAAAGAACATACATCTAAAAACAAACTGTTTTTCTTTTTAACAATTTATTGGGGCTCATACAATTCTTATCACAGTTCATACATATACATACATCAATTGTAAAAAGCACATCTGTACAGTCTTTGCCCTAATCATATTTTTCTCTTTTCCTTTTTTACATTTTATTAGGGACTCATACAACTCTTATCACAATCCATACATATACATACATCAATTGTATAAAGCACATCCATACATTCCCTGCCCCAATCATTCTCAAGGCATTTGCTCTCCACTTAAGCCCCTTGCATCAGGTCCTCTTTTTTATTTTTTCCCCCTCCCTCCCCTTTCCCCCCTCCCTCGTGTGCACTTGGTAATTTATACATCGTTATTTTGTCATATCTTGCCCTATCCGGAGTCTCCCTTACCCCCCTTCTCTGCTGTCCCTCTCCCAGGGAAGAGGTCACATGTGGATCCTTGTAATCAGTACCCCCTTTCCAACCCACTCACCCTCCACTCTCCCAGCATCGTCCCTCACACCCTTGGTCCTGAAGGTATCATCCACCTTGGATTCCCTGTACCTCCAGCCCTCATATGTACCAGTGTACAGCCTCTGCCCTATCCAGCCCTGCAAGGTAGAATTCGGATCATGGTAGTTGGGGGGAGGAAGCATCCAGGATCTGGAGGAAAGTTGTGTTCTTCATCGGTACTACCTGCACCCTAATTAACCCATCTCCTCTCCTAAACCCCTATATGAGGGGATCTCCATTGGCCGACACTTGGGCCTTGGGTCTCCACTCTGCACTTCCCCCTTCATTTAATATGGTATATATATACATATATACATATACATATATACATATACACACATGTACACATACATACACACATATCTTTTTTTTTTTGCATGATGCCTTATACCTGGTCCCTTGGCACCTCGCGATCGCACTGGCCGGTGTGCTTATTCCATGTGGGCTTTTTTGCTTCTGAGCTAGATGGCCGCTTTTTCACCTTCAAGCCTTTAAGACCCCAGACACTATCTCTTTTGATAGCCAGGCACCATCAGCTTTCTTCACCACATTTGCTTATGCACCCATTTGTCTTCAGCGATCCTATCATGGAGGTGTGCAGTCAATGATATGATTTTTTGTTCTTTGATGCCTGGTAACTGATCCCTTCGGGACCACTCGATCACACAGGCTGGTGTGTTCTTCCATGTGGACTTTGTTGCTTCTGAGCTAGATGGCCGCTTGTTTATCTTCAAGCCTTTAAGACCCCAGTCACTATCTCTTTTGATAGCCGGGCACCATCAGCTTTCTTCACCATATTTACTTGTTCACCCACTTTGGCTCCAGACGTTGTGTCGGGAGAGTGAGCATCATAGAGTTCCAATTTAATAAAAGGAGATATTCATGCATTGAGGGAGTGAACAAACTGTTTTTCAAAGGAAATCAAGTCTTCCAATCTCTTGTTTCTCAGGAATACTTAAAAATACATTTAAAAGATTCAGTTTCATGCTCTTTCATTTTGCTTACACAGTAACTTAGCAATCAATTAATTTTCATTTAGTATTTTAAAAATAAAACAAAATTTATGGAAGATGGAATGTTAGATTACATTAAGATGCTTGAAATTAAAGTGCCAACATCCAATCATTTTTGACCTATAAAATATAAGCTTAATATAGTTCAGCTCACACATCACTATTACCTTAAAAGTGTGAATCAAAGTTTGTTGCAGAGAGGGCACTATAAGTATTTCCATACTCCTGTCCCTCTATAGCAGTGTTTCCCAAAGTGGGGATACTGCAATGATCCAGGAGGAGTATAAAGCAGATAGCTACACTTTATCCTGGAGTATAGGCTATTGTATAAAAGTTTTTAATTTTACACACACACACACACACACACACACACACACACACACACACACACACCATAGTGAATAAAGGGGTAAGTGCAGCGTGGAGACTCAAAGCCCATTTGTCGGCCACTGGAGATCCCCTCATAGAGGGGTTTAGGAGAGGAGATGGGTCAGTCAGGGTGCGATGCAGTACCGATGAAGAACACAGCTTTCTCCCAGATCCTGGATGCTTCCTCCCCCAACTACCATGATCCGAATTCTACCTTGCAGGACTGGATAGGGCAGAGGTTGTACACTGGTGCATATGGGAGCTGGAGGCACAGGGAATCCAGGGTGGATGATAACTTCAGGAACAATGGTATGAGGGGCAATGCTGGGAGAGTGGAGGGTGAGTGGGTTGGAAAGGGGGAACTGATTACAAGGATCCACATGTGACCTCCTCTCTGGGAGACAGACGGCAGAGAAGGGTGGGGGGGGGGTAAGGGAGACTCCGGATAGGGAAAGATATGACAAAATAACAATGTATAAATTACCAAGGGCACATGAGGGAGGGGAGAAAAAAAAGAGGACCTGATGCAAAGGTAAAGTGAAGAGCAAATGCTTTGAGAGTGATTAGGGCAAAGAATGTAGGGATGTGCTTTATACAATTGATGTATGTATATGTGTGGATTGTGATAAGAGTTGTATGAGCCACTAATGAAATGTAAAAAAAGAAAGAAAAAAAAAAAAGAACACAGCTTTCCCCCGGATCCTGGATGCTTCCTCCCCCCAACTACCATGATCCTAATTCTACACTGGTGCATATGGGAGCTGAAAGCACAGGGAATCCAGGGTGGATGATAACTTCAGGACCAATGGTATGAGGGGCAATGCTGGGAGAGTGGAGGGTGAGTGGGTTGGAAAAGGGGAACTGATTACAAGGATCGACATGTGACCTCCTCTCTGGGAGACGGACGGCAGAGAAGGGTGGGGGGCGGGGGGTAAGGGAGACTCCGGATAGGGAAAGATATGACAAAATAACAATCTATAAATTATCAAGGGCTCATGAGGGAGGGGGGGCAAGGGAGGGAGGGGGGAAAAAAAGAGGACCTAATGCAAAGGGCTTAAGTGGAGAGCAAATGCTTTCAAAATGATTAGGGCAAAGAATGTAGGAATGTGCTTTACACAATTGATGTATGTATATGTGTGGATTGTGATAAGAATTGTATGAGCCCCTAATAAAATGTAAAAAAAATGATTAGGGCAAAGAATGTACAGATGTGCTTTATACAATTGATGTACGTATATATATGGATTGTGATAAGAGTTCTATGAGCCCCTAATAAAACAATTAGGAAAAAAAACAGGCCCAAAGAACAAAAGAAAACTGGGTTAGCAATATATATACATAAATTAAAATATCTATAAAGAGATTCTATCACCGCCCTCTAGTTGATTCTAACTCACAATGACCCTATATTGGTTTTCCAAGGCTGTAAATCCTTACAGAAACTAATAGTCTCATCTTTCTCCTGAGCAACAGTTGGTAAATTTGAACCGTAAGAACCTCAGAACCCTGGTGGTACAGCAGTTAATCACTGGGTTGCAATCTGCATGGTCGACAGTTCAAAACTACCAGTACCAGTAGGAGAAAGCCTGGGCTTTCTACTCAGAAACCCATAGGGGATCCCTAGGAATCAGCATTGACTCCATACCAGAGAGTTTGGTTCTGGAACCTTATGGTTAGCAGTCCAATCAATGCCTATCCTACAATGCCAGCAGGGATCCTAAGAAAGAGATGAAGAGATGTAGTCAATGAATAAGGCCCATCTAGCCATCATCTCTTATGCATTGTATTATCAATTCTAGCCTATATGGCTATGGTTAAAATCCCATTTTGGAGGGATGGTTATGTGGAAAAGCCATCTCAGAAGCAGGAACACAGAGAAATGCTGGACCATCAAGGTGTAAGAGGCCCTAGTGGGACATACTTGAGATCTTTGTCTGAAGTGGTAGAGACTGAGATGGAGGCATCAAAGGCTGCAGCACAGAGACCATGGGACAGAACAGAGGGACTAGGCCAAGACCAGAGGCTGAGGCAAGGCGTCCATGACATAAAACAGAGGAGCAATACTGAGACTATGATACTTTGAGGCAGAGCAGTGGGCTGCCTTTCTGGCCCAAAGAGGCAAAGGGACTATGTGACTGAGAGGCTAAGGACTAAAGACTGACATGACTGCTGGATGACAGGAGAGGTACACTTACTGTTTCCTGATGCTGACTTGTGGTAACTAGTTACCTTCCTTAATAAGCCCACTAAATTGTGAATATTGTCTGTGAGTTCTGTGAGGCCAACTGGGACCGATAATTGAACCCGACAGAAAGGCAGTGTGTGAGGGAGGAGTGGGTGGTGTCAGAATAGATATTGAAGGATGAAGGATGGAGGCATGTCTGAACTCTGCCTCATGGAAACAGTGAAGCCAGAGAAAGTCAAATACGGCCCTCTGATATGTCTTCCTACATTTAAAGAAGCCAATCCAATTACTAGCACTAACAAATAAGAGAAACAACGTTACTGGATAACTCAACAGGATATTTGAGTTGGCAGAAGAACAGAACAGCTTATTGAGTCTGAGGAACAAAAGTAAAGAAACATGATCCCAAGGAACACCATCAAGCAAATCAATGCAAATATTATGGAAGTCCCAGAAGAGGGCAAAGGGTAACTAAATAAAACTTAATAGACAACAGCAGAACATTACCAAAACTTGACAAAGGACAAGAATGTACATATCAATGACACTTAAGAATTTCCAAATCAGAAGAAAGCCTGAGAGATCCACACCAAAATATCTTATCATCAAACTCTTTAAAAAAAAGATAAAATCTTGACAATATCAAATAAAATGAAGTACCAATTTACATATATAGAAACCCTGGAAACCAGGAGGTAATAGAGTCTCATATTTAAAATAATGAAAGAAATGAACAGCCATCCAAGATTCCTATAGCCAGCAAAACTTTCCTTTACAAATGAGGATAAAATTCAAGAAAACAAATAAAACCTGAGGGAATGTTGAGACATTCCTTTAGATTGAAATACAAGGATAGTAGATTGCAAGATGAAGCAATATAGAGAAAAAGGTGTTCGGTTCCTGGATTCAGGTACCTGAAAGAATTCACACAGCAGAAGCAGGTTTGTAATCCAAGTGATTTTATGGGGAAAAGGGAAGTTTCAGGTATTACAGCCTCAAAAAATACACATTGTTTTAAGAAAGCATACAAGGATCCGCAGAACTGCACATGGGTTCACTGCTGAATGGGGAAAAAACACATAGAAAGAACAGGAACACATAACCCAGCACGTGGAACCAGGAAATCCCAGGGGCCAAAAGGGCTCCCACCCCCCACTTGTGGAGAATGCTGGAATGGAAGGAAGTCAAGGCAGGGTCTTTATTCCCTCCTCTCCACAACGGCTGGGGGAAGCATGGTTGAAGGTATTGGTTGGTTCCACTGGCTTGAGTTTAGGCCCACCTGTGTGAGGTAATGTAACTGAGCCTAATCTGTGTGCCCTGGTGGACCTCCCCTCGGGGTGGAGGGAGCTCTTGTCTGAGCATGCTCAGTTTGATTGTTCTAAAATTTAATGGATGCCTGATTTCTTCCAATCCTTTTGCTTTAGCCTTATGCAGTTACTGCGGAGACAACCCCCTTGTGGTGCTTATGTAATCTGATGTCAATTTGGGACTTGAGAGGATTAAGAGTGAAGTGGTGGAGTCTAGTTGGTCAATCAGGATAGCCAGTGAGGCCTCTGCGTGGGCATTGCCTTCGCCTGAGAATTCTGGGAACTCCAGTATTTCCTCCTTAAACAGGAGACGCTTCTCTCTCTCAGCTCACTTCCTTGGAGATGCTCTACTGGCAAGACACATGGCACTACGTCCTGGTAGCTGGGAAAGCCACACGGACCTACCCTGATGCAACAGACCTCTGGAGCCAGAGAAGCTACATAGAGAAGAACCCTGCCAGCGCTGAGATGTTTACAATGCTACTGGATCCAAAAACTTTCTACTCGCTGGTTCAAGATCGTCCTGCAATCGGAGTCATTGCATGTTTCGTGAGTCTGACGAGGCCTTTACAGATTGGTATCAAACATATGGGCTAATATTGGGCTCACGGACTTGACCTGGACTGGGCTGGGACGTTTTCGCAATATTCAGTTGTTCTTCTATATAAACCTCTTTCTTATAAACATGAGTTTCTATGAATTTGTTTCTCTTGTCTACCCAGACTAACACTCCCCCTTTATGGCCCCTATTCTGGCTACCTAACATATTTAGCCAACACCTAAGTTGAATGCAAACATTTTTCTTTGGTCTTCTTTATTCAATATTCAAAAGTATACAAAAGAGGATAATAAAGATGGTTCAAAATCCAAAAATTAACTAAGCGCCAAAGTACGTGCTACTACTGGAAGAAATGAGGAGCAAAGAGAGGATAACCCACTTAACAAGTAACAAAATGACAACTATATGACAGGGACTTCAAGTGTGTGCAAATATGGAATTTAAAAACTGAAAAAAGTCCCAGAAACATTTGAAGCTCCTTGGTAAGTACTCCTTAGTGGTAGTAACTTTCAATATGAAAGTATTAAAATGTCCAGTGTAAAAGCAGAGACCTTGTGATATGCATATGATACAACTTTGCTTATGGAAAGCTAAGAGGATTCAACACATTAATGAAGAACTGAGACTAAAGCTTTCTGTAGGGATTATGGCTCGATGGGAAAAAAAAGCCTCATGCTCGGGCCAATAAACACAATGATAAAAAGAGAAAAAAATAAATTGACACGGATTTCATTTATTTCAATGCATAATCAACATTCATGGAATTAGTGAAGAAATCAAGCCATGAGATAAATGCTGCAAAAGACTTCTTTAAAGTGTTAAAGAGCAGCAGAGTCAGCAAAATGACTGTCAGACAACAAACTCGGACAACTCTCAGCAATTATAGAGAAGGTCCACTAGGAGCGATATCCTAAACTTCATGGAAGAGAATCTCAATATGAAGTACATCCAAGCTTCTTAAACTGAGAGAGCAGTAGCAACTACTAACAGATTCCCCTCTTTGTTATAGGCTGTCCACACGCTGGGGAAGCGTCCCTCCTGCCTGGCATAGCCAATTTTTTCTGGTCCCTGAGCTAACCCAGCTGACCAAGCCTCTTGGCTTGCTGTCCTCTGGTGAAGAACAGCTTTGCAGAGTCAGCTTGGTGCAGACAGTCACTAGCCAAGCTTAACTTTTGCTTTGTTCTACAGTTCCACCAGCCCTTGCTCAACATTCCTCACCTTGCCACCCCCAAGCAGGAAATGTGTTAGCAAAACAACACAATTAGGGGGCAAGGGGGAAAGAGAAGCCTAGCACTTCCCGCACCAATCTCAAAGTAGACTTGAGAGGTTTAATTTAACCCCCCCCCCATTGGGTGAGAAATCCACACACCTGGCCTCTAGACCTGGCAGGAACCCCATCTTATCCCTCAAGGGGTGGAGTCAAGGGACAGAGTTTTTGTGGGTTTTGAACTGCGGACCATGCTGATCGCAACCCAATGTGTAACCACTGTACCACCAGGGGTCCTTTTATCTCAGTAAAACTATGAAAACTAGTCCTCGGTTTATCTGACCCCAGCCATGCTATTTTTTAATCACCTAATATGTATATGAAAGGTGAACAATGAATAAGACAGAGGTGAATTGATAACTATGAATTATGATATCGCAGAAAAGCACTGACAAAACATCAACAGCCAGAAGAGCAAACAAAGCTATGCTGGAAGAGCTACAGCGGGAGTGCCCCTTAAAGAGGCCGACTCCGTGTATATGTCATCTGGATGGCAAGTCCCTGGATGGTCAAAAAGAGGAAGCCTCTCAGTGGTACACATTGACACCATGACTGCAATAATGGGCTCAAACAGCAATGTTTGAGAAGAGGGTGCGGGGCAAGGCAGTGTTTCATTCTGTTGTACATCTAGTTACTATGAATAGGACTTGGTGGCACCTAACAAAACTATATTCATATCTCCTTCTTACATAATAGGAGCATAATCCACACATTCAATAAAATCCATTCTCAAGAGGTAAAACTTACTTCAATATATAAGCTTTGGGGAGGCTTCATATCCTGTGTTATGTCCAAACCTTCATTTCCTCCCAATGACCTCATGTAAGTAGCAAGGGACTTCTTATAACAATTGAACCATTCTATCTGAAAACAGAAAAATGGTCTTTTTACCAAGTGACAAAGAAAACAAGCTTGCCAACATTGTGTAATCGTGACTTCAAACAGCACATACGCCCATGTAGATCATGAGTGTGGCATTCCTGTATTTATATAGCGAACATTAATGGTTGTCTTCTACGAGTCAGGAACTGTCTGTGCACTTAGGATGGAGCATTCAACCAAAACAGACAAAATTCTTGTTATCACATAGCTTACAAACCAGTAGACCTAAGCACAGATCTAAAAAAACCATTCAACCAGAAACAACACTACGAAAAACACATGATTCAGTTATGGTCGCTTTAAATACTGCACGGACTCTTTTTATAAGAATGGAACAACATGCTTGAGCAGACAATGCAAATGTCCCCAAAGAGAAGGAAGGACAAGCAAAATGAGGAGTGCACACAATAGAAGATAGTGAGGCTTACTTTGGAATTCAGTTCTAAGTTGTATCTGACAAGGGTAAACCTTTATCACATGTAAAGTGGCGCAACAGGTCACATTATTTTACGACTGCATTTGTAGGAAAGTCAGTCATCGGAATTCTATAAATGTAAAAAAGTAGATTAAGAGTTGCCAAAGGGCTGGGGGAAGGAAATAATAATAAAAGGCATTTGTTATTTTTTAAAGTCTATTATGGTTAGGGTGAAAGTTTACAGAGAAAACTCATGTTTTATACAGTAATTTATATATATTTTGTTTTGTGACATTAGTTGCAATCTCCTCAGAATCTTATTTATGTATAATTACAGAAAGGTAGGCAAAACAAAGATGTACAGGTTAATGACATTATTAAGAAACAGCCTGGTCAAGGAGTAACACATCCTCAGCCCCAAAATGGAGACTTATCATTTTGTTCCATTCTGAAAATTTTACATTATCACCCAAGAATGCATCCCTAAAACACTAGTTTAGTGCTGTTCATTATTTGTACTTTAAATAGATCCACACAGTATTTATTATTTTGTGACAAATTTCTTTCACTAAACATATTTTGGATTTCTGAAATTCTACTTTAAAGTGATGAAGAGCAAGGATGTCACACTTTGAGGACTGAGCAATGCCATGGGATTTTCCATTGACCTTAGCCATGGGATTTTCCATTGCCTCATAAGCATATGAAAGTTGGACAACAATTAATAAAGACCAAAGAATAGATGCCTTTGAATTAGCATGTTGGCAAAGAGCACCGAAAGTACCATGGACTGCTAACTGAACAAACAAATCTGTCTCGGAAGATCACAGCCAGACTGATCCTTAGAGATGAGTATGGCAAGACTTGTCTCACAAGTTTTGGGCATGTTTTCAGGAGACCAGTCCTTAGAAAACGACACAATACTTGGTACAGTGCAAAGTCAGTGGGAAAAACAAAAACAACTCAAGGAGATGAATTGATACGGTAACTCAACAATGGGTTCAAACATAACAATTGTGAGGATGCAGAGTCCAGTAGTACTTCATGCTGATCTAGACAGGGCCACTATGAGGCGGAACTGACGAGAAGGCACCCACCACTACTATGTTGGTTAGTATTGGGTTATGTGTTGGCTAAAGCCAAGGTCAACAGTTTGACTCAACCAGTTACACCTAGGGAGAAAGGGGATTTCTGCTCCTATAAAGAAATACAGCTTCAGAAACCTAAAGAGCCAGTTCTACTTTGCTCATCCTTAAGGATTGTTAAAAGTCAATGGCAGTGGGTGTTTTACACAATTAATGTATGTATGTATGGATTGTGATAATAGTTGTATGAGCCCCAATAAAATGATTTTTAAAAAAGAAATTATGACATAAGATTATCTCTCTCTAAAGTGTCTTGGAGTCTCTAACTTGTAAACTACTATTTGTCTACCTTCATGGAAAAAAATAATACACTAATCTTTGTTAAAGATGGCATCACCTATCCCTTATCGGTGAGTTCAAAGTGAAATGTTCACATATAGAAACTGAATTTCGGTTTATGCTCTGAGAAGGAAAAGGCAGAGGCAGTGATTCTCTCCATAGACTAGACCTTGTAGAGACTCTATTAACACCGAATTTGGACCCCAGCTATAAGGGATTTCCATTGAACTCAAGGTCAAAATGAAGTCTAAAGTATGGAAATCTAATCTCAAGACTAACATTATAATTCTTAATTATAATTTTCTGGTTCGAAAATCAGCATCTTGAAGTCTTACTTGTGTGCCTTGTCATGACTACCTTGTACTAAACTAAAAAAGTTTATGCACGACAAGTTCATGTATTTATGTTTAAAATAAAATCCTCATCTATTGGTTACTTAAATTTTAAGATAAAATCCTACAAGAACTATTACTCTTAAACACTCTATGTTTTTAAAAAAATACTATAGCTATTGTTATTAGAGAAAGAACATGTTCTGTTCATTTCACCATAATAAAGAGGCACCCCTCAAGTCCACTTAATGTAAGATTCCGGCACAAAGACCATGGAAAAAGAACCTGAAAAATTAACTGGTAACGTAATTATTTAGTAGTTCCCTCAAGAAGCTGAGGTACTTTGTTTCTTTCTCCAGAACATGAACAGAATAAAAATAAAGCATGGAAATGTACTTAGCAATTCAAGATCAGAGGAGGCAATGGTATTAGAGATTAAAACCTGAGCAGACTGCGGATGACAGTGGAAGCCCAAACTCCATTTGCACAGTTCCCACACAGATTAAGCCTCCAGTGAATCTCCTTAGACCATGAACAAAGAATGGAAATAGTCTTGTTATACACTGAGTGCATTGGAAAGTAGATTAACACAGATAATTTTTAACGTTATTGTTTTTCTCTCTTTTGGTCCCTTTTAAATTTGTTCTAGTTTTTATATTTTCTTTTGGATTGAGGGCTGTTTTTTTTGCATATGATTTTCTTTCTTTTTTTTTGGAGTTTTCAGTGGTTTATTGAGCATTCAATATTTTGCCATGATGACTTAGGATAGTTAGGTGTTTTTTTTTTATTTTGTGTTTTACATTTTATTAGGGGCTCATACAACTCTTATCACAATCCATACGCATATGATTTTCTTTAAATAAAATCTAGGATAGGACTTAGTTACTGTGAAGACTATAAATGGATTCAGTTTCTTTGGGTTAGGACAGGGCAGGCTGGGGCAAATGGTGAGTTTAAGACTGAAGAAAATGTTCTAAAATTGATGGAGATCATAACTGCACAGCTCTTTTTAATATATTTAAACCACTGGGTTGTGTGGTATATGAATTATGTCAATTAAACTCAAGTTAAATTTTTTAAATGCAGTTAGCAAGTAAATTGTTTATAAAACTCATGGCAAATTTACTGAATACATGCCGTGGCAATTACATTATATCCTGTCAGCCTGTCAATAAAATTGCAGCTTGATGACCTCATTTTGAGGCATGACAGAAATAAGTAGCTCAATGGAGATCAAACCCAGTCTCTCTGCCTTCCTTTTCTGCGCTGAGACAGTCAGAGAGCTGGAGGAGACCCGTGCCAACACTGAAATGCATACACTGCCACTGGATCCACAAGACCTTCTACCCACTGGCCTGCGATATTCCTGCATTTGGCATCATTACATATACTGTGAATCTAAAGAGGAATTTATCGAATAGTACCGAACATATAGGCTAATATCGGACTTATGTACTTGATCTGAACTGGGCTGAGATGTTTTCTCAATATATAATTGCTCTTTTATATAAAGTTCTTATACACATGAGTGTATGACTGTTCCTCTAGTCAACCCAGACTAACACTTTCTTTCATAAGTGATATACTATACCAAACTCACACAATAACAGCATTGATCACATTCCGTTCTATGCTATGTTCCAAATGGGCAGCCTTAATCATCCTGTAACAACCCTGTTAATACAGCAGTTCTCAACCTGTGGGTTACGACCTCTTTTGGGGTCAAAGGACCCTTTCACAGGAGTCACTTAAGACCATTGGAAAACATGTATTTCCAATGGTCTTAGGAACCAAGTCACTGCTCCTCTATCCATCTCCAGGAGGGTCTGCCCACATACGTGTACGCAGCGTAATGACATAATCGAACAACCCCATCACATTCAACTTGTACAAATAAAGGTGGATGTGACAGGGTTGGCACCACAATGTGTTTATGTGGACAAGTCACACATGCGTAGAGAGCAGCTGCTGTGTTAAAAGCAGCTACTGTGTTAAAAGCAGCGACAGTGTTAAAAGCAGCAGTATTGGTGGTAAATGACACTTCATGAATTATTATTTCTGGGTAAAATCATAAACTACTGCAAAAAATCGATATCTGTACCATGGGAACTTTATCTGGATGCTGATTGGTCTTTTTATATTCAGCTGTGGTTGATGTGAATACTGCTCCTTGTGATAGTAACAGGTATGTAAAAACACAACATAGAGAATGTTAAATCATAGGAAATTTTAATAAACTGTATTGACTAAATTGTGCCATGTATCATCTTTAGTACTATTTTTTTTTAAATAAGAAATTTAAACAAGGCGCTTGACTTGAAGGGAAAACTATCTAGGCTTCATTGAGAGTAATTTACGCCTACTTAAAGACAGATTGCCCTACATGTAATAGCTACATACAAAAATGTTATAAAACTGTCCTTGGTTTTACAATGATAAATGAAAAACATAAAAATTCTTCAATCGAACAAGGCATGCAAGGATTTTTTTCATGTCATTTTTTTTTGTTTTTGTTAAACAGTGAGAGCAAAATAACCTACTGAAATACAAAGAGAGAAGCTGAATGAGCAAGCCACTGATGGAGAAGGGGAGCTTTCACAGAACCAGTGTTTTCCCCATCCCATCTCCACCTGATGTTGATCAAAACATACCATTGGTGATTTAGTAAACGAATAAATAAACAAAGGGAAAAATTTAATATGCTTGTGTACATGCACCAGTTACTTTGTGTACAATAAAGGAATGAGGAAGGGGAAATGAAATAAAGAGAAAACTATACTGTAGTTGTCAGGAGGTGGTGGAATCAAACTGTGGTTTTCTAATCGAGAATGGATTCTTGGTCGGCTGGAAGAGAGTTCTGGAGGAAAGGAGCAGGCTCCCTTAGAAGATGCCTCCTGTCTGCTGCTGGAACACATCAATTGTATCTTCATCCTCCATTTCCAACTGTGCAGGTGTGTCTGTTTCATTGATTGGCTGTCTGTCGAATCAAATCAGATCTGACTCATTGACAAACCCTGTTCACAATAGGCTTCCATTAGCTTACTAAGTGGGTGTGCCTCTGAATCTTAATCTGCACCACAGAACCATCCTGCCCTACCACCTTCAAGTTAATCTGATCATTGTTCTCAGTCTTGACTCCTCCCTTGAGTTTTTTGTTGGCCAGGGTGAATGCTGAAGTCTTCTCAAAAGAGGTACCAGGTCCGCACCAAACGAGCACACAGGCAGCTGCAGGAACAGCAGGAGGAGGTGGCAGTGGTGGAGGAGGGAGAGCCATCTTTTGTATTATTAAAGCTATGGTTATATATTATTTTCATTAGCCAACCATCCCATGACAATGGATCATGTAGAAGAACGTTAAGAAAAGATAGTGAGGATTTTTTATGGTATGGTTTTACTTCAATGACAGCAGGAACTGAGAAACTACAATGTCTTACTTGTTGTGAAGTTCTATTAGTTGAATCTATGAAGCTGAACAAACTAATATGCCATTTTGATAGCAAATATCCGAGCTTTGCTGGCAAGGATACCAACTATTTTAAAAGCAAAGCTGATGATAAACTCAAGAAAGCCAGACTTGACACTGGTGGCAAGTACCACAAACAAAACGTAGCAGTCATTGAAGTTTCATATTTGGTGGCACTCAGAATCACCAGCGCTATGAAACCCTACACCATTGCTGAGGATTCACTGTTGCCAGGGGCCAGTAAATTGTTCGAGTTATGATCAGAGATGAATTTGTTACAAAATTGAGCGCAATTTTCTTATCAAATGACACTGCCTGCAGAAGAATAGCAGACAAGGCTGCTGATATTCTTGATCAGATAATCCAGGAAAGTAAATCTGCTCCACTTCCAATATTTAGCATCCAGCGTGATGAATCTACAGACGTTGCAAACTGTTCACAGTTACTGTTTACCTGAGGCATATTAATGATGGCGACTTTAAATATGAGTTTCTTTTTTTGCAAACCTCTTAAAATGGCAACTACTACACGTGATGTATTTGATAGTTGGTTCATTCTGAAAGAGCATAAGATCTCTTGGGAAAAGGTTTGTGGTGTTTGCAGATGATGCTCCACTATGCTAGGATGTCAATCTGAATTTCAACGTTTGGTACTGAGTCACCGAAAGTCACCGGAACTCACTGTATAACTCCTCAGAAAATATTAGCAACAAATACACGGCCAAAAGAGTTACAAGAAGTAATGAGAAGCATCATAAATTCTGTCAATTTTGTAAAGGCGAGCACTTTAAACAGTCTACTGCTTTCGCAACTGAAGTGAGACGGTTGTCCAGAGGAAAAGTTTTAAAAGGTGTTTTTGAGCATGGTGATGAACTCAAAACGTTTTTTATCAGAAAACATGACCGCAGTTCAAAGCATTTTGCAGCGATAAAAGTGAGATACAGAAAATAGTTTGATTGCCATCTTTGCCATCTTGAATGAGTTACAATTTATTACTGCAAGGACAAAATGCAACATGCCTTGATTTATCTGAAAATATCTGATCATTCCAAAGGAAACATCAGCTTTGGGGGAAAAAATTGGATGAAAATAAAATTTACCAAAAAAATAATAAAAAGAAAATAAAATTTACATGCCTACCCTATCTGTTTTCTTTGAAGAACATGACACTGAACCAGACAAAAGGATTACAATTTCTGTGAAAGAACACTTGCATATGCTTGCAGATGAAATTTCATCGTACTTTCCAAATCTACCCGACACCTCATTTGCACTTGCCAGAAGCCCATTTACAGTCAAAGTTGAAGATGTTCCTGAGATAGCACAAGAGACGTTTATTGAACTAACAGCGATGCAGCGAGAACTGATTTCTCTACAATGCCAGTTACAAAATTCTGGATCAAGTGTTTGCAGTCAGGTCCTGTTCTGTCGGAGACTGTGTTGCACCTTTTTCTTCCATTTCCAACAACTTATCTTTGTGAAACAGGGTTTTCCAGCTTGTTTGTTATCAAGTCTAAATAAAGAAGTAGATTTGTTGTGGAAGATGATCTTGTGTTCTTGCAAAGACTGTCTGGAGAATTTCTGATCTAGTGAGAAAGAAACTATCTCAACCTTCTGGCTTTTTACGCACACTGTCGCAAAATGTAGCAATGTAGTTCACTATTGTTATATTAAGACTGTTACTCATGCTACACCATGCTTCAAGACAAAATTTCATTTATTTATAATTAGAAATCAGTATTTCACAAGATATAATTACCTATTTTTGTGATTAATCACTATGCTTTAAATATGTTCAATTTGTAAACTAAAAATATATCCTACATATCAGATGTTTACATTATAATTCACAACAGTAGCAAAATTACAGTTATGAAGTAGCAACAAAAATGATTTTAAGATTGGGGATCACCACAACATGAGGAACTCTATTCAAGGGTCGTGGCATTAGGAAGGTTGAGAACCAAGGCTGTAGTAGGACACACTATGACCCCATTTTGTAAATAAAGGAGTGAACACAGAGCAATGAGGTTACTTGCCCAAGATTAGAAAGCAGTGTCAGGAGTTGAAACCAAGTGTTCTGACTCTAATGTTCTATCTTGAAATACTGGTCTAGCACCCTACCTTCAGTGACAAATACTCATCTTATTCTGAATATTTATTCATGCTGACTAGAAAACTACATATCTCCTAAGAATAATGTCGGCTTTTCAACTCCACTGATGAATCACTAATAAATAAAAGAAACTCCTTTTTTTATTGTTTGTCAGTTTTCCCTGTAGCACTAGAATTACTTACTACTACTCCCTTCCAGGAGGGTACCCCAGTGGCAGTTGCTACATTTGTCACTATTAATGGAAAGGTTGGCAATTTGAATCCACTTAGCTACTCTGTAAGAGAAAAATATGGCAGTTGGTTTCCATAAAGATTGATAGTGTATATGGATTATGTGCCAAATAAGACAGTTCAAAACAAAAATAATGTATAGCCTTATAAACCTCTGAGGCAGTTTTAGTCACAATCGACTTGAGAGTAATGAGTTTGGTTTTATACTTCCCATGCCTATCGCAGTAAGTACTAACTGCTTAAAAAACGCTGAAAACTTACTGCTGAAAAGGGGATCAAATCATGGATCAAATGATAGCAACTCAAAAGATTAGCTAGGAATCTTGGAGTAGTAAGCTTATGCTAGTGAGGAATAACTCAGAAAAGTATGGTAAGAATGGTTGCTTAATTCAAAAAGTATGTGTCAATAAATTATATATACAAACTGCTGAGTTAGTAGTTTATATTTACCTCTACACATTCTCACAAACAAAATATAGAAAATTTACAGAAAACAGAGAAATACTAGTAAACATCATTGTAGAAAAAAAAAAGCCAGGATCTCAGTATTTTCCCAAAATCATTAACTTGAAAAAGTGCTAACTTACTTCTTCAGCAGACATGTGAAATCGTAAAGCATTAGGCAACACACTGCCATATTCCCACCTAAGTGCACGAATCCGTAGTAACCGGTCATACCTAGGACATTGAGAGAGTATTAGCATACAAAGAAGCAGGAAATCAGACACTGTTCTATCAGTAAGGACTCAAGAATCTTATCAACTAAACTGTCATTTGTGGATTTTTTTTTTTTAAGATTCTGATGCAAATAGATCTACTCTAAGAAGACATCTTTGGGACTACCAGAAATCGGGAATAGGAACTGGGCTGATGCCCCTAGCACTGTTCATTGTCGTAACTGTGATGGTGACACAGCAGTAATGTGGAAAAAGATCAGAAAGGCCCTTATTTCTTAGAGATGTATCCTAAAGTATATAGTGGTAAAATGTTATCTGATGTTTAGTACTTAGTTTTAAGTAGCCTAACATACATATGTCATAAATTATGGAAAATGTATTGTTAAATTTATAAGACAACTCCAGGAGCTTCACTATATTATTCTCTCTGCTTTCAAGAATAGTGCAATCTTTTACAATACAAATTTTAAACTGGAAAAACGAAGTTAAAATGCTTACATTAAATCAAACTTAAAAGAAATAACTCACTGCCACATGGAGTTGTTTGACTCATACTGACACTGTAAGGACAGGATAGAAGCGCACCAGTGAGTTTCCGAGATTGTAACTCTTTTTTAAGAGTAGAAAGCCTCATCTTTTCCCCGCAGAACAGCTGGTGGTTTTGAAATGCTGTTTCTGGTTAACAGTCCAGCGCATAAACACTGAAAACACTCTCACTTCCATCAAGCCAATGCTGACTCATAGCAAACCCCTGTGGGTTTCCGAGATTGTAATTATTTACAGGAATAGAAACACGGCCTTTTCCCCTCGGAACTACTAGTGGTTTTGAACTGTGGACCATGTAGATCACAGCCCAACAAGTAACCATGCTACCAGGGCTCCATGCATAACCACAGAGATAAATAAATCTGAGATCTGTTGCTATCAACCAGAAACTTAATTGAGAAACCCCATGGAAAACTCTTCTTTGTTTCCTGCTACTACAAGTAAAATCACAGCAGCTTACAAGTACGCAATAGTGCAGCGTCGATTTCTTAACAAAGAACAGTGCCGAAATTTGATGGTTGGTATCAAATTGCTTCTTCCGTCTGATTTTGCTTCATTACTAGGAAGAGAATTAAAGAGAAAATGGATAAATACACTGCAGAACAACAAAAATTTTTAAGTTTTATTGACATGTAACAATTCACATCAAACAATTCAATAGTTATTAAGAATTGTACAAAAAACTGTACAATTACCACTACAATCAATTTTAGAACATTTTCTTATTTCTTGTACTCATTGTTATTAGCTTCCTCTTTCCCACCAACCACCCCTACAATCCCCACAAGAAACCATTAAATCCAGTTCCTGGCACTACAGAACCAAAAAATTAACTTTTCCATGATATTTTTCAAAGGACTGATACACGTACACATTTTTACCTATTTGTACGTAACAGTTTACCTAAGCAAATTGTGCTGCTTCTACTTCAGAACTTTTATTTACACATTACAAGATTAAAGTAAGAAAAAGCCAAGTTAACTAACTTGTCAATGCAATGATACTATAATAATTTAATCTCCTTTAACCAGTTGGTATTGTACAGTTTTGCACACTGATTGCTTTCTATTATTTCAAAAGACAAGTGTCCTATTTGTTCACTGAGGTAAGAGAAAACCTGACATCATGGCCCGAAGAAGGTGGTCTTACATGATGTTTCTATTGTATGAGCACTCCGCTTCTAGGAGCACTTCCGAATCCTCACCACACTACTGTAGCTGGACATGGAGTCAGCAGTTTATTCATTCAACAAATATTTGCTATTTCCCCATCTATATTTTTTACTATACTTTAGGGTTTTTTCATATACAGAGGAAGTAGTTTCACCCTATAAAATGCACATCTTCTTAGACACTTGATATGGATCACATTTTAAAACCAGAAGAACAAAAGGAGTAAGTATCTACTTTAGCATTTTAAAGCAATTAGATGAATATAAAAAGGGTCCACCATGCTTTGTTCCACATAATGCACTAGGCCCTGAAAACAGGAAAAATGCACACCCTGTGCTGTTAAGTTTTTATATCTGCTGTCACTCTATGGGTACCAGATTATGGTCTACATTGTACAAACTAAGCACAAATACACCTAATACCAAGTACTTAAAAACATACATCAAATGTCCTAAAAAAAATCACATTTATAGGTGGGTAAATAAAAAGATTTCTTTTGATATATAATTTAACCAGACATTGCTTACAGTGATTGTTTTCTCAGAAGGACATCAGGAAGATGGGGGACAAATTTTTAAAACAAGAATTTACAAGTGTTATGAATACAAGAAAGTAGTTCAAAGTGGAACACATCCTGGCCCACCAAGCCCTGAGGACGATATTTCCACTCAGAGAAGTCAAAGCAGAGAGGACCATATGGCCAGTCCACTATGAGACACGATGTACCTCACTGACCCATAGTGCTACCAGGGGACAACACTGGAAACACAGTGTGGGAACTGTGCCCAATCTGACCCCATCACACTGAGGCAAAACACTAAGAGCCATGCAACAGAACAGCAAAGGAAGCAGAGCAAAGAAGTCTTGAGGGAGTACAAAAAATAGACTTTGGGGCCAGAGTGTGCCACCCCATCAGACTCAACTGGAAAACACTCCTAAAGGTCAACAAACAGACCTTGAACTATTTACAGGCTTTTCTTTTTTTTTTTGTCTTTTTTTGGTTTTCTTTTGTTGCTTCGTTTTGCTCTGTCTTGTTTTTTGTGCATATTATTATCTCTGCAATTCTATCTAGAAAAAATAGGCGGGATAAACAATCTGAAGGAGAAAACAATGGACTGCTGGTTCTGGGGAGATATGGGAGCAGGGGAGGCGGGGGTGGGGGGAAAGGAAGTGGGTGTTAACAAACCTAGGGACAAGGGAACAATAAGTGATTCAAAATCAATGGCCAGGAGGGTGCAGGAGGCCTGGTAGGGCTTGATCAAGAGCAGTATAACCTAGAGGAATTACTGAAATCCAAATGAAGACTGAGCATGATAGTGGGACAAGAAGAAAGCAAAAGGAAATAGAGGAAAGAATTAGGAGTCAAAGAGTATTTAAAGGTCTAAATACAGGTGTGTACATGCCAATATTTATATATGATGATGGAGAAGTAGATCTAATGTGCATGTATTTATAGGTTTAGTATTAAAGGACATTGGGACTCTACTCAAATACTCCCTCAATGCAAGAACACTTTGTTCTATTAAATTGGCATTCCATGATGCTCACCTTCCCTACATGATTGCTGAAGACAAAACAGGTGCATAAGCAAATGTGAAAAAGAAAGCTGATGGTACCAGCTATCAAAAGATATGGCCTCTGGGATCTTAAAGGCTTGAAGATAGAGACCCACATGGATGAAGCACACTAACCTGTGTGATCACGAGGTATCTATAGGAACAGGTACCAGTCATCAAAGAACAAAAAAAATCATCATTGTGAATGAGGGGGAGTGCGGAGTGGAGACTCAAAGTCCATCTGTAGGCAAGTAGACATCCCTTTACAGCAGGGTCACAGGGAGGAGACGAGCCAGTCAGTGTGCAGTATAACACTGATGAAACACGCAACTTTCCTCTAGTTCTTTAATGCTTCCTCCCCCAATTATCATGATCTCAATTCTACCTTACAAATCCGGGTAGACCAGAGGCTGTACACTGATACAGATAAGAGCCGGAAACACAGGGAATCCAGGGCAGATAAACCCTTCAGGATCAATGAGTGCAGCAATACCAGGAGGGTAAGGGGAAGGTGGGGGAGAAAAGAGGAACCAATGATCCACATATAACCCCCTCCCTGGGGGTGGAAAACAGAAAAGTGGGTGAAGGGAGATATTGGACAGTGTAAGACATGAAAAAATTTTTATAAATTATCAAAGTTTTGTGAGGTAGGGAGGGAGGGAGAAGAAGGGTAAAAAATGAGCGGATACCAAAGACTCAAGAAGAAAGAAAATGTTTTGAGAATGATGATGGCAACAAATGTGCTTGACATAATAGATGGATTTATGGATTGTGCAAAGAGTTAGTTATACAAGCCCCCAATAAAATGATTTAATAAAATAAATAAACCTAACCAAACTCACTACCAAAAAAAAAAAAATTTCCTGTATCCATTGCTGGTAGGAATGTAAAATGGTATCGCTAATGTAGGTAGTAGTGTCGCAGCTCAACAAAAATCTGATCTACTACACCCAGATTTGAAAAGACATGCAAACAGACTTGTACACCAACATTCCTTGCTATACTATTTGCAATGGGTGAAGATAAGAACCACCTAATGCCCATGAATAGGAAAATGTGATATATATGTGTACACACTACTGCTGCTGCTGATGTTGTTACTCAGCCAATCGGAGAAATGAAGAATTGGCACAATCTACAATATGGATGGGACTCGATGTCATTAAACTAGTGAAAGAAGTCAACCACAGCACGGGACTTGGTTTCAATCTCTTGCCACCAAGAACAGTGGCCCAGAACTACCAGTCTGTTTTAATGCTTCTTTGCTTTTTATGGCAGGTGTGGCTCTGCTGTTGTAAATATTATTGGAACGTTTGCCCTATCACCAACTCCTGTTGTTTCTGTAAATAGTGCTCAGTCACTTAAAGGTTTAATTTACACAAGTCAACAATTCATGTATTGCAGTTCACAGCTGGCCCATACTTGTATAATTTCCCTTTCTCGACAATGTTCTAAATTCTGTAACATTGGCTAAACTAATGACACCATCAAAGTGTACCGGCTACACTTTAGACTCCTAAGTGAAACATCAGCAGTTTAAAGTCACCAGCCAAGTCTGTGGGGGAAGGATGAGGCTTTTTACTCCTGTGATGATGTGCAGGCTGGGAGACTCACAGGACAGTTCTACCCTGCCCTATAAAGTTGTCATGAGTCAGCAAGGGGATGATAATTGATAATGTTCTGTAACATAAAATGACAATGATGTCTCTTAGGTGAACCAGAGTCATTTATAAACCATGAGTGGATTTTAGGCTTGTACTTAATTCTAGTCCCAATCTAAGAACAGCTAGTTCTTATGACATGGTCCTGCTTAGTGGTTGCCCTCATGAAGAAATCACTGAAGATATGAGTCTACAGCAAAATGTGGTGAAGAACCTAGATGGTGCCCAGCTATTAGAAAAAACAGTGTTGGGGATTTTAAAGGTTTGTTTTCAAACAAGCAGCCATCTAAGTGGGGTGTCACATGGAAGGAGCACATCAGCCTGTGTGAACATAATCCAAATCTAAAGGCTGGAATGATATCAAAGCTTAAATTGTGAACAATTGGTTTGTAGAAGGCTATGGTTGTCAGTGGAAGCCCAAAATCCATTTAGAGGGTCCACAAAGAGATCAAGCCTCTTGTGAATTCCCTCTCGTTATAGCTGAGGGATGTGAAGAGCTCTATTATCAGACACTGTAAATCAATATGTCAGACATAGATCAAAATGCAGTATATCTTATTTGATTTTCCTTTGGACCCATTTTAAAGCTGTTTCAATTTAAAAAAAAAGTGAAGGGAAAATACTCATGAAGCAAACCCTTGGAGCCTCACTGTGACCATGGACGAGGGGTGGAGGGCCTCGCTAGCATGCAGAGCGCAGTGGATTCCTGCGGATGCGGTTAGGTTCAAACTCAGCACCCCACCATTTGCTCTCCCTTATGAGCCATCTAAATGTGTTCTAGTTCTTAAGATACTTGTAGCTTTCTTTTGACTGAGGTTTTTGTTTTACTTTCATAGTCTTGTTAGTGTTGTTTTTATTGTTTTCACTGTTTTTCTGTATATAAAATCCAAGATAGGTGAATCAGAGGCAGTAACTGGATTCATGGTTCCTTGGGGCATGGCAGGGGAGGTGGGGAGGAAATGGGGAGCTAATAACAATGAGTCCAAGAATGAAGAAAATATCTAAACCTGATTATGGTGATGATTCTACAACGATATGTGAATTATATACCAATAAACTGTTAAAAAGTCCATCGCAAATTATATAATTAAATGGTTCAATCATATTAAGAAGAGTTGTACAATCATTACCACAATCGAATTTAGAACATTTTCTTCCTTCTTGTACTCACTGTTATTATTGTACTCACTTCCTTCAAACCGCCCCGGCCACAACTCAGGAACCATTAATCAAGATATTGTCTCAATAGATATACCTACCCTAGATTTCATATACACTAAAACATTTAAAAACAGCAAAAAACCTACTAAAAATAACAAAGTAAAACAAAAGTATCCCAACTGAAAAGATAGAAAATATAAAAAACTAAAATCAATTTAAAATGGGTCAAAAAGGAGATCAATGGCTATGGTGCTAAATTTTAAAGGAATTGCATCTGCAATAATCCACTTTCCAATGCACTCTGCATAACAGCAAGGCTAACCACAACACTTGTCTATGCTCAGAGAGGACTCACAGAGCTTTATCCATACATATTTCCCCTGCACTTTGTTTTTACTGAAGTAAAATGGGTCAAAACAGAGGTCAAATGATATCATGCTTTATTGTAATCATCTCTATAACACTCTCTGTCTGATAGCAAGACTACTGACATCCTTCAACTGAGTCAGAGAGGATTCACCGGAATCTTAAACCACTTGTGTGGAACTTGCAAATGATTTTGGATTTCCACTGTCATCCATATCCTTCTGCAAATCAGGTGTTCACAATTTAAGCTCTAATACTATTCCCTCCTTCATATTTGAGTTTTAATTATTCACACTCCTCTGGTCACAAAGGCTGATGTGCTTCTTCCATGTGGACTTAGGTGACATTTCACTCAGAAGGCTACTTGTTGAAAAATAAGACCCCCATGCGCCATTCTTTCTAAAAATCATACCATCTAAATTTCTTTACTACACTTTGCTTTAGCATCCATATCTTCAGTGAGCATCAAAAAGGGCCAAGTCACAAGAACTAATTCTCATATTGGGCTAGAATTAAATGCAAGTCTAAATCCCATTCATGTTATCTATGGTTTACGTACATCTCTGGTTAATCTTAAGAGACATCATTGTAATTTTATATTAGAGAACATTATCAATCACCCCCAGGGGCACATGGCAATTCTATTGATAGTGTGAACTTTTTGATTAAAGAATCTATAAACGAATGCTGATCAAAAGGGAAAAATTCAAAATTGAATTTCAAATTACCAAGAACGCTAGACTTTCTAGAGCCACGTAAACTGGAAAAACCCAAGTCCTAAAATAATCCTTAAACCAAAAATATCCTCCAAAGTGGGTCACTCCACAAAGAGGTGGGATATGGGATAAGACCATCCACCTGAGGGTCTACACCAAGACAAGGCTGGGGCAAATCCCCACAGAAATGAAAGAACCTTGCCAGGAAATCAAGTTTAGGCCAGGGGAGAGGAACATCACTGATAGTTCTGTTGGCGAGCATGGTAGGTGATTGGGGAGAAATATCCTCACATTGGGAAGGGGTGCTAAACAATGATTGTAGGGAACCTATAGGGACAGATTTTATGTTCCTGGGTAAACACTACAAATATGTCTCTAGCCAAAGCTCAATAAAACATGCCATGGACTAAACACCAAGATGTCACTGGATGCTGACCTTGTGGTACGGTAAACCTTGTGGTCAGCATGGCATCACTCGGGCTACACAAGCGCTTAACACAGAGGCCAAGCAGAATGAACTGAGCCTGGCCTCAAAGGTGCCTGTACCCTTGGACTGAGGACTGGGGTGCTTAGATAGAAGAGGAAGCAGAGTGGCTGCCCTGGACCTGTGGAAGTGATGGTCATTGGACCTTGGGGGGAACCCCATTTGGTTGGAGTCCATCAAAAGGGACTCAGAATCACCATATATTTAGTACCTTGATGCTCCCCTCTCAGTGATATGACTGGCTTTGATCTGTTGGGCAGGGATTTAAACTTGGAAGAATTGATCCAGGATGTTTCCCCTGGCATCGATCCCCCCTGCTTAGGGTAAACAGAATTCAACTGAATATGAGATCTAACTGTGTGGAGCAACAACTCATGGGTTTCGGCTCAAGTTAGAACTGTACTTGCAGACTCCTCAAACCTACAGCAGAATGATGTGTCATCGGAAAACTTGATGGTGTTGCCAGTGCAATCATCTTATACTCCAGGGGGAATGATTGACAATGTGTTACTTTTCTGTTTCTATGGGTTTTTTTCCCTGCCTTTCATTTGCTTGTTTTGTTTGTGTTTGTCTTTAGTTGTCTGCTAGTTGTTTTGTTGCTGTTGGTGGGGTAGTTGGTCTTACAGGGTATTAATTTGTCATAGTATGGCTGTCAAAGTAAACCCGAGCTATGCATATCCCAGGGACAAGCAGATGGATTCTGGCCCCAATTTAACTTTAGTCCCAATCCAAAGACAGTTAGTTTGGATAACATGGCCTTGCCCACCTCATGTAATGATCACTGAAGATAAGGGTGCTATAACTAAGTGTGGTGAAGAAAACAAATGGTGCTCACTATCAATCGGAATAGTGTGTGGAGTCTTAAATTCAAACAAGTAGTCATCTAAACGAGGAGTGAACTATGTCCACAAAGAAGAAGCACACCAGCTTGCGTGACCCAAAGGCACGCAAAACAAAATTCAAAAATGACAAAGGGAAAAGTATCAGAGCCCAAATTTCGAAGACCCAATTTATAGAATGCTATAGAAGATAGGGGGGCCCCAAACCCATCTGCAGAGTATCTAGTCAGATTAAGCCACCAGCAGATCCCCTCTAGTCACAGGAAAGTGTCTCGAACAGCTTTTCTATCAGATAGAGATCATTGTAAGTGTGATTATGCTGGAATGAACTGGATACATGGTCAGATGACCTCCCTTCTAACCTGAACTTGTTCTTGGTCAGTGGTTTTCAACCTTCCTAATATACATTTACTACAGTCCCTCATATTGTGGTGACCCCCCCAACCATAAAATTATTTTTGTTGCTACTTCATAACTGTAATTTTGCTACTGTTATGAATCGTCATGTAAAACCTGATAAGCAGGAAGTATTTTCATTGTTACAATTTGAACATAATTAAAGCAGAGTGATTAATCACAAAAACATTTTCTATTGTGAAAGACTAATTTCTAACTACAAATGAAATTAATTTTGTTGTAAAGCATAGTGTAGCATGGGTAACAGTTTTCACGCCAGTTACTCGTATGTGGGCATATCTGCATATGGGCAGCCCTGCCTAGAGACAGCTAGAGGAACAGTGTCTTGGTTCCTAAGACCATTGGAAATGTGTTTTCAGGTCTTAGGTGACTCCTGTGAAAGGGTTGTTTGACCCCCAACGGGTCGTAACCAACAGGTTGACAACTGCTGTTTAGGTGAGAGCATTTCTTGCTTGTTCTAAGACAAGGTGGTCTTTTCTTTCTTACTCATTATTTGTAATTTTATCTCTAAAGAATTGATTGTGTTAATGATTATGTAAGTCTTCTTGATATGACTGAACTATTGAATTGTGTGATATATGTGGATTAAGTACCAATAAAACTGTTTTAAAAAAGGCTCAGAAACCCACACAGGCAGTCTATCCTGTCCCATAGAGTCACTATGAGTCGGCATTGACTCAATGGCAGTGAGCTCGGTTTGTTTTTGACCAAATCACAGGGCACTATTACTTTGTCTTACAGCTCAAATTCTTCACTGTGCCAAATCCCAGGCTGAACTTTTACTATCTGTAAATCTAGAAACCTTTTGAGCTTTCTGCAGCACTAGTTCTGTATAAACTCCACTCCAACTATGAATAATCTCTACTGCGCCGATACTCAAACCAAACTCTGCCAGTGAGTTGATTTCCACCCAAAGCAGTTCTGCCCATAGGACAGGGTAGAACTGCCCCTCTGGATTTTTAAGACTGTCACTTTATAGGAGTAGAAAGCTTCATCTTTCCTCCTCAGAGTAGCTGATGGTTCCAAACAGCTGATCTTGCAGTCAGCAGCCCAACATGTAGCTATCATGTTGTCTATTGTCTATACTGCCTACTATATATTGTCTATTCTCTTTACTCAATGCATTAAAACATCTATTAATTTTTTTAAAAAGTAAAATGTATGTATTCCACTTTGTTAGTGCTTTTATTCACTTGTATCTCAATTTGGGTCTATCCTAATTCCGTCATATCAATCAACCAACAAATATGCATTAAAGCACCCAAAATGCAGATATAACAATAAGCAATATTAAGTCCTTTAGAGCTGGGCTAAATTATATAGTTAGAATATAATCAGGTGCACAGAGATTAAAAAAAACCCAAATATGATGCAAAATCAACTAGCTAATATTATTTCTAATTAATTCTTAACTCTGATAACTTAAAAAAAATCTTATGAAAACTTACACATCGGATTGGTTTTGTTCATATAAAGCCTTCATCTCCTCCAGAATTTGTCTGAGTCCATCCTCCTGGAATATATAAACTGCTTTTGATATATATCCATGGATTCCCCAATGCATTCAATTAATCCCCTAAATCTATCTGTACTACATTTATCCTCAATTTATATATATAATTTATTTAAAATCCATAGCCATTGCATAAATTCTGGCTATTTATGTACCTATATCAAAAATAAAGGCTTAATCGAGCATGAAAGTACACATTTTCACTGCAAAAACAACAAATACAAGTTTTAAAATATTTCTCCCAATTTTTTCCCCCAAAGACACAGTTTTGGTTTGTATTGCAAGAAAAGAAAAGCCAAAGGAATTTTTCCTACCATCTACCTTAAGATAGAAATTTTTCACTTAGACAAATAAAATGTTTTAATTCTAAAATTCATAAATGTTAATAAGATAGTTGACCATTTGAAAAGAAGTGACATCACATATTCTTTCAGCCAAAATACAGTCTTGGGTTCAACCAACCCTGTAGCCAATTATATGTTGAAAATATTTGATGATGATGAATAGCCTTGTTTACTCTTGATGTCATTTATTACCCATTTCATCTCCACAATTCTAAAAGTTACAAGTCCTGCTAGTCTTCAATCACTTAAAAAACTCATTTATCAATATCTGTAGAATTGAGTTTCAATCATCCACATTTCTCACCACTAGCTCATCTCTCTGCCTCCATTAGTTCTTCTCTTCTGATGCATTTTCCATATTGCCAATAACCAAAACCACTTCCATTAAGTACATTTTGATTAAATGACCCTATAGGACGGAGAAAATTGCTCCCTATGGTTTACACAGCTGTAAATCTTTACAGAAGCGGCTATCTTTCTCCCTTAGAATGGCTGGTGTGTTTGAATTGCTGACCATTAGGCTAGCAGCCCAATGCATAACTCCAGGCCTCATTTTACTGCCAATAAGTACTCCAAAATATAAAAACATCCCGCCACACCCCTACCTGAAAACCTCTACCTGATTCCAAATGCCTGTGGAATAATGCCGAAGTTTTTCTAATCCTAGAACCCACCATTGACATCTCCATACATAACCTTTCCAGTTGTGATCATGAGTCTTAAGCCATTGTTTATCACCTGCCTGTGTGAGGGCTAATACTTCATACAAGGCTCGAACACCCACTCCCAACCCCCCAGTAGCATTTCTCTTTATGCTCCCATCTACGCAACACCAGTTTCACTTACCACATTGCATTCTATTCACTTGTGTTTCTTGGTCCTCTCACTGACATCTATCTAGTTGCTGCCCTATGATTGTTTACTACGATGCTTAAACGTACAGGCTCTTGAGCCAGACTTCCAGGGTTCAAGCTCTAGCTCTGCTCTTTACTGGCTATATCACCACTGACAAATCTCCTAACTTCAATTCTCCACTCACATGTTTGAGGTGGGGGGAGACAGCTCAGATCTCACACAATGATGAGGAGAGACAATTGCAAGCTAAGTGCTGAACATCATTCCTACTTCCATGTTATTGTAGTGGACAAATAATCATAATAGTAACAATACGACTGTTAGCACTATTATTATTTCTTGTAGAAACAGCATACAGGGACTCAGCCCTGGGTGTGTCAGGTACAGTTCCTCACTACACCAAGAGCTCTGTACCATCATCATGCCCATTTTTGTTGGTGAGAACACTGGACGCACAGAAAGCCTGAGTCCACAGTGATCGAACAGAGTATATGAATCTCAGTCTGGCACCAGAGGCCTACTTCATCATCACATTTTGCTCACTGAGTGCGTGCGCGCACACTAACGCGCATAAAACGCTAGATCCAATAAAAACGACTGGTTCTGTGGGTTTCTGAGGCTGTCAATCTTTAAAAGAACAGAAAGCTTCCAGCTTTCTTCGGCAGAATGGAGGTGGATTCGAATTTACTTTAGTTCGTATTAGGCAACCTTTTACTTGGCTAAGCAAAGGAAAAGCAACAAAGCTAAAAATGAAGCAAAACGGAAGGAAGTAGACTTTGAGGAAGCGCAATTGCTGAGTTGTACAGTAACTTCCTTCTTTCTCCCACAGTAACCTTTTGTTATGCTGTTACTTTCCCTTCGGGAACTTGGCTCACACCCTCAGGGGAATCTGAAGCAAACCGCGAAAAGAGCAGCCCAGGGGAGATCCCGCTCACCCTCCAGCCCCTTTCAGCCAAGCTCCCCGGACCTCCATCCCGCCCTCTGCCGTCCAGCCCGTCATATTAAAGGCGGGCAGCTGCCCTTCTGGCGTGTGGTGCAGTTCGCGGACCACCTCCGTCGCCTTTTCACAGAACATGGCGGGTAGACCTGGTACCGGGACCTCCTTGTCGGCCGCCCACTTGATCAAAGAGTCTGCGGGCTCCCTGCAGCCTAGTTCGCGCCGCGCTTATTAGCGCAGGTCTAGGAAATCGCCTGCGCTTTGGCGGTAAAAATCCCCAACCAATGGGAAGGCAAGGACGCAGGTTGCGTGGCTACGGTGGTTGCAAAGGGACAATTCCATACGCGGTAGAGAAATATGACCGGAAGTGGGGAGGCGGTGACCGGTGCCTTGTTCCGGTGGAACGCGGCCCTCCGGAAAGAGTCCTTGGGGTTCCATTTGACTTTATCCATGAGGTGAGACGAATTTTCCAATACTAATCTGAGCACATAGTTTAGGGAGCAGCATAGCTTGGAATAGATGTACCGCCCACACCCCCCGAAACTTCCTCTTTTCCCTTTTTTAAAAATAAAAATCATTCTATTGAGGGCTCATATAACTATCCATATGTACATACATTGTGTCACGCTCATTTGTACATTTTTGCCATCATTCTCAAAACATTTGCTTTCTCCTTACTCCCTTTATATCAGCTCCTCACTTTTTCCCCTGCTTCATGGAACCTTGATCATTTATCAATTATTTTGTCATGTCTTACAGTGCCCACATCTCCCTTCATCCACTTTTCTGTTGTGCAACTCCATGGAGGGGCTTATATGTAAATCCTTGTAATCAGTCCCCCCCCTTTTTTTTTAAATCATTTTATTGGGGGCTTGTACAACCCTTATCACAATCAATACATCATTCCATTGTGTTTAGGACATTTGTGCATTTGTTGACCTCATCATTCTCAACACATTTCCTTTCTAATTGAGCCCTTGGTATCAGCTCCTCGTTTTTCTATCTCCCTCCCTACCCCCTCCCTCCTAAACCCTTGTTAATATTGATAGGTTTAGAATTAAGGTAGCAGATGGACATTGGACCTCCACTTCTTTTCTCCCTCAATTGCAAGAACACTTTGTTCTATTGAACTGGCATGCCGTGATGCTCACCTTAAAAGCTTGAAAATAAACAATCCGCGATCTAGCTCAGAAACAGCAAAGCCCACGTGGGAGAAGCACACCAGCATGTGTGATCACGAGGTGTTGAAGGGATCAGGCATTAAAGAACAAAAAAAATCACATCATTGTGAATGAGGAAGGGTATGGAGTAGGGACGAGGCCAAAACCCATCTGAAGGAAAGTGGACATCCCCTTACAGAACGGTTGTGGGAAGAGAAGAGGTGTTCAGGGTGCAGTGGAGCAACAATGAAACATACAGCTTTGCTCTAGTTATTTTCTATTTATTTATGTATTTGTTTGTATCATTTTATCAGGAGCTTGCACATCTCTTATCACAACCCATACATACATTGTGTCGAGCACATTTCTACATTTGTTGCCATCATTATTCTCAAAACCTTTGCTTTCTACTTGAGCCCTTGGTATCAACTCCTCATTTTCTCCAACCCTCCCCGCTACCCCCTCCCTCATGAACCCTTGATAATTTATAAATTATTATTTTGTCATATCTTACACTGTCCGACATCTCCCTTCACCCACTTTTCTGTTGTCCTTCCCCCAGGGTGGAGGTTATGTAGGTCCTTGTAATCGGTCCCCCCTTAATACCCCACTTTCCCTCCACCCTCACGGTATAGCCATTCTTAGCACTGGTCCTAAAGAGAGCGTCTGACCTGGATTCCCTGTGTTTCAAGTTCATATCTGTACCAGTGTACATCCTCTGGTCTAGCCAGATTTGTGCGGCAGAATTGGGATCATGATACAGGAGGGGGTTGGGAGAGGAAGCATTTAGGAATTAGAGGAAAGTTGTATGTTTCATCATTGCTACACTGCACCGACTGGATCATCTCCCGACAACCCTTCTGAAAGGGGATGACCACTTGCCTACACATGGTTCTTGGGTTCCCAATCTTCACTGCCCTCATTCACAATGATATAAATTTTTTGTTCTTTGATGCCTGATACCTGATCCCTTTGAAACATCATGATCACACAGGCTGGTGTGCTTCTTCCATGTTGCCTTTGTTGCTTCTGAGCTAGATGGCTGCTTGTTTACCTTCAAGTCTTTAAGAGCCCAGACGCTATCTCTTTTGACAGCCAGGATTTGTTTCACCACATTTGTTTATGCGCCCATTTGTCTTCAGCAATCATATCGGGAAGGTGAGCACACAATTATATGACTTTTTTTGTTCTTTGATGCCTGATAACTGATCCCTTTGGCACCTCATGATCACACAGGCTGGTGTGCTTCTTCCATGTGGGTTTTCTTGTTTCTGAGCTAGAGAGCTGCTTATTTACTTTGAAGTCTCTAAGACCCTATATCTTTTGATAGCCATTTGTCTTCAGTGATCAGATCATTACACACCTCTTTTTAACAAGTTTAAACTATTGTATTATATGACATCTGAATTATATGTCAATAAAACTGAAAAAATTTTAAAGATTAAAGGAATATATGGAGTCGCTATACTAAAAAGAACTAGTCAATATTGCATCATGTTAAGAGGTATCATATAAGAACCAAAGGTACTGAAAGAAGAAGTCCAAGTTGCACTGAAAGCATTAGTCAAAAACAAGGCTCCAGGAATTGTTGGAAAACCCACTGTAGGCAGTTACATAATCTAATAATAACTTGAGAAAGGGTAAAGTCTAGCCTGTCAATAGGGTCACAGCGAATGAGGCCTCTGTGGGGCCTGGCTTTCTCCAGAGGATTTTGGGTATTCCTGTATTGCTATCTTGTGGTGGAACACACTGTCTCTTTTCTACACAATCCTGTTGACAAACCACATGGAGACACACTGAGAGAGCCAGAGCCCTGGAGCTGGAGGAGCCACATAGTGACCCCTGCCAGCACCAAGATCCTTCACCGCTACTGGATCTACATGACTTTCCACCCACTGGTCTGTGATATTCTTGCATTTGGCATTATTGCATGGCTACATGAGTCTAAAGAGGAATTTATTGACCAGTATTGGACATAGGGGATAATATTGGACTTACGGACTTGATCTGGACTGGGCTGGGATGTTTCTCAATATACAATTGCTCTTTTATACAAAGCTCTTTCTTATACACATGAGTGTCTGTGAATTTGTTTCTCTGGTCTACCTGGACTAACACATTATGCTACCTGGAGTGGTGTACTAGAGAAACAAATCACAAAGATGGAGAGTGGATGCTTGTTTGACGTCTGCTCATGGTAGTACTTTTTTGGCTAGCCAGAGGTTAGATCTGGCCATTCAGTTTGCTGGGTTGTTTTATGGAAAAAATACAGGAAGTTAAACTTTTTATGATTTCCTTTGATTGCTGTCTTTGGTGATTCCTGTACTAACTGGTAAAAATGAATGTGATTAATGTATATTTGGAGCTCAGGGGTAGAAATCCAGATTGGAGACTGGAAAGTCAACTCGGTGCTCCTCAAGGGGACAGGCACTCCCCTCTCTGGATCTCACTTTTAACATCGATACACAAAGGTCGATTCTGTGAGGGTCACAGACTGGGGACTCCCATGGCCAAATGAGGACCTGTGTGGACTCTGGTTGGCCTGCTTATTCACTGCCATCTAGAAGATTCCAACTCACAGTGACCCTGTAAGACCGAGCGGAACTGCCCCTGTGGGTTTCCGAGGCTGAAATTCTATATGGACTAGAAGGTCTCATCTCTGCACAGCCCCCCACCCTATCCCCCAACCCCCGCTCCCCCAGTGTGACTGGTGGTTTCAAACTACTGACCTTCTAGTTAGCTGCCCAACACATAACCCACTGTGCCATCAGGGCTCTTTGGCCTACTTGGCTTCTATCCAATGTTATTGAATCGCCTTTGAAAAAATCAGGAGGTTTTTAAGAAAACAGGAATTTTGACTTTCTCTAGAAAAATCGATCTGGCATCACTGGAACCTAAACTAGAGGATCCACAATTCCACGTGGCTCTGGGAATCTCAACATTTCTTCCTCCTGCTCAAAGTAAAATGGTTTAAGGGGACCTTTCACAGCTGGTGGGCTGGTCTCCTTTCTAGAAAGTTGCCTCTGTAAAGAAAATGCATCTTTCTTCCCTTTTAACTAGTTGGGGGTGGTGAGGGTAGCAGGAGCTATTGGGTTAAGAAAAAACAGTCCAGGTAGCTTCAGTCTGCCCTGCCAGGGCTTTAGAGGCCAAGCCTTTTTTGCTCCAGCTGACTGACCTGCTGTTTCCAGGGCAGCCCCACCATCTGTTCCCAGATGCAGGGAGGGAGCCGACTTTCCTCCATCACACCTGCCCCAAACTCAGGCCCAGAACTACTGTCTAAACACAGAACAACTTTTGTCTGTGGCCAAATGTGGGACCCCAAATTTCTTCCCTCTTTCCCGATACTCCTTCAGTGACTTGATGACCTGGGCCAGGCTGAGATGAATTAGCTTGCTCCTCACAGCTGGCTGCTGGGTTCCAGTCAACTCCCAGAGGCCACTGGCTGTGCCCATCAGTAGAAGTGGGAGTTGAGAACCCTCAGCTCTTGGCTGAGCAGCTCTGTCAGTCTGTAGCTGTTGACTGTAGCTGCTTCTGACAGCCAGTCTAGCTGGTGCTTTAAGTCATTTCAGTCGCTCCACCTCAGCTGTGATTAGTCTAGCCTCTGTAGCCTCAGAGGGAGGGGAAAACAAAACACCTCAATGACTTTGAATCAGAGTGGGTTATCCTCTTTTAAAAGGCAGAAAGTCTGAATTGGAGGATATTTTGGGGGGGTCTCTTTTATGCATTTCACATTTATGAAATAAGAACTAACAGTATTTGTTCCAGTAAGTGGATCAGAACCACCTAAGGGCACACTCCTCCCACCAGGCCACGCCTCACTAAGAATAGAGGTCCATCACTTGTCTGGCATTTTGTGGTACTGTGGTGACTTTTGTTTTGTGAGATACTGGGAGCTATGTGATTGGCATTTCATATACCAGCAGGGTCACCCAAAGAGCTTCCAGACAAAGAACAGACAATGAAGAAGGAATTGGCTGCCTGCACGGGAA
Source organism: Tenrec ecaudatus (assembly GCF_050624435.1). Lineage (NCBI taxonomy): Eukaryota > Metazoa > Chordata > Mammalia > Afrosoricida > Tenrecidae > Tenrec > Tenrec ecaudatus. The sequence continues at coordinate 114,844 of NW_027459702.1, read as the reverse complement.
GAATGAGCCATTGAAAACCCTATGGATAGCAGCAACACTGTCAGTTACTAGACCCCCCATGAACAACAGAAGAACATTGTCAGAACGTGTGCCAGAAGATGAGCTCTTCAACTTGGAAAGTACTCAAAATACGGCTGAGGAAGAGGAAGAGCTGACTTTTCATAGGCAAGTCGACCATAATGATGCAAATCGAGTATAGCCATCAGGACCTTCATTTGCTGATGGGGCACAACTCAAAATGAGGAGAAACAGTTCAAATCGTCATTAATAATTGAAACTTGGGATGTATGAAATATGAATCTAGGGACATTGGAAGTCATTAAAAATGAAATGGAATACATAAAGATTGATATTGTAAGCATTAGTTAGCTGAAATGGACTGATATTGACCATTTTGAAACAGAAAATCTTACGGTTTACTCTGCTGGAAATGACACAATCAAGAGAAACAACATTGCATTCATCATCAAAAGGACATTTTAAGATCTATTTTAATGTACAATGCTATCTTTGATAGGATGCTATCTATGCCCCTTCAAGGAGAACCAATCAATACAACTATTGTTCAAATTTATGCACCAACCACCCAAAGCTGGTGATGCAGAAATTGAATAATTCTACCACCATATTCAGTCCCAAATTTGTCAGACTTGCTATCAAAATGCTATTGGAATGCAAAAGTTGAAAACAAAGAGGAAGGATCAGTAGTTGAAAAATATGGTCTTGGTGATAGAAACCAAGCTGGAGATCGCATGACAGAGTTTGCAAGACCAATAAATTGCTGATAGCATATACTATATTTTCCAACTTCTGTTCTTTCCTCTTTGGTTCCAACATTTGCACTCCAATCACCAATAATTACCAATTTATCTTGATTGGATGTTAGAATTTTGCATGATTAATGATTTCTTCAAACATTTGATCAACAACAAAAAAGGTGACCATAAATGTGGACTTCTCCAGATGGAATACACGGAAATCAAATTGACTACACCTGTGGGAAGAGACAATAAAAGAAGCTCAATATCAGCAACTGAAACCAGTCCAGGGACTGATTGTGGAACAGATCAGCAATTGTTCATATGTGAGCTCAAGTTGAAGTTCAAGAAAATGCAAACAAGTACACGAGAGTCAATATACAACCTTGATAATAACCAACCAAATTTTGAGAACATCTCTGAATAAAGCACAGTGTAATTATAAAAAAAAATGAAATAAAGAAAAGATACAAGTGCATGTCCAAAGAGACTCTGAAACTTACTCTTAATCAGAGAGTAGCTAAAGCAAAAGGAAGAAATGATGAAGTAAAGAGCTAAATAGAAAATTTCAAAGGACAACTCGAGAATACAAAGTAAAATATTATCACAAAATGTGCAAAAGCCTAGAGTTAGAAAACCAAAACAGAACATATTCAGCATATCTTAAACTGAAAGAACTGAAGAAAAATGTCAAGTCTTGAGGTGCAATATTAAAAAATTCTATGGGCAAAATATTGAATGATGAAGGAAACATCTGAGGAAGATGGAAACAATATGGAGTCACTGTATCAAAAAGAATAGACCAACATTCAACCATTTCAGGAGGTAACATATGAGCAAGAACCAATGGTCAGGAAAGAAGAAATTCAAGATGCATGGAAAGCACTAGCCCAAAACAAGATGCCAGGAATTGCTGGAATATCTATTGAAATGTTTCCACAAGCTGATAAAGCACTGGCAGCACTCACTCATCTATGTCAGGAAATTTGGAATACAGCTACTTGGCTGACGGACTGGAAAAGATCCATATGTGTATACATACCAAAGAAGGGAGACCAACAGAATGGTCAAATTATGTAACACTATCATTGGCATCACATGTGAGTCAAATTGTACTGAAGCTAATACAACAACAGTTGCATTGATTCATTGACAGAAAGTTACCATATTCAGCATTCAAGAGCCATCGTGGCACAGTGGTTACAGGTTGGATTGCAAACCCCAAGGTCAGCAGTTCAAAACCACCAGTCACTCCGTGGGAGAAAGGCAAGGTTTTCTACTCCCATAATGAGTTACAGTCTCAGAAACTCACAGGGGCAGTTAGTTCTACCCTATACTATAGGGTCAGGATGAGTTGTCATCAACTACAAGGCAGTGAGTTTGGTTTCCCAGAGATTTAAGCCAGATTCAGAAGAGGATGTGGAACAAAGGATATCAGATATCAGATGGATCTTGCCTGAAAGCAGTGAATACCCTAAAGATGGTTACTTATGTTTTATTAACACCCAAGCTATCTGACTGTGTGGATCATAAGAAAACATGGATAGTTTTGAGAAGAGAATTCCAGAACACTTATAGAACAAGGGTAGATTGCATGGTTTAAGAACCAAGAAAGGTGTGCATCCTGGTTGCACCCACTTATTATACTTTTTCAATTGTATGGTGAGCAAATAATCAGAGAAGCCAAATTATATGAAGAAGAACACAGAATCAGATTTGGAGGAAATATTATTAACTACCTGCTATATGCAGACGACACAGTTTGGCTTGCTGACAAGGATGGGGGACTTGAAGCACTTGCTGGTGAAGATCAAGGATTGCAGCCTTCAATGTGGGATACAACTCAACACAAAGAAAACCAAAATCCTCACAACTGAACCAATAGGTAACATGATGATAAATCGAGAAAAACCTGAAGTTGTCAAGGATTTTGTCTTGTCTGGATCCACAAGCAATGCTCCTGGAAGCAGCAGTCAAGAGATGAAAAGATACATTGCACTGGGTAGATCTGCTGCATAAGAGCTCTTTAGAATGTTGAAAAGTTAGGATGTTACTTTAAGCAGGAAGTACACCTGATCCAAACCATAGTATTTTCATTTGCCTCATCTGCATGTGAAAAGCTTGCCATTGAGTGAAGAAGACCCAGGTAAACTGTATGAATTTGAACCATGGTACTGGCAAAGAATATTGACAGTACCATGGACTGCCAAAAGAACAAACAAAATCTGTCTTGGAAGTACGGCCAGAATTCCCATTAGAAGTAAGGATGGTGAGACTTTGGACATGTTGTCAGTGGAGACCAGTCCCTGGAGAGGCATCATGCTTAGAAAAATGGAAGGGCTGTGAAAAAAGGTTGAAGGCCCTTGAAGAGCTGGATTGACACAGTGACGACAACAAGAGGACTGAGCATAGGAACACTTGGGTGGATGGAGGAGGAGCTGTTATTGTTACATTCTGCTGTGAATAGGTTTGCCATGGACCAGAACCAACTGGATGGCAAACTAACAACAACAACAACAACAACAGGGAGAGACATTAAAAAGCCAAACTCACTGCCATTGAGTTGACCTTGATTCAGAGCAACCCTGGAGGACAGGGTAGGACTGGCACCCGTGAGTTTCCCGAGAGTGTAACTTTTCACAGGAGGGGAAAGCCCCTTTAACCTACTACTTAGCAGCCCAGCCCATCACCAGGGCTCCACAAGGATAGAGAGAAACACTGTTAGGGCTGGATAGGGCAGAGGCTGTACACTGGTACAAATGAGGGCTGGAGGTACAGGGAATCCTTGGTGGACGATACCTTCAGGACCAAGGGTGTGAGGGGCGATGCTGGGAGAGTGGAGGGTGAGTGGGTTGGAAAGGGGGAACTGATTACAGGATCCACATGTGACCTCTTCCCTGGGAGAGGGACAGCAGAGAACCGGGGAAGGGAGACTCCGGATAGGGCAAGATATGACAAAATAACGATGTATAAATTACCAAGGGCACATGAGGGAGGGGGGGAAGGGGAGGGAGAGGAAAAAAAGAGGACCTGATGCAAAGGGCTTAAGTGGAGAGCAAATGCTTTGAGAATGATTGGGGTAGGGAATGTATGGATGTGCTTTATACAATTGATGTATGAATATGTATGGATTGTGATAAGAGTTGTATGAGTCCCTAATAAAATGTAAAAAAGGAAAAGAGGAGAAAAAAATTATTAGGGCAAAGACTGTACAGATGTGCTTTACACAATTGATGTATGTATATGTATGAACTGTGATAAGAGTTGTATGAGCCCCTAATAAATTGTTAAAAAAATGATCCTCAATTCTATCTGAATCCTTGCCAGAGCTGCAAGTTGCCTTAATAAACACGTGCAAAAAAAGTACCTCTGGCAGCAGACCGCTCAGGTTCAAATCCAGGCTCTCTAACTTATTGACTATGTGACCTTGGGCAAACCTGGACCTCTCTGTGCTTCCAAAGACTCACTTTCCAAAAGGGAAGTCATAAGCCAACTTTTCTTATTCCTCACTGGGTTGCTTTGAAGATGAAATGAGACATCTGTCTAAAAATGCTTCTGACCATCCCTTGGTTCTCAGAGCTCCACAAATGCTATGGATTATTGTTATAAGATTATGAATGATTTTTTCCAAGGGTAGTGCAAAGATTAACATCAGTGCTACTTCTCTCTGACAAAATATAAATCCAAATTTCTAAATAGCAGGGTCTGAACGGATGCGCTGTTAACAGCATCTTGCTTTTCTCCCATCACTTGTCACAGTAAATCTGATAAGAAATGCTGGGCTAGGGCCTGCAGCCAAGCCCCTCACTGGCAGCGTGCAGGACCTCAGGTTGTTGCCAGGCCAAGGGACATCACAATGGCAAGAGGAGACTCCACAAAGGGCCCCTGCTTCCTCCCCCACGCCACCCTTCCCCACATTCAGGGTGAAACGTCAAAATACAATTTTTTTTGTCACCTGGTGAAATAATGAGCCCCCATTCCCGTTGCCTTGGTATCATCAGAGTGCAACAGCCACGTGGGGTAATCGCTGTCTCCGTGTTAATGCTGCTCACTTCAAACATTTTCACAGGCCCTGGCGAAATGAAACCCGTGCTTTCTACCTAGGTAGAGTTTGAGGCGATTCAGCCCATTTGCTTCTGCTGAAGAGGCTACCTCAGAAAAACAGGAAATAAAAACATAGAGGGTGCCATTGACATTAGGTTTCTCGTTTTCTTCCTTTCTTCCCTACCTTCCTTTCTTCTTGCCCTTCTCTTTCTCTTTTCTTCCTTCCCTCCCTTTGCTCACGTCTTCCTGCCTGCCTTCACTTTCCATCTTCCCTCCCAAACTCCTCCATTTCTTCTTCGCTCCTCTCTCCCCACCGCCACCTTTCTCCTTTCCTTCCCTGCCTTTTCCCTTAGGTCTCCCAGTTTCCCTCCTTCACTCTCTCCTTTGCTCCTTCCTTCCCCCACCTTGTTTTGATCCAGTGATTTGTACTCCTTTCTTCTTCTCATCCCACCCCTCCCCATTGCTGGAGAAACATCAGTTCCTTGTGGTGCTGGTTTCTTGGCGCCAGACCCTGTTCTTTGGGTGTTCACAAGTCTGTGTCCTGTGTGCAAACATAAGACAGACATATGATCAGGATTGGACAGAAGATGGGATTTGACAGGTGTTCTGCATCCCAAATCTCCAGGAGGCAAAGGTAAAGTCAGGCTCCTGCCTTTAAGGTTATGTCTCCCATTGTAACTGCATCCCACAAAGGCTCCTGCCTCCTGGCCACCTGAGGCCTGCTGCCTGCCTTCCTCTAGCTCCTGGGGAATTGGGGCAGCAGTGGCAAGAACAACAAAAATCCCCAGGACTTGACAAGAAGGGAAGCTGCCTTGCTCGAGAGACGGCCCCCTCACCCACCTGCATGATGTTGAGATACAGGTTCTCATCCCTGTGGCTGGGCAAGAAACACCCCCTCCCCAAACGCAGTGGCTTCAAACAAGGACCATCATCGTGTGGTTGCTGGGAGGCCACTGGGTCGTGCTTGGAGTCTCCCATGAGTTGGCAGTCACATGGGAGCTGGGGCAGGGGCCTCTGGTGACTCCAGTGCCTACATGTGCACTCAGAGGGCTGGAAGCTGAAGCTGGGTGCTTAGCTGGGTTGTTGGTTGGAGTGTCTCCACGTGGCCTTTCCAGGCGGCTCAGGCTTCTTTCAGCATAGTGTCCGGGTGCTGAGAAGTGTCCTGGGAGGTAGCACGTGGAGGCTGGACATTCTAAGGGTGAGCACTCAAGAAGAAGTCTTTGAAGGGATTTTTCAGAAGCTGTGAAGCACTTTGTGGGAGGGAAGGGGGTTGCCCAAACTAGATGTCACAGTGTCATCTTCTCCATAATCTATTGGTCACAGAGGTCATGGAACATCCCAATTTAAGGGGAAAGGGCATAGACTCTACCTTCCTATAGGTAACCTGTCAAGGAATTTGGGGTCACATATGAAGACTGGGAGACCCTGGGTGGCACAAATGGTTAAGGACTCAACGTATCAAGAGGTGGGCAGCTGCACCCCTCAGAAGAAATAACTAATGGCCTGCTTCTAGAAGCCCACAGGCTTGAGAATCCTGTGATGTGTAGTTTCTCCCTGGCACCCAGAGGGTCCTCGGGAACCAGAACCAACATAACAGCAATGGGTTGGGTTTTTGTTGGTTTTGTTTGGGCTAATATTAAAATGACTAGTATGAAATTATATATGTATTGTGTTTAACTCTCAGGACTCTGATTCTGCTGAAGTTGAACAAAACCGTCTGCCTCGTCTATGAACGCCAGCCGATGGAGGCAAAGGGTGAGGGTCTAGAGGAAGAATGAATGTCCCATTCCCGTCCTTATGTTTCAGATGTCCTTAAAGGGCACAGGGGACAAACCAGATGTCTTTGATATGATTTTAGCCTAATGATGTGCTAGTATGATGATGAGCAGCCTGAAAAGTGGTTTTAACTAATGTGATCCAATATTTGAAAAGTTGACGATTTCACATCGAATTTTATATTCTCAGCATCTCAGTTACAAACAGAAAATCAGGCCTTAAAATCCTTGCATTTCCCCAAGGCAACAACAGTCTGGAGCTAGAATTTGAATGTCCCCTGTGGATGAGCTGACACGTGCCTGTTAACCACAGTCCCCATCCATCCCTATTGCCCCCAAAACAGAGGTTGGCTACAAGTATCCTTTATCTATATGGCTAAATAGGTTAGTTAGTTTGGATTGGGTTGCTAGTTTTTCCTGTTTTGTTTTGCTTACTTTTGATTTTTTGGGGGGCTAGGAAATGGTGTGTATTTTGGTACCATGTCTTCCAAAGCGAGAAAACCAAACCCAGTAAGCCAAGAAGGTCAAACAGTCTAGATTAATGATGAAAGGAGGAGCCCTGTTGGTGTGGTAGATTATGAGTTGGACTTCTAACTGCAACATCAGAAGTTCGAAACTCCCCCCACCCCCACTCCACAGGAGAAAGATGAGATTTTCTACTCCTGTAAAGATTTACAGCCTTGGAAACCCACAGGGGCAGTTCTATACTCTGTCCAAAGGGTTGCTATATGTCAGAATTGATTCCAGGGTAATGAGGTTTTCTTGATTGATATAAATAATTTTTGGTGAGTATTGAAAAAACCAGTCAATATTATTTTTAATACACATCAAAGAAGGTCCACATTAATTGTTCACACAACCCTGCCACCTTCTTTCTTTATTCCCTTGCCTCCCACTCTCCTTTCTTCCTTCCTATGGTCTTTTATCTCATTCATTTTCTTTCAAGGGTTAGCCTAGGAGTGGGAAAGTCTGACTAATTCTTAACCAAAAGACTAAATTGGTTTTATTGTTGGTGTTATTACTTGGGTTAAATTTTTTTCTTTTCTCTTCTTCTATTGGTTTGTGTCATGTAACCCAGAAAATGGGGAAACATTTGGAACATCAAAACACTATCCTTTCTCAGTAGACTACAAGCATTAAAGGCAACAGAGATAAATACTCCAATAATAACAATAACATACAAGGATAGCTAGAGAGATAAATAGATAGATAGAAAAACCACAAAATCTGAGCAGTTGTGGGAAGGGGAATGGGAATAGCCCCATGAATAAATATAGGTTTGCCAGAGAATAGTTCTATATACATATTAGCATATACTACAAATATGACCATGAATATAATAGTGCATCCAGGAGGCATAGTTAGGAAATGTCTTAGCTAGAACAAAACCCCTTGAGGGAGCGTGTCCTAAATATCGGGGATCAGGAACATAGCTCTGAGAGACCTCAAGATCAATTGGTACAAACTAGCTCACAAAGACAATGTTCTGTATCCATCAGGGAAGTGACTGGGATCTTCAAAAGCTAGTGAGTAGCAAACTAAAAGTCGGTTCTTGGTCTCACCCTATGTGTTGGACAGGGTTCTCTAGAGAGACAAAACCATATTGCTAGTAATTATATATAAATATATTTATAAAGCTAGATATGCAATACAAGAAATGAACCACTAAATTATATACAGATAGATAACACAAGAAACTAACAGTTAAATTATAAAACAGTGAGACACTAGCAGTCCTTTAAGGCTTGAGAGCCGCCAGTTGCCAGTCCCTTTCTGTAGAGAGAGCTGGGCTATATATACCCAGGCAGCAAACAGCAAGGCAAGTCACCAACTGTCACCAACTGTCGGTCCCCAGCTCCAGAGACGAACATTCCAATCCTGTGGGATTAAATGGACCTCAACTTACAGCGACAGAGTCCACAAGCTAGGCATCCCACAGGTAGTGTACCCCTTTAAATTGAGGCATAGAACAAGCAAGGCGAGGCTCACGAAGCCATTTATCCCTCTGCCCTTCGATTAATCCTACTTGTGTTTATCGGCCAGGCTGGCACAATAAACTATTGCACCCTGTCTGGAGCGAATAACATTGAAGAAGCTCAAGATGCCTGGCAACAATTAGTCCAAATCAGTAATGGACTATGCGTACCTCAGCCTCTATGATGCTAAGGTCAGAAGAACTAAATGGTGCCTGCCTATGACAAACAGCTGCTCTGAAAGGGATCATGGTACATGGTCCTAGATAGAGTGGGGAGTAATGTGTAAGAAAGCTGAAAGTCATACTACTACTACCAATAGTAATAATAATAATGGTAAAAGATGAGGTTTATTGGTTAGATAGACTAGTGAGATCCCCACTACTATGGTCCTTCATCACCCTTCAGGTCTGGAACTGAATTCAACCCCCTGAAAAATAGACAGGTTTATAAAGTGAACCTTATGAGAAAAGATTGCAGCCCTCAGTATGGTTTACAACTCAATGTCAAGAAGACACACATCCTCACAACTTGATCAATAGCTACCATGATAAATGGAGAAGTTTGTTGTTTTTTTTACTTGTTGTTATTTGTTGAAGTTGTCACGGATTTTTTGTCTTGATGAGGTCTATAATCAATGCTCTTGGAAGCTGCAATCATGAGATCAAATGACGCATTCCATATGGATACATTTGGTGCACAATACGTCTGTAGAGTGCTAAAAAGCAAGGATGTTACTTTGAGGACTAAGGTGCACCTTACCCAAGCCATAGTAATTTAAATTGCCTCATAAGTATGTGAAAGTCAGACATTGAATAAGGAAGGCTGAAGAAGAATTGATATGTCTGAATTGTGGTGCTGGTGAAGAATATTAAAAGTAACATGGACTGGCAAGGGAACAAACAGATCTGTCTTAGAAGAAGTATGGTCAGAGGGCTCCTTAAAGGCAAGGATGGTGAGACTTCCTCTCACATACTTTGGTCATGTTATTAAGAGAGACTAGTCCCTGGAGAAGGACATCATGCCAGGTGAAGTAGAGGGACAGTGAAAGAGAGGAAGCCCCTTAAGGAGATGGATTGACAGTGACTGAAACAAGGGGCTCAAGCTTGGGAACAATTAGGAGAATTATTCAGGGCTAGGTAGTGTTTCTGTCTGTTTGGCATAGGGTCAATGTGGGTTGCAACTGGCTCAATGGCACCTGATAAGAACAACTACACCAAAATGTATCATAGCACTGAGGAGCACACATTCCTCAGAACCATCAACCATTCAAAAGCAAATAGGCAGTATTTGCCCAAGGCCAAATTCAAAAGGCAGGCAAGGTTAGGGGAGAAGGGTGAATGAAAACAGGAAGCAGAGTTTCAATGGCATGAGTGATATTACATTGCAGGAGATTGTCATCAATGTCACATAACAAAACGTGTATAAATTGTTACGTGCAAAGCTGATTTTCTCTGTAAACCTTAACCCACCTTACAATAAAAACTTTCTTTTTTTAAAACAAAGACACCATCGTTCATATTATAGACACAGCCAAAGAAAGATCTCCTGGACAATCCTAAAAGGATCTCCCAAATGATTTGGGTAGTTAGCCCTCCCCAGGGAGTTCTACCCATTGAAACGCTGGGCGGTTATGGCTGCAATTATATTTCAGGCCAGAAGAGGCAGCAGAGGCCTGGTTGTTCAAATGCTACAAAACTACCAGACAATGGGCAAACAGTTTCTTTCCACGGACGACTAGCGGCTCTGTCATATCCATGTCTGGTGTTCAACACTTGGCGACAGAATCCAGCCCGCTGGGTTTGGGTGGGGTCTGTTTCTCACCCATGCTTGGCTTGGGATTGTTCTATGGCATCCACAAAGTGGAGTCCTTTCCTTTCTGATGTCCCGAGAAAGCTGTTTTCTCCTTTTTCTCTCTCTGGCCCTCTTCCCAAGAACCCTGGGGTTCACTCTGCTTTCCTCTGGTTGATGTTTCTCAGGCAGTTACTTGACCTCGGTTCATCTACTGCAGGTGACCATTAGCAAGTAACTGTACCGTCCTTGGATGGTATTGTTCATGAGCTAGGCTGCGAACTACGGGTTAAAGGTTTGAGTTCACCCAGAGGTGCCTTCCAAGAAGGGCCTGGTGATATGCCTCTGGAAAAAAACCCACCCCAGCCATGGAAAATTCTAGGGACCGGACTTCTCTAACACACTTGGGCTCTCCATGAGTCCGAGTTGACTCAATGGCAATTGGTTGCTGGTATTCCTGTAAGTAGAAGACAACAATCTTTAAGCAGTCCCTCTTGGATTCATGGGAGGAGGATGGCTTCCTCTGAGAGAACTTCTCAGGGCTCCAAGGGCTCAATGATCTTACAAAAAATGAGAGAAATGATGAGCCTGATGACAGATGATATTGCTATGCAGGCCTCGTTTCAGGATGCTCAAGTTTCCAGGTCTTTCCCTGACTCACAGTGTAGCCCTGTGAGGTTCCAAATAGAAGGGCACCCTTGCTCCCAGGACCTGGAGCCTTGTAGCTGAGCAGAGCAGTCATGATGAGAAAGAGGACCCAAGGGGGAAGTCAGGGGGCTGCTTCACTTGTCTCAGTGTCAAGCAAACAAATGTTTTGGCAGGAAATTTCTCTTCAAGAGTGTTCTGATTTCTTGAAGGAAATATTTTTCTGAACCATTTCCTCAGGGGAAAACCACTCAACTACCTCGGGAAGGAAGATTTTTCTCCTTCCAAGCTTACCAGGCTGTGCTAACTCACAGAGGAGGTGTGACTAGCAGGCAATGAAACTGATTTCCAGACTCCTATGAAAATCAGCAAGTGCTCGGCTACTAAGTGAAAGGTCGGCAGTTGGAAAACCCCAGCTGCTCTGCAGGAGAAAGTGGTGGCTGACTGTGTCTGACAAGATGACAGCTTTGGAAACCCAATGGGGCAGTTCTCCTCTGTGTTCTACAGTTGCTTTGAGTTGGAGTGGACTTGACAGTGATAGATCTGATCTTTTTCCCCATGAAAATCAACTTTCACGAATACATGTGCATTCATGGATGTCTGTGTCTGCTTTGGCATGCATGTGCACATATGTGCCTATTTGCACGTGGATGAATACGTCTGTGAATGTGGGCGTCTCTATTTACTTTGCCATGTGTGTGCACATGTCTGCCTTTGTCAGTATGCATGCGGGCTCAGGCAGCATAAAGAGATCACAGAGAAACTTGGAGAGAAAGAGAAAAGTAACCTATTTTCTCATGGGTCTCCCATACCTGACGGTCTACTGGCATCCACCGCCACGAAGACCAGAGGTCACTTCATGCCATGTGTCCAGCTGCACATTGCTGGTTGAGGTCAGTCACCAGGGAGGCAAGTGAGACTGGCCTCGCCAACCTACCACCCACCTGCAGGAGTGATTCCCACCATCTGTCCTGGAGCCCCTCCCACCTTACTCAGCCTCCCTAGACCTTGAGTGAAAGGCGTTTCCAACGTTTTTACATAAAGATTTCTGAGATTGACTGAAGAAATGATTTCATTTGACAAAACAAGAAGCTTTGAATTTAAAGATTTGAGGCAAGTGCCCTTCAGAGAGGGGCCACAGGACGGGGCCATGCTCCCTTCCGGTATGCACAGGGGTTGCTATGAGTTGGAACCAACTTGATGAGCACCTGCCAGCAACAACAACAACCAGAAGTTGTCCAAACTTCTGTGGCCTCAACTCGGAAATGAGAATATTATTATTGCCTCCTAGAAAGAACTCAAGGTATGTACAATTGGTTAATAGGCGTTTGGAAAGTGAGTACATTAAGTGGACTGATGACATTGATAAGGCAATAAGAAACTGAGAAGGCTTCACTAACAGGTGCTTTCACATCTGTAACCAGTAGATTCCTTCCTTCTTCATCTCTTGCCATCTTAATCAGCTCCCACACTTTCCAGGCAGCTTGAGGGATTAAATGTTCAGTCTGATCCTATTATAAGCCTCAGCCTCAGAATCAGAGGCTTTACCTGAGGTTTGAGGAGCTATACTGGGAATGAGGGAGAGTAACCTGTCTTTTCTATTGCTCTCCTATCGCTCCCTCTTCCCTAGCCCTTCCCTGTCTCTGGGCCTGCCTTTCCTCCCTAGAGCATTGGCTTCCGGGAGAAGGGGATGGCAACAATGAGCACAATGAGCACATTCCTGACCAGGCCTCTTACCATGCTATGTTCCAACCCTCTCTTGGAAGGGCCTCCACCAAGTCCTCTTATGTCATCTCACAATAACTTGTTAGATACCATTGAGTGAGCTCCTGACTCATAGCAAAAGTACACACAAGAGATTGAAGCACCACCTGGTCCTGCACCGTCCTCACAATGGTCCTTGTGTGTGAGCCCATGGTTGCAGCAGTGTGGAGGAGATCCTGTCCAAGAAGGCTGCCAGTGGGTGGGAGGGGCTGCAGCTTTCAGAGACTTTGGAGGATGCCAAGGTGGATAGTTCACGGCGTATCATATGAGGTCAGCCAGCGGGCCTTGGGGGCCCTTCCCATTATCCATAGATATATGAAATAAATGGAGGCCCTCAGCAAGATGGGCTGCAGACACCTCCAGGACTCACTTGATCCTTGGCAAGCTCCCTTAGCCTTAGGACACCACCTGCTGGAACTGTGGCTTTGCTGCCTCTCCTGGCTCTCAACTTCCCTCCTAGAGGACTCCAGCCACCCTTCTCCTTCCAGATCCTTCCAGCAGGAGGCAGATATTGGTCTCTATGCTTTTGCATGTGGCCAGTTTTCTAGGGACAGATCAGCCTCTCCCAAGAATTTGGGTTCACCAGAGTGAGCGTGCCCACAAGTCTGCAGAGCGTACGGCCAGGCCTCTGAAGAGAGAACTGCTGGAAGATTTGCCCCTTTTCAAAAGCGCTAATTCCACAGTTGAGAGCTCGTCTCCTGGGGACTCAGCTTGAGTCTCAAGGAGCACATCCCCTTTGACACTGCTGGCAACTCGAGGTGCTGTGGGTCATTTTCTTGCCTTTGAGGAGTGCAAGGGAAATGCTACAATATGTCCCTTCACATGAACCACCAATCCTTATCTGGAGAACTCTCTGAGATGACAGGGATGAGAGGGAGATGTTCCTGGGGCAAGCTTTCACCTGCACATCTCTCAGGTGAGTCAAACATTTGACCCCCAAAAGTTGAGTATGATGGTGAGAGTTCAGGCTGGGAGATAGAGTGTCTGGGTTCAAATCAAGAGACTGCACATCTCAACTCCCATGGTTCTCCTGCATAAAACCCAAGCCAAGCAGTTTATCACTTCCCGGCTGAGTATCCTACTGAGGCCAGCTAAACTCATTCTTTGCTGATGACAACGTTGCTTGTACCAAATGGCTTTGCCATGTAGCCCTTAGCAATGGCCAGAAGGGCTGCTCATCAAACCGCAGAGCAGGGCTTCTGGCGCACACGTTAAGAAGGGGGCTATTCACAACAAGGTCAGTAGTTCAGAACCCACTAGCTGTTTCTCTGGAGAAAAACTGTGGCTGTGTGCTTCCATAAAGATGCCCAGCCATGGAACCCCCCTGGAGAGGGCCATGATGAACTGGAGTGAGCTCTACAGGAGTGGGATTTTTTACTGTGGATGTAATCCCACCTGGGCAGAGATTTTCTTTGTGACTTAAAGAGGCTGTACCTTACACCAATGACTTGGCTGATACAAAAGGATTCAATTCAACACTGAAGCAAACCAACTCCAAGGGAAGAAGGCAGCTGCCATGCAGAGAGCTCCAAGGACCACCAACCATGGAGGTAATTGAAGCCAAAACAAGAATACCGCCCACCAGCCCTCAGCCCCCAGGGATGGACAAAGAGTGCGTGCCCATCAAGCTGGTGCACTGGCATGATGCTGTCAGCCTCCGGTGCTGTGAGAACATTGACTTTGGTGTGTTAAAGGCACCCACTTGCGGTATGTTTGTGATGTCAGCGTGTGGAAACTATGGCAAGCCCCCCTCCCTGCCTCACAGCAGCAAAGCCTCGGCATTAAAACCCTGTGCCTTCTGTGGCGCTTGCCAGCTGTGAGAGGGCAGGAAATGCCCTTGGCTTTTCTGCTCCTTGTTGCGCCCTCCCTCTGAGGCAGGGAGCAGAGGATTTGAGGTTGGAATCTGTTTTGTTTCATCACTACCCTTTGTCATCTCTCTGAACACTGTCATGTGCTCCTCACCAGTGCTTCGCCCTCTCTATCACCACGCCATGTGCTCTTTAAAACATGCACACACACACACACACACACACACACACCTAATGTTCACATTTTGAGGCACATTTGTCTTTAATTCACTAATAATAACAATAATTATTCAAAGCCACTTTACCATCTGAAAAGAAATCTCTATGCATACACTTAGATCATGGATGCCAACTGCCTTCTTAACATTTCCCAATGAAATATTCAGCAGCGATTATATTAAGCCTGAAGCTGTTCATCCAGTTTGTGTTAATCAAAACAAAAACAAGAGACGAAGGGATCCAAAAGGACATGTAAGATCATAGACTGAAAGTAGCCCCATCGAGCACCAAAGGCTTGTCCAGAAGGGCAGAGCCACAGGTAAAAGCTACATCTCTCTGGAGTTGCTGGCATTTAACTAGATGCAAAATGTCAGCGCAGGAAATGGCTTGCCCAATGCAAATACTAACAAGGGAGGCATGTGTTCCTATGTAAATGGAGCTTTAGCCAATCCGGGCCTTCAGGATCCAGCTCCCATCGCAGCATCCACGGGAAGCACCAGGGGAATGTTCCGTTTGCTTATTTTCCCTCTCTTTGCTAAGAAGAAAAAGAGCCTTTGTGGCCTAGTGGCTACAAGTTGGGCTGCTAATTGCTATATCAGCAGTTTGAAACTACCAGCTGCTTTGTGGGAGAAAGATAAGGCATTCTGCTCCCATAAAGAGTTCGAGTCTCAGACACTCACAGGGGCAGTTCTACGCTGCCCTATAAGTTGGCTGTGAGTCAGCATGGATTCGATGGCAGTGAGTTTTCTAAGAGTAAGAAGTATCTAGGGGTGTAAACAGTTAATGAGCTCTGCTATTAAGGGAAAAGTTGTCATTCCCAACCCACTTAGAGGAGCTGTGAAAGAGAAGCCTGGCAATCTTCTTCAGAATCCTCGGCCATTGAAAAGTTTATAGAATGTATTGACCTAGGTTGTTAAATAGATCCAGGTATATGGTGGAGCATACAGGGACCAATGTCATAAAACGGGGTGGGGGTGGAAAAAAATCTCTGAGACATGCAAAAACTGTGAGGGAATGAGTTGTTGAGGCTGGGGGATCAGGACCATCGTCTCTGGGATTTTCAAAGTTCCTGAGCAATCAGGAAAGGGGCAAGAGTTGGTCTCTCCCCATCCAGAGGACAGCAGAAGAGGAGAACTGATTGGGCACAATGAATCAATGACTAGTGACTCAAGCAACGATCACCCTCCACCACTGGAGACCAGAAGAACTAGATGGTGCCTAGCTCTCACTATCGACTGCTATGAAAGAGATCACATTAGAAGGGCTTGATTAGAGTAGAAGGGAAATGTGGGGCAAAACTCAAAATCATGATTGTCGCGTGCCAGGTCTCGCCAGCAAGAAAAGACGCACCACAACAGGATTCTTCCACAAGCATTTAATTTTTCATAATGCGGTAAAAGACCCCGAAACCCCAAACTACTGCTGCTTATATATGCTCTATTGGGACGTGCTGTGCCCTGATTGGTGCATTTGCCAAAACCTCATGCATTGATTGGTGAGTTCGCCAGAACCTTCGTTTGCATACTCCAGGGTGGAGTTATGACTACGTCATCTCAGCATCGCGCATGCGCTAAGTGGTTGTTTATCACTTAGTTGGACCACCGCCCTGACTGCCCGGCGCCATCTAGTAATGGCGGCGAGAGCTGCGGCCACCCACATCACGAGAGCTGTGGCTTCCCACATCTCGCGAGAGCTACGGCTTCCCACACATGATAAAACACCAAGCTTACTGTTTGGATAAAGGCTGGTGAAATTGCAAGACTATGGTGCTTAGTTACCCTGCAGGTCTAGAACTGAACTCATCATGGCTCGATGTTCAACCAAACAATAGACAGGTCTATAATGGGAACAATGACATTAGAGACATACAAATACCGTAGAATAATAGATCACATGAGATCAAAAGACAGCATTCCCCCAAGAACGAAGTTCAAAAAAGTTGAGAATGAAGGAAGCTTGGAGACAAGAAACAAGAAGATGTGGGGGAAGTGATGGTACATTGTGGGAATTGCTATCAATGACATGAAACAAAATGTGTATGCGTTGCTCAATGGACAGCTGAGCTGCTCTTAAACCTTCACCCAAATCACAATAAAAATGTTTTTAATCAAAGAAAACTTCATGGTTCACTTCTACTCTGACACACACGGGGTGATGAGGAAATAGTGTCAACCGGGTTTGCTGTGGTCCAACCACCAGACATGTGCTTATGGGAGAAAGAGCATGCTGACGCTGGCAATACCGAGCAGGACCAAGATGGTTTTATTTGCCTGCATCATGAAGATGGTAGCCCTGGTGGTGAGATGATTCAGAGCTCAAGTGCTAACCAAGAAGCCACCCAGTTTAAACTCACCCAGCCCTACTGAAGGAGATTTCCCTCCTCAAAGGTGTTGTTGGTTGTTATGTGCCATTGAGGCGATTCTGACTCCCTGTGACGGGAAGGAAAGGCACACTGTGCTATAGTGTAAGGGTTTTCAGCGGCTACTTCCTCTGAAGTGGGCAGTGGAAACCTTCTTTGTATTCTGTTCATAGCCTGGAAGTTTCCCTGACACCTCTTCACTTGAGGTAACCCTGCTGGCATTTGAAATACCAGTCACGTGGCTTCCAGCATCACAGTAACACACAACTCACCACAGCACCACAAATGGACAGACAACAACAGGATAGGAGTCTTCATGGGAGCAGGCAGTCACGTCTTCACTCTCTCGATGGGGATCAGTGAGTTCAAACTGCCAGTCTCTCTGTTACAGCCGCACATGCAACCACTGTGCTGCTAGGTACATTTCCTTAAAATTCTGCCTAGAAAAATCTGTGGAACAGTTCTTCTCTGTCACAGAGGGTCACTGTGAGCCAGGATGGGCTCTGAGACACACAAATGCAACACCATGAAGCCACCTTACTCTGTCCTGCTCTTATTTAACTCTATTCTTTTCTGAGCTATCTTTTCCATATATTGACAAGAGACTAGCACTGAGCAGTGTTAATTCCACCAAGGCCAGGAAGGAGGTCAAAGAGTCACAAAGGACTATCTCTTTGCTCTCATGCCACTGCACTAAGGAGGCTTGGGTGGCAGCTGGAAGCTGCACATTTCACTCCCTGTCCCTACACTCCTGGCTGAGTCTCCTCAGAGTGAGACTGCCCCTTTACCCAGCTCACTGCATTGGCTGTCTTGCTCTGAAAAGAGAATTCGCACATGTGAGTCTGACGGGGTGACAGATGGGAATCTTAATGCTGCTCTTTGGAATATGAAAGGCCTCGGATCAGAGTGCTGCAGGGGAGTGATGTCTGCAGAAGACCTGCTGGTCTCCCAGTTAGAAAGAAGCCTTCCCCTTTGCCTCAGAGGTGCGTTCACTGTGGGTGGCAAGTCAGATCCTTGGGCTGGCACTCTCAGTAAACAGATCATATGGGCACCTTGAGAAGCGCTTGCTCACTGACCCAGCTCCCCAAGGATGTAAATATACCAACCAGGATGACTAAGGACACCAGTGCCAAGAATGATCACATTCTTTGCATGTGTACAAATGAGGTGGGCAGCCACCTTCGCTGATGGTGGCTGCACAGTGAGTGTCTGGAATCACACCTGGCTAGGTGGACCATTGAAAGAGTTGGTGACATGATAATAGGGAGTACACCCCCTTGCCAGTAAAGCTGAGGAAATGGCATTTGAGGAAGCAGGGGCAGCCGGGTCGCCAGCATGAAGTCAGCGAGAACTTTGCTTGTGCCTCCTTTGTTCACTGGTGGCTGCTGGCATCTGGGTAGTGAGGACACCATGGCTACTGCCAGAATTCTCCACGGTCCCTGGTTCCACTCTCAAGTCGCTGGCTTCATCACTACCACTGCCATCGAGTCGATTCTGACTCACAGCAACCCGAAAGGACAGAGTAGAACTGCGGCTGGTGGGTCTGGGGGGCTGTGGATCATTATGAGAGCATTTCTATCTCGCAGTAGCTAAAGGGTCCAAAATGCTGGCCTTACGGTTAGCAGCCCAACATAACCCACTTGGTCATGAACCCTTGCCAGCTGATCCAGGGAGTCCATTCCCAAGTGCATATCTAAAAGAATGAAAGACGAGTACCCAGATGGATGCTGCACTAATCACTATGGGCAAAAGGTAAACAATAAGCCAACAATACCCATCAGTAGAAGAATAGAGAAAATATGATCTACACAGAGTGGGATATACATATAGTCTGCCACAAGAAAACTAAGGCCTTTGATTCGGACAGACTCTGTAACACAGGTGAACGCAAGACATGAAGTGAAAGACGCCAAACACCAAATGCCATGTATTGTGAGTCCATTTAGAGCAAAAATGCTGGACAGGTAAATCCCGTAGAGCCATAGAGTAGATTGGTGGTTTCCCAGGGTGGGGCGGGAGGGGCAATGGGGAATGACTGCTTAATGGCTGCAGGGTCGATGAAAATGTTCTGGAACTGGATGGTGGGAAGCTTTCACAGTGTCCTTAAAACTACTCTTAAAAAGGGGAGAGAAAGAATCTGCAGAAAGCACAGTTCTGATTGACTCACATGAATGCGGTCACCAAGAATTGGAATCCACTAGAATTGGAATGGCAGCTAGACTATTGTTTCCTTGGGAGGTGCCTCCAGGAAGGGCCAGTAGAGAAGGGTAATACTGATAGAGCAAAGGGAAGGGGCCGATAAAGAAATGTCATTGAGTAGGTTCCCAGAGACAGTATAAATCCTCTTGTAGTTGTCCCACCCAAAGGCTGAGGGAACTGGCGTGTGGCTCCACCTATCCCCATGTGTCATTGGTTAAAGTGGCATTAAGTTCTGGAGGATGTCAACTCCCCTGTCTGCTCTATGACTGTTCCCTCTGTGGGGAGTTACATGTGCTTCCTGTGAGACCATTGGCATTTATGGGAGTGGTGGGTGCCAAGTGCTAATACATGGGCACATTAGCAGCTGCTACAGCAAGTGCTGTACATTTTTAGCTGCTTGAGTGACAGGTGGGCCCTACCTCCTGCCTATATTCAGTGGTAGGGTGTTCAGATGGGGGCATCCGAAAAATAATAAGGCCCTATTCTTTGCAAATAGACATTATTATTATTTTAATCTGTCCCAACCCCCTTTCTTATCTGTCCCTGTGAACTACCTCACTGGCTGAAACATCAGTTCCCTGGGGAAGACACCACATTTCAATATGGTCACAAGGCTGTTTTCATTGGCCCAGTGGAGACACTTACATAAGATGGGTCAACTAGACGCTTTTTCTGGAGCATTTCCAACCAAAAAACAAAAAAAGATAGTCCCGCTTTTGCAAGTGGCCTGGCATCTAAGAAGCATAATTCAGAAGCACATGTCCCGCCATGTGGAGGAGGCGGTCTATGTTGCGAGATTACAGCATGTGCCCTGAGAGACAGACACAAAGAACACAGGAACATGCCAGTGGTGGTCAGGAACCGTCGACAGAGCCAGCTGTCCTCTTGTTCTCCCCACCTTTCCATTTTCCTAGGATTCTCTCTTCCAAGTATTGGTCTCTTTGCCTGTTTACAACCAAATGAGCCCCAAATAAGATCCAGATCATAGAAATAGAAGGAGGAAGTTGGATGGAGACTGCAGTTCATACTCCCCGGAAGCCATTCAGACTCGCTGGAAGAAGGAGACCCTGTGATGGAATTAGCTCTGGATTCCTGACATTTATTGAGGAATGCTCAGGGAATAAGCACCTGTGGGGGGAATCAAGGAAGGGCACAAGAGGGAAATCTCAACAGAGGTCTCAGCCCTGCCTATGGAGAGTGTCATAGTCAGTGTTCCCTAGAGAAACCAAACCAGTTATATAGCTGTAACTGGAGATATCGATATATCCACCAGGGCTCCTATGGTTAACCACTGCACCGGCCACTCATTGCCATCAAGGTGGACTCAAAGTGACTGTGTAAAACAGTATAGAACTGACCTTTTGGGCGTTGGAGACTGTAACTCTTCAGGAGATTACGAAGCTTCATCTTTCCCTCAAGGAGCCCTTGGTGTTTTCAAACTGATGTCCTTGCTGTTGGATGCCCAAAGGGCCACCCACTACGACACCAGAGCCCCAGAGAGTGAGGCTTATTTCTAGCAATTGGCTCACATAGGGGAATGGCAAGTTCCAAATTCATAGGTCAGGCAACAGCCTAAAGAGCTCTGTAGATGTTCATCCTAAAATCCATAGGTTAGGTGATGGGAAAAGACAAGAATAAGAATGGTCAGAACACACCCTAGGGTGTGCTGAAGGCCTTTGGCTGATAGGTTTACCCCTTCCCACATTATGGAAGGTATTCTATTTTGCTTGAGACCCACTCCTTCATAAGAGCAAATAGATGAGGTGAACAAGCGGCCATCTAGCTCAGAAGCAATAAAGCCCACCTGGAAGAAGCACACCAGCCGGTGCGATCATGAGGTGCCAAAGGGACCAGGTATAAGGCATCATGCAAAAAAATAGAATATATATATATATCTGTGTGTATATGGATATATATACCATAGAGAATGAAGGGGGAAGTGCAGAGTGGAGACCAGAGGCCTAAATGTCGACCACTGGAGATCCCCTCATAGAGGGCTTTAGGAGAGGAGATGGGTCAGTCAGGGTGCGATGTAGTACCAATGAAGAACACAGCTTTCCCCTAGATCCTGGATGCTTCCTCTCCGCAACTACCAGGATCCAAATTCTACCTTGCAGGACTGGATAGGGCAGAGGCTGTACACTGGTGAATATGGGAGCTGGAGGCACAGGGAATCCAGGGTGGATGATACCTTCAGGACCAGGGGTGTGAGGGGTGATACTGGGAGAGTGGAGGGTGAGTGGGTTGGAAAGGGGTAACTGATTACAAGGATCCACATGTGACCTCCTCCCTGGGAGATGGACGGCAGAGAAAGGGGGAAGGGAGACTCCGGAAAGGGCAAGAGATGACAAAATAACAATCTGTGGATTATCAAGAGCTCATGAGGGAGGGGGAGCGGGGAGGGAGGGGACAAAAAAAGAGGACCTGATGCGGAGGGCTTAAGTGGAGAGCAAATGCTTTGAGAGTGACTAGGGCAAAGAATGTACAGATGTGCTTTATAAAATTGATGTATGTATATGTATGGATTGTGATAAGAGTTGTATGAGCCCCTAATAAAATGTTTAAAAAACAAGAGCAAATAGATGAATGCTTGTTTGACAAAAAAACTGGGCACCATAGCCTCGCCACATTGATATGCAAAAGGAGCCATCACAGGGAGCTCTGTAACTGGGACCTGGCCAAGTGGTGACCAGTAGCCTGGGACTTTGTAGCCTAATACGTTGCAGCGAATTGCTTACTAGTTCTCCTCTAGCTATAGTCTTTGTAACTCCTACCAATGACAGGGTGGAACTATGCCACCGAGGGAAGTAGATAGCATGCTAATAATATCAGTAAAGTGCATGGCATCCTCGAAGAGGTGAGACCATTCAAATAAGACCTGTAGACCGCTAATGTGGGGATTGGTCGGTATGGTCATCCTGGGTGAGTTAACTCAGAAACAGAAAGTGGAGTTTCAAGAGCACCGAGAAAGACGAGCCAGCAGTGGAGTGTGCTCTTTGGACCCAGGATTATTACTCTGAGCACCACCTCTGTCCAGGAGACAGAGATCCCTGACACTGGATGCATCAGGAGACAATGAAAAACAGTGGCAGATAAATAGCTCATGGAAGCAGAGGCAGCAGCACCAAGACCCCAGAACAGGGAGCTCGCCAGCACACAGAATGAGAAAGCTGAGTGTCTTTGGGCCAAGGCTTCCAGACAAAGCGGGCTGCCTCAACGCACTTATCAGCAGAGCTGAAAGAACTTTGCACACGGTCCCAAGCAGAGCAGAGGTCAAGGAGCTGCAGGGCAGAGGCCAAGGACCAGAAAAAGTTCTGCCTCTGGGCACCACTTGGAAGAGACTGTCCTGACTGGAAGAACTATATCCCCAGTCATTTCTGATCCTGAATTGTCACCTGCTAGGTCCCCAATTAACCCCAGAAACATAAGTATTGTTTGTGAGTTCTGTGTGGCCATTGCCACTTAAGGATTATCAAACCCAGCAGAGAAGAAGAGAGTGTCATGGTAGGGATGGTTGGTGTCAGAAACTGTGAAAAGAAAGGAGGGCGGAGGCATTTTGATCTCTGTCTCATAGGAATCAGCCTTGGGCTGTTTATCTTGATTTTCCTCCATTGCCTTTTGTGAAGTTACAGGGGGGTCAAATGCCTCCACTATGCCATTTATACCCCTACATTGACAAGTCGTTGGATGAAGGTTAGTTTGGGGAAGGAGCAGACCTTGGATGAGCTCTCATCAGCTGAGGCAATCCTGATAGGGGCCAGACAGCTGGGACCTTTTCTATCAGTGGCTCTCTCGGCAGCTGGGGAAATCAGTCTCTTGGCCCTGAGAGGAATCTGGGTGACACACTCATCTATGACAATACCCTGAAGAACAAGCTCCCACAAAAACCTGGCTGAGAACTCTCGCCTAGATCACAGGAGTGCATGCCTAGCTAATAATAGCCATTTACTGAAGGCCCTATGATTGGAACTGTGCCTCATTTACAGATGGAAAACTAGAGGAAGGGATTTAAGGTGGCTAAGTTAATAAGTGACAGAGACAAGATTCAAATACAAGTTTGAAGCTGGTACTGTTAGCCTTTTTTCCAGGGCTGGGTTTTAGATGATGCAAATGAGACACTTGTCAGGCACACAAGGTAAAGAGGCCTTCCCTCTCCAGTGTGACTTTCCCCATAAGTCTGAATCATGGGCCTGGTGTGTCTTATTTGCCTTCCCTGAGTCTCAGAACCTGGTCTAGTCTGATTTGCTACTTTGAGGAATAAGCCAGAATGCTCAAGTACTCTGAGTCAAGACCCAAGCTCCCCTGGAATTGTTCAGTGGGACTTACCAGCCTCTTCCTTCATGTTTCACTTTTCTAGAAACCTCCATGGAGGACTAGCTCTCATGAAGAGAGCTTCAAAAAGCTCATGGCAAAATTCCATTATTTTTTCGTATCATTTTTCCACACGCTTTTGGAAGCTCCCTCTTCATCCCTTTCCACAGTCTTTCTCAAGGAAAGAGACTGTTGCTGGTTGATGTCAGATGCCCCTGAGTCTGTTTTCTACTCAGAATGCTCTGCACAAACTCTATCAACAAATGACGTAGAGTCAAACGTGCTGTGTGTCTTTAAGTTGATGTCAGCTCATAGTGACCCTACAGGACAGAGTAGAACTGCCCCCAAAGGTGTCCTAGGCTGAGATCGTTATGGGACCAGCTCGTCAAGTCTTTTCCCCTTTAGAGCCCATGGGTAGGTTCAAACTACCAGCCTTTTGTTTAGCCACCCAGTCCTTAGCCATTGTACCACCAGGGCTCTTTAAAACAGGGATTAGGTTGATTAATTTTATAATCTCCAGGCACATTTGAAAGCTGCTTCCCAGAACACCCTTCCCCAGATTGTTGATTAAGACGGGCATTTGGGGACTCATTTCTTTCTCATTTGTGTAAGTGCACTCTATGAGAGGGGTTTCCCTTCATAGATAGGTGATCACATACTATTTTTCCAAATTGAACCACTCTTGGTGGTATATTGGGTTAAGAGTTGGGCTGCTGCTAATGGCAAAGTTAATGGTTCAAACCCACCAGCTACTCCTTGGGAGAAAGATGAGGGTTTTCTGCTCCCGTAAAGATGTGCAGTTCTGAAAATCAGCAGAGCCAGTCTATTGTGCCATATATGAGGTCAACCCCATGGCAGTGGATTTGGTTTTGGTTTGGGTCTGTGGGGGAAGTCCTTAAGAAATTCTTTAGTCACATGGAGGAGTCCCTGGGTGGTGCAGTTGGTTAACATACTGGCAACAAAGCCCTGTCACTCCTTACCTTAGGATTTACTCACTCTTTGAAACAGGCATTTATTTACACACAGTTTGACCTCATGATGGTGTTCAGTAGATGTGGATCTTACTTATTTGCATTGTTCTTTGACAGTTGCAAAATTCGTTAGTGGCTCAGGGATCAATCCTCTGTGGACTGCCCCGAAGCTAGATGAAGCAAGCGGGTTCTCCCTGATTCATCCTCCGTCCTTAGCAATGCTTGCTAGTCAGGATAACATAGTGCCCATTAAAGAAACTGCCTGTGTCACTTTAAATTTGTGACCTGGGCAGGAGGGAGGGTCATGATCACAAGTGACAGAAACTGATGCTTGACTAACTTAGGGGAAAAGGTCTAATGGTGGATAAATGTTGGGAAGACAAGAAAATGTGGCAAATGCCTGGGCAATCTCAGGGCTGTGAAGCAGGTAATGGCGAAACACTCCTCCTGAGGCCAAAGCGTGCCCTCTGTAGTACATTAAATCACATTCACACACACCCATTCATGTTCACATGGGACCTGAGGCTATGGCCTTACTTGGAGAGGAGGTCTTGGCAGATGTGCTTAGATAAGTATTTCAAGAGCTCCATCTTTCTGGGTTTAGATTTCAGATGGATACTACATGCACTGATTGGTGTGTTCTTATAAGAAGAGGAGTGGGCACACAGAGACCCCGTGTGAAGACACTGGCAGAGATTGGATCAGTGCATCTATAAGCCAAGAAATATCAAGGATTAGCAGCAGTGACCGGAAGCAGAGAGAGGCTACTTTGATTCTCCTTCAGAGTTCTCAGAAGGAATGAATCTTGCCCACACCTTAATTTTAACCCATTGTCCTTCAGAAAAGTGAGAGAACAAATGCCTGCTGTTTAAGTCACTCGATTGGTAGCCATTTGTTACAGCTACCCAAAAGAACCATTATGGATTGATCTGTAGCCCCCTCAAAATATGTGAGAAATTTGAACCTTGGTGGACATGATCCTGTTTGAAAAGAAGAGAGTTCTTTTGTAATATAAATGAAGCCGTATGGCCACTGGAGATCCCTTCATAGAGGGGTTTAGAAGAGGAGATGGGTCAGTCAGGGTGCGAGGTAGTACCGATGAAGAACACAGCTTTCCCCCAGATCCTGTATGCTTCCTCCCCCCAACTACCATGATCCAAATTCTACCTTGCAGGGCTGGATAGGGCAGAGGTTGTACACTGGTGCATATGGGGGCTGGAGGCACAGGGAATCCAGGGTGGATGATACCTTCAGGACCAAAGGTGTGAGGGGCGATGCTGGGAGAGTGGAGGGTGAGTGGGTTGGAAAGGGGGAACTGATTATGAGGATCCACATGTGACCTCCTCCCTGGGAGATGGACAGCAGAGAAGGGGGGGAAGGGAGACTCGGGATAGAGCAAGATATGACAAAATAACAATGTATAAATTACCAAGGGTACATGAGGGAGGGGGGAGCGGGGAGAGAGAGGAAAAAAAAAAGAGGACCTGATGCAAAGTGCATAAGTGGAGAGCAAATGCTTTGAGAATGATTGGGGCAGGGAATGTGCGGATGTGCTTTATATAATTGATGTATGTATATGTATGGATTGTGATAAGAGTTGTATGAGCCCCTAATAAAATGTAAAAAAAAGAAAATGATTAGGGCAAAGAATGTACAGATGTGCTTTATACAATTGATATATGTATATGTATGGATTGTGATAAGAGTTGTATGAGTCCTAATAAAATGTTTAAAAAAAATGAGGCCATATGAGAATAGGCTTGAGCCTAAACCTAAACACTTCTGAGTTAAAGGCCAGGATAGACCCAGTAACACACAGTACGGGGAGAATGATAGCGAGGAATGCCAAGGAACTTTCTGGTATCCACAAAGAAGGACCCTGACCTAGATTCGCACCCCAAATTTGAACCTGTAAGCTCCAAAGCAGGGGGAAAAGTGTTTTAAGGCTACTGACTTGTTGGATAATTTTTGGTTAAGGAGATTAAGACAGGAACTTAAGACATCCTCCAATCCTTCCTCTGGCTTCGTTCCATTTTTCTCACATTCAAGAGAACTCCTAGAGGATTCAGTCAGGTTGTTGTTGTTGTTGTTGTTGTTGTTGTTGTTCAGTGTCATAGGGAGGGTTTGGATTCATTGTGACCATGCATACAACAAAGTCATACACTGCCCGGTCCTGTACCATTCTCACCGTTGTTTTTAAGTTTGAGCCCATTGTTGCAGCCACTGTGTCAATCCCATTTGTTGAGGGCCTTCCTCTTTTTCATTGCCCCTCTACTTTCCAGAACACGATGTCCTGCTCCAGGGACTGATCTCTCCGGACAACATGTCAAAGTTAAGGCGAAGTCTCATTATCCTTGCCCTGAGGAACATTCTAGCTGTACTTCATCCAAGTTAGATGGGTTTGTTCTTTTGGCAGTCCATGGTACATTCATTACTCTTTTACATCACTACTAATCAAATATATCTATTCTTCTTTGGTCTTCCTTATTCAGGTTTCAACTTTCACATGAATATGAGACAGTTGAAAATACCATGGCCTGGGTCAACCCGCCCCAGTCCTCAAAGTAATCTCTTGCTTTTCAACACTTTAAAGAGGTCTCGTGTAGCAGATTTGACTAGTGAAATGTGTCATTTGTTCTCTTCTCTGCTGCTTCCATGAGAATTGATTGTGGATTCAAGCAAGACAAAATCCTTGACAATTTCGATCTTTCCTCCATTTATCATGATGTTATCAATAGGTCCAGTTGTGAGGGTCTGGGCTTTCTTTACATTGAGTCATAATCCAAACTGAAGGCTTTAATCCTTCATCTTCATCAGCACGTGAATCAAGTCCTTCTCATTTTCAGCAAAATTGTGTCATCTGTATAATGCAGGTTGTTAATAGGCCTTCCTCCAACCTGATGCTCCATCAGGCACTACCCCTTAATGAGTTTAGGTCATGAAGGATAGTCCTCCATAGGCACATTGATTATTACACTACCACCCTCACATAATAAATTCAGAGAGAGAAAATTTCCCCAAAGCAATGGAAAGCTTACTAGAGAAGTGGAGGGTGCTAAAAGCCAAAGGTGACACAAACTGGAAATCAATACTAGTTTTCAATACCTGCAGTCATCTAATAGTTCACTGCACTATCTAAGGAAAGGTGAGGAGAACTGGGGCAATTCCATTAAAAAAAGACAATGCAGGGTATATAAGTCCGTCATTCCTCTGGAGAAGAAAAACACATAGTTGGGTTGTAGAGCTTTGTTTGCTAATCAACCGAATGTAGTTGTAAGGCAGGGGTGTGTGTGTGCGCGTGTGTGTGTGTGCGTGCATGTGTGTGTGTGTTGAAGGAAGGGGCTTGGCATTCTATTTCATAGCCAGGAGAAAGATGAGCCTCTTCCCATATCTTTTGCTCTGTGGCAAGTTACTGATCTACAAGGAACTTTTATTTGACAAGGACATTGCCGAGCAAAAAACGGGAAGCTTGTGTTCATCTCTGCTGAGAGGTGGAGTCAAAGAGATGGGCTTTATGACAGACACCCTGATCGTGCAACCAAACTATGAAATGGCCTCATACATTCAACACACATTTGCTGCACCTTCCCAGTGTGCTGCCCAGATATTACCAGGCAGAGTGTTTTATGGGCAGCATTTTAGAGTTAGGCAGGCAGAGGGAGTGTCTTTGTGGGTGTTGCCTTTACCAGTCCTTGGATTGTTCTGGGACAGGCATGTCTTTTTCCTCTAAAGTAACTGATTGCGTGTAAAGAAGGAGTCTCCTCAGTAAGACGGGTTGAACCAAACCCAACCTATGACAATCATCTCAATTGGAACACATAGCGACCCTATACAAATACCTGTAGGGTTTCCAAGTTTGTAACTCTTTTGGGGGGGTCAACTACCATATCCTTCTCTTGCAGAACCACTACAGAGTTGAGTGTTGTGTTAGCAGCTGAATGCTTAATCACTGTGCCCATTTTGTTTGCTGAGCCGCCCTCAAAACACTGAACAGGTTTTCTGGGTACCAAGCATGTCCACTTCTATATCATGCCTAGGGTGTTTTCTCCAAGTTGATAGGAGGTGCAAATCAGTTACTAGGGGTTTGGCAGAGTCAGTATGGAAACTGGGAGGGTGTGTGAAATTTGAACCAGAGTAGAACAATTCCAAGACACTTCCTAGGGATTCCTGGCATATAATATGCAAATGATAGTCAAGATATATAACTGTGTCTCTGTTCTTGGTTCTGTCAGTACCTGGTGTGGCCACAAAGGAGAAACCTGGTCTCCTGCTATTTTGAGCATCTAGTGTGAATGACAGGAGATAAGTCACATGCTAATGAACCCTGGTGGTGTAGTAGTTAAGCACCATGGTGCCCGGCTATCAAAGCATATAGCGTCTGGGGTCTTAAAGGCTGGAAGATAAACAGGGGGCCATGTAGATAAGAAACAACAAAGTCCACATGGAAAAAGCACACCAGCCTACACCAACATGATCGCTGAAGACAAAGCGGGTGCATAAGCACATGTGAGCATGTTTTCTTGATGTGCACTCACCCTTTACATACAACTCTCTTATACATACGTGTTTCTGTGGATTTGTTTCTCGAATGCACCCAGACTAACATAAGCAGCGTGGAACGCATTTTAGAAGCCTAGACAAGGGCAGGGCAGGATATTCAGAGGGACTGGATCCAGAATTAGAGAGGAAGGAGCCCTGGTGGCAAAACGGGCTGCTAGCTCCCTGTCCCAAGGGGGACAATGAGACTGCTGGCTCCCATGAACATTTACAGTCTTGAAAACTCCATACAGGGTCACTGTGGTTGGAATCCACTGGACGGCAGTGACCTTTTGGGATTGAAGGTGGAAGCCACCAATGACTTCCTGCCATTGAGCCAAGGAGCCTCCGGAGAGTGTGTGAACTTCTGGAATGCAGTGAACAACCTCTGCACATCTGCTTTTCGTGCTGCCCAAGTCATGCCCTTGGCCTTTGCTTAAACATATTCATCCAGAAGTGAACCATCACAGCTGCTCCCTCGGGAAGCTGGGGGCTGAGCTCTCTGGTTCCACTCTGTCAGCATTTCTGGTCCGGGTACCTCCCCTCTGCCCCGGCACAGGCAATGTGCTTTTGGAAGCAGTGCTCCCTGGGTAGTGGGTGTGATTTGCCTCCTCTGGCCTAACATGATGAATGCTGAGAGGGGGTGGATACTAGGGGGTTAAACTCCCTGAACTTTACCTAGCCCAGGGGAAAACTTATTATTTAAAGTAAGCTTTAGACAGAATCTTTAGAAAGAGAAATGGTTAACTTTATGTACACAATTACTCCCCAACACATAGGCTCAACCTCATAGACTGTGGATGACCTTGAGCAGGTGCTCAGTCACAATGGGTTTCTATCAGGATTGAGAGTTCAGCTCTCTCAACTCTCCAACTGGTTATTGGCACCATAGTCTCGTTTCTATTTTTGTATTTACTTTGTTTTGAGGGGGGAAAGACTCCCAATCCAACTATATTTTATTAGGAACTCCTTTGCTAAGTTTTACACAAGAAAAAGGCACAAACTGCTGTTCTGGATGAAGGAGAGCATCCGCATGAGGCCACAATGGTGTCGGAAGGACCCACAGCCACAGTGACTTAAATAAAATGACACCCATTCTGTCCTGCTGACTCTGACTCATAGTGACTCTGTGTAGGGATCCTGAAGTTGCTACCTTTACAGGAAGCAATAACCTCATCTTTCTCCTGTGGAATGACTAGTGGCTTTGAACCAGCGACCTTGCTCTTAATAGTCCAACACTATCCAGCATTACCACCTGGGCTCCTGAAAACTTAAATAAGACATAGAAAACAAACAACTTTGTCACAAAATTGTGACTGAAGACAGATCAACTCATGGAGTTTCAGGAGGGCCTGTGAGAGCATGAGCGGGACCTTCATTGGGATGTGCACACTACCGTATATCGTTGAGTGTGGCCCGGGGAGTGGATGCAAGCACACTGCTTGAGGGACAAGCTTTCCACTGCCAGTCAGCAGTAAGAAAGAACTCAATGGTGGCTGAATCTGTGACCCCTCAAAATGGATGTAGGGTCTCCACATAGACTCTCACTGTGAGCCACAGCCTATTGCTCAAAATTTAAGCTCAAATACGACTTAAACGCCAAACATTCTGTTTCCTTAAAATAGGGTACTGCCAGGAACAGCTAGAAGTCTGCATGACCTATCAGATCTCAACGCCGATCTCAAATCACTTCACATGATCCATTCTACCAGGCATGTCAAGGACAACTAGAGGTCTGCATGAGCGAGCCCAAATCGCCTCCTCACTTACCCATTCCAGAGGCTGTGCCTGTATAACCTATCGACTAACACATTCCCATATGCCGTGGTTATGAAACCAACCATCATGCTGGAATAAGGACCAATCACGATGCAAGGGTCAGGGTCAATGGGAAAGCAAAATAGGGGCTGAGGGGAGCCAAGAGGGGTCGCTTCACTCAATCCCTAAACCTGATCTAATGTCACTAGACTGGGGTCTTCCTCACATCTCAAGGGCACCTGATTCATGATTGAAGTGAATTGTGCTTATTCAATCTTTGTTCTGCTTGCTGTCCTGCTGTGCTGCATCCTCTTCTTGCTTTTTTGTGCATGGCTCCCTCTGTTGTGGTGACAAATGGCTTGAGAGGGATTTGACATAGGGAGAAAGCCCACCCACATCAACTGTCACCAGAAGCAGACACTAAGTCCATTTCTCTCACCTCACAGAACTATGCACACCAGACACTGGTAGGGCTGTCTGGGAGGGGAACACTTAGTGCAGTGGTTCTCAACCTGTGGGTTGCGACCCTTTTGGGAGTCATATGACCCTTTCACAGGGCTCACCCAATTCATAACTGTAGCAAAATTACAGTGATGAAGTAGCAAGAAAATCATTTAATGGTTGGGGGAGGGGGGCATCACCACAACAAGAGGACCTGTATTAGGAAGGTTGAGAACCACTGCCCGAGTGTGTTTAGAACTTTGCTGCCCTCAAGGTCATCAGACATTCCTGATGGCAGAGCCACTGCAGGAAGCCCTTCTGGGAAATGCCCTGAAGACAGGTCTCAACCAACTCCACCCTCACCCTCTGAGATCCTAATCATAGGACGCATGGAAATGCTCCCTGCCTCTTCGAAGGCTGTAAGTCCATGGGAGCAGAAAGCCTCCTCTTTCTCCCTTGGAGTGGTGGCTGGTGAGTTCAAACTGCTCACTTTCTGGCTAACATAACCCACAGACCAGCTCCCCCTGAGCTCAGTTTGGTTTGCCGCACAGCACACATTGTTTGGAACCTTCTGAAATAGCTATGCACATGTGCAGGTTGGGGGGATTTCGCACAAGATGCAGTTTTCCACCCTCTCTTGGCAAAAATAATTTTTGCAAAAGGCTTGTATTCTCTTCTGGATCTGAGTAGCAGCTACTCTCATGAAGTCATAGCACATACATCCATGCTACAGTCCTCCCAACTCCCTAATGTCTTACGCCGAGTCTGCTCCATGCTTTTCTGTGTCCTACATGGCAGCTGTAGGCACCCAAGGCATGGGCTCTGCAGCCTGGGTCCAAATCTCTCCTTCCCACTTCCTCACTGTGTGGTCCTAGGCTCATGACTTTATCATCCTGTGCCACTGATTTTTCATCTGTAAAAGGAGGCCAAATAGAGTCCACACATAGGCTTGTTAAGTGGAATAATTGAATTATTATACACAAAAAGCTTAGAACGGTGCTTGGCATCATGCAAATACTATTAGGTGGTTTAGCATAGGGACTGGGTCATCCATTACATATGCTCAGGTTCAAACTTCCGGCCAGGAAGGGGTGGTACACCTAGGTGGGCATTACACCTGGATTGGCCCATCTGGGCAAGGTGAATTCAATCCAGCCATTGGGGTTGACCATGACCGTCAACCATGCCTCCCTATGGAGGAATTGAAAAGGCAGGATCTTGACCGCTCCGATGTCTCCCTTCACCCACTTTTCTGTTGTCTGTCCCCCAGAGAGGAGGTCACATGTAGATACTTGTAATCAGTTCCCTCTTTCCAATCCACCCTCCCACAACCCTCTCAGTATCACCACTCACAAATTATCAAGGTTTTTTGAGGGATGGGGGAGCGGGGAGGGGGGGGAAAAATGAGGACTTGATGCCAGGGGCTTAAGTGGAGACCAAATGTTTTGAGAATAATGAGGGCAATGAATGTACAAATGTGCTTTACACAATTGATGTATATATGGATTGTGATAAGAGTTGTATGAGCCCCTAATAAAACGATTTTTTTAAAAAGAAAAAAAGGCAGGATCCCGGAGCCCACTGAGTGACTTTCTCTCCAGCAGCTTCTAGGTAGGCTGTGCCCCGTGAGGGGCCCCGAGGTGCCTGTGTAAACCTGAAACTTCTTCTCTCAAAAAACCCAGTTGGATCACAATCCAGGCTTCGAATTGAATTCTTTCTCGCGCGAAGCCAAGGCCTGAGGTATATCTCTCCCAGGAGAGATCTAACAATAGTATCTCTTATTATAGCATTAGGAGCCCAGGTGGTGTAGTGGACTGTGCATTAAGCTGCTAATCGCAAGGTCGGGGGTTTGAACTGACTAGCCCGTCCGTGGGAGAAATATGAGATTGTCTATTTCTGTAAGGCAGTGGTTCTCAACCTTCATAATGCCCCCACCACCCTTTAATACAGTTCATGTTGTGGTCACCTGCAACCATAAAATTATTTTCATTGCTACTTCATAACTGTAATTTTGCTATTGTTATGAATTGGTTGACCCCTGTGAAAGGGTTATTTGATCCCCAGAGGGGTCGCGACCCACAGGTTGAGAACCGCTACTGTAAGGATTTAAAGTCTCAAAACCCCAAAGGGGCAGTTCTTTGTCCTATTGGGCCGGTATGAGTGGGAGTCAATAAAATGGTAGTTAGGTTTTTTTCTGCATCAGTATCAGATTCTGGTGGCAATCTCAGTCATCACGCATTGTGGTCTGGTTTGAACTCTGGTAGATCTGTGGGAAATGACTGCCCTGGTTTGAGGTGAGGGTCACGGTGCTTCAGTGGTAGATCTCTCATCGTCTTTCACCGGGAAGACCCGGGTTCGATTTGCAGCCAATGTGCCCCAGACTGTCAGTGAAAGTTTGTGTGTTGCTATGACACTGAGCAGGCTTCAGTGATGTTTCCAGACTGAAATAGAATAAGGACGAAAGACCTGATTATCTCCATCCACACATCGACCTATGGCCCTCCACGGTTGGCTTCCCTTCCCAGCCCTGGTGATAGCACAGACTGGCATAGTTTTCTCCGCTTCCCATGAGGTGCCCATGAGAGGCTGACTTGACAACCACGGTCAAGATCAACAGCTTGAACTCCTTTCTGGGTCTACAGAAACAAGAACAACCTTCTGAAAGGAGGTCGCATTGCTATTTGGGACTGGGAGAATGCCTTTGTGACAAGGATTGTGCTCTGGATCCCAAAGGCGACTTTTAAACACAGCCACATAGCAACTCCGGAAATTGCCATAGTAGAAGCCAGGTTTAAAAAAAAAAAAGTTCTACTGGCTTGCTCAAAGGAGGCCAGAGTTGGATGGGGGTGGGGTGGGGTGGGGTGGGGTGGGGTGGGAGACTCCTCTAAAAATGAACAAATTTGTTTCCTTACATATTTGTCATGTCCTTTGGGCCTGAAAGAAAGGGGGGGAAAAGCAGAAGAGAGGAGGAAACGGCGACTGACAGTCTCTTGTTGGTATTCCCACAGCATCCCCTCCTTAGGCACTTGCTGCCATCTCATCCAACTCCACTCAGTATATTTTCACCCAGCAATGATGCAGAAATGTCTGTGTACTCCAGTGTTATTGTAGTCGGGCAGCGTTTACGGGTTTGACTTTCAACTCAGCATGGCAGGACGTCTAGAAGCAATTATAACCAGCACCTGCTCTGTCTGTGCGGCGGGCAGGCAGTGACGGATCCCCAGCTTCCAGAACACTAGTGCCCCCTCCCAGCTCAGGATAATGACGGTGACACTCGGCCTCCTTGTTGTCTGGGGGAGCTCTAGGAGCTCTCCTCTGAAACCTCATATTATTGGCATTTCTTTGAGTGAGCACATCAAATTAGTGACTGTAAAGGAAGGTGTAGGAGATGATTATTGGTGACAAGAGAAGCCTCAACCACCTCCAGAGAGCATGTCTCCTAAGTGCAAAGTATGGAGAGGGAGGAAACAATTGACCACAAATGGAATAGGCTCTGAGTCTCGCCACACAATGTATGTGCATGGTCACTGAGGCGCCAACATTATGGCTGGAGGACGGATATGGTTTGTGCAGCCGTGATTGCCATCCAGAACGTGCCGTGCTATTGTGAAAAACGATTTTTTTATTCTGAGCAAATCTCTGCTTCCACTTGCTTTAATGCTTCGCCAGAGAGCCAGGGACTCTGGGAGGGGTGGGGACGCACAGGGCTGGGCTGACCTCAGGAACTCATGTGTAAAGGGCTTTTTCTCACTTGGAAGCAGGCTGGGTTCACAGCTGTTCTTTCTGGTAAAGCTTGTTTCTGAACCTTGCCACGTCTGAGTCCGAAGAGGGAAATGAAGGTGACAAATGCTGCGAGGAGCCCTGGGCACATCTTGGCTATGGTCCTGCTTAAGTCTGTTTCATTTGAATCCTAGTTTTACCTTTCCTCCTTTCTGGGTTCCGAAGCATCAGATGGGTGCCAAACGCTTCCACGGACAACTAAAGCTGAACAAGGTGCAGGCAGATGAAGAGCAACGGGAGGTTGGTGTTTGGGAGAATGAATACTTGGGCTTCCTAGGCCAGTCCAGCTGGTGGTTAGAGCCCTGTTTCAGATTCCACTGAAATCTCCTAGTGTCCAAGGACCAAGTGGCTCCTAAGTCCAGAATTTCTGTTACATGTCTCACCAAGGAGAAGCTGGGCCCAAATGCATTGAAGAATAAAGCAGGAGCTTGGCTTGTGAATCCACTCTCTGATTCTGAAATTTCAAAGGCTCCGTGCACAGACATTTCAACACTGAAAGCACAGCAGGGAAAATCAAAGACTTGGGCTTCCTCCTTGCCCCTCTTTTAGGGCTTTTATGGTTTTCCAAGGCGCCTCCTAGAGCCGAGTGTTGTATAGGTCATGTTTAAATATGTCGTAGTTCTGAGGGACTTGCTGTTCTGCTTTCTTTTGCAAGGAGACCCGGTTTCTTGTCTTGTGGCCAAACACAGAGCACAGATGTCTGTGGGCCCCCTCCCTTTCCCCTGACCTTTGCTCTCTTCTCTGGATACCCTACTGACCTGTTCTCCCTTACAAGATCTGAACTGCTCACACACTTCGTTAAATTCTCATCCTAGCGAGAAGCATCCGAGCATCTTATTAGAGCCTGTATGAGTTCTGTTCTGGATGCCTATTTGTGTAATTTCAGGTCTCTGGCATGGAAACGTCCCATGCCCACAGACCCACACAGGTAATATAAACTCCAACAGTAGTTTAAGGTTTAAGGTGGTCACAGGGAACACTGGGGCCCGTGTCTCCTGGTGAACCCCTCAGGCTGTCTAAAGGGGCTAGTTCCATCTCAATGTAGCCATGCAGGAATGTAGACCGGTTAGGTAGCAAGACAAGGGGTTGTTCCTCTCCATGCTTAGGGGGCCCCCTACAGGAGGTTGGAAGCCAATGCGGGCTAAGCCCAAGCCAGGAGAGCTTAATTGATGCCTCCCAGCTGAAAACCCTTAAAAGGCTGGAATCTGGAGACCGCCGCCCCTTCCCTTCAGCTGCTTCTCTGCCTTCCACTCAGCAGGGCTGAGTGTGCAGTGTCATAAGGGTGCCCGTGTTCAGTTTAGTGTAACGCCGGAACCTTCTTCTCTCATGTATATAAACCCACTCGGATTACCAACCAGGCTTTGGTGTGAATTTCTTTCCAGTGTGTAGCCAAGGACCGAGACATTTCCCACCCGAGAAACCTAACAGACCCAGACTTACAATAAACCCATATTTTTATTTATAAGGCAAGAGGTGACCAGGTCTAGACAATAATGGTGAAGAGGGCCCTGGGTTTGAGAAAGATTCTGAAGTAGAATCCATAACCCTTAGAAATGTATTGGCCTTAGGGGAGGGCAAAGAGGGCTGGATTGAGAAAGTCTCTGGCATCCAGTTCTGACTTGACTTCTGGATCCTGAATCCTTCAGGGCCATGACCTTGCCCTCCAGCCAGACCTTCCAATAGCCATCTTCTCAGAGCCTTGTTAAGTTCTCATAATACATTACACCTGCCATCCTGTGAGCAGCTACCAAACCCAGGCACTTTTTTCAAAGACAAGCTCGCTCTCTCTACCCCTAAGAGCAGGTAGTTTGGGGATGATGGATATGAGATACCACAGAAGACAAATCTGTTATCTTCCATGGTGCACAAAACATGCTGTCACAACCAGGACTCGTGACAATCCCTCAGTTTCCTAAATTGCTTCACTGCTACTTTTTAATTAAGCCTCATTAGATTGTCATATATTGATAAGAGGGATGACCCTGAACTAGATGCATAAATTAAAGCTATCCTCATCCTGTGCTTTTATATGAATGTGTTAATTATTTTTGTCATTAGGGAGAATAATGGAGGGATGGAGCAATACCAAACGGAGTTTGACAAAGTGAATCCGTCACCCAGTGAGTCTGCAATTAACACCAAGGGACAAAGGTAGGATTCCCTGTAATAAATAACCTTCCTCCCAGATGCTAATGGAGACCCAGCAGGACCCACTGTTGTGTTGTCGCAGTTGTACACGGGCCCTTAGAGGAGACAGAGCTGGTGTTTCAAACGAGTCTTGTTTGCCCCCAGTTGGCTCACACATTTGTTTTTTAAACGGCATAATCACTAACATTTAAACACAGGGTGATGTCACGTAACAATCTGCAGCTTCTGAGAAATGGAGAGGCCCGACTTTGCTGGTTGACAGTGCAGAGGGACTGGGGGAGCAGTCAGATATGGTGATCAGAGTTTGGAATCCTTGCTTTCCAAGTACATGTGTCAAGGAGTTCAAGGGTTCAGAAATTTAGGAGGGAAGTTCCAGAAGACAAGTTTGTGTGGTCGATAATAAACCAATATAGGGGTTGAGATTTCAATCTGTTGGCTATTTATTTTGTGCTTGGTAGCCAACCAGCCCAGAATTCCTGACCTCGCCGACCTGTGAAACAAGGACCATTCCAGAATGACATAGAAGCAAGCACGGAAGCGAGGGCATCCATTACCCCGAATGCGTAGGGGTCAGGAACTAAGTGCTTTCTGTAGAACAGCTCCAGAAGGCAGACCTTTGGCTGGAAAACCTGTTAGGGAGCTAGCATAGGGACTGGCAGGCCTATTACACATGCTCAGAGGTCCAAGCTACCGGCTCATGAAGCAGTGGCTCACTGCATGCTCAGAAGTTCAGGTTTCCAGCCAGGAGGGGGAGCTATGCCTGGGTGGGCGCTGTACCTGCATTGGCTCACCTAGGCCAGGTGAATTCAATTCAACAATTCAGCCAATGGGGTCGACCCACGTCATCGACCACGCCTCCCTAACCGCTCATAAAACTCACGGGGATCCCAAACCAGGCCTCGGCGTGAGCTGTTTTTCGCGTGGAGCTAAGGACCGAGGCACACCTGTCCCCGGAGAGGTCGAAAAGAAGTGGAGCTGTGTGATTCGGAGCTATGAGGTAAGCCGGCCCCAGGAGTGGGCTCTCCCATGTTGGTCTCACGGATTGGGGGCCCCTCTGGGCTCCTTTTACCTCACCACCCTCGGGAGATTTGTTGGGTTGAATTCACGGTGTCCGTCTTTGCGCCGTTTCTTGCTGGTGTCCGTCTTTGCGCCGTTTCTTGCTGGTGTCCGTCTTTGCGCCGTTTCTTGCTGGTGTCCGTCTTTGTGCCGTTTCTTGCTGGTGTGCGGGACTTGACGTGCCTGCTTTCCCGGGAACTCGCCTGCCTTCCCGGGCTGCATTTGTGAGGGGGCTGGGAGGCTGCTGCCTGGAGGCTGGGAGGATTTTGACTCCCAAAGCCTTCTTGAGGCTCAGTGTATAAGGTTTATTTGGACGTGAAAACGGAATCAAAGATGCAATTAACGAAGTTTTAGAAGCAGGCTTTATTGAGAAGCTTGCGGGCGGGTTCAGCAACTCAGGGTATTGAGCTATTGAAGCCGCGCAGGGGGAAAAAATCCTGGCAGCGTTTTTATGCCCACTGCTGGCAGGCACAGCTGGGGAGGATCAAAGCTGGCGAGGATCTGCGCACACAGGTGCTTCAGAAGGGAGAAGGTTGTTAATCTTACCTATATGTCAGGGACGCGTGGAGTGACCATATCTTCAGAAAACATTCTGGCTTTGGGACGAGCTGGTTCCAGGAATTTGGGGTTGAGCAGGGGAGGGGAGGTCGGTTAGGGGTCAGCCTTGAGAGCTAAGATGGAGGTGCAGGACTCAAAATGGAGTCTGTTGTGCCAAGACCGGACATTTTAGACTGTGCCCTATAGGGAAAAGGGATGTAACCATTTCTGTAACTGCTTCCTGTGGGTAGTGGGTAAAAAGCAAGGGGAGGGGCTTTTCAGGCAGAGTACTGACAGTTGCGGCCTAGCACAGGGTGGAGAGGTTGGTATTGCTGGTGAACTGCTATACGGGTAATTTCGCGGAGTCGACTTTGCCGGAGCTGGATGAGACAAGGAGCAATTAAGAGCAAAATTATAACTAAAATTATGGGTCCTAGTATGGGGGCTAGGAAGGAGTACAGAGAAGAGTTCCACCAGGAGGAAGATCCATCTGTTCTGAATCTGTTGTTTTGCAGCTCTCGGTTTAGCTTGTTGAGGATCTGGACTCTAGTTTCCACAATCCCCAGTTTATTGATATAATAACAGCCTTCCTCCTGGAGGAAGAGGCAGGTAAAGCGCGGTGGTTCTGCAAGGCAACTTGGGCAACAGAGGTTATTTGTCTTTGCAGGGAGGCTAGAGACTTGGCAGAGGCATCGACTGCCAGCTGGAAGCATGCGGTAAACTTGTCTGCTGTGATGATAGTGTCCAAGGGCTCCGCCGCTGAGTCCTACTGCAATTGCTGCTGAGGCGAAGGAGATTCTCACTGCTATCGGGAGAAAAACTGCTCTTTTAGTTTGACGACTGTATACTTGGATGTATTTGTCCTGGAACTCAGCCGGAGTGTATATAGGGAGCTGCGGAACCAGAGTGATGGGTAGAGGTAGAATTGGTGTTTATATGCATAGTGAGTGTATGGTTGCACCAAAAGAAAATTTTTTCTGGCCCTGTTAGTGGTTTGGAGGGGATTTGAGTGACATTACATGTCTGTGTCGATGGATTGGAGTAGCAAAAGGGCACTTGAGTGTTTTCCGGTTGGATGTACAGAGTGACGTTGGGGATGGTTATGGCTTTTGTGGTCTTTACGTTGGATGAAAATGACAGGGCAGGACCTGGTACTGCTACCAGAGGAGGGCGTTCTAGGGCCGCACACATGAAGCAGGTGGAGAGGTTGCCTAGTCCAGCAAAGTGGCGATGGCCAGTCCCTGCTGTAGCAGGGTGAGCCAGGAGAAGGGAGACTCAGAAGGTTTAGAAATTTAGTTAGTGAGTTGAAGGTCTTGGATCTGAATATTACGGTGGATGGTGGATTGGACCTGGAGTAGCGACCTCCATACATACAGTTTGGCGTCCAGAAATTTCTCTTGGCGAGTGGTGCACTAGGCTCCTGGAACCGGAGACGTCCACCGGCTATCCCAGGGGTCTGGGATTGTGAGAGTGTATTTAGATTGATGGTAGTAGAATCATCCCTGGGGACGAAGGGAAAGGTAATGTATCTGGCAGGAAGACCAAGGACACCCTACATTTTTCTGCATTCACTTTTTTGCACATTGGGTAGTTGCCTTCTGGTCATACAGGAAGCGTTTTAAAATCAGTGAAATTTAAGTATATGGGTGCTCTGCCCCCTGTGGGTGGGCAGTTAGCGGTGGCCAGCAAATAATCATAACACTTAGTGCAGGCGTAATTGGTATAGTTTTCAGTCAAGTAAAATCGCCAGGCAAAAGGGGAAATTATACTACGTTTAGCTGGCTGGCTTGGTGAGGTGAGTGAGGCAGAGAGACATAGGACCAGTAGACTGAGCAGACCACTGGGAGCCATGGTCAGAGTTTACTGCCATCTGGACTCGGGACAAATGTACCCAGGAATCTAGTCTAAGAACCTTGATTGCTGAGGGAGTGGTAAGGGACAGTGTAAGGGCCTTTCCACCGGGGTGCTAAGGGTTTGGGTGCAAGGGATTTAATTAACACAGCATCTCCAGGATGCACTGGTTTTTGGTGATCAGCAGAGGTCAGAGAGGGTTCAGGGATGGCAGAGTTGGCGTGTTGTCTAAGAAGGTTGTGGAGCAAGCACAAGTATGGAAGGTAAAAAGCTAGCAGAGGGCAATCGGTTGCAGGAAGAGGCGAGAAAAGGAAAGGTTGTCTGTAGAGTATTTTGAAAGGACTGAGGCCGGACGGCTCCTGAG
This sequence comes from Tenrec ecaudatus, assembly GCF_050624435.1. Lineage (NCBI taxonomy): Eukaryota > Metazoa > Chordata > Mammalia > Afrosoricida > Tenrecidae > Tenrec > Tenrec ecaudatus. Next base: position 73,756 of record NW_027459702.1, on the reverse strand, counting down.
GGGCTGCGCCATGGCGAGTATAAGAGCAAAGGGTAATAGTTGAGGCCAAGAAAGTTGCAGTTCTAGGGAGAGTTTGGTGAGCTGTTGTTTTATGAGACTGTTAGCTCGTTCAACCTTACCAGAAGACTGGGGGTGTAGGCTGCGTGGAGTTTCCAGCAGATGCCCAGTGAGGCGCAAACTGCCTGCTGCACCATAGATATGAAGTCTGGACCATTGTCCGACTGAATTGAAGCAGGCTGGCCAAAACGAGTAATGAAGTCTTGAAGAAGGTGAGTGGCGACTATGCTTGCACTCTCAGAGGAGGTGGGAAAGACTTTGATCCATCCTGAAAATGTGTTCACCATAGTGAGGCGATATTTAAACCGCTTATGCTTTGGCATGTGGGTAACGTTTATCTGCCAGTCCTGTCCCAGTAGGTGCCCTTACATCTGGTGGAGCTGTTTATGAGGGTGTTGAGCTTTCTGGCTATTGGAGAGGGCACCGATGTTGCATTTTGCATGTACTGTGTTGATAGTACTCCATAGTCCAGTGGGGTGAAATATGGGGTTAGAAACGTGTAGAGAGCTTTTGGCCCGATGTGTGGAGAATTGTGAATATTGGTGATGATTGTTTCCTGTTGTAACTTTGGGAGAATGAGTAAGTTCTATTTGTGTACCCACCATTTTTGTTGAGGAAGAGAGCAATACTGGGTGTTTTCCTGTTCAGTGTAAGTTGGAGTGTAAGTGGGAGGTAAAAAGCATACTGAGCTAGGAGCGGGAAAGTTGTTGGGCTAAGTCAGTAACAGGATCTGCAGAGTGGGAGGGAAGGGGAAGTAGGGCCTGAGTGAGAGGGCGAAATGGAGAAGGTAGTCCGCTACCTGGAGCACAACCCTGGGCTCGGCGAGGGTTACCGGAGTCGAGGAGCCAGGGCCTCTTCAGTCCATGAACCCCAGCAGCTCCATACCTTGCAGCTATGTGTCTGGAGTTTCCAGGATCTCGGCACCTCGGCTTTGCAGAGCCGGTGGCAGAGCCAGGGTCGGGCAGTTCGACTTCCAGTGGCCTGGCTGTTTGCACTGCGGGCAAGGCTTGGTAGGAGGCTTGGGATTGGGGCAAACTTTTGCCCAGTGGCCGACCCGGCCACATTTGAAGCAGGCTCCTGGCGGTAGGTGCCGGCTCCCCTGGGGAGCGTGGCGATGGATGGGATTGCCTGCCGGCCTTAGGGCTGCTACCAGGGCTTGGGAATGGAGGCTAACCATCTGTTGGACCCTCACCTGGCAAGTGGCCTCAGCTGGCTCCTCCCAAGCGTTGAAAACTTTAAATGCCATTTTTACCAGATCCTGCATAGGGGTTTCAGGGCCCTCCTCAGCCTTCTTTAGCTTTTCTTTCTGATGTCAGGGGCTGACTGGAAGGTGAAGTGAGAGGCCAAAATAGAGGCCCCACTTTTTAGACCCTGGGTCTAAACGAGTGTACTTTGTGAGTGCCTCCTGGAGGCGGTTAAGAAAAAGAGCAGTAACTTCTCTCAGTTTTTCATAGTTGACAACCTTGTTGGAGACTGTTTCCAGACCTCTAATGAGGTACCTGAGCATGAGGTTTCTATAAGGAAGATCAGACGCCCGGCCGGGCTGGTAACTCCAACTGGGGTCCTCTATTGGGATGGCATGCGCCCCCAAGGGGACATTAGGGTCGATAGCGTGGTTTTTTTCTGTGTACGTTCCTCGGCAGTAAGGGTAGAAGCAAGGATCATTTGGATGCCATGCCAGGTTAAATCATACGTTTGGGAAATGTAGGTAAATTCTTTAATAAACTTAGAGGGCTCTGCTGAGAAAGAGCCCAGGCGGGTCTCTATCTGCGACAGGTCCTTTAAGGAAAAAGGGACGTGGACTTGAATGAGTCCCTATACACCTGCAACCTCTCTTAATGGACAAAGGGCAGCTGGAGGATTGTGGAAGCGGGTATGAAAGGCAAGCGGTGAGGACAGGAGAGAGCGATGGGATGGCGCAGCGGGCGGGGTAGACTGATAGAGCAGCGGAAGAGGCGCACTGAGGAGCTTGGCTGGATCTTCTGGGGTTTGAATGGCAGGTTCTTTCTGCTGAGGAGATAGAGCTAACCGTATTTGGCGGGCGGAACAATGGCTACAGAGGTCAGGGCGGGAACGCAAGTCCCAAAAAGCCTGCACATAGGGGACTTCAGAATCCTTACCAGTCCTCCTGCAGAAATTGTCCAGGTCCTGTAGAACGTTGAAATCAAAAATGCCCATTGGAAGCCAATGTGCGTGGTTGTTAAGCTGGGACTGGGGCCAGGCAACTTGGGAGAGAAAAACAAGTATTTTCTTTCACAAGGTCTGAGTGAGAGGGAGAGACTCATCAGGGCAGCCATAGACTGATTTTGAACGTAGGCAAGCGCCGTGCCTAAAGGTCCTGGAGATTTGGGTGGCTCTTAGGGGACCCCAAAAGAAGTGGGGAGCCGCACACCTATCCCGGGTTTTTGGCACCAAAACACAAGGTCTATTTGGATGTGAAAACAGAATGAAAGACCCAATTAACGAAGTTTTAGAAGCAGGCTTTATTGAGAAGTTTGCGGGCGGGTTCAGCAACTCAGGATATTGAGCTATTGAAGCTGCGCCGGGGGAAAGAATCCTGGAAAGAATCCTGGCGGCGTTTTTATGCCCACTGTTGGCAGGCACAGCTGGGGAGGATCATAGCTGGTGAGGTTCTGCACACACAGGTGCTTCAGAAGGGAGAAGGTCGTTAATCTTATCTATATGTCAAGGAAGGATGGAGTGACCATTATCTTCAGAAAACATTCTGGCTTTGGGACGAGCTGGTTCCAGGAATTTGGGGTTGAGCAGGGGAGGGGAGGTCGGTTAGGGTTCAGCCTTGAGAGCTAAGATGGAGGTGCAGGACTCAAAATGGAGTCTGTTGTGCCAAGACTGGGACACAGTGTTGTGCCGCGGCTCCGGCAAGAAGCAGGCCTGGGGGCGCCTGCGTCCACCCCTGTTGGTTTGGGCAGGACTCTGGCTGGGTGGCCGGCTCCAGGCTGGCTTTCGGCTAGGCCGCAACCTGCGGCCTCCATTTTCCCAGCCACATGACTCCACTCTCAGGCAGAATGGCACCACCTGTGTCTGTTGTAGCTACACTCCATTCCCAGACAGCAAACCGCCCAGACTGCCGGAAAGTTCAGCAGAACAAGTTTCATTTCCTGCGCAGGGACCAGACCATCAGCTCTCTTGAGGGGAGACTGAGCGGCCCCCCAGTCTAATTTTCCAAAGGTTTTTATACTTTTGCAATGTGCAGGTGTGCAAGCAGGCAGAGCTCAGGAGCGGGGTATTGTGGTTAGCCATTCTTAGTTGAACCAAAACTGCTCTGGTCCTTCTCGCAAGCCTTCTGAACATCCATTTCCTTCTGTACGTTCCCTTGGGCTACGTCTGCACAGCCTAACTCCCCAGTATCAGCTAGTTCATTGGCAGTTCATAGCTAGTTTATTTACCATTCATAATGGCTTCTGAAAGCTCAAAATGACTTCTCTTGTCAAGGCTATTTAAGCTTTGCCCAGAGCTGCTATATTCTCTCCTGTTCTTAGCCAAGTTCAAATCATTGAATCTTCGGTAGCCAGCCCAGTGTATGGTGGGCTCAGCACTAAGAGTTTTGTGGCTTGTACTTTCTGTGTAAGGAATGCCACTAGCTTATTGGTTATTACTGGGCCAAATGTGAGGCTTAGCAGGAGGAGGATTAGGGGCCGGCTAGGGCCGTTCATAGGGTAGTTAGCCAGGCTGACCAATTAAGTAGCTTTTCAAACCAATTGGTTCCTCCATTTCTTTTCTTGACTCTTTGTTCTAATCCTTTCCTAACCAGGGCTCATCTATCTTTATTGATTCCCGAATGCTTTGCATAGAATTAGTTTCTCCCAATGCTGTGCACAGCATTCCTTGTTTCCAAAAGAGCAAGTCAAGCCCTCGGCGGGTTTGCAACACAACTGCCACAAGGGAGTCTAGGGATCTTTCTAAATGGGAGACAGGTTTTTTTTAATCCCTGTAGATCTAAAGCAATTTGCTGACTAAGAATCTGATAGTTTAAGTTTCCTTGTATTAAAGCAACTGACCCGACTGCAGCTAATCCCATAATCCCAAGCCCTGTTACCAGTGGGACCAATACTGGGGCTCTTTGAACTCATCCGGAAATTCCAAAGTTATCCCTACACCTCCTTCACCAGAACACAGGTACACTTGAGGACTAACATGCACTAGCACACAAATACCCGGGTCTGCTACTAATACTGGGGAAAAGAGACAGGGTGTTCGTCCTGTGGAACAAGTAAAGCAAGTACTCATTGGAGCAGATAACAAATTAGGATCAACATTTGGTTCAATGGGAACAGCTTGAAGGCAAAAATCTCGATATCTTGATATATTAAAGGGATACTTAGATGAATAAAAACACAGTCCTTGCCCTTGCAAATCTTTTAAAGGGAGCTTAGACTTGAGTCCATACTAACATCACCTATAGACTGCTGCTTTGTGTAATCCTTTTTACTAACATTTCTAATTGGATTACACTCTGTACCAATAGTGCTATTTGTACCTGTGCCTACATAGTAAGGGGAAGCAGGGTTCAGACAAAGCCAACAATCAGCTGTGAGGTGAGGATCTGAGTTCATAAATTGGAATACAGCATCCCGAGAATCAAACACAGAACCTTGAGGTGGCTCCTGAATGAGAAGGGCCCTGTGAGTTGGGCTGGCAGTGAACGGGAAAGTTACTGGAGAGTCTGGAGGGTGCGGCAAAGGAATCTTAATGACACCAGCTGTGGCTCTTCAGGATTTATCCCGAGGTTTGGGCCTTTGTACGGATGGCAGGTTGCCATATTTTACTTTGCTGGATAGAAAAGGTTTTCCCGGGATCTCTATCATTTACATAATGTTGAATTCCCCATGTTTTCCCAGGGAACCCAATAACGCTTGAATCCAATTCTTATTGGGTTACATTTGGAAACCATACACGTAGTGGGATCAAACCCTTCCAACGTGAGTCTCATTCTTGTAAAAATAATAGGGTCATCTTTAACAAGTTTCCACCCTGAAAATGATAGTTTCACAACCCCAAGCTGCACAATGATAATGTCCCTCCCCTTGGCAGTTAGGGAGTCCATGAGCCGGGCATATATAGACATGGTTTGTTTGGAGCCTTCTTTCTATAGAGGGTATTCGGCACCCATAGGACGGGATTCCAGTATAGGTCCCATTGTGCCCTTTACCTTTAAAGGATCCAGAATGCCAATTCTTTCCTAGCAAATCAAACAAATCAAAATGAAAACAGGGGGTCATACCCAGTATAAGAGGTTACATATTCACTGCTGGAGGTTAGAATAGCAGTCCACAGATGTGTTTCTGCTTGGGGGAAACACTGGGTGCTGTCAGCAATACTCGGAGAAAAACAATTAAGTTCTGTAAAGCCTTAATTTTGAGGGATTTTCCGTCTTTCTGGGTGTCCATCTTTTCAGGATATGCTCAGGGTTGGTTTTTTTTTTGTTTTTTTTTTACTTATGACTGATGAATCCACGGCCCCCTCCCCACTATTTTAACAGCAGTTGGTGTGTTGTAAGAATCACTTGGTATGGGCCAGTCCACCTAGGTTCTAAGGTGTCAGGTTGGTGCTTCTTTACCCATGTCCAGTTTCCTGGTTGCACGTTGTTGGCTGCCTGTTCCCTTTCCCTTGGTTAGGCCCAAAATGAAGGTGTCAGAGCAGATGATTTGTCTCTCACCTGTTGCACAGCCTGCAGGCACTCGATGAGGGAACGATTAGTGACTTCCATTATTTCTACTTCCTTCAATCTTGGGAGGATTTGGGGAAGGTCTGCCAAACATAAATTCAAATGGGGTCATGCTTTTCACATAGGGAGTGCATCGGACTTGAAGTAGGGCAAAAGGTAAAGTAAGGATCAACCCAGCTCTCGCAAGGTCCTAAATGCAACTTAACGAACAATTCCTTTAGGGTTCTGTTTATTTTTTCTACTTGCCCTGAAGAGCTTCCAGTTAATATTTAGAAGCATTGCTAAGACTTTAGTAATTTGAGCAATAAATGTTGGGCCATTGTTGGACCCCAAGGTGGTGGGAAGGCCAAATCTAGGGACAATTTTAGTTACTAATAATTTACACACAGTGGCAGCAGTTTCCTTCTTTGTTGGGAAGGCTTCCACCCATCCAGAACAGGTGTCTACGAACACCAGCAAATATCGGTAGCCATACTTTCTAAGTTTGATATCCATAAAGTCCACCTCCCAGAATTCTCCAGGACTACTACCTCGAGCTCGTGGTTGGGGTTGCTCCTTTTCTTTTTGGGGTTGTTTACCCGAGCACAGTGCAATCAACGGTGGGTGACATCTGCCACCCAGTGTCCAAGCCTGGGTATGTAAAAGTGCCTGAGAAGCAACTGAGACAGTTTAGAGAGGATCCCAAATGCATACCTTCATGTAGTCCTTGAATCAGATCTCTCCCAGAGCTTCTGGCATGAATCTTCTTCCATCAGGATGGAGCAGCCACCCTGGATGCTCCCAGTCTTTTTGGCAGGCCAGCTCTTGGCTTATCTTTAGATCATTTTCTGAGTATGTAGGTTGTGGCTGTAACACTGGGGATGGCATGGTCACAGCCACTACCTTGGGGATTTGTGGCATAGTCCTGGCATTCGAGATCCACCGGTCCGGGGCACTGGTTAGGAGTGGTTCAACCATAGGTCCCCCTACCACAGCAATATCCTGTCCCAGTCAGTGTAAGCTTCCTACCTTCTATGACTAGGATGGCCGTGGCAGCCTCAGCTCGCATGCAGCTCAGCCATCCTGCAGCTACAGAGTCCAGTTTCTTTGAAAGATAGGCCACAGGTCTCTTCCATGGCCGCAAGTTCTCAGTTAGAACTTCTTTTGCTGTGCCTCTGGCCTCACATAGACAATTGGAAGGGCTTTACTCTGTCTAGTAGGGCAAGAGAGGTTGCCCATATGAGCGACTTTTTAAAGGATTCAAACGCTTGTTGTTCTACTTCAGTCCATTTAAGTTCTTTTTCCTTTCCCCAGTACTTGCATATAGGGGTTTCGTTGTTTTTGCAAATCCCAAATTCCACAATGGACAGTACCCCACAGCTCCTAGAAACTCTTGCAACTGCCTCTTAGTCTCAGGGACTGGGATTTTGAGGATCGCCTCAGTGCGGCTGGGGGACAAGGTCCGTTTTCCCTCCTCCAGTTGGTAGCCTAGGTATACAGCTTTATGGACACACAGTTGAGCCTTTCTTGCAGATACCCTGTACCCCAATGGGCCAAGGACTATTATCAGGTCCTTGGTAGCCCGTTGGCATTCCTCCAGGGTTTCGGAGGCCAGGAGGAGGTCATCTGCATACTGGAGCAAGGTGGTTTGGGGGTGTTCCTCCTTGTGTCCCTGTAAGTCTTCACTGGGTTGATGTGCAGGGGACACGGGTATGGAGAACAAAGCATCCTTTAAGTCCAAAACAGTATAACAAATTCAGTTTGACGGGATAGTACTCAGGAGGGTCTCGGGGTTTGGCACGTGGGGTGGCCCGTTTCTATCCTCTCATTTGCCTCTCTGAGATCCTGCACCGGTTGGAAGTCCTCAGTTCCCGGCTTCTGCATGGGCAGCAGGGGAGCATTCCATGTGGACTTGCAGAGGACCCAAATGCCTGTCCTCTTTAGTCTGCAAATGGGAACAGAAATACCCACTTTTGCTATCCAGGGAGTAGGGTTAGCTTGACACACCGGTGTAGCTGAGCTCAGAAGTTGTACGACCCCAGGCACCTGAAGTTCAGAAAGGTCTGGCAGGTTGTTCTCTGCCCAAACAAAAGGAATATCTTTTAGCGATTTATCAAGAAGTTCCTTTGAGCAGGTCTCTTCTGCTCCTTGATAAAACACATATCACTCTGACATTGGAGCGGTGAGCAAAACTTTTGGCTTTTCAAGTTCAAGGGTTAAGGTGGTTGTAGCAGATGAGAAAGGAATTATGGCTGCCATTTTTCATAATAAGTCACGATCAATTAGGGGAAAGGGGCATTGAGGCATTACCAGGAAGGAGAGTGTGTGTAACTAACTGTCTCTTGTGCTAAATCTGTTATTCTGGCCGTTGTCCATGGGTGTGCTTGGGTCTGCCCTGGGGCCCCTGTAATGAAAGCCTTTCCTTTTGACAAGGCACCTGTAGTCTTTTCTGAAACCAAGAAGGTGACCCCTTTGTCCACCTAGAAATTTACTGGCTGGCTCCCTACATGGAGAGTGAGCATGGGCTCTTTGGGGTCAAGTGAAACAGAGCCTGGACACCTTTATTCAGCTTCGAGCATTATTGTCTGTAGCTTCGATTTTTCTAGGCGAGGACTAGGCCCGTTCCCTCTAGTGGTGGCTCGTCTGCCTCTCCTGGGCTTTTCAAGGCACTGATTTTTCCAATGTCACTGTTTTGTATAGTAGGTACATGGATACTTCCTCAGGACTAGGCGAGTGAGAAGCGGGGTATTAGGGTTAGCCATTCTTAGTTGAACCAAAACTGCTCTGGTCGTTCTCGCAAGCCTTCTGAACACCCATTTCCTTCATGACATTCCCTTGGGCGACGTCTGCACAGCCTACCTCCCCAATATCAGCTAGTTCATTTACACTTCCTAGCTACTTTATTTTCTTTTCATGGTGGCTTCTGTCAGCCCCAAATGGCTTCACTCTTGTCAAAGCTGTTTCAGCTTTTCCCAGAGATCCTACACAGTCGCCATTGTAGCCGAGAGGTAACAGGGTCTGTGACCATGGCCAAGATGGCACCCACCAGTCCAAACATGTGGAAGGGCGCTGCCTAGGGAGCTGGGTGAAGAGGCCTGGGAGTTAGCCCTGCCTGGTCCCGGGAGCCAAAAGTTTCCCTTATCCCCTCCATTCCCTTTGCCTTTCTCCTGGTTTTTCAAACAAGCTGCTCTAGCCCTATAACGCCAAGCACAAAATTGTCATAATTCTTAATGAAAACGTATCTGGTACCCAAATTATAGATGTGACAATTTGGTCACATTTCAAAAACACTGAAAATTTTATGCTTTTAAAATATATTTTGAATGCCATATATATTGATAACTATGAAAGTAAAGAATAGAAACCAAAAAAAAATTTCCTAAATTTAAAACTTGAGGCGTTATAGGGCTAGTGTTCTTCCAGATTTGGTTTGTTCCTTCTTACAGGCTGGTTTTCCGTGGCCCAGGCTTAGGCCAATGGCGTTCGGAAGCCTAGGCGGAGTCACTGTTACCTTTAGGCTTTGAGTGATGCTGCTTCAGGCACTTTTGGGGACAGCTCTTACTTAATACACAGCTCCTCTGCCATGATGTTCCAGCCAGAAATTCCAATTTCCCTTAAGGTTCCCTGAGCTGCCACGTGTCCCTTCCCTTCAGAGATTTGAGCATCAGCCCCGCCAGCAGGCGTCTTGGAGGGCCTTGGAGCCATCCCAAGCAATGGTCCTCCTAGCCTGTTGTCCAGAATAATGGTTGGACCTAAAGGTCGCCCTCGGCGACTAGTCCTTGACCCCTTCCCTCGGGCTGAGGCATGAGATTCAGGGCAACCCAGGGGTGCGCTCTCAAAGTGGGGGTTATTGACCTGGAGGCAGCAAGCTGTCAATCGCCTCCTTGTTTTGTGCTTTCTAGATGGGACTTAGCAGCTTGATGCTCAAGAATTGCCCCCTTGCATGAATCGTGTCCAATTGGGATAGAGTTGATACAGAGAGGCTGGGCAAACAAAAGCTGATAGATTCACTTTGCAACTCTATTTGGCCACAGTATCGTTTTGAGAAAGGAGAATGGTGGGCAGAGAATGGTACGCTTTCCCTTCCAACCGTGATTCACCGGGAACAGTTCGGTAGAGTGCCGGGAAAGTGGGCGGAGATGCCAGGACTTAGAGCATTTCTCCTCTTGAGGAGCAGTAGGAGACCTTCATCCCCAGTGCACCCAGGAACCCCTAAGGCAGGCGTCCTCAAACTGTGGTCCATGGGGCACATGTGGCGCCATGCCATTTATCCCACACTCGGGGTGTTTTTGCTGCCACTGCCTGTCCTGCTTAGCAGCCGACTCGTGCAGTGTGCATAGGAATTTGTCCATAGGTTTTTTGAAAACCATAGTCTGGCCCTCCAACGGTCGGAGAGACAATGAACTGGCCCCCTGTGTAAACAATTTGAGGACCCCTGCCCTAAGGGATCCTGGACTTCAGGTCACTATTGTCCCAGCCCTGAACCCTCCCTGAACATTCTACCCCTAGTAGAGGCACCAGGGGCATTTGGTCCCAGGGTAACTTACAAGCCTTTTACTCAAATGGAACCCGAGAAAATTAAAAATGACACAGGCAGTTACTCTACTTTTGATCCCTGTTGAATCCGCCTGTAGCATCCCAATATTACAATTTAACCCTATAACGCCGAGCATGACCTTTCCCTAACATTTAATGAAATGAATATAAATGTATATATATTGATAACTATGAAAGTAATGAATCAAAACGAAATTTTTTTGCCCAAAAATTTAAAAGTGAGGCGTTATAGGGTGAAAAAGAAGGATGGTTCTTATCAGAGGGGCCAATGCCTTAGGATCATAAGTGAAGCGGTGATCCCACTGCACCCAGTAGTGCCCAAACCCTGGACCCCCCTAGGGGAAATTGTGAATGCTTTTACCCCCGTGCCGGTACTTAGAATGAGCAAACACACATGCCTGATAATCCTAAGATTTTTACTTACTTCCTGTGATACTCACCTACTTTCAAGGGCACTCCCACCTCACAATCCTAGCCTTGTCTCAGTTAAACTGTTCACCCTTTTGTGCGTTTGTTGTTTTTTCCAGAAGTTCTCAAGTTACCAAAGCCCCTAATCCAAGTGTGCCAGCTCCAGGACCACCATCTCCTGGACCACTTCAACCTTATCCATCCTAGCGCTGAATGGACAACCCCTCCCAGCAGAGCAGGAAGGGTGTGGACCCAAAGCCCCACTTCGCCCCTTTGCCAGCAGGAAGTAGCTAGAGATGTCGTCGCCCAGTACCCCAAAGATTTGGGTCCACATCTCTTCAGGGTGGAAATGTTAGGTAGCTAGCATAGGGACTGGGGTGTCCATTACACATGCTCAGAGGGCCCAGTTAGTGGCCCAGGAAGGAGTGGCACACTGTGCGTGCTCAGAGGTCCAGGTTTCCGGCCAGGAAGGGCAGGTCCACCTGGGTGGGCGCTGCACCTGCATCGACCCACCTAGGCCAAGTATATTCAATTCAGCCACTAGGATCGACCAGGGTTGCCCACCACACCTCCCTAACTCTCCTAAACCTCACTTGGATCACAAACCAGGCTTTGGCGTGAATTCTTTCTCACGCAGAACCAAGGCCCGAGGGATATCTGTCCCCAGAGAGATCTGACCAACCCAGGAAAGCTCTTTGGAGGCAGCAGGAGTGGACGTGAGTGGCTGGTGGATACTGTTCAGATGCATGGCTTTCTGCTTGGAAGGGTTTTTAGTCTCGGCTGACAGGATCAGAGGAGGTAGTATGTCTGGATCACATAGTATCCATGTCCACAAATGAGCTGCCCATTCCAAAGTCCTGACAGTGCTTTTGGAAAACACTGTGCTTTGGAATGTCACCCCTTGCAGAGGGCATTGGGAGGGGCTGGGACCCAGGTATGCTGCCCCTTGCTCCCAGTTGCCGGTTTCTGGATCCTGATTATATCTCTCACAGGATCAGTTAGTGGGCTTGTTGTCTGCCTCAGGCTTTGTTCACCGAGGTCCTCCAGCTAGGTGGTGGTGTGTGTGCATGAGCAGAGGCTTCCTGCCAATCCCCCATGAGTTGAAGAGCTCCCCTGGTGTGGGCTCCGTGAAAGAGGTGCCCCAGACAGCAGGACTACCCAGGAGGGTGGGCCCTACAGGAACCGGAGGGCCATTCCCCCTGTGGAATGACCTCAGAGCCCCGCCTCTCTCACTGTCCAGCTGCCGGGGCTGTGGACCCTAAGCTTCATGCCTCACATAGGAATAGACACAGGGTGAGGCGACTGCAGCACCTGCTTTTGCTGGTCTAATCCAGCCTGAGATCATCCTAGCATCAGCCCTCTGCCAGGGTCTTTTTTTTCTCTCCTTTTATAGGGGCTCATACAACAATAACCACAATACGTGCAAACATCACTGATATAAGGCACATTTGTACATTCATTGCCCTCATTATTCTCAAAATATCTTCTCTCCACCCAAGCCCCTGGCCTCAGCTCCTCATTCCCCCCGCCCCCATTCTCACTACCCCTCCTCATAAATCCTTCATCATTTACTAATTATTATTTTGTCATATCTTGCACTGTCTGATGTCCCCCTTCACCCCCTTTTCTTTTGAGGTTTTATGTAGATCCTTGTCATCGGTTCCCTGCTGCCAGCCTACCCTCCCTCCACCCTCCCAGCATCCCCATTCATAACACTGGTCCTAAAGGGCTCATCCACCTTGAATTCCCTGTGTTTCTAGGTCCTATCTGTCCCAGTGTACATTCTCTGGTCTAGTCAGATTTGAAAGTTATAATTGGGATCTTGATAGTGAGGGGAGAGGAAGCATTGAGGAGCTAGAGGAAAGTTGTGTTTCACCGTTGCTGTCTAGTACCCTGTGTAGGCTTGTCTCTTCCCCAAGACCTTACTTAAGGGAATGTCCAGTGTACTGCAAATGGGCTTTGGCTCTCTACCCAGCATTCCCTGCTCATTCGCAATGAGATTTTTTTGTGCTGATGATGCCTGATCCCTTTGATACCTCGTGATCGCACAGGCTGGTATGCTTATTCCATGTGGGCTCTGTTGTTTCTGAGCTACATGGCCGCTTGCTTACCCTTCAGGCCTTTAAGACCTCAGACGCCATATCTTTTGATAACAGGGCACCATCAGCTTTCTTGACCACATTTGCTTATGCAACCGCTTAGACTTCAAGGAACGTGTCGGGAAGGTGAGCATCATAGAATGCCAATGTAATAGAACAAGGTATTCTTGCAATGAGAGAGTCCTTGAGTGGAGGCCCAAAGGCCATCTGCTACCTTAATAGGACACCTATAAAGATATGGACATAGGTGTATTTCCCCATGCTCACAGATAAATATATTTACATCTGTGCGTGCCTTTCTTTAGACCTCTATAACTGGCCCGTGCTTCCTAGGTCGCTCTGCTATTCCCTTTCACTTCCCTCTTGTGCCCACTGCCATGCTCAGTTTTCATTTGGGTTTCAGTAAATCCTCTTGGTTCCTTCACCCTTGATCACGCCCTACCAGGATTCCTACATCGCCCTCACCACGGATTTGCATCCACTTGTTGTTCCCTTGTCTCTGGGTTTCTTGACATCACTCCCTTTCCCCCCAACTCCCTCTTTCCTGTGGCCCTCCCACGAAGTGTTGGTCCCCTTTTTCTCTCCTGAAGATTGTGCATCCAGCATCTCTTTTTAGACATACAGTAGAGGTAATAACATGCACAAACAAAAGACAGAGCGAAAGCAAGCACCAAAAGAAAGAAAACAGCCAAAATCCAATGACCATCAAAGAAAACACAACTCCTCAAGAAAGGAAAGCTTGTAGTTAGTTTACGGACTGTTTGTTGGCCCTTAGCAGTGTTTTCCAGTCCAGTCTGTGCGGGCACCAAGTCCTGCCCCCAAAGTCCTCCTTTGGCATTCCCTGGGGACCTTGTTGCTCCACTTCCTTGCTCTTCTGCTGCACGCCCTTAGTGCTATGCCTCGGTGTGGCGGAATCCGTTCCCGCACTGTCTCTCCAGTGTTGTCTATTCTAGGGCTGTGGGTCTTTGAGGGTCGTCGTGTCTCATCTTGGGCTGGCCATGTGGTCTTCTGTGTGGACTGTCTTCTCTGATTGGGAACATCATCCTCAAGCCTGGTGGGCCAGGATGTGCTCCACTCTCCCCTCCTCCCCCTTCGTCTTCTCCGTATTCTCTATCAGATATGTCCCGCTCCCAGAGCTGCAGATTCAGTGCCATCCTATGAAAAAACATATTTGGGCGTGGGAGGGGGGAATGGGGGGGGAAGATCTGCTCAGATCTTTCGAGGGTCCAGGAGAGGGTGACTGCTCAGCTGGGCACAGGCATATGGGGCTCTGAGCTCTGGCTCCAGACACTGGTTGGGAATGTGGCTTGGTTTTTAACCAGTTGTGTTCCTGTGGGTCAGTACCTATGTCTTTTTGAGTGAGTTTTCTCATCTGGAAAGTAAAGGTATTCCAGGGTCTAGTGTCCCATGTCACTAAGTGATCGAGAGGGGTTAACCTGAACCTGATTCAAACCATGTGGACATGTCAGGCGCATTCTAGATCCTGGGTGGCGATTCAGAGTCCAGGACAATGTTAATATCCAAGAGGTGATATAGGTGGCTTCGTATTGAAACGGGAAGCCCACGGTGGAGGTTTTGTCCTTCCGCTGATGGCCACTTCAACTCCTGCTAAAAGAGTTTCACTGGCTCAACAGCCGAGCCGGGAGCCAGTGCCATGAAAACCATGTGGCTAACTGGGACATAGGGCAGAGAGACATTTTTTACCTTGATGGCTTGGGAAGCCCCCCAATCTCCATGCAAACCTTCTGGTGTGAGTACTTTGGAAGCAATCATAGGCTGACAGTAATTCCAATCTTTCCTTTGACAATGTGTCCGTTCTCTTTTTTGAACCTGAGAAGATGGCCCCTGTGTCCTCCAAGACATTTCCTGGCTGGCCCCCAACTTGGACAGTTAGCACGGGATCCTGGGGGCCAGTGAAACAGAGTCCTGAGACATTCCTTCAGCTTCCTCAAGCGTTATTGTCTCTCACTTGGGTTTTTCTAGGCGAGGACGAGGCCTGTCCTCTCTAGTGGAGGTTTGTCCGTCTCTCCTGGAGTTTTCAATGCAATGTTTTTTCCAATGTCTGTCTCTTCTGTAGTAGGCACCTGGATCCTTCCTTCCTCAGGGCTTGGTGGTGCCACAGGTCAGTCTCTCCGTGAGTGGGCCATGATCTCTTTTTCTGAGTCTCTGTTGTGTCTCATGGCAATTCCTAGTATTTTAGCTATTTCTTTGTCTCTGTCGTGGTAGGGTCATCTGTGTTGTGATACACCCAATAAGACACTTCTACCAAATCACGAAGATTGTTCCCTTCAAATGCTTCCCATTTCTTTTTCATGTCTGAGGCGGGCTGAGTAATAAAGGCAATACTTATTTCCCTCTTGTTCTCGGGGGCCTCTGGGTCCTTGGGGGTACAAAGAACGCAGGATTCCATCAGCCACTCTAAAAAGGCAGGCAGGCAGGCAGGCAGACAGACATTCGTTTGTAGGCGCCTGAAAATTCTCACTGACCTTAGATAAATGCATAGGTTTCCTAGTTGTCCCGCGGAGGCCCTGCAAGAGAGACTGGTGATACCTAGCTAAGCCCTCGGGGCATTACTGGGAGTTTGGGTCCCACATTATTCGTGGAGTGGTAAAAAGAGTTTCTCTCCACTGGGGAGTGCCCGCTGGCTGACCATCAGTTCTATTGACTGCTTTCTGGGCCTCTCTCTGGAAGGGCTCCCATTCCTCTGCTGTGAACAGCACCTGCAGAAGTGGCTGGCACTTGTCTGAGGTGGGCTGATGCATGTGGAAAAGCTAGTCTAGCAAAGAAATCAGACCTTGTGGTTTCTCAGACAGGGGGTTTTGTTTATTCCAATTATGCAATCCTGGGGAAAAAAATGGGACATAGACCCAAAGAGGGACTCTTGGGGTTTCCCCAGGTGTTTGGGCTGCTTGCTTTAAGCAGAGAATGCCGCTGACCAGTGATCCTTCTGGGGGGAGGAGAGGACATGCCAGCCCTAGTGCACGTGTTGGGGGGTGACTTTAAAATAGGTGGTATTTCTCTTCCTTTTGCCCCCATGAACTGATAGGCAGGCAGCGGTCACAATGGGTCTTAAGCCAGCTCTCCCGATCCTGAGTCGTCCTGCAAAGTGGGATAAAAAGGACGGGGATGGGGAGCGGAGGAGAGGGACGGCCTCCACTTTGGTGGCTTTAGGAATTTGAACCTGTTGTCTTTCCTGGTCATGCCATGTTTCGTGAAATCTTGGAGAAAAGAACCCATTCTGTTGGGGGAGGGAGTAAGTCTTTTATATATGCTGGCTTACTAGTGGCCCTATCAAGTCACACATCAATTTTATCGAACCCTAACCCTAACCCTAACCCTAACCCTAACCCTAACCCTAACCCTAACCCTAGCCCTAGCCCTAGCCCTAGCCCTAGCCCTAGCCCTAGCCCTAGCCCTAGCCCTAGCCCTAGCCCTAGCCCTAGCCCTAGCCCTAGCCCTAGCCCTAGCCCTAGCCCTAGCCCTAGCCCTAGCCCTAGCCCTAGCCCTAGCCCTAGCCCTAGCCCTAGCCCTAGCCCTAGCCCTAGCCCTAGCCCTAGCCCTAGCCCTAGCCCTAGCCCTAGCCCTAGCCCTAGCCCTAGCCCTAGCCCTAGCCCTAGCCCTAGCCCTAGCCCTAGCCCTAGCCCTAGCCCTAGCCCTAGCCCTAGCCCTAGCCCTAGCCCTAGCCCTAGCCCTAGCCCTAGCCCTAGCCCTAGCCCTAGCCCTAGCCCTAGCCCTAGCCCTAGCCCTAGCCCTAGCCCTAGCCCTTGCCCTTGCCCTTGCCCTTGCCCTTGCCCTTGCCCTTGCCCTTGCCCTTGCCCTTGCCCTTGCCCTTGCCCTTGCCCTTGCCCTTGCCCTTGCCCTTGCCCTTGCCCTTGCCCTTGCCCTTGCCCTTGCCCCCCACACCAGAAAGCCAGCCTTTGGTGGTGGTGGTGAGCCATTTTCAGTATATAATGTCTGGCTCTACATTTTGCCAGACCTGTTAGATTGACTAAGTGCCCTTGTGGCATAGTGGTTACAAGTTGAGCTGACATCCCAAAGGCCAGTAATTTGATACCACCATCAGCCCTGTGGCAGAAACCTGGTGCTTTCTGCTTCCATGGAGTTAGTCTTGGAGAGTCACAGGGACAGAGCTACCCTGTACCATAGGATCCTGTTCAACAGGGTCCCTCACTAAGAGCTAGTATTGACTTGATGGCCATGAGTTTAAGGGCCATTTTGGCTTCCTTTTCAAAGGAACCTCATTCAGTGAACTGACTCTTTCTGGTCAATCCTTTCCTCTGACTCTGGTCTGAATGTAGCACCTCACCGGGGGAGTGAAGAGGTCTGAAGCTTGGAGCTGCCTCCCAATGAAAGAAAGTAAACCATGATAGTTCATAAAGGCACTTGTGCAAATTGTAAACCACCAACCTTGGCTTAATTCATTTTTTAATTGGATAGAAATACTCTAATTATGTTGATGACAAATAAACCAAACATATATATGTGGATATACACATACACACACACACAAATACACACACACACACACAAGACGGATGTTTAGGGGCATCTACCCAGCTCTGTCAGAGAGATTTGTCCCAGGTCTGGGCATAGGAGTCAGTCTTCTTGCATTTCAGTGTCTGGCTCTGTACCTGACCTTAAGCCCCATGACCTTGATCAGATTGCTTAACATCTCTGAGCCCTTTTGGCAACACCGTGTATCAGGGCTGAGAAGGGGCACTGGGTAAGCCCTGACACATGATGGTGGAGGGACTCAGCCAAAATAAAGCATACAAGGGTAATGACCATGGCATTCTCTCCAGTGTGGGCCTCAGAGCAGCCCTGGTTCTAGATAATCCCACAGAAATAATTTTACCAACCTGGGCCTTCAGCCCTCATGCCAAACTTAACACGTTTTTAATCCACACAATGTTTACAGCTTTGGGTTCTCATCCCTCTCCTTCTTCCAAGAGACCAAGGAGAATGGAGTGTTTGAGCAATATCCAGGCCACATGACCATCTTTCTCAGTTCTTAACTCACCTTTTCCTCTCTCAAGCACAACTTTAATGTTTCCATGAGTGTCCGTGGCTATGATAAAGAATACGTGTTATGGGAGGTAATCAGGGCCTGTGTCTTCCATAAACCAGTTGCCAAAGACTCTTTACAGATAGGTAATGGTAGGCCCATATGTTTTACTTACCTATTGCTGCTTAGTGACTTTCAATCCCACTCGGTGTATTATTTGCTCATAATTTTGTAATTTGAGGAAGGTTTGGCTGGGGCAGCACATCTCCACTCCACGTGGCATTGGCCAAACCAGCTCAAGCAGCGAGACCCGGCAAGATGGGTTTGCTTTGGTTCATAGGTCTAGGGCCTGGGTTCTTGCTGTTGCATTGGCTCCCCAATTTCCCTCCATGTGATCATATCATGTGCTTGCCTTTAGCTTCCTCACAGCAGGGTGATTTTCAAGATAGATTTTTTTGTCAGGATAGTTGGGCTGTAGGCCCAGTGACAAAATCCCTTAAAGGGATTAAATTGAATGCACAATTTAATACGTGACTGCCAAATATCCCCCAGAGCACACAAGTTGAAACCACAAGACTTCTCCCTAAGAGAGGTTCCTTGTAGCTTTTGGTTGTCTTCTAAGTCCCTTTTCCTTTTCCACAATAATGTCTGGGTTGCTTTATCAATCATCTTCTTTCTTTTTATGTAGCACTATCTCTGGCTGTTTAGTCCAAGCCAATGCAGTTCCTTCCCAAAGTTACTGGGTTTCCCTTGCACTGGATTACATGATGCATTCAATTTTATGAAAGCCATGTCCCCACATCTCTTTGAAATGGGTCCCTCTCTGTTTTAGGCTGCAATTCAGCCTATTTAGGCTGTAGCACAGCCTTCTGGAGACTCTTAGAAAACCTTTTGTGTACACGAGACTGTCTACAAGGCACTGGATTACATTCTTTTGTGATCTTAGTACAGGGCATGAAAGCTATCTTCTTGATCTGATCCAACACAGAAGCCCTGCTCATGCCATTCCTATTATGGGACATTATTTTTTGGCAAGAAAGACTTGGGGTTGAAAAATAGGTTTTGTTAGGCAGATAGGCAGGAATGAGATGTCCATTGACGCATGCCCAGGAGAACCAAGCATAGAACAAAAGCCTAGGTTTTCCCGCTGGTGGGTACGGATGGGCGTTAAACCTGGATCAGCCCACCTGGGCCAGGTGATTGCAATTCAGCCAATGGGATCGACCTGGGGTCATTCACCATGCCTCTCCCCGGGAATCCTTGAAAAGGCAGGAGCGAGGGGGAGAAAGGAAAAACTGGGGACAGGAACTGGGGAGAGAACTTGAGAAAGAACATGAGACAGGTCTTTTTTTGGAGGAAAACTTAGGAGAGAGATCTTTGCGTGACCTCGAGCAGTCTCTGCCAGGCTGCATGGTGGGGAGGAATCCTAGGGGTGGCGCGTAAAACCTGAAACTTCTTTTAACTTTCATTAAACTCACTTGGATCACGAGCCAGGCTTTGGCGTGAATTCTTTCTCATGCGGAGCCAAGAACTGAGATGTAACTCTAGCCCGGATAGAGATCTTACAGTTCATATTTAAGTCCAGCAAGTCCCTGCTCCTTCATAGTTCATATTTTCTGCTAAAAAAAGCACACAACTAAACCCCAAACAGAAGTAACTTCTTTAGCTTTTCTTTACCCTTCTGTAGTTTATAATTATTTGTCTGTTGCCTCCATTGTTAATGACGCTGAGAGTTCAGATTCTAGATAAAGCAGAAGAATGTCACTGCCACCCAAAATAGTTGTTCTTAGTGTTAGTTGGTGCCCAATCAATCCCTGCCCATCCACTCACTTGCTGCCATTGAGTCAATTCTGACTCATGGCAGCAGAGTATACTTGCCCTGGTAGGTTTCTGAGACTATACATCTGTACAGTAGAAAGCTTCAGCTTTCTCTCTCAGAGCAGCTGGTAGTATTGAACTACTGACCTTATGGCTAGCAGGACAATGTGTTACCAGGGGTCCTTTTCAAGACTGTGCCCTTTCAGAAACAGATCACCAGGCCTGCTTTCCTAGGAACCTGTGGGTGGGTTTGAAGCATCAACCTTTTGGTTAATATGCAAGTGCTTAACAAATGGTCTTTATCCCGGTTTGGAAAACCTAAGTCACTGGTCTTTTGCCTAAAGAGTCACTTTCAATGGCCCTGGCTTGTTTCATGGGAAGGGCCAGTTCAGGGGCTCCCGGACAGATGGTGGGGTAGGATCCTTATTTAGTAGGGCCATATTGGGTGGGGTGGCAGGGAAGTGTGTGTGTGCTGTATGTGTGTGTAATCTGCATCTTTAACAAATGCCCCCCCCACTGAAATGAGAAACACTGGCCCCGATTGTCCTCTGCCTCTCTTGTTGCTGCCTTTTTTGGGATTTTTCTGGCTTTTAGCAGCCCTGGAGGTCCCTCCTATCTAGGCAGGAAAAGGAGCCAATAAATAAGTTCACACTAAGGTGCTAGAGAGTGATAACAGCTAATCCCTTCCAAGGGCAATTGCTCTCAGAAAGAAAGAAAAAAGAGAGAGAGAGAGAGCTCAGGGGGTTGGGGGGAGCAATTTAACTCCAATGAATAGTGTCTCCTGGAAGAGTCCTACACTTTGTCGCTGCAATGGGAGTCATATATGAACATGTGTGTGTGTGTGTGAAACCCCTCGCATCAGTCTCTTCTTCTGCTTTTGTGTAAATTGGACTTTAAACACATTCTCTAGGAAGTGTTTGAATGCCTCTGTTTATGGAAGCTTCTTGACAGAAGGGGGATTTTTGTCTCTTTTGTTCAGTGAGAGAGCCCCAAGGTGTGGCATTTAATAAGTAAGTAGCAAGCTGGTTGAATGAATGAGTGAATGAGTGAGTGAGGTAAAGAAGCCTTCAGCAGCCTTCCAGGTCGAGACTGGCCCCCTCAGAAGCCTGGCTCTTGTCTAAAGTGAGGTACACCTCTCCCCCTTCCCATTTCATGCTTCCCCGTGGTCTGCCTGGGATTGAGCTGAAAAATGATTTTTCATGCATGTCATCCTCATTATATCATTATCCCTCACAGCAAAACTCTCTGACCACCCTGAAGACCTGTATTTAATGTGAGGAAAGGTGATTTAATGGAGTGGAGAGCACAGCATAAAACAGACAACCCTTTCAGAATAGTAGAGCAGGCTGTCCCTCCAAGGGGAAAGGGACAAAAAGGGAAAAGAAAAGAAAAATGGCAAGGGAGGGGGGGCAACTCTCACTCTCCTAATAGGCTGAAATAAGAAGTCATTTTGGTCAACTTCATCAGAAGACAAACCTGAAAGGGGCCCCTTGCCCTCCCCGCCAGCGCATAACTGACTTACCATGCATTTTACCGTGGAGCTGATTATGCGGTGAGTTGTGGTAGACGGGGAGAGTTTATTGACATATGGTCTCCCTTCACACCTTTTGTTACAGCCAGACATCAGGGACTGAGCTGCAGGATATTAAAGGATTTGGAAGCGTTATCAAGGAATGGTACATATTTATCAAAACCAGGGTGATATTACAAAGCTGGGTTGCTGCTACACCTGGGTGTGTTATGTGATTAAAAATAATGACAATGCATCCTCTTGATGGATTTTGCACCTGGGCGAATACTGAGCAGGTCTGCTGGACCACCCTTGGTCGAGAATTCACACCTAACAACCCCTTTGGTCTCAGAAGAAAATTGTGGCTGCTAGCTCACACTTGGAATCCAGGTAGGGCAATGTTTAAGCACTTCACTGTTAACCGAAAGAGCAACACTTGGAATTCACCAGCTATCCCGAGTGAGAAAGATGTGACCATGTGCTGCCACAAAGATTACAGCCTTGGAAACCTTCCGGGAGGTTCTTTCCTGGCCTACAGGGTTGCTCGAGTCAGAATTGACTTGACTTCCATGGCATTGAGCTGTTTTGAGTTTTGAATGGCTGAATTGGAGACTTCAGGATTGCAGGAAGATTTGAGAACAGCCTGAAATATGCAGGCGACCAGCCTTGCTTGCTGCAAGGGAAGAGGAGTTGAAGCACTTACTGATGAAGTTCAAAGATGATAGTCTTCAGTATGGATTACAACTCGAGGTTAAAAGAACAAGAATCCTCACCACTGAACCAATAAGCAACATGATAAACAGAGAAAAGATTTAAATGATGAAGCATTTCATCTTACTTGGACCCATCCACAACCAACGCTCATAGAAATATCTGTAAAGAAATCACTGGATAAATTGCTTTCAGTGAATTTGCTGCAAAAGGCCTTTTAAACATTTTTTTGAACCAAGGTGACTTTGTCACCTTAAAAATTCAGGAGTATCCTATCCCAAGGCATGATTATTTTCATGTGGAAGCTGGAAAATGCATAAGGAAGTCCTACGAGAAGAATTGATGCATTTGAAATATGGTCCTGGTGAGGAATATTGAATACACCAAGGAACTTCTAGGAGAACAAACAAATCTATGTTGAAAGAACTACAGCGAGATTGATTCTTAGAAGCGAGGATGGTGACATTTGGCTTCATGTACTTTGGGTGTTATCAGGAGGGACCAGTCCCTGGAGTTGGGCAGCATGCTTGGTCAAGCCAAAAGGAGGACAAACCTCCACAAGATGGGTTGACACAGTGGCTCAAATGTAGGAATGGCTGTGAGAAATGCGCAGGGCAGCGTGTTGTTTTGTTCTGCTGTACATAGAGTGGCCATGAGTTGGAACCAAATTGACAGCACCTGGTTACGCAATGGACTAATGGCAAGATCAACCATTCAAAACCACCAGCCACTCCTCAAGAGAAAGATGAGGCTTTTTTACTCCTGTAAAGAGTCACAGTGTGAGAAAGTCACAGGGGGAATTCTACCCTGTCATATAGGGTCACTGTGAATCGGCATCGACTCTACGGACGTGAACGGCAACAACAACAACAACAACAACAACAAACACACTAATGGTGGCTGGGTACATGTGCAGACACCCATCCACTCGCACTGGAGCTATGTTAGTGGTTTCAGCAGGAAGCTTACCTCGGTGGTTTCCAGAACTCCCCTGGGCTGAACCAATTTACACCAGGTCTTTCAAATATTCCTGGTACCCCGGGCATCTCCCATTTCCCAGAGTTGGTTGCATGACTTAAGGCTTGATGATCATGGGGCCACATGAAGGACGCCTATGTGCTCCAACCACTGCCTCCTAGAGAGTGCTGTGGACAATTGCCTTCAAGTCAGCCAGCTCCTGACTCATGCGGACTCCATGTGCTACAGAACTCAATGCCCACTGGTCCTGCCCCATTCCTTCAATGGGTTGTAGATTTGAACCCTTGTCAGCTGGGGGGTTTTCAGTGGCTGATGGCTTGAAGGAGTTCACCAGGCCTTTCCTCCTAGTCTGTCTGTAGGCAGAAAACATCGCTAAAATCTGTTCAGCATCATAGCAATATGCCAGCCTCCACTAGCAGTTAGGTGGTAGCTGTAACAGGAGGCGCACTGGCCAAGAATCAAACCCAAATTTCCTGCATGGCTAGTGAGAATTCTGCCATGGAACCACCATTTCCTCTCTCCTGGTTTCTAGTGTTTATGTATATAAGATTTCAGTACCTTCTAACAAGCAGTAAGTAAGACTGCACCACGGGTCACCTCTATTTAGCTCTCCCTCAAATTTTTCCACATGAATTATAAAGTGTGTGACAGTTGTAATATGTTTCTCTTTTTAAAAATTGCTGGGTGAACTTAAAACAGCACAAGGAAGTGCCAGCAGAGCAAAAGGATACCCACCTGCTTATTTATCTTAAGAGAAGAAAAGTCGTGAATGCATTCACTCAGGTGAAAATATCATTCATGGAAAGAAGTGCCTAATGGTCACCAGGACCCATGGTTAATCCAGGCGTGGTCATCTGATTCCAATCGATCAGACCTAGCTATAAATCACTTATATGTCTGGGTAATTAAAAGCAAATATAAATTTTCAAAAAAATAACGTTGCATGGGATAGAAAGAGAATACATAACAACATCAGACATAAATATGCCTCAAGACAAACTCATTGTGCACATCCAGAATACATAATGGCTCTTGCTAAGATGCGTTTCCCACTAGACCCTACCCCAAGCCAGTAAAAGCCAGAAACTCTACAGGAAACTGTGGATTGTACTACTCTGAAATGGGAGCTGTGTCTCTAGACCGAATTTGGGGCTGTTCGTGCTGAGGACTCACCAATACCTGCTGCAGTGACAACAGTCCAGGTGAGAATAAGGAAATCTAGATGACAGCCAGGATATAGGAGCACTGAGACCTCAAATTGCTTCTAGGCGAGCATGGCCTGATGGGCTTCCATTTCTGCACCTCTGGCAGGAGGAGTTTGTTCTGGAAAGTAATGGTTTCTAAGGAAGTATTTCTTAAACTTTCACATGCATGCACTTACCCAGGTTCCTGGAAATCGGGCTGGGGGGCAGATTCTGATTTTGTGGGTTCAGGGTGGGGTCTAGGATCCAGCAGTTCTAGAGGCCCTGGTACTCTTGGGCTGTTAACCACAAGGACAGTAGTCCTAAACCACCAGCCACTCCTTGGGAGAAATATGAGGCTGTAGACTCCGGGCAAGAGTGACAGTCTGGGAAACCCACAAGGGCAGTTCTACCCTGTCCTGTAGGGTCACTATGAGTCAGCATCAACTCGATGGCATTAGCATGGGAGAAGCTAATCCTGATGTTGCTGGTTCCTTGACCTATCGTACTTTGAGTGGCAAAGTCCCAAGGGCCTTCCCGGATGTGATGGCCAAAAACAGTAGTGTTCACCCTTGGTCATACTTTGGAATCCCTTAGGAGCTTTCAAGCCTCCCATTGGCCTGGCCCCATCCCAGACCAATGAAGCAAGGCTTAGTGGAAGCAGGATTTAGGTCACGGTCAGTGAGAAAGCCCCCTTGGCAATGCCAACGTACAGCTAGTGCAGAGTCAAACTGGTCGACAACTCCACATGGTTCCATATACTTTGGTGAAGCCAGCTGTTTGGGCAAGGTTTTCAGAGTTACCACCCATGTAGACTTGTTGGTGATAGTGCATTAAATAGAGCACATGCAGTGCATTGCATGAGTGGCCTATGTCATGCAACCACATCAGGGGGATGTTGAGCCAATTTCTCTGAGAAACCAAGGGTGTTGGCTCCATCCTGAACGTTGGCAGGGTAATGGACTGACACAGAGGAAACTCGTTCTCTTTGTGGCGGTGCACTAATGGGTTCTTCACAGAAGGCCAAGTCCATGGCTTCAGATGCAGATGCTCACGGGGCTGAGGGAGCAGGTCAAATCCTAAGTCCGAGGTGGGTGTTTGCATATTTACATGCCCTCACTGCCATCAAGTCCATTCCAACTCACAGGCCCATGGGACTGAGTAAAATGGCCCCCGTGGGTTTCTGAGACTGTGATTCTTTAGAGGAGTAGAAAATCTCCTCTTTCTCCAGAGGAGCGGTTGGCCATTCAAACTGCTGACCTTGAGATTAACAGTCCAACTCCTGACCACTCTTGCCGTCAGAATTCTATTTATATACACAAGTATATATATATATATATATATATATATATATATTTATACTTTCCCAAAAGAACTCCACATTTTCAAATCATTCTTGACACTCATGGCCTTTTTTCCTTTATAGCCATGCCTTTGGTTGAAACACAGATATAAGAGAAATATTTATCTACTTATAGGGGTCCAAAAGGAGCTTTGGTGGCATAGTGTTTGCATGTTGGGCTGCTAACACCAAAGTCAGCACTTTGAAACCACCAGCCACTCCGTGGGAAGAAGAGTCTGTCTACTCCTATAAAGAGTTACAGTCTCAGAAACTCACAGGGACAGATCTACTCTGCCTCATAGGGTCACTATGAGTCAGCATCACCTCCCTGGCAGTGAGGTAGATTTTGGTTTCATAGAGATACAAGTCAGTCCTGAGCTGCTAAAGACAAGGTTGGCAGTTTGAACCCACCAGCTGCAGAGAAAGAGGAGGCTTTCTATTCCCATAAGGCGCTACAGTTTCAGAAATACCCACAGGGGAAATTTTAACCTCTCCTGTAGGATCAATATGAGTCAGAATCGACTTATCGGTGGTGAGCAAGTGGAGGGGACCCTAAACAGGTTCCGGTGGACCTTAAGAGTTCTACTCATTGTGCATGCTCTGTAAAATGTAAACCAAGATTTTACTTTTGCAAACATTATTTTTTTCTAAACACGTCTAACTGTGAAACTATACGCGCATGCGGGTCTTTGAACCTGGTCAGTGGTCTGGGGAAGTGAAGGGCCCTGACACCCTTTGTTGTTGTTAGTGCTGTCCAATCATTCTGACATCACAGGGACCTTCTTTGCAACACAAGGCAGCACTGCCCGGTCCTTTGCCAGCCTCAGGGGTAGTATGTTGGAGCCCATGGTTTCAGCTACCGTGTCCTCCAGTTCACCAAGGAGTTTCCTCTTTGTGCTGCTTACTAAACCCGTTTCTGAGGAGTCCATTCCAACTCACGGTGACGCCGTGTGGGTCAGCACCACGGGACCCCACAGAGCTTTCAAAGGCTGGTCGTTCAGAAGTCAATCAGCAGGCCTTTCTTCTGAGGGGCCTTAGATTTGAACCGCAAACCTTTTAATCAGCAGTGGTTGAGCGTGCTAACTGTTCACATTACCCGGGGACACCCAACCCTTCTTACCCTCATCGCTTCATAGGTGATCCATCTCCAATCCAAGAGGGCAGAGAAGATAGATAATACAGCCTGAGCTGCGTATGTCAGGTCCAAACTTTTCAGTGTCATGGAACAAATAGCCAAAAACCTTGATGAAATGGCTGGGAAAACTCAGTCCAAATCATTCCAAAGAAATGAGTAGCGGTGCACTCTTGGGAACTTGTGCTGTGACAGCAGCCACCAGGAAGACCCCGGTAGTCCAGAGCCTTGCCACCCCAAATATGGTCACAGACTAGCAACATCAGGAGCTTGTTAGAAGTGCAAATTCTCAAGCCCTACACAAGGTCCACTGAACCAGCGTGTGCAATTTACCAAGACCACCAACGGATCGGGGTACCTGTGAAAACCAAACCAAACCCATACTCACTGCTGTCCAGTCGAGTCAGACTCAGAGCAGCCCTATGGGCCAGGGTAGAGCTACCACTGTGCATTCCCAAGACTAATTCTTTAAAGGAGCAGACAGCTTGTTGTTCTCCTTCAGAATGCCTGCTAATTTAGAACTGCTAGTTTGGTGGTTAGCAGCCCACTGCCTAACCGCTAGGCCACCAGGGCTCCTTTTGTGCTTGTGAGGGGTCGAGCAAATACCATTAGCAACTAGAGAAGAACCTGGAAGAAGAAGAGCAGGGTGGGAACTGTGAGTCAACTTGGTCATTAGCACATTTCTGTGTTCACTTATTCTGTTCCTTCCCTTGTGTATTCAGTCAACAATTCTTCTTTGAACATCACCTCTGAGCCAGGATCTGTGATATGCTAATTAAGCTGGTTTAGGAAAGGGGTCTGCCTAAGTGACTCCTGCTTCCTGGCTTTTCCTGCTTCCAGATCCCCTCTCTTTACTTCCTTCCACATTAGAAGCACATCCTTACATGTGCAGCTGATCCCTAGTTCAGGACCGGAAGTTACGTGTTGGCATGCATGCATGCTCATAGCTCGCTCAGTGGGAGTGCAAAAAGTCAATTCCTTCAAGAGCCTAGCACAGTCTGTAAGGTTGGGATGGTGTTAAAAGTGGTGGGGTTGGTGTCAGTTCCCGTTGAGCCCATTCTGCACAGGATGCCTTCATGTGACAGAGTAGAAATGTCCCCATTGGGTTTCCTAGTCTGTCATCGTTACCAAAGGAGCCCCGGGGGGTACTTTAAGGGAAGTGTTGGACTGTCAACTGCAAAGTCAGGGGTTCACACCTACCAGCTGCTCCGCAGGAGACAGATGAGGCCCTCTGCTCCCATGAAGATTTACAGCCTCAGAATCCCATGATTGGGTCGCTATGAGCCAGAGTTGGTTCCATGACAGACCCAAAGCCCACTTTCTGTCGAGTTGATTCCAACTCATGGTGATCTTATATACGTGTTGTTGTTGCTGTCGGGTGCCATTGAGTGGTTTCTGACCCAAAGTTACCCTATGCACAACAGAACCAAACACTTCCAGGTCCTGCACCATCATCACATTTGTTCTCTGCCTGAGTTCATTGATGCAGCCACGGTGTCAATCCAGCTCGTTGAGGGCCTTCCTCTTTTGTGCTGCCCCTCCACTTTACCAAGCAGGATGTCCTTCTCCAGGCAATATGTCCAACGTATTTGGGAGGCAAAATCTTGCCATATATGCTGTCAAGGGCACTCTGGCCTGACTTCTTCCAAGACAGATTAGGTTGTTCGTTTAGTAGTCCATGGCAGGGTAGAATTTTCCCTATAGGTTTCTGAGATATTATGTCTCTATAGGAATAGATAGCTTCATCTTTCTCCCACAGTGAAGCTGGTGGGTTAGAACTGTTGACTTTGCATTTAGTAGCTCTGTGAGTAGCCCGCCATGTCACCAGAGGTCCTTTGCGTTTGATGGCAGTGGGGTGGAATGCTTACAATGGCAAGACCTTTTTCTCATGCATTGCTACTGACCGCGGTCTAAAGCCCAAGTGCTTAGCCATTGGGCCACCAGGATTCTTCGTGGTAAGGATGTGTTCCTGCCAAAGTTCATGAACACTACACAGCAGTGGGGTTTTGGAGCTGCTAGGTAGTTTAGCTTAGGGACTGAGGCATCCATTACGCATGGTCAGCAGTCTGAGCCTTTGTCCCATGAACGAGTGGTACACTGCACATGCTCAGAGGCTCAGGTTCCCAGCCAGGAAGGGGAGGTACACCTGGGTGTGTTCTGCACCTGAATTGGCCCAACAAGGCCAGGTGAATTCAGTTCAGCCAATGAGTTCAACCAGGGTCACCAGCACGCCCCACCTCTTGGAGTAATTTAAAAGGCAGGAGCACAGAGCAGACCTTGTGACTTTCAGGGAAGCTTCTAAGGAGATGCACATTTCTGAAGAGCCCTGCAGGTGCCTTTATAAACCTGAAACTTCTTCTAATTCTCATAAAACTCACTTGGATCACAAACTAGGCTTGGAGGTGAATGCTTTCTCGTGTGTAGCCAAGGAGCAAGGTATATCTCTATCCTGAGAGATCTCACAGAACCATAGATTGCCCTGGCATGTTTTGGAGTCCTGATGGTGTCATGGTTATGCTTTGTGCAACAGTTTAAAACCACTAGCCACTCCACAAGGGAAAGATGGGGCTTTCTATTCCTATAAAGAGATACATCCTCAGTAACTCACAGGGGAATTCTACCCTGTCCTATAGGGTTGTTATGAGTCAGCATTGACTCAATGGCAGTGAGTGAGTGCCCTGGCAAGAATGCCTTGCGTATCTACATTGACTCTCAGTTTCTGGTTAGCTTTTCACCACTTCACCCCATGAACTTGAACTGCAGTGGATGAGGGTTGGGAGCTCTGGCTCTGGGGCTGCTTGCTTGAATTTTCACATCATGGCCCTGCCCGTGATGGGACCTTTGACAGTTGGGCAAATGAGCTCAAGCCCGAGTTTCCTTTTCTGCAGCATAGACTGAGGAAGGAGATGTCTTCCTTCTTGTGTGCTAACTGACTTTTACCAGTTAGTATGAATTAGATCTTTCCACGAGGAAGATCAGGGAGAAGGGGGAAGGATGAAGCAACTTGGATAGAGGTGAAGGCAGCGTGAGGGGTCAGAGAGAGATGAAAGGACCACCATGTCACCTTTGACTACTCTTAGTGAGGCTGGCTTGGAGTTCAGGAGACGGGGAGAGTGAGGACACGGGCTAAAGGCAGTGCTCATTCATTACTTCCGGGCAGAGTTCAGCCTTTGGCATGCTTGTTGGATGCTGGCGCTGTGTTCATCCAATGAAACTTCAAAATTCTGTCCTGTCATTAACCCTTTGTCTCTCCTTTGTTCACGATTTAGAACTTCTATTCTCGGGTTCTCTTTAGAGCCCCAGGAAATCAAAAGTCACAAGTCACTTCTGTTTACAGAGAGGCCCCCAGCATGCAAAGGCAGGAGGGTGTGTTAACAGCACACCGGTCCAGTGGCTGGTCACGTCCATGCAGTACATTCTCCATCCCTTAGCTCAACAAAAGGAAAATCACCAAAGAAAAAAATTTTTCTTTTTCATGGATATTTACTTTTTCAGTTCCCTCCCCCACCCATAATCTGTGTGAATTACAATAGAACACGCACACACACACATACACACAATTTTCTGCCAGAATGTGTTACTCCAGTACATTCTACCCTCCTCCCTCACTGCCTCCTACCCTTTTTTCTCCTATCTACTTTCTTCCCATGACACCCAATGGACAGGTAGGGGAATTCACAATAGACCCCAGTCTCAAATGTAGTTTAAAGCTCAATCACGAACTGCTATTGTGCCAGTTCTGACCCATAGTTACAGGATACAACTGTCCTTGTGGATTTCTGAAACAACAATTCTTTGTGGGAGTTGAAAGCTGCCCTTTCTACAGGAATGCAGCAGGTGCGTTTGAACTGCCAACCCTGCAGTTAACAGGCCAATGTGAAGGGATTTTGCCACTTTGCCACCAAGGATCCTAAAGGTAGCATGAGGAGAACATTTATTAAATCTTCCATGGTACACAGGCAAGGGGGAGACCTGAACTACAGCTCTCGGGATTCTTGGTGCCTCGCAGTGGACAGTTCCAGCCGCATCGGATCCAGGCTTCCCAAGATTTGCAGAGCCACCAGCATAGTCTTTGCTCCTCTCCAGGATTCACAATTGCTTCCTGGTTGCTCAGGTATATAGGAGTTTAGTGGTTCTCTAATGCAATCATCCCATTTTGCAAAGAAGATGCTGATGCCCAGACCGGGGAGAAGATTAGCTGAGGCCACTGAGAAGGACACCATCACCTCAAGTCCTTCTGACCCCCCACAAGTTTCTGCCAACAGCAATGAGCTCTGGGTTACCTACTCAGTCTTTTGAAGCCTTAGCCAGCTGATGCAGCTGCCAGTTGGATTGATCAGGGTATGTGACCCAGAGCTCCTTAGAACGCGCCCCCTCCCAAATGCAAATTTATGCCATAGAGTTGATACTGATTCATAATGACCCTATAAGACAGGGTAGAACTTCCCCTGTAGGTTTCTGAGACTAACTTTCAGCCTTTCTCCTGAGAAGTGGCTGGTTGTGTGGTGGTTTAGATTTTGCAGTTAGCAGCCTTTCAGCATGAGAGGTAGGGTCACATTTCTGTTCTGACTATGCTCCATTTTCTGAGATGCCAGTGCCGAGGCTCCCCCCTGCAGGTAGCAGTGAGATTTTTCTCACTAAACTGCGCTGGATGGGAAACTTGGGGCAAGTAGTGCATCGCAGCCAAGGAAGATCTCATTGACAGTGCAGTACTTGAATAAGGCAGGAAGACACAGGAGTGGCCATCTGGTGGTGGGCAAAGTGTTCCAGGTAGGAGACAGTCAGTGCAAAAGACCTTGTGATTGGGTTCTCCAAGCTTCTTCCTGGAACAGCAAGGAGACCAATGTGAGTGGGGCATGACACTCTGTGTAGTGAGGAAAGATGATCACTGTGGGCCTCCTGTATGATTGAGAAGCCAAGGGGAATTTTTAAACCCTAAGCCAGATCAATGCTCAAGGAAGCATCAGTCAAGACATCAAACGACACGTTGCATTGGCTAAATGTGCTACAACAGATCTCTTAAAAAGACTGAAGATCAAGGATGTTACTTTGAGGACACTGCGTGATCTTGTGCCAAATCTCGCCATGGTTGTTAGGTTGGAGTCCATTGTTGCAGCCATGGTGTCAGCCCATCTCCTTGAAGATCAGTCTCTTTTCTTGTGGACCTTCAGTTTTACCGAGCATGATGTCCCTTTCCATGGACTGGTCTTTCCTGATAAAATGTAGTAGCTACCAGATTGGATGTCATGCCTTTAGAACAGTGGTTCTCATCCTTCCTAATGTTGTGACACTTTCATATAGTTCCTCATGTGTGGTGCTCCTCCCAACTATAAAATTATTTTTGTTGCTACTTCATAACTATAATATTGCTACTGTGATGAATCGGATGACCCCTGTGAAAGCATTGTTCGACCCCCCCCCCCAACGGGGTCGCGACCCACAGGTTGAGAATCACTGCTCTGGAACATTTTCATCATAGAAGAGAGTTCGGTTGCACAGCTCTGAGTTAGAGGGTGAGACGGGTTATTTGACATTCATTTGCTGATGTGTTTGCGAACCCAGTGGAAACACTCGGGAATGAGCATGTTCTTTAGCCATTTTCCTGGATCATTCAAATGCCATCTCCCCTGTGAATGCCTCACTCCATCCTTGGCTTTCCATATTTGCCATATGAAAATGGGATAATATTTCAATACTTAGCATTATATATAACCCAGTATTTGGTATTCTGCCTCAAACAGATGCGAGTCTCTCTCTTTTTCTACTAGTATTTAATTTTGATATGTGAAAACATACAAAGCAAAATCTGTTCCATTTCAACCCTTTCTGGACACAATGTTCAGTGACATTGGTCACACGCTTCATATTGAATTAGCATTCTTGTTCTTTCTATTCTAGGTGTTTCCTTTCTTTTTACTTAATCTCTCTGCCACAACCCTCTCACATATATTTTGACTTATCTGTAGCCCTTTAGATTTGTGCTGATTTTTTAAAGACTGCAATACTCAAGGATGCAAGCCTTTAAGAGCTAAATTGTTATTTAGTTTAAAGATGACTTCAGGGGACAGTTTCAATTAAAGGTTTGAAGAGTAACTCAGGGTCATAGTCTCTGGGACTCTTCCAGTTAAGTAAGTCTAGATAATTAAAGAATTTTAAATTATGTTCCACAAGGTTCCCTTTCTATCAGCATCCTTAGGAATCATGGTGCTATGGTGCCTGCTAACCTCAAAGTCAATAGTTGAAACCACCAGCCACTCTGCAGGGGAAAGAAAAGTTTTTCTGTTTCCTTAAAGAATAGCAAGCGAGGAAACCACAGGGGGTGTTCTATACTGAGTCAAAATTGACTCCATGGCAGTGAGTTTATGTTGTTATCGAAAAAAGAACACATTTTAATGGGGGCTCTGACAGATAATATAACAATCCATAAATCAATTAGATCAAGCGAGTTTGTACATATGCTGCCACCATCATTTTCTAAACACTATCATTCTACTTGACCCCTTTGATATCAGCTCCTGTTTTTTCCCTCTTTCCTCAACCCTCACACCCTTACTAAATTATATATAAATTAATATCTTTATACACACCGTCTTCTGTGTCCCTCTACCCATATTTCTGTTATTCGGCCCCTAAGTTGTGTGTGTGTGTGTTCCATTGTTATCAGTTCCCTTTTCCTCCCCTTCCCTACACAGCCACCCTGTGCCCTCATGGTATCTGAGTCAGTTCGAGTTGACTAGAGAAGCACATTCATAAACACTCATGTGTCTTAAAAAAGCTTTATATAGAAGAATAATTGTATATTAAGAAAACATGCCAGCCCAGTCCAGACCACGTCCATACGTACGAAATTAACCCATATATCCAATAACAGTGTGTAAATTTTTTTTCAGACTTATGCAACACATGCAATTACACCAAGTGCTGGAAGATCACAGGGCAGTCGGTGGAATGTCTTATGGACCCAGTGGAGGTGGAAAGTGGCATGGGTCTCCACATGACTCCTCCCCGTTCAAGGCTCTGGCTGCCGTCAATGTAGATCCATGTATCTTGTCAGCAGGAATATCAAGTCGTGGGTGTCTCTCACCCCCAGGAAAGAATACAGGAGTTGCCAGAATCCTCAAGAGAAGGCCATGCCCACATTGAGACCTCACTGGCTATGGCCTGAGTGACAGACTGGACTCCACCCCTGTGCAAGATGATGGGAGATTAAAAAGCTACCACAGTATCGCTACTCCCATTACTGTTCCTGAGGATTTTATCTGTCCTGCATTCCGTGCGTGGTTGCTATTTCTTTTTATGATTTTTCTTTCAGCATCTATCTGTGGTGTCCCTGATCTGAAGGCCCTGATGCAGTATCTGTGAGTCTCCTGTGAGCAGGGACTGTGTTCTCTACATCTGGGTCTTCTTAAAGCTTTGCAAAATGTTGTCATTTGAATAACACTCAACAAATATTTATTGAAGGAATGGCATTGCAGGTGACAGTCAGTACCTATTCTCCCATCAGTTATATGGTTGGCGGTCTTTTTACCTCTCAGACATATAGCTGAATCATTACAATGTGAGGGTCTGAGCCTGGTTATATTATAGGGACATGTAGTCAAAAGACAAAATATGTTTGCCTAAAGCACCTTTTGAGTATGATGTTTCAATAAAATAAATTGGACAGATCCTGGCAGCAGACATGTTTCAGCCGCTCACAAGCTATGTGGCTTTGGGTAGTGTACCCTAAGCTCTGAATTCAAGGTAAGTAGTTTCAATGGTCAATTGCATGTGAGAGCTGGACAGTGAGTAAGGAAAACTGAAGAAGAATCAATGCATGTGAATGATGTGCAAACAATACCGAATGTCGTCTGGGCTGTCAGAAGAACAAGCAAATCCCTCTTGGAGGAAGCACAGCCAGAATGCCCCTTAGAAGTGAGGATGGCAAGTCTTCATCTCACATCCAGTGGACATGCTATCAGGAGAGACTGGTTCTTAAGAAAGGACATAATGCTTGTTAAAGTACAGGGGCAGCAAGAGGGAAGAAGACCCTTGATAAGATGGATGTCCACAGTGGCTACAGCAATGGGCTCAACATGGACCAACGACTGTGGTGATGACACAAGAACAGGCAGGGTTTCATTCCGTTGTACAGTTCCGGTCTCTGGTACAAAGGAAAATAAGTTGCCCTATCCTGTGGGGTCGAGGCTATTGTGCCTGCTGTGTATTTTGTCCTAAGGACTTGCAGTGTTGTTCTTTATACAGTGTTGTTGTTATTAGCTGCTTTTCGGTCCATTTTGACTCATAGCGACCCCCATGCATTTCAGAGTAGAACTGTTCCATAGGGTTTTTAAGGCTGTGACCTTTTGGAAGCAGATATTCAGGCCTACCTTCCTTAGGCACCTCTTGGATTCTGGGTGGGATTTAACTGCCGACCTCCTGGGTGCTAGTCAAACACTACCCAGGGAGTCCTCCCACTGAATAGTGTGAGTGTATTCCCACCTAGGGTGCTCCTCTTCCAGTACTTGTTTGGACGGTATTCTCTTTTGATCCATAGGGTTCAATGGACTCATTTTCAGTAGTACATCATCAGGTCTTTCTTCCCAGTGTGTCCTAGCTTGGATGCTCTTGTGAAGCGTGTCCAGAGTGGCTTGCTCTGGTTATAATCGTAGCTGGTGACACCGCTTACAGCAATCACAGCTATAGACAAATGACAACATGATGACAAACTGACAGATGGGTGGCAGCCTAGGGAAGGAATGATCAACACAACACAACCTGAGTGGAAATCGAGCTATGGAGTCTCTGAGAGTCCAGGCTCTTCGTCCTGGCACAGCCTGGGGCAGGGCCTGGAGCCAGGAACTGTGGCTGCTGGGGTGAGGACCCCCAGCTTCCCCACTTGGCATTCCCTCCCCAAAAACAGCTGGCAGCCTGTGGGAATTGTCTTTCCCCTTGCACATGACGGCACTGACGAGCATAACGCAACCCTGCTGGTGGTTAATGACTGGTGACATTATGAGGCCACTGTCCACCTTTGGTTGAGGGAATTTGCCAATGCTCGGAAGTTGTTGGGCTCTAACGAAATGCAACCCCTGCAAGCAAGCACTGAGTCAAGTGCACGAGGTGTGAGGCACTCTGACATCCCCGTGTGACCGTGAAAAGCAGGCTGCGGAGCAGTGGTGGCTGCTGAGGCTCCTTTCTCCTGGCAATACTGGCATGCTGAAATGGCGGGCTGATTTGCCATGGAAAGCAGGGTTTCATGGGAACTTGAGGATTAAGAATCCACATGCCTGCAATCAATATTGTATGTTCATCGTATAATTTACTTTGAAAGGGAGACGACACAGTTCTCCAAATTTTGGGGTGAAGTAAACCACTTTTTCAAAGGAGTAAGTGGATTTCTGTGTTTATAAATCATGCCCACCACTTGGGAGTGCAGAGGAGGATATGGGAGGATGGTAAAGAAGAGCAGCAGGAGAGGACCTGAAGACCTCATGCTTCCTCAGGGTCAGGGGCCAGGCAAAACCAATGTCCCTGGAACACCACTGTCTCTCTGGAATGGTATTAGCATAGCTTGTTACTTGCATACTGTACTGAGTTCATTCTGACTCGCAGCGCCCCTATAGGGAAGAATAAACATGCCCCAATGAGTCTCTGAGACTATAATTCTTTACTCAAATAGAAAGCCTCATCTTTTTTCCATGGAGGAAATGGTGGATTCACAACTGCTGACCTGGTGGTTAGCAGGCCAACACCGAACTTACTATACCACCAGGACATTTCTGTTTAGCCTAGAGACTTTCAAATGGATAGAACAAGACCCATACCAACCCTGTTCACGGCTATCAACCCCCCTTTCTGTGAAGTCCCCACTACGTTCTGTGAAGTTCACCACTTTCTCCGTATGTGTGTGTGTGTGTGTGTGTGTGTGTGTGTGTGTGTGTGTGTGTGTTACGTAACCTTACCCTTGATCATTCCCTACCAGGCCTGCCACTTCCCCCTCACTACCATATTGAGTCCCCTGTTGTTCCCTTGTCCCTGTGTTTGTTAACACCACTTCCTTACCCCCGCACCTCCCCCTATCCCAAGTGCCCCCGGAACTCTCAGTCCTGTTGTTTTTCCTCCAGATAGTTCATCCAGCCTCTCTTATTTAGACAGACCTGTGGAGACACTAACATGCACGAAAACAAGACAGAGGAAAACAAAGCAACAGTTTACAACCAGACAACAAAACAACAAAAACAAACCACTGACAAAGAACAAAACAAAACACATCAAGAAAGAAGACCTTGTAGTTAGTTCAAGGATCATTTGTTGGACCTTAGGAGTGTTTTCCAATCCAGTCTGTTGAGGCACCACAACCTGGCCCCAAAGTCCACTTTCAGCATTCCCTGGGGACCTTGCCACTCCATTCCCTTGCTGTTCCACTGCACTCCACCACACTTTGCCTCGGTGTGGTGGAATCAGGTTAGGTGCAATTCGC
This sequence comes from Tenrec ecaudatus, assembly GCF_050624435.1. Taxonomy (NCBI): domain Eukaryota; kingdom Metazoa; phylum Chordata; class Mammalia; order Afrosoricida; family Tenrecidae; genus Tenrec; species Tenrec ecaudatus. Next base: position 36,831 of record NW_027459702.1, on the reverse strand, counting down.
ACACTGTGTCTCCAGTGCTGTCCCCTGTATCACCCTTGGTCACTGAGGGGCATCATGTCTCATAGTGGGGCCAGCCATGTTGTTCTCTTTGTGGACTGGCTTCTCTGAGACTGGAACTCTTTAGGGGAGTAGAAAGCCTCATCTTTCTCCCTTGGAGTGGCTGGGGATTTCAAATTTGCCATTTCAGACATTGCGTTTAGCAGCCCAACACATAACCCCTATACCCCACCATAGCTACAGAAAACAATAAAGAAACAAAATCCAACAACATTCATTGCCATTGGGTGCATAACAATCCTATCGAGAGAAAATACTGCGGCCTCCTGGGTTTCCAAGGCTATAACTCTTTGTAAAAATAAAATTGTGTTATGTTTTCAGTGAAAGTTTACATAACCGATTAGATTTTCATTTAACAAATTCTCTACTTGTTTAGTGACATTAGTTAATTTTTCAATAAAAAGGAAAGCAGAAAATTAAAAAAAGAACAAATGAAAAACGTTTTAAGAGTAAAGACAAATGATAAAATGTTAATTTTTAACCTAATCATATCTGCAACAATACACTTTCTGATGTACTGACGGTGAGCAGGGTTTAATCCCATCCCTGGTGAATGGTCCCAGGGGATTTAATGGAGGCTTATTCTCTGTGGAATCTCTGCCAATGCATTTTGAGTTTTTATACTCATCTAAGGCTATAACTCTTTATGGGAGAAGAAAGCCTCATCTTCTCCAAAGGAGCGACTGGTGAATTCCAACTGCTGACCTTGCAGTTAATAGCCCAACACATAACCCATTATGCCACCAGAAGAGAGATTTGTATCTGGGTGCCTTCCAAATCAAGCACTACAATTATGCAAGGAGGATATTTTTTTCTGTACTGGAGCCAGGTCAAGTCAGAACCAGTGTGTCCATGGTTTGCAGCGAAGTCGGAGGAAGAAGAGGGTAGACTGTCTATAACTTCTCATAGCCCAGGGAAATGCTAGGCCTGGAAGGGGGCATGTGGCTCAACCATATTCAGAAAATCTGCACACTAACCTCCCCGGCTCAAATAATTACCAGCACCATGTCTCTGAATATCACCTGAAAGCAAAATAGTGAAAGCACCATTTCCATTTCATAATACTTTTATTAAAAGTAAAGTTCAATTCAGGGATGTGAAGAAGCTGGGAAAATTATCTTTTCATTTCTTTCTTTTTCTTTCCCTCCCTTTCCCCTTCTTCACAGAACTGAGAGGCAGAAGGAATAAAGGCAGCATGGCACCAGCTGGAGGACACCGTGGGGTCAGGGTCACCATTTAACTCATGCTTCTCCAGTTTGGAGGGGCAACTGGATGTCCTCATTTGTGAATTTGCTTATTAATCTTTTTGAGTTAACAAGGTCATGGTAAAAAATGATTGTTGGCGTTTTTGTTAGGAACCTTCTAGTCCAGTCCAACTCATAGTGACTCAATGCATCAGTGCCGAGCTCTCTAGACCAATGGTTCTCAACCTGTGGGACCCTTGCACAGGGTGACTGTAACAAAATTACAGTTATGAAGCAGCAATGAGAATATTTTTATGGTTGTGGAGGTCACCACAACATGAGGAACTGTATGAAAGTGTTGTGGCATTAGGAAGTTTGAGAACCACTGCTCTAGGCTTTTCTATGCTGTAATCTTTACAAGAATGAGTTGCCTGGTTTTTCTTCCAAGAACAGAGCCACTGGTGGGTTCAAACCTTCAACCTTTTGGATAGCAGATGAGCACTTAACCATTGTGCCTCCAGGGCTCTTTGATAAACTCTATTAGAGGGTCTTAACCATTGCAACCCCATGGATCCTTTTGGCATTTAGGAAAGGCTATGGAACACCTGCCCACTCCCCAGAATAATATTTCCAAATACCTCCAATGAAATACAGAATCACAAAGGCACAAATTGTATTGAAATGCAGTGATAAAAATAAAAGACATTGGATTTGTGGCTAATATACATGTTAATAAATCCATTAAATATGATCTGATGGTGGGTCTAATAAACCAAACCCACACCATTGAGTTGATCCTGACTCACTGTGACCCTATATAAAATTCCTCAGGCTAAATCTTGACAGGAGCAGATCATCTCACCTTCCTCTCAGAGAACAACTGGTGCCTTTGAACTGCCAACCTTGAGGTTACCTGCCCAATGGCTCACCCACAGCGTCACCGTGAGTTCTAGATAGTGATGAGCATGAACTGTACTCAACGATGGCTGCAACGACTAGCATGGGGTGTGAAAGCATGTAGAATTTCTCTCGGTGGTAATCGCATGGCTATTCTGAACACAGCTGTGGACATGCTAAACTGCCCTACGAGCTTAGGGGAACTAACTCAACCAGGATTGTCCCTCATCCAATTTGACATTGCTCCCCAGCCTGCTGGGGCTCAGTGGTTCAGTGTTAGGGTCCCTTGTCTAGATACCAGGGCTGGCATGGAGAAAGTCATTCCTCTGCAGCCTTCTAGTGTGTGGGGGAAGATATTAGTGTTAAGCCTTGGCAGGAAATTGGTGGATTTTCCTGGCAGCCACATTCTTAATAACCATTTACTGGATACTTATTATATTCTGAGGGTAAATTGTGGTTCAGTTGTAGAATTCTCCTTTTCCATGTGGGAGATCTGGGTTTGAGTCCAAGACAATGCAACTCATGTGCATCCAACACTCATTTGTCAGGGGGATGCTTGGTTATTGCTGTGGTACTGAACTGATTTCTGTGTTGCTATGATACTGAAATGGGGAAGCTTGGTTGGGTGCGGCTATGAGACTGAACCTGTTTCTGTGATGTGTCCAGACTAAGATGAGCGATGAAGAAGAGCCTGGTATTCTACTTCTGAAAACCAATTAACGAAAACCCCTGTGAATCACAATCTGATGCACAACCAAAGAGATGGTGCAGGACCAGGGAGAATATTGCCCATGGAGTCACTGGGAGCTGGTTGTCACAGTGAGTTGGACTGGAGGCTGACTCAACAGCAGCTAACAACCATTGTGTTCCAGGCACTCGATTTGCTTTAAAAATCTAGCTCAGCCTTCTGGTACAGGGAAGTGATTAATCATGCCTACTTTATAGCACACCGTGAACCCTGATAAATGTCAGGCCCTGCTTGTGTTTTGTCCCTCCTTTTCCACATTCACATCACTTCCATTCCCCTCTTCAGACTAGTACCCCCTGCTGGGTGCTTGGTGTGTGTGTGTGTCCTTATAGGCATACAGCCATGTGCACTAGACCATGCTGCCATGTGCACTAGACCATGCTGCTTGGTGAATGGGCTTTCAGCTTCCATGAATGGTACTGCAATATAAATCTCATTCAGTTTCTGACCTTTTCAACTCCTTGCAATGTCATTAAGAGTTATTGCCATGCTGCATATCAATTGCATGTGCTGCTGCGTGCCACTTGGTCATGAGCAATCATCATCTTTCTTTTGTTTCCTTCTTCAGTTGTCTGTTGATTGGCATCCAATTCGGCTCCAACTCTTCTCTACTGCAGGTATCAGCGTGGTGACCATTCTTGTAAAAATGCCCCAAGGGCCCTGTGAATTGGATAAATAGCTTGGCCTATATACCCAGGAATTATGCGTTGGGCTGCTAACCCCAAGGTGAGCAGTTCCAACCCACCAGCTATTCCATGGAGCAAAGAGAGGCTGTCTGCTGTCATAAGAATTTAGTTTTGTAAACCTGTAGCAGCAATTCTACTGTGCCTTGTAGGGTTGCTAATGAGGAAGAATCAACTGGGGTTCTGTTTGTTTTTATACATCCAGGAGAGAGCTTTGATGGGGGAGATATTAAGTGCTTGGCTGCTAACCCAAAGGTCAGTAGTTTGAAGCCGTCTTCCACACACTGTGGGATAAAGGCATGGCTGTCTACTTCCCAATAGAAGCCTTGAAAGCATCATGGGACCATTCAGCTTTGTTTGATAGGGTCATGAGGAATGAAAGTCAACTCAGTGATTGCGCTTCTTTGGTTGTATGCCCAGGAGGGGCTCACTAGGTCCCAGGGTCCATTCAATGGGCTTTCACTAAGCTCTGCCAGATTGCTGTGCAGCAAACCTGCATCATTAGCAGTGTTTCTCTGCTTTCCCCGGATCTCCAATGACACTTGGTATGTTTGTCTTTCTAACTGTTGCCCGTTTGATGATTTTAAAAGGTCAAGCACAATAAACTCATCTATCCCAGGCACTTTATGGTTCTGTAGCAGATTCTTAGGGTTGCCATGCCACATTCCTTTGACCCATCTCTGACACCATCTCACTGCCTTCCAGTCAATACCGACTCATAGCGATCCTGTGGGGCAGTGTACAATTGCCCCCTGCGAGTTTCAAACACTACAACTCTTTATTGGAGTAGAAAACCCCATCTTTCTTCCTTGGAGCTAGTAGTTTTGAACTGCTGACCTTGAAGTTAGCAAACCAACTTGTAACCACTGCACTTCCAGGGCTCCTCCTGATATCCATCATAGCAGTGGCGAACGGCTCTATGTAAGTGCAGGCTCCTGCTGAAATGGTGTCTTATCACAACTGTGCAGCACGCAGCTCTCCATGTCCTTCTGCCTCGAAGCCTTTTCAAAGGCATGGAAAGCCAAACCCAGGAAGGTAGGAGAGGTCACCTTACTAGGAGGAATGCTCAACACCACTACAGGCGAAGAAGAGCCCAGCCTCCTGTTTCTGGTAGACAATTCTAGGACAGAACCCATGTTGCTCAGAAGTCCTGGGGGAATCAAGCTCCTGTATCCTACATTAAAAGCCTCAACACCCCGTTCCCATTGTGATTGCTTCTCCCCCTAACTCAGTCTTGCGTCTGCTTTCCTATTCCCACTCCCTGCCATCAGATCTCAAATAGACTCCCTGCACCCAGGCCTGAGGAATAAGCTCGGCATGCAAGGGCACTCAATCCAAGACACACACATTACTCTGAATCTCCAAAACAACCCTGTGGGCTACGTGTGTAATCCCCAGTTCACAGATGAGAAATGGATTGAAAAACAGTGACACACCCAAGATCACACAGGCCAGGGTTCAAGTCTGTGTCTATCAGTTATTCTTTTATTCAAGTATGCCAGAGAAGACTGGGTCTTAACACTTGAGCAATCTTCTTGGAAGAATAAGGCAAACTACAGAAAACACAAAATGAATATCGCATTTGTTCGTTTATCCATTTGCAAAAGACATAATACCTATAGTGCTAAGAATAGTATTCAAAGTACCTATTACTACCCCCTCAAAGCTTACATACTAGTCACCAAACTCAAACAAATACAATGCTATCAAGTTGATTACAACTTATAGCAACCCCATATAGGGCTTCCAAGACTATAAATCTTTACAGAAGCAGAGAGCTTCACTTTTCTCTCCCTGAGTGACTGGTGCATTTGAACTACTGACCTTGTGGTTAGCAGCCCATTGCTAAATGATTAGTTCCATAATCATTACGCTTACTTAACTCTACATTCTTTTAATTATTTCTCTATCAGTCCAAATTGCATCTGGCTACATGGGAAAAAACATACCGACTCTAGTGGTCTAATCACAAAAGCTTAATTTTTCTTATATTAACACCAAAAATACCAAACCAGTTGCCACTGAATTGATTCTGATTTACAGTTACCCCATATGATTCAGGGTAGAACTGTGCCCCATGAGGTTTTCAAGGGCTGAATTTTTAAATGTAGATTGCCAGGTTTTTCTTCCAAGGCATCTTTGTCTTAGCAGTGAATTGTGTTAACCCTTTGCACCACACAGGGGTTTGTCTTATACAACAGTAAGTCTTGAAATAGGTAGCCTAGGTCTGGCGTATTTGCTCAGGGACTCATCTTGGATATAGGAGAATGCATGCTTTTTGGTCTGCCAAACTCATGTAACCTATGTGACTCTCTCATCTTTCAATATTCTGACTAGGGAGCATGACAGCAGAAGAGCCAAGGACAAAAATGAAATGGGTTATGCCAGACAAGTGTTTTGCCTTAAACAACAACAAAAACTTTCTTGGGAGTCCTACTCAGTATCTTTCACCTACACATATTTGGCCCAAACTGGGTCAAATGCTTATGCATAGCTGCAAGGGAGCCTAGGAGTGAGCGATTTAAGTAGGTACATTATCACCCTAAACAAAATTGAGCTTCTATTAGTAGTAAGAATGAGAACAATGGATACTGTTTAGGCATATAGCAGGGTTGGATAGAATTCTATTTTGTGTCTTAATTTACATTTTGAATGAACTCAGAAAAAGTCATAGAGAGTAGAACAAAGGGATGGATGTGCATCCAACCACCTCAACTACTCATTTCTTTTCATGCTCTCCCTCTAGCTTCCCTGAATAGTTCTTGGTTACACATTGGGCTGCTAATTGCACGGTCGGTATTTTGAAATCACCGGCTGCTCTTCGGGAGAAAGATGGGACTCTACTCTGTAAAGAGGTACAGTCTCAGAACTTCACAGGTACAATTTTACCCATGTCCTGTAGGGTCGATATGAGTTAGCATTGATTCAATGGCAGTGAGCTTGGTTTGGATAGATCTGTGGAATCTTAGGATGGAATAGTTTGAATACACAGAAAAAAATTCAGTGGAATCATAACCCTCTAAAGCCACAAAGATCAACTGTGTCCAGCATGGTGACAGTTTAGCATATGCCATGGGGACATTGCTCATATCCCAGTGTTGTTAATCAACAAAAACTCACGCACTGCCACTTATAGTGACCCTATGCACAATAGAATAAAAGCCTTTCTAGTCCTGTGACATCCTCACAATGGTCATATTTTAGCCTATTGTTACAGCCACTGTGTTGATCCATCTCATTCAGGGCTTACCTGTTTTTTGACGATGCTCTACCAAGTATTTTGTCCTTTTCTAGGGACTAATTTCTCCTGATACCATGTTCAAAGTATATGAAATGGAGTTTTACCATCCTCACTTCTAAAATACATTCTGGCTGTACTTCTTCCGGGATAGACCTCTTTGTTCTGCTGGGCATTCATGGTATATTCAATATTATTTGCAACATCATATTTTAAAGGCATCATCATATTTTCTTCAGTCTTCCTTATTTATGTTCCATCTTTCACATGCATATGTCAAACATTACCATCAAGTCTATTCTTATTCATAGTGACCATCTAGGGTTTCCAAGGCTGTAAATCTTTACAGGGTCAAATAGCTTCCTCTTTCTTCTGTGGAGCAGCAAGTGGGTTGAACCACCAACCTTGATGTTAGTCATTCAACCCATACCAGACACTGAAATTAAGACTCCTTTCACATGCATCTAAGGTGATTAAAAATATCAAGGCTAAAAGCAGGCATAATTTGCTAATTCCCAGAGTAAAACATTTGCTCTTTCACATTTTAAAGAGGTCTTTTACAACAGATTTTTCCAATGAAATACGTTGATTTATTGACTGCTGCTTCTGTGAGTATTGATTGTGGGTCCAAGTAAAATAGGGTTTAGCTACATTTCTCTATTTGTAATGATGTTGTGTGTTTATATTTGTCAAGTTGAGAAGACATTTGTATTCTTAGTGTTGAAGACTAATTCATACTGAAGGTGTACTATATGAGCTTTATCAGTAAGTACTTCAAGGCCTATTGACTTTCAGCCAGCAAGATTGGGTCATCTGCATAATACAGGTTGTTAATGATTCTTCCTCCAATCCAGATGCCTCAACTTCTTCATACAGAGCAGCTTCTCAGATTATTTGAATAAGTATAGTGTGATAGATAGGTAGGTTTATAGTGCCAACCTGGCCAATAAGAACATGTGGGATTAATAAATTCGCAGTTTGATTCGTGGGCAAAGAGATAAATGGCTCAGCAAGCCACACCTATCTCTCAGTTGCTCTCTGGTGATCAGACCAGTGTGTGGCTGCCTTACCTAGTTCTGCAGTTTGCTGCCTGGCTGTACTGCCATATTTACTGTTGCATGGAAGTGAGTTAAACTGAGTCCTCTGTACTGCTATGTGGACTAATTAGCTGTTATATTCCTTCGTGTTCTATCTATCTATCAAATCATAAATGTCCTGGTTTTGTTTCTCTAGAGAACCCTGTCTAACACATATGGTGAAAGGATATAACCACAACACACACTCTCCTGATTTTAAACCACGCACTATCCACTTGTTCTATTCGAACCACTTCCTGTTGGTTTGTGTACAGGTACCACAGGAGCACAATTAAATGTACGGGAATTCCCATTGTTCTCATATGTATTCATATGCTACCCAAAGTTTGTTATGATACACAGTAAAATCCTCTGCATAGTCAATAGTACATAAGTAAGCATTTTCCTTGTATCCTCTGTTTTCAGCCAAGGTCCATCTGAAACCAGCATTGATATACCTTGCCTCATGCCCTCTTTTAATACAGCCTGGATTTCTGGCAGCTTCCTGTTGACATATTGCTATAACTACTTTTAAAGGTATCGTCAATAAAATTGTACTTGCATGTCATATTAATGTTATTTTAAATTAATTTGCAAATTTTGTTGCATCATATTTCTTTAGAATGGACACAAATATTAATCACTTCCAGTTGGTTGGCCAGATAGCTATCTTCCAAATTTCTTGACATGGACTATCACTGCATGAGCGTGTTGAAATATTTCCATTCCTATCCCTTCCTTGCTTTTCACTAATGCTTACATTGCAGCTTCAACTTCCTCTTGGCCTTTTGAACTAGTAGAACCTCAACTAATTCTTGGGAACAGAGACTCTGTACACTCCGTCCATATTCTTTGGATTCTCCCTACATCATTCAATAGTTTGATAAATAATCCTTGAACATTGTAATCCGAGGCTTGGATTTTTTCTTCTGTTCTTTCAATTTATGATATGCTGACCGTACTCATTCCTTTTGCTTTCCTAATTCCAGGTCTTTACACGTTACAATATAATTCTTTACTTTATCTTCTCAAGCTGGCCTTTCAAATTTTTCTGTTCAACTCTTTTATTTCATCATTTCTTCCATTTGCTTTAACTGCTTTAGGTTCAAGAGCAAGTTTCACAGTCTCCTCTGATATCCACTGTAGTATTTTCTTTCTTTCCTGTATTATTAATGATCTTTTTGAGGAGCCCCCAATAAAATGATTTATGATAAATAAATAAATAGCCACAGGTGACATGACAAAAAAAAAAAAAGATTGATGACCTTGATGCTATTTCACAAGTCTTCTGGTAGCTGATCATTAATGTTCAATATGTCCGAACCATTCTTGAGATAGGCTCTAAATTCAGGTGAGATATTGTGATAGTAAGGTTTGGTGTCAATTTAGCTTGACCAGGATCTTCAGAAGGTGCAGGTCACACTCTCCTTGGAGGTATGACCTATTTCATAGCTATAAGTAGACTGTGGAGAATGGGCTCACTCTTTTTCTTCCTGATGAAATGACCCTGGACCCTACGTCTGGCTTCTTGGGATGGCAATCACCATGAGACCTGCTGACCCTAAGAGCTGTCTGTGGCCTGCCAACTGCCTGTTGACTTTGGATTCTCCCAACTCTGCCTCCACCAACCTGTGGTTTTCCTGTTTCTTGGGCTATTCCTCCAACAGCTTCAGGAGTCTGGAAGGGCCTCTAGTTTGCATCTGATTTATGGGCTGGAGTTGGACTGGGGTTTCTTGTTGTGTGGACTTCTTAATGTAAAATTCTTTATTGATATAAATTTCCTTCTTCTACATGTATCAGTATCACTGGTTTGTTTCTCTAGAAACCCCAGCCGACCACAGATATAATATAGGCTGTATTTGGGCTCTTTTGCGTTCTTATTTTAATTTTCTTCAGGTTTGACTTGAACTTGCATATTAGTAATTGATAGTCTTTTACATAGTTGGCCCCCGGTCTTGTTTTGTCTCAATGATATTGAGCTTCTCTATCATGTCTTCCCACAGATTTAATCAATTCCATTCCTGTGTTTTCCACATGTATATATGCCACTCCTGTTGTTGAATAAAGGTGTTTGCAATGAGGAAGTTATTGCTCTTGCAGAATTCTTTCATGCAGTCTTCAGCTTCTTTTCGATCCCCAAAGCCATAGTTTCTAATTATTCTTCCTTCCTTTTTGTTTCCATGTGTGCATTCCAATTGTCAGCAATTATTAATGCATTTTCAGTACATGTGTGGTCAATTTCAGACTAAAGAAGTTGGTACAATTCTTCATTGGCTTTAGTGGTTTGTGAGAAAATTTGAATAATGGTTCTATTAACTGGCCTTCCTTGTGTATGAAGATAGATATTATTCTGTCACAGGCAGCATTGCACTTCAAGATAGATCTAAAAATGCTCTTTTTGAGGATGAAAGAGACATTCTTTTGAATTTGTCATTGTCAGCATAGTCATTCTTATCATTTTAAGATTCAAAGGGTCTATTTCAACTCACCAATGCCTAGGATATTGATCTTTATAGGTCAGATTCCGTTTTTTTATGATTTCCAATTTTCCTAGATTCTTATTTTGCACGTTTGATGTTCTGATTATTAATGAATGGTTGCAATGATTTTTCTCATTTTGAATTATAATCCATTAGCAAATGAAGGTGCCAGAAGCTTTAGTACACTTTGTTGCTAGATGCCTTCAAGTCAGTTCTGTCTCATAATAATGCCTACACAACAGAATGAAACATTGCCTGGTCCTACCCCATACTCAAAAATTTTGTTATGTTTGAGTCCATTGTTGTAGGAATTGTCTCGATCCATTTGATCGGGTGTCTTCCTCTTTTTGCAACCCCTCCACTGTAATGTGTATGATGTCCTCCAGGGACTGGTCTGTCCTGATAACATCTGCAAAGTACATGAGATGAAGTCTCGCCATCCTATCTGCCAAGGAACATTTAGCTGCACTTCTTCTCAGACAGATTTGTTTGTTCTTCTCTCCACCCATGGTACTTTCAGTATTTTTTGTCAGTACCTTAATTCAAATGCACCAGTTCTCCTTCAGTCGTTCTCATTCAATGTTCAAATTTCACATGCATAAGGTGTGGCGGAAAATGCCATGCCTTGGGCCAGGCGCAACGTAATCCTAAGTGAAATTCTTGATCTTCAGTACTTTAAAGTGGTTATGTGCAGTAGATTTGCCTAATGCAATATGTTATTTGGTTTTTTGATTGTTGTTTCCATGAGCATTAGTTGTGAATCTAAGCAAGACGAAATCCTTGATAACTTCCATATTTTCTCCATTTATTATGATGTTATCTACAGCTCCTGTTGTGACGTTTTGAGTTATCATTAAGGTGGACTCTACTTTGAGGAAGCTCTCCTTCTCGGTGATATTTTGATTGTTTTGCAATCTGAGGGGCTCATTTTCTGGCATTATAACAGACAATATTTTACTGCTATGCATAAAGTTTTCAATGGTGAATCCCTCAGAAGTGGACTGATTGTTTTGTCGTCCTGTCAGTTCTTAGTCTGGAAGCTGTGTTGAAATCTGTTCACCGTGGGTGATCCTGCCTGGTATTTGAAGTACTAGTGGACTAACTCCCAGCATCACAGCAAAGCACAAGCTACCACAGTGCAGCAAATTGACAGATGGGGCACGGGAGGGGAGTTGTCATTGTTAGACACTGTTAATTTGGCTCTAACTCATAGCACCCACAGCCTGTTTCCTCACAGTGAATGTTGGAGACCATTTTTGCAGCCAGTATGCCAATTCATCCCATTGAGGACCTTCTTCTTTTTTTCACCACTCCACTTTACCAAGTATGATATCCTTCTCTAGGGACTATGCTCAGCTGTTAACATGTCCAAAGTATGTGATATGAAGTCTTGCCATTCTCACGTCTAGGAAGCATTCTGGCTCTACTTCCGCCAAGAAAGATTTGTTCCTTCTTCTGAAAGTCCATGGAATATTCAATATTCTTCACCAGCATCATAATTCAAAGACATCAACTTTTATTTTATCTTTCATAATTATTGTCCATTTTCAAGTACATATGAGGTGATTGAAAATGCCATAGTATGATAGTTATATAATTTTATGTCAGTTTGAAGATATGTAAAAGTGTAAGGTTGGTATCCAATCTGTCAATCACACCATAGTCTGATGGTGCCTCTTTGTGGCCATGGCCTTCTCATAAGGAGGGCCCTGGGAACCTCCCCTTCTTTTTGCATTCACCTGACTGCTTCCTGCCCACGTTGAGAGCTGCCAGAGTCTTGCCATGCTTCCATCGACCTTGGGTCCACACGACATTGCAATCACTGGCCTTTGACATCCCTGCATTCTGCATCATTGCATGTAACTGCGTAAGTTGGAAAGGAACTTATGGGCTAGTGTTGGACTTATGGACTTGAGTTGGACTGGCCTGGGATATTTCCTTGAAATAGAAATACTATAATGACTTCTTGATTAAAAACTATTTATTGCACATATATGAGTGTCACTTGATTTGTGTCTCTAGTCAGCCTGGATTACATCCAGTTCACTGCCATCAAGTTGATTCCAACCCTTAGCAACTCTATAGGACAGGGGAGAGATATCCCTGTGGGTTTCCAATACTGGAACTTTGTATGGGAGCAGAACTGCTGATCTTGTGTTGAGCAACCCAACCGGGTTGGTTCTGATGCATTATGTTTGTAACCACTATACCACTAGGGCTCAGCTGTGCCTTATTCCTCAAAGTGACATCTTTTAACACTGGAAATTGGTCTTCAGCAAGATCTACCAGTGTACTCGTTCATATGACTTATTTTCTTTTTACACTGTTTTGATTGTGATGTGAGGGAAAATCTACAGAGTAAATTGATTTTCTTTACAATTCATGCAATGTTTTATGATATTGATTGCAATACCTACAATGCAATACTACTTTTCCTATTCCCTCCCTTTGTTTGCCGTTTCCATTGGTCTTTCGTTCCCATGCCTTCCTGCCTTCTGAGTAACTCCCTGACAAATGCTGGGCTCTGAATTGTACATCGTTGACAGTATAGGTCTCCTATTTGGGGGCTGAAAGTTGAGCCATGGAGGTGAGGTCAGGTGTCAAATGGGAATTCCACTAGTGCCTATCATATCCTAAGGTTAGTCTTCTTATTTTGAGTTCTACATTTTCCCCAGTTGATCCAGGGCCTACTACTGTGAGCACTTTCAGAGCAATCTGCAGTGAGAACCCTATGCTACCTTGGTCTTCTGGACTCAGCGCTGTGGAGCCTGGGCTTCATGTGGTCAGTGAATCCCTTTCATCTTCTTTTGATGCTATCTGTGTAATTCTGTATTTTGAATTTCTCTTCAATTTTTTCAGCTAGTGAAATGCACATGCTTTTCATTTTTGCTGTCCTAATTCCAGGTCTTTGCACCTTTAATATAATTCTTTATTCCATCTTTTTGAATTCCCCTTTGAAATTTTATGTTCAGCTTCTTTATTCAGCGTCTTTACTTCATCAATTATTTCTATATTTCTCTCTCTCTTTTTCGTACTTCATCATTTCTTTCATTGGCTTCAGCTACTCCACATTCAAGGTGACATCCGTTTTGTCTTTTCTTTAGTTTCTATCTTTTTAATTATCTTTGAATTTCTTTATTTATGATGTTCTTGATATTATTGCAGAACTCGTATCATCTCAGGTGATTTGTGTTCAATGTGTCAACTTTCTTCTTGAAGTAGCCTCTAATTTAGATGAGATATACTCAAATTCATACTTTGACTCTTGGGGACTTGTTTTAATTTTGTTGGAATTCGAGTTGAATTTGCCATTGATGGTTTGTTCCACAGTTCGTCTCCAGTCTCGTGACTGATGATATTGAACTTCTTTATACCGTAAATACTTGAGTATAAGCCGAGATTTTTCAGCACATTTTTTATGCTGAAAAAGCACCCCAGCTTTGGGGGGTAAAATTAGTTGCCTTGGGTTATACTCGAGTATGTATAGTAGATTATTTCAACAGATATAGTTGATTTAATTCCTGTGTATTTCTATCCAATATACATAATCCATGTCTATGGTTACTGTTTACATCCCTGAAAAATAAATGTTCAATCAATAAGCCATCCTTATTGGAAAATTCTATCATGAGATCTCCCATGTGGCTTCCATCCCCATGGCCATATTTTCTAACTAGTGATCCTCCTCCTTAGTTTCCAATTTTTGCATTCAAGTCATCAGTAATCTTGATTGCATGTTTCATCAATTTCAGACTGAAAAGGTTGGTAAAAATCCTCAATGGCTTTATTGTTAGCATTAGTGGTTGGTGTGTAAATTTGAATAATAACTTTATTAATTATTCATCCTTGTAGGTGTAATATATCCTACACCTAACAATGGTGAACATTGGAATCGATGTTGAAACATTCTCTTTTTTAACATGAAAGTCATCCATTCCTTTCAAATTTGTTACTCTGGTATGTAAACCATATTATTGTGACATTCAAAATGGCCAATACCAGTCTATTTCAGTTCAATAACACCTAGAGTGTTTGATCTTTATGTGTTCCATTTTTTCATGGCTTCCAATTTTTCTAGATCCATATTTCATGCATCCCATCTTCTTGTTAGTGGTTATTGCAGTACTGCTGTTTCTTCTCATTTTGAGTCATTGCCACATCAACAAATATAGGTCCTGAAAACTTTATATCACTAAGGTCAACTCTACTTTGAGGAGACAGCTCTTCCCCAATTATATTTTGAGTGTCTTCCAACTTGAGGGGTTCATCATCCTGCACTATATGAAACAATATTCCACTGCTATCAATGTGCTCCACAAACACCACTATTTTTTTCAGATGTAGATTGGCAGGTTATTCTTTCTAGTCTATTTAGCTTGTAAGCTTTTCTGAAAATTTTCCACCACGGGTAACTATGCTTGTGTTTGAAATACCAGTGGTATATCTCACAGGATCATGATGACTTTCAAGTTATGATAGTTCAAGAACCTGACATGTCTGACAACTTGGCATGCTAGCCTAATTCCGAATGGCCAGCACATCTCTCTTCTTGCTTTCTCTAGTTTCTGTAGACCACTGTACCTGAGCATGCATGGCTTAGGAGGTTGTGGAGTTAATTCTTGCTTCCTGGAGTAACCCTTAACCAATGACCCATAGGAGTTGTTGGACAAATAGCCACACTCCCTCACATTCTGGGCAGAATAACTAGTGGATTTTCTACAGTGTCTCCAGTAAGATTAACCTTCAGTTGCTCACAATTTTAAATTGTTTGATAATGTACTTTTCATTGGCTGCCTTCTTTCCCTTTTCTATTTCCCATTTCCTTATTGATATCTCCCCAGAAAATGGCTTAATTAAAACCTTTGTCTCAGGATCTAATCCTATGGGGAACCCAAACTCAATCACACAAGACATTTGTCAAATCATGGACTTAGTGGTTATATCTATTATATGTGTAGGTCATGGAAGAGGAGAATTCATACCATCCCTTTGAATAGTCACTCGGAGTGCCAACTGGGTCCCCAGCATAGATCCTGGACATCAAAACTCACTGTTTACTGTATCATAACACTTCCTTTTAGACTTCAGTCATTCAAAAAACTCAACAAATAGCTTGCTGTCTCACTTCAAATTTTGTAGTGTGCAAATATGGCTATGTTTTCATTGTGTGTTTAGCCCTGGACAAATCAGCTTTGACCAGGAAGGTGAAGTCATGTGGAAAAACAAACCAAAAACACTAGCAGCTGTGTGTTGTGGAAGAAAACCCTGTGGATGAAGTGCAATTTTTAGGGAACAGAGACCAGTAAGATAAACCAATAAGTGTCCACTGTTCTGATGTTAAGGAGAACCCTGGTGAGGCAGTAATTAAGCACTTAAGGGCTAATCAATCAGCAGTTCAAACCCACCATCTTCCCCAAGGAAGAGTTACGATGTGGCAGTCTGACCCCCTTAAGATTTACATTTATTACCACTACCAACTGATCTGAGAGGGATAGCATTAGGGGATCCTGGATCGCATTCTTAACGAGCTCTAATGGCAGAGTGGACTCCTCATTGATCTCCTAACCGCAAAGAAAGTGGTTCTAACCTATCAGTTGGTCCATGTGAGAAATATGAGTTTGTCTGCTCTGGTAAAGATTTAAGCCTTGGAAAAATCAAAGGGTGAAGTTCTATTCTATCTTGTAGGGTCTCTATGAGTCAGCTTCAACACAATGATAATGAGTTTGCTTTGGAATTTTGGGATAGAATAGGAGAAATATGTGCAACAAAGTTTAAACTTATTTTAAATGTTCAGTGGTATTGCTCAGAGAGAGATTCTTGGAACCCACAAGACTGTTGTCCTTAGGCACCTTCAGATCTGGAACTGAACTCACTCCCTTGGCTCAATCTTCAGCCAAACAATAGGTAGATCTATAAGGTAAAAAGTAACACTAATCAACTATTTGAATCAAAAGGATATAATTTATTCAAAGATAAAGTTCAGAAGGGTCAGGAAAGAAGGGGGAATGGAAACAGGAAATACAAGGAGGAAGTGCGATAAGTGATATTACGTTGAGCAGATTGCAGTCAATATCATGAAGCAAAATATGTGTGAACTGTCAAATGGAAAACGGATGTATTCTGTAAACCTTCACCCAACTCACAATAAAGAGATTTTTTGTCAGCCTTGGAAACCTATGAGGCAATACTATTCTGTCCTATAGGGTACCCATGAGTTGAAATCAACTCAGTGGCAATGGGATATTGATACTGATGCTTTCTGCCGATTCTAAAAAATAGGGTTATTAGCAATTATTGTGGAAATAGCATGAATGAGACTATGTAAATGGGGTTGGTTACAGATAAATTCTTGTAAATGTTAAAGGATAAGTGATTGAGGATGGACTTACCCAAAAAGAGAAAATTATTGCAAGACTTTGTTCCAGGGATAAAATAAAAATAGGTTTCCTGTGGGTAAGACTTAAGCCTATAGATATGGAATTTAAGGAACTGGTATTCCATGATGGTCACCTTCCCGACACAATCACTCAAGACAAAAAGTGGGTGTATAAACAAATGAGGTGAAGAAAGCTTATGGAGCCTAGCTATCAAAAGATAAAGAGTCTAGGGTTTTAAAAACTAGAAGGTTCACAAGTGGCCATCTAGCTTAGAAGCAATAAAGCGCACATGAAAGAAGCACACCAGCCTGTGTGATCACAAGATGTAGAAGGGATCAGGTATCAGGCATCAAAGAACAAAAAAATCATATCATTGTGAATGAGGGGGGGTACAGTTAGGGGATCCAAGATCTATCTGTAGGCAACTGGACAACCCCTTACAGAAGGGTCGCTGGGAGGAGATGAGCCAGTCAGGATGCAGTGTAGCAACGATGAAACATATAACTTTCCTCTCATTCCTAAATGCTACCGCGCCCACTATCATGATCCCAATTCTACCTTACAAACCTGGCTAGACCAGAGAATATACACTGGTCCATATAGGAACTGGAAACACAGGGAAACCAGGACAGATGAACCCTTCAGGACCAGTGCTGAGAGTAGCAATAACAGGAGGATGGAGGAAAGGTGGGGTAGAAAGAGGGATCTGATTACAAGGATCTACATATAACCTCCTCCATGAGGGAGGGACAACAAAAAAGTGGGTGAAGGTAGATGTCGGACAGTGTAAGATAGGACAGAATAATAATTTATAAATTATCAAGGGTCCATGAGGGAGGGGAAGGGGGAAGGAGGGGAAATGAGGAGCTACTACCAAGGGCTCAAGTAGAAAGCAAATGTTTTGAGAATGATGATGGCAACAAATGTACGCAGTGGATGTATGTATAGATTGTGATAAGAGTTGTAGGAGCCCCCAATAAAATGATTCTTTTTAAAAACCTCAAAGAGCAAAACACACTATGGTTTATTATACATCAATGATACTTCAATAAAATTACATAAAAGGGAAAAAGAAATGGAATTTAAGGTAAAGAAAGTATTCCCTTTGAGGACCATATTACAAATATATATTTAGGCAGGCAATTAGATAAAGACATTTTAAGTCTGGGCTTCTATACCTGCCATCTGTCTGTTATGAATAGTATAATTAGCAACTAGAATCTCTCACACAAAATCAACTCAATATGGTATTTCTGGTCTGACCTCCATGGTGTTCTACTCTGCTTTGATGGAGCTCATCATATCATGACTCTATAACAAGATTGAGGAGTTATTTGCATTCTTATGTGGAAGGTAAATCTGTTTGGCCATTCTGTTAGACTAGTTCATTTTCTTTCCTACCATCCCATCTGCCATTTTAATTGAAAACAAGGAGAAAAGCATGTATGTGCCTTTTGAGGAAGGAGAAGATTTTGGTGTGGAAGAAATTCTCTTCTAGACTGCAAGGTAAGTATTTACCCCCTCTAGCCCTGTTGGAGGAGGGGAAAAGGAAGAGAGACAAGGCAAAGAGAACAACCTAGTTAGTTTCATGCCTCCTTACTTGACCTGGGGATTGAGGGGAATATCAGTGACTATGGACCTGTTGTGCTCCCCATTTGGAAGCATGAAGAATAGAGGCTGCCAGGCAGAGCAGCCCTCTGGGAAGTCACTGAAGACAAACATATAGAGAGTGCCATCAAGTCTACTGTGATCCATGGGGACCTTATATGAAATGGAATGGAGTGCTGTCTGACCTTGCACCATCGTCACACATTCCTGAATGTTGAAGTCCATTGTTGCAGCGATTAGGTCAATGTGCCTCAATAAGGATCTCCCATGTCCCTCTATTTCATCAAATATGATGTCTTCCTCTAGCAATTGTCCCCTGATAGTGTGTCCAAAACACATTAGTCAGTCAGTGTTCTCTTGTGATCCATAAGGTTTTCTTTCAGTAATTTTTGGAAGTGGACTAGCAGGCCCCTCTTCCTTGTCTGTCTTAGTCTAGAAGCTTCACTGAAACCTGTCCACCATGGGCAATCCTGCTGGTATTTGAAATTCTGGGAACAGAGCTTCCAGCACCATAACAATACACAAACCATTATAGTACAACCAACTGACAGATGAGTGGAGGATATCTATATCTATATATGGAGAGAGAGAGAGTAAAACTGGCAATGCAGTCTGATTAGGCAGTATTCTGATAATCTGAAGCTAACAGAAAGTATCCCCACAAATAACATCTTAAAGTAATGATAATATCAATTTTGCTCACAAATCTGCAATCTGGGCAGAGCTCAGTGAGGACACTAGTTTTGGCTTCATCAAGCATTAGCTGGGGTAGCTCAAAGGACAGAGGCTGCAGCTCTCTTAAGACTCACTCCCTCACACGACTGATACTTCTATTGGTTGGAGCTCAAGAAGAACCCTATATGTGACATTTTCATTTGGCTTGGTCTTCCTTGCAACATCCTGACAGGGTCCCAATGGTGAACAACCCAATACGACCAGGTGGAAGTCACAGAGCAACACTTCTGCCATAGTCAAAGGCCTGCCAAGATGCAAGGAAGAGGGAAAGCAGGCCCTGTTTCTGGAAAAATGAACACAAATTCATCTTGTAACAAGAGAATGTGCGATGTGCAACATTAGGACAGTCATCTTTGAAGGACACAACCTGCCATGAGCCAAGATACAGAGACAGATTTCTACGAAAACGAAAGGGCAGGACTTAGACTTAAAGATAAAGCCACAGACTTCATAGGACAAGAGCAATAGGGAGACAAGCAAAGGAAAGCTCTAGGACGCAAGCCTAACATGGCTAAAGATAGGGACAATGTCAGGACTGAACTGGAAGCAAGCAGACACCTGTGCAAGGCAGAACCCGTGAAGTTGTGAGTGCCTTCAAAGCTAAGTCAAAGTACCTTGGGGCGTGAGAAGGGAAGGAGCAGGAGAAGGAATTAATGGGTAGGTTTATGGAATTTGTAAGTCTGGAGACAGAGCATCAGGAATAGCTGGGTTCTGGCACTCAGTTGAGACCATCAGAGTTTGAACCTTTTCCTTTCAGAGCTGTTTCCTTTTGAGTTTCACGCAGGCTTCCTGATGACAGCTGTAGTTTTATCTAGAAGCTCAGGAATTCTATTAGAGAGAGGCTCTTTTCCTTTCTAATCATTGGTGGTACTATCAGGTAAGCATTGGATTGCTAACTGCAAGGTTGGCAGTGCTACCCTACCAGCTACCTCATAGGGAAAAAGATGGAACTTTCTGCTCACATAAATATTTACAGTCTGAGAAACCCCACAGGGACCTTCTATGATTCAAAATGGACTCATTGGCAATGGGGCAATTGTTTCTGGGGCATTTTTTAGGGTTAGATATCATTAACCTAGCATGAGTCTCATACTGAGTCTGACCCAGTCCCTTTGGACAGAGGAAAGTCATGCCCTGACTAGCCAGGCCTGGAGCTGGCAGATTGGGTCAATGCCAGCAGAAGCATGGAGATGGAGCATGGTGGAAGAGTGATCCCAAAGATACAAGCCATGTGCTGTGAGTGGAAGAAGGGCAAATGAATGCTGCATTAATTAACCAGTCATTGACAAAATGAGGTTGCATGACAAATGGCTCCAAAACCCAGCAGTTCAACAAACAGCCCAACCCCTTCCCTCCCACACACACAGTTCTTAAAATTCAGGATCAGGGAGATTAACTGGAACTTTGAACTTGGCACTTCAGGGCTTGGAAGAGGTGACAGTGCATGTAAAGGCCTTGGGGCAGGAGAGATCTTGGTGTGACTGAAAGCCCAGAAGAAGACTAATTTGGGGGAGGTGAGATAATAGGAATGGAGTTTTCAGTGAGCATTTCCTTGAGAGCCTTCAAGCGAAAGCGATTTTTCTATATTCATGTTTTAGAAGTAGATCTCCACCCATTGGGTAAAGCTTTGGGTATTGGATTGGTGTCGGTATGCAGGGAAAAAATAAATGGGCTTGTTATGGATTAGGAGCCTGTGGTAGTCACCTAATCTTGTGTCAAGTTAAGGATTAGGAGTGTAGGCGTGGAGTTTAGGCTGCCAATCTGGAGAAAGTCAGTGAGACTTTTATGTGGGCATAGCCTCCTTCTGAGAACTCTGAGAAATCTGGTACTTCCTCCTTGGAGGTGGAAGACACCTCTCGCTCTCTCTCTCTCTCTCTGCTACTCCTTGGGAGACATTGCAGAAGGCAAGCCAAATGGATGCGACCAGACCTCTGAAGCCAAAGAAGCCTCAGAGAGATCGCTGCCAGCACTGAGATGCTTACAATGCCACTGGATCCACAAGACTTTCCACCCATTGGCCTGTGAGTATCCTGCATTCAGCATCACTGCACATGTTTTATGGGTCTGAAAAGGAATTTATAGATTGGTATCAGACATATGGGCTAATATCAGACTTATGGATTTGATGTGCACTGGGCTGGGACGTTTGCTTAATGTACAATTACTGTTTGATATAAAACTCTCTCTCTGGATTTATAAGGTAGAATTAGACCAGAACATGTACTCTGGTACAGAGAGGAGCTGGAAACACAGGGAATCCACGACAGATGATCACTTCAGGACCAGTGGTGAGAGTGGCAATACCAGGAGGGTGGAGGGAAGGTGGGGTAGAAAGGGTGAATCGATTACAAGGATCTACATAAAATCTCTGCCCTGGGGGACAGACAACAGAAAAGTGGGGGAAGTGAGATGTTTGACCTGTAAGATATGACAAAATAATTTATATATTACCAAGGATTTATGAGGGAGGGGGAGGAGGATGGTAGTGGGGAAATGAGGAGCTGATACGAAGGGCTCAAGTAGAAAGCAAATATTTTGAGAAGGATGAGGGCAACACATGTACAAATGTACTTGACACACAATGGGTGGATGGATGATGGATGGATGGATGGATGGATGGATGGATGGATGGATGGATGGATGGATGGATGGATGGAATGACTGTGATAAGAGTTGTATGAGCCCCCAATAAAATTATCAAGGGTTCATAAGGAGGGGGGAGTAGGAAGGGAGGAGAAAAATGAGGAGCAGGTGCCAGGGGCTTATGTGGAGAGCAAATGTTTTGACAATGATGAGGGCAATGAATGTATAAATGTGCCTTATAATGGATGGATGGATGGATGGATGGATTGTGATAAGAGTTGTATGAATCCCTAATATAATGATTAAATAATAGGGAAATGATTTTTAAAAACCACCAACTCTCTCTCATACACATGCGTCTCCCTCGATTTTCCTCTAGCATACCCAGACTAATACACAGTTCGCCCCTGTCCTATAGGGCCGCTATGAGTTGGCATGGACTTGAGGGCAGTGGGTTTGTTAGGGCTTTGGAGTTCAGCAGGCCTTTGTTGGTGTGTTTGAGTCTATTTTTGTAGCTGTTGTGTGCAGGTCAGTGGCTCATCTTCCAGCACTCTATAGGACCATATTTTGTTGTGACCCATAAGGCTTTCATTTGTTAATATTTGGAAGTAGATCACCAGGTCTTTCTTCCTAGTCTGCCTTAGGCTAGAGCAGTGGTTCTCAATCTGTGGGTTGTGACCCCTTTTGGGGTCCAGCGACCTTTTAACACGAGTCACCTGATTCATGGCAGTAGCAACATTACAGTTATGAAGTAGCAAGGAAAATGATTTTATGGTTGGGGGTCACCACAACATGAGGAATTGTATTAAAGGAAGGTTGAGCACCACAGGGCTCGAGGTTCCACTGAAGCCTGCCCATCATTGCTGACCCTTCTGGGGTTTGTCATATCGGTGGCACAGCTTCCAATTTCACAGCAGCACTCTAGCTACCACTGCACCACGAACTGATAGACAGGTGGTGGACTGTTCTTAAAAGCCACCTGATTTACGATGCTTTGTTTTGACAGCCCTGGAAAATGGATACAGAATCTAGTTTCATAGTCAATGCAAGACACACCTTGGGGCAGTAGGGATGGCATGAAGTGAATAGATTCAAAGTATATTTTAGGGAGAGGAAGGATGACAGTTAATGCCTGGGGGGTGTGCAAGAAGGAAGGAAGCAGAGACACCATTGATATTAAGTGCCTGAGTTAAGACAGGAATTTCCAGGGAAGCTGGTGGGTCATGATGGGAGAATTTCACACTCCCCGGGGACAGGGGGAGCATTGATTAGTTCATATGTCTGCGCATCTTCTCAGACAATAGAGGCTTTGTCATCCTCAAATGAAGCATGCAGTTGGAGCTCAGAGAGAGCATGCAGTGCAAATGAAGACTGGCTTGGTTGAGATGGGTGGACCAGGGCCACTAGTCAATTCTGAGGAGCTTCAGAAAACCTGCCCAGTGTCTCTTGGAGAGTGGGCATGTCTCATGGCCACAGAGGGCCTTTTAATGTTTCACCTCCCACTGCAGCAGCGAGAGGCTCTATCAGCTCATCCTGGAAAGGAAACATACTACCTGCCATCAGGTTCATTTCTTCAAAAAGGATGGAAGAATACAAATGAAAGACTACAGTTTGAAGGGGTCTTAGGCAGACTATCAGGCTCATTAAAGCTTCATTTATTAAAACTTCATTATTCAGAGACATTCTCCAAGTAGGATGTATGCTGGGGTGGGGGTGGGCATGAGGAGGAACGCTTAGAGCAGGGTAGGGGAACAACCCCACACCCCCAAAAAATACCTTCCCAAGAAGCAATTCCAGTGGGCACAGATTAGATAGAAGTTTCATCCTCTGGTCACTTGATGTTTGTCCCTCTCTTTTATCTGAATGCTCTTTCCACATTGCTCAGATGAAGCATCAAATTTATATTAAAATGCAAGTTAGGAAGCATCATCCCCAACCAACCTTGTTCATCAAAATGGTAGTGCTCTCTCCGGGTACTCTGAGTTCAGTTTGTCAACAAGCTGAAGCAGTTGAGCTGGGGCTCTGTGAGGCCCAGGAGCATGAGTTCATTAATATCTGACCCATAATGCCTTGCTGGGTTTATGCCAACAAAGCCCTGTCACTCCTTACCTTAGGATTTACTCACTCTTTGAAACAGGCATTTATTTACACACAGTTTGACCTCATGATGGTGTTCAGCAGATGTGGATCTTACTTATTTGCATTGTTCTGTGACAGTTGCAAAATTCGTTAGTGGCTCAGGGATCAATCCTCTGTGGACTGCCCCGAAGCTAGATGAAGCAAGTGGGTTCTCCCTGATTCATCCTCCCTCCTTAGCAATGCTTGCTAGTCAGGATAACATAGTGCCCATTAAAGAAACTGCCTGTGTCACTTTAAATTTGTGACCTGGGCGGGAGGGAGGGTCATGATCACAAGTGACAGAAACTGACGCTTGACTAACTTAGGGAAAAAGGCCTAATGGTGGATAAATGTTGGGAAGACAAGAAAATGTGGCAAATGCCTGGGCAATCTCAGGGCTGTGAAGCAGGTAATGGCGAAACACTCCTCCTGAGGCCAAAGCGTGCCCTCTGTAGTACATTAAATCACATTCACACACACCCATTCATGTTCACATGGGACCTGAGGCTATGGCCTTACTTGGAGAGGAGGTCTTGGCAGATGTGCTTAGATAAGTATTTCAAGAGCTCCATCTTTCTGGGTTTAGATTTCAGATGGATACTACATGCACTGATTGGTGTGTTCTTATAAGAAGAGGAGTGGGCACACAGAGACCCCGTGTGAAGACACTGGCAGAGATTGGATCAGTGCATCTATAAGCCAAGAAATATCAAGGATTAGCAGCAGTGACCGGAAGCAGAGAGAGGCTACTTTGATTCTCCTTCAGAGTTCTCAGAAGGAATGAATCTTGCCCACACCTTAATTTTAACCCATTGTCCTTCAGAAAAGTGAGAGAACAAATGCCTGCTGTTTAAGTCACTCGATTGGTAGCCATTTGTTACAGCTACCCAAAAGAACCATTATGGATTGATCTGTAGCCCCCTCAAAATATGTGAGAAATTTGAACCTTGGTGGACATGATCCTGTTTGAAAAGAAGGGAGTTCTTTTGTAATATAAATGAGGCCGTATGGCCACTGGAGATCCCTTCATAGAGGGGTTTAGAAGAGGAGATGGGTCAGTCAGGGTGCGAGGTAGTACCGATGAAGAACACAGCTTTCCCCCAGATCCTGTATGCTTCCTCCCCCCAACTACCATGATCCAAATTCTACCTTGCAGGGCTGGATAGGGCAGAGGTTGTACACTGGTGCATATGGGGGCTGGAGGCACAGGGAATCCAGGGTGGATGATACCTTCAGGACCAAAGGTGTGAGGGGCGATGCTGGGAGAGTGGAGGGTGAGTGGGTTGGAAAGGGGGAACTGATTACGAGGATCCACATGTGACCTCCTCCCTGGGAGATGGACAGCAGAGAAGGGGGGGAAGGGAGACTCGGGATAGAGCAAGATATGACAAAATAACAATGTATAAATTACCAAGGGTACATGAGGGAGGGGGGAGCGGGGAGAGAGAGGAAAAAAAAAAGAGGACCTGATGCAAAGTGCATAAGTGGAGAGCAAATGCTTTGAGAATGATTGGGGCAGGGAATGTGCGGATGTGCTTTATATAATTGATGTATGTATATGTATGGATTGTGATAAGAGTTGTATGAGCCCCTAATAAAATGTAAAAAAAAGAAAATGATTAGGGCAAAGAATGTACAGATGTGCTTTATACAATTGATATATGTATATGTATGGATTGTGATAAGAGTTGTATGAGTCCTAATAAAATGTTAAAAAAAATGAGGCCATATGAGAATAGGCTTGAGCCTAAACCTAAACACTTCTGAGTTAAAGGCCAGGATAGACCCAGTAACACACAGTACGGGGAGAAAGATAGCGAGGAATGCCAAGGAACTTTCTGGTATCCACAAAGAAGGACCCTGACCTAGAGTCGCACCCCAAATTTGAACCTGTAAGCTCCAAAGCAGGGGGGAAAGTGTTTTAAGGCTACTGACTTGTTGGATAATTTTTGGTTAAGGAGATTAAGACAGGAACTTAAGACATCCTCCAATCCTTCCTCTGGCTTCGTTCCATTTTTCTCACATTCAAGAGTCCTCCTAGAGGATTCAGTCAGGTTGTTGTTGTTGTTGTTGTTGTTCAGTGTCATAGGGAGGGTTTGGATTCATTGTGACCATGCATACAACAAAGTCATACACTGCCCGGTCCTGTACCATTCTCACCGTTGTTCTTAAGTTTGAGCCCATTGTTGCAGCCACTGTGTCAATCCCATTTGTTGAGGGCCTTCCTCTTTTTCATTGCCCCTCTACTTTCCAGAACACGATGTCCTGCTCCAGGGACTGATCTCTCCGGACAACATGTCAAAGTTAAGGCGAAGTCTCATTATCCTTGCCCTGAGGAACATTCTGGCTGTACTTCATCCAAGTTAGATGGGTTTGTTCTTTTGGCAGTCCATGGTACATTCATTACTCTTTTACATCACTACTAATCAAATATATCTATTCTTCTTTGGTCTTCCTTATTCAGGTTTCAACTTTCACATGAATATGAGACAGTTGAAAATACCATGGCCTGGGTCAACCCGCCCCAGTCCTCAAAGTAATCTCTTGCTTTTCAACACTTTAAAGAGGTCTCGTGTAGCAGATTTGACTAGTGAAATGTGTCATTTGTTCTCTTCTCTGCTGCTTCCATGAGAATTGATTGTGGATTCAAGCAAGACAAAATCCTTGACAATTTCGATCTTTCCTCCATTTATCATGATGTTATCAATAGGTCCAGTTGTGAGGGTCTAGGCTTTCTTTACATTGAGTCATAATCCAAACTGAAGGCTTTAATCCTTCATCTTCATCAGCACGTGAATCAAGTCCTCATTTTCAGCAAAATTGTGTCATCTGTATAATGCAGGTTGTTAATAGGCCTTCCTCCAACCTGATGCTCCATCAGGCACTACCCCTTAATGAGTTTAGGTCATGAAGGATAGTCCTCCATAGGCACATTGATTATTACACTACCACCCTCACATAATAAATTCAGAGAGAGAAAATTTCCCCAAAGCAATGGAAAGCTTACTAGAGAAGTGGAGGGTGCTAAAAGCCAAAGGTGACACAAACTGGAAATCAATACTAGTTTTCAATACCTGCAGTCATCTAATAGTTCACTGCACTATCTAAGGAAAGGTGAGGAGAACTGGGGCAATTCCATTAAAAAAAAGACAATGCAGGGTATATAAGTCCGTCATTCCTCTGGAGAAGAAAAACACATAGTTGGGTTGTAGAGCTTTGTTTGCTAATCAACCGAATGTAGTTGTAAGGCAGGGGTGTGTGTGTGCGCGTGTGTGTGTGTGCGTGCATGTGTGTGTGTGTTGAAGGAAGGGGCTTGGCATTCTATTTCATAGCCAGGAGAAAGATGAGCCTCTTCCCATATCTTTTGCTCTGTGGCAAGTTACTGATCTACAAGGAACTTTTATTTGACAAGGACATTGCCGAGCAAAAAACGGGAAGCTTGTGTTCATCTCTGCTGAGAGGTGGAGTCAAAGAGATGGGCTTTATGACAGACACCCTGATCGTGCAACCAAACTATGAAATGGCCTCATACATTCAACACACATTTGCTGCACCTTCCCAGTGTGCTGCCCAGATATTACCAGGCAGAGTGTTTTATGGGCAGCATTTTAGAGTTAGGCAGGCAGAGGGAGTGTCTTTGTGGGTGTTGCCTTTACCAGTCCTTGGATTGTTCTGGGACAGGCATGTCTTTTTCCTCTAAAGTAACTGATTGCGTGTAAAGAAGGAGTCTCCTCAGTAAGACGGGTTGAACCAAACCCAACCTATGACAATCATCTCAATTGGAACACATAGCGACCCTATACAAATACCTGTAGGGTTTCCAAGTTTGTAACTCTTTTGGGGGGGTCAACTACCATATCCTTCTCTTGCAGAACCACTACAGAGTTGAGTGTTGTGTTAGCAGCTGAATGCTTAATCACTGTGCCCATTTTGTTTGCTGAGCCGCCCTCAAAACACTGAACAGGTTTTCTGGGTACCAAGCATGTCCACTTCTATATCATGCCTAGGGTGTTTTCTCCAAGTTGATAGGAGGTGCAAATCAGTTACTAGGGGTTTGGCAGAGTCAGTACGGAAACTGGGAGGGTGTGTGAAATTTGAACCAGAATGGAACAATTCCAAGACACTTCCTAGGGATTCCTGGCATATAATATGCAAATGATAGTCAAGATATATAACTGTGTCTCTGTTCTTGGTTCTGTCAGTACCTGGTGTGGCCACAAAGGAGAAACCTGGTCTCCTGCTATTTTGAGCATCTAGTGTGAATGACAGGAGATAAGTCACATGCTAATGAACCCTGGTGGTGTAGTAGTTAAGCACCATGGTGCCCGGCTATCAAAGCATATAGCGTCTGGGGTCTTAAAGGCTGGAAGATAAACAGGGGGCCATGTAGATAAGAAACAACAAAGTCCACATGAAAAAAGCACACCAGCCTACACCAACATGATCGCTGAAGACAAAGCGGGTGCATAAGCACATGTGAGCATGTTTTCTTGATGTGCACTCACCCTTTACATACAACTCTCTTATACATACGTGTTTCTGTGGATTTGTTTCTCGAATGCACCCAGACTAACATAAGCAGCGTGGAACGCATTTTAGAAGCCTAGACAAGGGCAGGGCAGGATATTCAGAGGGACTGGATCCAGAATTAGAGAGGAAGGAGCCCTGGTGGCAAAACGGGCTGCTAGCTCCCTGTCCCAAGGGGGACAATGAGACTGCTGGCTCCCATGAACATTTACAGTCTTGAAAACTCCATACAGGGTCACTGTGGTTGGAATCCACTGGACGGCAGTGACCTTTTGGGATTGAAGGTGGAAGCCACCAATGACTTCCTGCCATTGAGCCAAGGAGCCTCCGGAGAGTGTGTGAACTTCTGGAATGCAGTGAACAACCTCTGCACATCTGCTTTTCGTGCTGCCCAAGTCATGCCCTTGGCCTTTGCTTAAACATATTCATCC
Organism: Tenrec ecaudatus; assembly: GCF_050624435.1. Lineage (NCBI taxonomy): Eukaryota > Metazoa > Chordata > Mammalia > Afrosoricida > Tenrecidae > Tenrec > Tenrec ecaudatus. The sequence continues at coordinate 8,089 of NW_027459702.1, read as the reverse complement.
AGAAGTGAACCATCACAGCTGCTCCCTCGGGAAGCTGGGGGCTGAGCTCTCTGGTTCCACTCTGTCAGCATTTCTGGTCCGGGTACCTCCCCTCTGCCCCGGCACAGGCAATGTGCTTTTGGAAGCAGTGCTCCCTGGGTAGTGGGTGTGATTTGCCTCCTCTGGCCTAACATGATGAATGCTGAGAGGGGGTGGATACTAGGGGGTTAAACTCCCTGAACTTTACCTAGCCCAGGGGAAAACTTATTATTTAAAGTAAGCTTTAGACAGAATCTTTAGAAAGAGAAATGGTTAACTTTATGTACACAATTACTCCCCAACACATAGGCTCAACCTCATAGGCTGTGGATGACCTTGAGCAGGTGCTCAGTCACAATGGGTTTCTATCAGGATTGAGAGTTCAGCTCTCTCAACTCTCCAACTGGTTATTGGCACCATAGTCTCGTTTCTATTTTTGTATTTACTTTGTTTTGAGGGGGGAAAGACTCCCAATCCAACTATATTTTATTAGGAACTCCTTTGCTAAGTTTTACACAAGAAAAAGGCACAAACTGCTGTTCTGGATGAAGGAGAGCATCCGCATGAGGCCACAATGGTGTCGGAAGGACCCACAGCCACAGTGACTTAAATAAAATGACACCCATTCTGTCCTGCTGACTCTGACTCATAGTGACTCTGTGTAGGGATCCTGAAGTTGCTACCTTTACAGGAAGCAATAACCTCATCTTTCTCCTGTGGAATGACTAGTGGCTTTGAACCAGCGACCTTGCTCTTAATAGTCCAACACTATCCAGCATTACCACCTGGGCTCCTGAAAACTTAAATAAGACATAGAAAACAAACAACTTTGTCACAAAATTGTGACTGAAGACAGATCAACTCATGGAGTTTCAGGAGGGCCTGTGAGAGCATGAGCGGGACCTTCATTGGGATGTGCACACTACCGTATATCGTTGAGTGTGGCCCGGGGAGTGGATGCAAGCACACTGCTTGAGGGACAAGCTTTCCACTGCCAGTCAGCAGTAAGAAAGAACTCAATGGTGGCTGAATCTGTGGCCCCTCAAAATGGATGTAGGGTCTCCACATAGACTCTCACTGTGAGCCACAGCCTATTGCTCAAAATTTAAGCTCAAATACGACTTAAACGCCAAACATTCTGTTTCCTTAAAATAGGGTACTGCCAGGAACAGCTAGAAGTCTTCATGACCTATCAGATCTCAACGCCGATCTCAAATCACTTCACATGATCCATTCTACCAGGCATGTCAAGGACAACTAGAGGTCTGCATGAGCGAGCCCAAATCGCCTCCTCACTTACCCATTCCAGAGGCTGTGCCTGTATAACCTATCGACTAACACATTCCCATATGCCGTGGTTATGAAACCAACCATCATGCTGGAATAAGGACCAATCACGATGCAAGGGTCAGGGTCAATGGGAAAGCAAAATAGGGGCTGAGGGGAGCCAAGAGGGGTCGCTTCACTCAATCCCTAAACCTGATCTAATGTCACTAGACTGGGGTCTTCCTCACATCTCAAGGGCACCCGATTCATGATTGAAGTGAATTGTGCTTATTCAATCTTTGTTCTGCTTGCTGTCCTGCTGTGCTGCATCCTCTTCTTGCTTTTTTGTGCATGGCTCCCTCTGTTGTGGTGACAAATGGCTTGAGAGGGATTTGACATAGGGAGAAAGCCCACCCACATCAACTGTCACCAGAAGCAGACACTAAGTCCATTTCTCTCACCTCACAGAACTATGCACACCAGACACTGGTAGGGCTGTCTGGGAGGGGAACACTTAGTGCAGTGGTTCTCAACCTGTGGGTTGCGACCCCTTTGGGAGTCATATGACCCTTTCACAGGGCTCACCCAATTCATAACTGTAGCAAAATTACAGTGATGAAGTAGCAAGAAAATCATTTAATGGTTGGGGGAGGGGGGCATCACCACAACAAGAGGACCTGTATTAGGAAGGTTGAGAACCACTGCCCGAGTGTGTTTAGGACTTTGCTGCCCTCAAGGTCATCAGACATTCCTGATGGCAGAGCCACTGCAGGAAGCCCTTCTGGGAAATGCCCTGAAGACAGGTCTCAACCAACTCCACCCTCACCCTCTGAGATCCTAATCATAGGACGCATGGAAATGCTCCCTGCCTCTTCGAAGGCTGTAAGTCCATGGGAGCAGAAAGCCTCCTCTTTCTCCCTTGGAGTGGTGGCTGGTGAGTTCAAACTGCTCACTTTCTGGCTAACATAACCCACAGACCAGCTCCCCCTGAGCTCAGTTTGGTTTACCGCACAGCACACATTGTTTGGAACCTTCTGAAATAGCTATGCACATGTGCAGGTTGGGGGGATTTCGCACAAGATGCAGTTTTCCACCCTCTCTTGGCAAAAATAATTTTTGCAAAAGGCTTGTATTCTCTTCTGGATCTGAGTAGCAGCTACTCTCATGAAGTCATAGCACATACATTCATGCTACAGTCCTCCCAACTCCCTAATGTCTTACGCCGAGTCTGCTCCATGCTTTTCTGTGTCCTACATGGCAGCTGTAGGCACCCAAGGCATGGGCTCTGCAGCCTGGGTCCAAATCTCTCCTTCCCACTTCCTCACTGTGTGGTCCTAGGCTCATGACTTTAGAGTTGTATGAGCCCCTAATAAATTGTTAAAAAAAAATGATCCTCAATTCTATCTGAATCCTTGCCATAGCTCCAAGTTGCCTTAATAAACACGAGCAAGAAAAGTACCTCTGGCAGCAGACCGTTCAGGTTCAAATCCAGGCTCTCTAACTTATTGACTATGTGACCTTGGGCAAACCTGGACCTCTCTGTACTTCCAAAGATTCACTTTCCAAAAGGGAAGTCATAAGCCAACTTTTCTTATTCCTCACTGGGTTGCTTTGAAGATGAAATGAGACATCTGTCTAAAAATGCTTCTGACCATCCCTTGGTTCTCAGAGCTCCACAAATGCTATGGATTATTGTTATAAGATTATGAATGATTTTTTTCCAAGGGTAGTGCAAAGATTAACATCAGTGCTACTTCTCTCTGACAAAATATCAATCCAAATTTCTAAATAGCAGGGTCTGAACGGATGCGCTGTTAACAGCATCTTGCTTTTCTCCCATCACTTGTCACAGTAAATCTGATAAGAAATGCTGGGCTAGGGCCTGCAGCCAAGCCCCTCACTGGCAGCGTGCAGGACCTCAGGTTGTTGGCAGGCCAAGGGGCATCACAATGGCAAGAGGAGACTCCACAAAGAGCCCCTGATTCCTCCCCCACGCACCCCTTCCCCACGTTCAGGGTTAAACGTCAAAATACTATTTTTTTGTCACCTGGTGAAATAATGAGCCCCCCATTCCCGTTGCCTTGGTATCATCAGAGCGCAACAGCCACGTGGGGTAATCGCTGTCTCCGTGTTAATGCTGCTCAGTTCAAACATTTTCACAGGCCCTGGCGAAATGAAACCCGTGCTTACTACCTAGGTGGAGTTTGAGGCGATTCAGCCCATTTGCTTCTGCTGAAGAGGCTACCTCAGAAAAACAGGAAATTAAAACATAGAGGGTGCCATTGACATTAGGTTTCTCATTTTCTTCCTTTCTTCCCTACCTTCCTTTCTTCTTCTTGCCCTTCTCTTTCTCTTTTCTTCCTTCCCTCCCTTTGCTCACGTCTTCCTGCCTGCCTTCACCTTCCATCTTCCCTCCCACACTCCTCCATTTCTTCTTCGCTCCTCTCTCCCCACCGCCACCTTTCTCCTTTCCTTCACTGCCTTTTCCCTTCAGCCTCCCAGTCTCCCTCCTTCACTCTCTCCCTTTGCTCCTTCCTTTCCCCACCTTGTTTTGATCCAGTGATTTGTACTCCTTTCTTCCTCTCATCCCACCCCTCCCCATTGCTGGAGAAACATCAGTTCCTTGTGGTGCTGGTTTCTTGGCGCCAGACCCTGTTCTTTGGGTGTTCACAAGTCTGTGTCCTGTGTGCAAACATAAGACAGACATATGATCAGGGTTGGACAGAAGATGGGATTTGACAGGTGTACTGCATCCCAAATCTCCAGGAGGCAAAGGTAAAGTCAGGCTCCTGCCTTTAAGGTTATGTCTCCCATTGTAACTGCATCCCACAGAGGCTCCTGCCTCCTGGCAACCTGAGGCCTGCTGCCTGCCTTCCTCTAGCTCCTGGGGAATTGGGGCAGCAGTGGCAAGAACAACAAAAATCCCCAGGAGTTGACAAGAAGGGAGGCTGCCTTGCTCGAGAGATGGCCCCTTCACCCACCTGCATGTTGTTGAGATGCAGGTTCTCATCCCTGTGGCTGGGCAAGAAACGCCCCCTCCCCAAACGCAGTGGCTTCAAACAAGGACCATCATCGTGTGGTTGCTGGGAGGCCACTGGGTGGTGCTTGGAGTCTCCCATGAGTTGGCAGTCACATGGGAGCTGGGGCAGGGGCCTCTGGTGACTCCAGTGCCTACATGTGCACTCAGAGGGCTGGAAGCTGAAGCTGGGTGCTTAGCTGGGTTGTTGGTTGGAGTGTCTCCACGTGGCCTTTCCAGGCGGCTCAGGCTTCTTTCAGCATAGTGTCCGGGTGCTGAGAAGTGTCCTGAGAGGTAGCACGTGGAGGCTGGACATTCTAAGGGTGAGCACTCAAGAAGAAGTCTTTGAAGGGATTTTTCAGAAGCTGTGAAGCACTTTGTGGGAGGGAAGGGGGTTGCCCAAACTAGATGTCACAGTGTCATCTTCTCCATAATCTATTGGTCACAGAGGTCATGGAACATCCCAATTTAAGGGGAAAGGGCATAGACTCTACCTTCCTATAGGTAACCTGTCAAGGAATTTGGGGGTCACATACGAAGACTGGGAGACCCTGGGTGGCACAAATGGTTAAGGACTCAACGTATCAAGAGGTGGGCAGCTGCACCCCTCAGAAGAAATAACTAATGGCCTGCTTCTAGAAGCCCACAGGCTTGAGAATCCTGTGATGTGTAGTTTCTCCCTGGCACCCAGGGGGTCCTCGGGAACCAGAACCAACATAACAGCAATGGGTTGGGTTTTTGTTGGTTTTGTTTGGGCTAATATTAAAACGACTAGTATGAAATTATATATGTATTGTGTTTAACTCTCAGGACTCTGATTATGCTGAAGTTGAACAAAACCGTCTGCCTCTTCTATGAACACCAGCCGATGGAGGCAAAGGGTGAGGGTCTAGAGGAAGAATGAATGTCCCATTCCCGTCCTTATGTTTCAGTTGTCCTTAAAGGGCACAGGGGACAAACCAGACGTCTTTGATATGATTTTAGCCTAATGATGTGCTAGTATGATGATGAGCAGCCTGAAAAGTGGTTTTAACTAATGTGAGCCAATATTTGAAAAGTTGACGATTTCACATCGAATTTTATATTCTCAGCATCTCAGTTACAAACAGAAAATCAGGCCTTAAAATCCTTGCATTTCCCCAAGGCAACAACAGTCTGGAGCTAGAATTTGAATGTCCCCTGTGGATGAGCTGACACGTGCCTGTTAACCACAGTCCCCATCCATCCCTATTGCCCCCAAAACAGAGGTTGGCTACAAGTATCCTTTATCTATATGGCTAAATAGGTTAGTTAGTTTGGATTGGGATGCTAGTTTTTCCTGTTTTGTTTTGCTTACTTTTGATTTTTTGGGGGGCTAGGAAATTGCGTGTATTTTGGTACCATGTCTTCCAAAGCGAGAAAACCAAACCCAGTAAGCCAAGAAGGTCAAACAGTCTAGATTAATGATGAAAGGAGGAGCCCTGTTGGTGAGGTAGATTATGAGTTGGACTTCTAACTGCAACATCAGAAGTTCGAAACTCCCCCCACCCCCACTCCACAGGAGAAAGATGAGATTTTCTACTCCTGTAAAGATTTACAGCCTTGGAAACCCACAGGGGCAGTTCTATACTCTGTCCAAAGGGTTGCTATATGTCAGAATTGATTCCAGGGTAGTGAGGTTGTCTTGATTGATATAAATAATTTTTGGTGAGTATTGAAAAAACCAGTCAATATTATTTTTAATACACATCAAAGAAGGTCCACATTAATTGTTCCCACAACCCTGCCACATTCTTTCTTTATTCCCTTGCCTCCCACTCTGCTTTCTTCCTCCCTATGGTCTTTTATCTCATTCATTTTCTTTCAAGGGTTAGCCAAGGAGTGGGAAAGGCTGACTAATTCTTAACCAAAAGACTAAATTGGTTTTATTGTTGGTGTTATTACTTGGGTTAAATTTTTTTCTTTTCTCTTCTTCTATTGGTTTGTGTCATGTAACCCAGAAAATGGGGAAACATTTGGAACATCAAAACACTATCCTTTCTCAGTAGACTACAAGCATTAAAGGCAACAGAGATAAATACTCCAATAATAACAATAACATACAAGGATAGCTAGAGAGATAAATAGATAGATAGAAAAACCACAAAATCTGAGCAGTTGTGGGAAGGGGAATGGGAATAGCCCCATGAATAAATATAGGTTTGCCAGAGAATAGTTCTATATACATATTAGCATATACTACAAATATGACCATGAATATAATAGTGCATCCAGGAGGCATAGTTAGGAAATGTCTTAGCTAGAACAAAACCCCTTGAGGGAGCGTGTCCTAAATATCGGGGATCAGGAACATAGCTCTGAGAGACCTCAAGATCAATTGGTACAAACTAGCTCACAAAGACAATGTTCTATATCCATCAGGGAAGTGACTGGGGTCTTCAAAAGCTAGTGAGTAGCAAACTAAAAGTCGGTTCTTGGTCTCACCCTATGTGTTGGACAGGGTTCTCTAGAGAGACAAAACCATATTGCTAGTAATTATATATAAATATATTTTTAAAGCTAGATATGCAATACAAGAAATGAACCACTAAATTAATTACAGATAGATAACACAAGAAACTAACAGTTAAATTATAAAACAGTGAGACACTAGCAGTCCTTTAAGGCTTGAGAGCCGCCAGTTGCCAGTCCCTTTCTGTAGAGAGAGCTGGGCTATATATACCCAGGCAGCAAACAGCAAGGCAAGTCACCAACTGTCACCAACTGTTGGTCCCCAGCTCCAGAGACGAACATTCCAATCCTGTGGGATTAAATGGACCTCAACTTACAGCGACAGAGTCCACAAGCTAGGCATCCCACAGGTAGTGTACCCCTTTAAATTGAGGCATAGAACAAGCAAGGCGAGGCTCACGAAGCCATTTATCCCTCTGTCCTTTGATTAATCCTACTTGTGTTTATCGGCCAGGCTGGCACAATAAACTATTGCACCCTGTCTGGAGCGAATAACATTGAAGAAGCTCAAGATGCCTGGCAACAATTAGTCCAAATCAGTAATGGACTATGCGTACCTCAGCCTCTATGATGCTAAGGTCAGAAGAACTAAATGGTGCCTGCCTATGACAAACAGCTGCTCTGAAAGGGATCGTGGTACATGGTCCTAGATAGAGTGGGGAGTAATGTGTAAGAAAACTGAAAGTCATACTACTACTACCAATAGTAATAATAATAATGGTAAAAGATGAGGTTTATTGGTTAGATAGACTAGTGAGATCCCCACTACTATGGTCCTTCATCACCCTTCAGGTCTGGAACTGAATTCAACCCCCTGAAAAATAGACAGGTTTATAAAGTGAACCTTATGAGAAAAGATTGCAGCCCTCAGTATGGATTACAACTCAATGTCAAGAAGACACACATCCTCACAACTTGATCAATAGGTACCATGATAAATGGAGAAGTTTGTTGTTTTTTTTACTTGGTGTTATTTGTTGAAGTTGTCACGGATTTTTTGTCTTGATGAGGTCTATAATCAATGCTCTTGGAAGCTGCAATCATGAGATCAAATGACGCATTCCATATGGATACATTTGGTGCACAATACGTCTGTAGAGTGCTAAAAAGCAAGGATGTTACTTTGAGGACTAAGGTGCACCTTACCCAAGCCATAGTAATTTAAATTGCCTCATAAGTATGTGAAAGTCAGACATTGAATAAGGAAGGCTGAAGAAGAATTGATATGTCTGAATTGTGGTGCTGGTGAAGAATATTGAAAGTAACATGGACTGCCAAGGGAACAAACAGATCTGTCTT